>NC_043961.1:15103737-15817801 GCF_902148855.1 Sphaeramia orbicularis | reverse complement strand
GACTACACTAGACTAGACTACATTAGATTAGATTAAACTAAATTTGATTAGATTAGTTTAGATTAGTTTAAACTAAATTAGACTAGACTAGATTAGATTAGATTAGATTAAATTAGATTGGACTGGATTCAATTCAATTCAATTAGACTAGATTAGACTGGATTAGATTAGATTAAATTAAATTAGATTACATTAAACTAGACTAGATTAGATTAGACTAAATTATATTAGATTAGATTAAACTAAATTCGATTAGATTAGTTTAGATTAGTTTAAATTAAATTAGATTAGACTAAATTATATTAGATTAGATTAGACTAAATTATATTATATTAGATTAGATTAGATTAGATTAGATTAGATTTTATTGATCCCTCAGGACATTGAGGTTCAAGTAGCAACAACAAATGTACACATATAAGAAATATTACAAGAAAATATTAATAACAATAACAATAAAAACAGTAGTGAATAGTACAGTCAACTGCACATTATAAAGTAATAGTAGAATAAAATAGTAAAAATAAATAATATACATATAAAAATAAATAAATAAGTAAATAAATAAAACTATATATTAATATAATAGTAATAGTAGAGTAGATATAGATAAATAAGTAATGAAAGTATGTAAGTAATAGTAATAATAGTACTAGTCATAATAAAATAATAATAAAAAATAATAATAATAATAAAATAATAATAATAATAATAATAATAAGCAGCAGTAAGAAAACTATGTTACAAACAGCTACAAACAAACATTGCTCACTGGAATAAACGATAAAGGTCTGGACCACAGGTTCAGTTTTGTCATCATGTACAGATGGGGACACACGTGCTGGTCTCAGCGCAGTGGGATTCTGAGATTTAATAAACAGACGTGATTGTAATAAAAGCAGATTTTTCATTAGAGATTTTAATTAGTTCACGTCTTTAGTCTTCTGATGAACATGACAGCGTGGTGGTGGGTGAAGGAGGTACATGTGTCCTCTGGGACCAGGACTGTTCAACCTCCTCCATCCTGTCGTCTGCACCCACCGCTGCCTCATCAGCCTTCTCTTCCAGCCACTCAATTACCATCGCCGTCTTGTTGAAAAAACAAAAGAAAAACCCCTACAAGCTGTCGGAAAAAAAACTGGAAGAATGGTGTGGGATGTACAGCCGTGGTTGTTCTGCAGCCTCACAGTGACAGTCACATAAATCATTCATTTCTTTGGGTTGCATGAGAGAGAGGGAGCTTCACAAAAATTAGCTTTGAAATGGCAACCCTCTGCACGCATGCACGGGGTTGCGAACACTTCTTGTGCCTACAGACAACAGCAAGGTGATCTTGACAGATTTTACTCCAAAATGTATGAATAACATGTGTTGATATGCATATCAAAAGGCGAGAGTTGACAAAGCAAAACAAAGATGTCGGGGCATCGGAGAGAGGCGAAGAGAGCGCTTCACTCCTGAACCTGCTGTGAATCCCTAACACTACCAATTAGCAAGGGCTTGGCTCCGAGGCCATCTGGGGACGCCCCCCCCCCTCCCCATCCCCCTTTCATCTTGACATAATTGCTTCTCTTGAGGAAGAGCAGGTGAGTGCACCTAGAGACGCCGGCTCCAGGTTAGCCAGACATGCTCTTCAATCCATGGGCTACAGCTGAGCTCTCACTAATACTGTCATCAAGCACATCTCAACAGTAATGAAAGCTTTAATAGACGAGAGAACAGCGTTTAATGACTTTCAATGACTTGCACATGTTTTCATAGGTTGAATTGTCCTGTAAATTATTGTTTGTTGCAACTGTATGAGGTAATTGTTTGTTGTACCTATGTGTTGTGTTGCTGTCTCTTGGCCAGGACTCCCTTGAAAAAGAGGTTCTTAATCTCAATGGGATCCTTTTCCTGGTTAAATAAAGGCAAAAGAAAAAAGAAAAAAAGTTTAAAACAACTCCGCTGGTTAAATACTGACGCTCCCAGGTCAAATGACAGGGGCTACAGGGTGGGAAGCAAATTTACAATATTTTGAGCAGGGATTGAAAGACAGTGTATGACCAGTTAGTTATTCAAAGTCATGAGAATTTTTTTACCACCAAGAAAATTGACATAATAGAAAATGTTTTTATTCTATGTGTCCTCCTTCTTTCTCAATAACTGCCTTCACACACTTCCTGAAACTTCGCAAGTGTTTCCTCAAATATTCAGGTGACTAACTTCTCCCATTCTTCTTTAATATATCTTCCAGACTTTCTGGTAATAGTTTTGCTCATAGTCATTCTCTTCTTTCCATTATAACAGTCTTTATGGACACTCCACTAGTTTTGAAATCTCCTTTGGTGTGACGAGTGCATTCAGCAAATCACACACTCTTGACGTTTGCTTTCCTGATTACTCATATGGGCAAAAGTGTGTGAAAAGGTATGGATAATAGTGTTAGGTATGATTATGACATCAATATAGTTTGGTTTCAAAACAATTGACGTAGTGCCTGCTGAGAAAAAAACAACTAAATGTTCATTGTAAATTTTGCTTCCCCACCCTGTACATTTACTAAAAGGTGTTAATTTAAGGTGGCCTTACACTGTGCGAGTTAGAGACGATTTCTCACTCGTGCGACTATTTCTGGGATCAGGCCCGATGTGCCTCTAATCGTGTGCCATGCTTCGTGCAGTGTACAGGGGGTAAAGAGAAGCGATTAGCACCTCAACGACCACCTCACGACCAGCAATCGTGTGTTCGCAAGGAAAATGGAGCTGTTGAAATCCTGCTCGCTCCTTGTGAGTGTATTGCACTGTCAAAGCAGTGCCACGAACCAATGTGCCTCAAATTCTCACACTGGCGCATGCGCGAACACAGACGCGTACAGTAGCGAACAAGCTGCTATTGTGCCTAGTGCAGTTTAGCGTTTGCAGTTTACCTCTATTTCCCTTTGCTGTAGGATGACAGCCCATACTGTCCACGGTCTGGCCAACCAATTCCTGCACCAAACACGTCGTTGTCTTTTCTTCTTTTTTGATTCCTCACAGATAATGGCACATATTACCAAAGCAGCTCGTTGGTTTTGTTTAGCACTACCATTTCGTGGCTCACACCAATACACAGCGTCTATGCACTTTTACGGATTCCTTGGTATTTAAAACGTGTATTTCCGATACAACACTCGAACGTGTCGTGCGTCCTGTGGTGTATGGTCCTACAGTGTGAGCAGTCAGGTCGCATACGACGCGTCGGTCCGTGCAGTGTGAGAACATGAATCGTGAGCCTGACTGTACGACTGATTCGCACAGTTTGGAGATGGAGCTGCGTGCAACGATCGAAATAATCGTAGAGTGTATGGCCGCCTTAAGTAAAAACGTAGCAAATGTGCACTCACTATTTAACCCATAAAGACCCAAACAGCAACTGATGACAGAAACTATTTACTGATCTAAAAATATTTACTAACTAAAAAGTTTACTGATATAAAAAGTTTAATACCTGTCGATCCACTAATCCTATCAATACATGTAAATAATTGGTGTAAAATACAGTTGTGAACAGAAAGCTTTGTTTTTCTTCTGAAAAAGACCAGGAAAAATTCAATCAATGTAATCCAGTTAGTTTGAACAGACCATGTAAGTGACAGGTTGTTACTGGAGCTCGGTCACTGCAGGTGTGTGTCTAACATTCTGTAAGTGCAACAGGAAGTTAATGAGTGCATAATGGAAGCACTGTTAACCAATAAAGACCCAAACATCCACTGGTGACCAAAATCATTTACTGATATAAAAAGTTAAACACCTGTCGGTCCACTAATCCTATCAATCCATGTAAATAATTGGTGCAAAATACAGTTTGTCATCTTTTATGGTCTTCAGATATGACCTATTTGGACCGTTCAGAGGCTCTGTAGTTGTTGTTTCTCATCTAGTTGACATGTGTGTCCTTCACCTTCTGTATTGTTTCTTATCATTGCTGGTATGCGCTGTCCTTTACCATTAGTGGCATTGTAGGTTTTTGTTTTTTTCTTGCCATTGTTGGTATGTAAGTATTTTTGTTTTTTACACACTTGTAATTATAGAATGTAAGGTTGATGTTTAACTGTTACCTGTGGGAACACCATCAGGAATGTACTTTGTTGATATTTTCACACACATTTTGGTTCTATAATGTAAATGCTGATTTTATTCTAATTGGTATAGGCCTATTTTGTTCAGTGTTCTGGCTTGAAGTCTAAGGACAGGAGTGAGTACTTAAAACATATATGTTTAGTTAGTTGATGATGAAATGGGGGTGGAATTAAATAAGTTTTTGTTCTTCCTACTCCTTTTTGAGTGTAGATGAATGATTTTGGAATTTTGAATTTGCATGTATTCTGTAATGCTCGAAATAAACAAATAAATGAAATGAAATGAAATATAGATGTCCTAAAAGATGTTGATGTGTCAGTAGTGAATGAAATATAGTGATGGAGAAAAAATATTTCTATATACAGGGTGGGGAAGCAAAATTTACAATGAACATTTAGTTGTTTTTTCTCAGCAGGCACTAACGTCAGTTGTTTTGAAACTAAACATATAATTGATGTCATAATCATACCTAACACTATTATCCATACCTTTTCACAAACTTTTGCCCATAGGAGTAATCAGGAAAGCACATTGTCCAAGTGTGTGATTTGCTGAATGCACTCGTCACACCAAAGGAGATTTCAAAAATAGTTGGAGTGTCCATAAAGACTGTTTATAAGGGAAAGAAGAGAATGACTATGAGCAAAAACTATTACGAGAAAGTCTGGAAGTGGAGGAAGCAACAAAAAACGTACCAAAGCTTTATTAAGCTCTCAAATCCAAAATCCTCAAGGATCCAACAAATCCATGAAAAAAAATGGCAATTGAACTTGAGGTAGACAACAAGACCGTTAGAAATGCAGTAAAATAGATTTGAAGTTAAAATCTTACACAAGAACACCAAAACACTTGTTGACAACAGCAACAAATCCAGCTTTAAGCAATTTTGGGGAATGATGTTTATGGCCGCCTTCTAGCCCAGATCTAAACCCTCTGGATTCTGCTATTTGGGGCGTTTTAGAACATACTACCAATAGAACATCACACAGCAATGTCCACTTTCTTAAAGATATTATTAAAGAAGAATGGGAGAAGTTGTCACCCGAATATTTGAGGAACACTTGGCGCAAGTTTCAGGAAGAGTGTGGAAGGCAGTTATTGAGAAAGAAGGAGGACACATAGAATAAAAACATTTTCTATTATGTCAATTTCCTTGTGGCAAATAAATTCTTATGACTTTCAATAACTAATTGGTCATACACTGTCTTTCAATCCCTGCCTCAAAATATTGTAAATTTTGCTTCCCACCCTGTAGTTGAATGATTTTGGAGTTTTGAATTTGCATGTATTCTGTAAATGCTCGAAATAAACAAACAAATGAAATGAAATGAAATATAAAATGTCTAAAAGACGTTTGATGTGTCAGTAGTGAATGAATATAAGTGATGGAGAAACAATATTTCTACACATAACTTTAAACCTTTTTTTTGTTTTTCTTTATTTATTGTCAAAACATGAAAATTCTAATCTGTCTTCCTGTAAAAACCATCCCATGGTCTGGGTGCAGTATCTGGAAGGACCACCAGGGTGTTGTGGCCCAGACCTGATGAGACGATCAAACCCAGCTCAACATGAATCTAGTCCCTAATCAGTACATATGAAGTGGGGCCAGCTGGGCCCGTTTGGAGGTGTGGACCCGGGGGCTAAAGGCCACGGGACCGGGCCCAGCAGCCAGGCTCAGCTGGCCCGACACCAGCAGCTTCACTGCAGGCTGCTCAGCCACTGGAATGACAGAGGTCACTGTTCATCCTGTCACTGGAAAATGGCCCGAAGTGATGAGGGCAGACCTTGACATACAGGCCCATCTGACATGGACGTCAACCTCCGAGGTGCCCTTCATGGACAAGGGGCACGATTATGGAGCCACAGAGACACTGCATCACACTGGACGGCATTTACTAGCACATCCACGGCACTGCTGCTAGGACACATGCTGCCCACCCTTTAGTCAGTCAACCACGCTCAATCACAACTTCGACTTCAAAGCAGGAGGTTGAACTTTAACCCTTTGGAGACAAATTCACCTCCATATTCCCTGTTTTTGAAATGAGGCGCTGCTCACAACACTCTCAGACTCAGTTGTTATTGTCATTTGATCAATGGTATATGATAGAATGAAATGTAGTTACCCAGGTCTCAGTTTTAGCATAAGAAGATAAGAATAACATATAAAACAGAATATATAAACGGTAGTAGGGGTGATGTAAAAATACAATAAAAAATGTTTTAAAAAAATATGCAAAGAAAAACAATGTACATATGTTAGCTGGTTTTTCTACGGTCCACACAATTTAGATTAGATTAGATTAGATTAGATTAGATTAGATTAGACTAGATCCGATTCAATTCGATTTGACTAGATTAGATTAGATTACATTAGATTAGATAACATTACATTAAAGTAAATTAGACTAGATTAGACTAGATTAGATTAGATTAGATTAGATTAGATTAGATTAGATTAGATTAGATTAGATTAGATTAGAGAGAACCGAACAAATAACAGTCGATTCTCAAATACAAGCCTGGTAAAAAAGTTTGATACATAAGCGTCTGGCACTCATCAGTTCCACATAATGTTCATAAAACATTCATCCATGTTCGAGATCACTTAAGTGAAGTGTTATAGTCTGAGCTCAGCCACTGCAGGTGTGTGTGTGTTGGTTTATTAGCGAAACTCATTTGTCAAAATTTAACAAGAACAGGAAAATGATGTTCTCACAATAAAAGTTCTGTTCAGCAATGAATGATTCAATCCACTAAGGACATGACAGGGTTTTAATTAAATAGTATAGATTATATTAGACTAGACTAGACTAGATCTGATTTGATTCGATTTGACTAGATTAGATTATTTTAGATTAGATTAGATTATTTTAGATTAGATTAAACAGATTAGATTACACTAGACTAGACGAGATTCGATTCAACTAGATTAGATTAGACTAGATTAGATTAGATTACTTTAGATTGGATATATTATTTTAGATTAGATTAGACTATATTAGATTATTTTAGATTAGATTAGCCTATATTAGATTATTTAGATTAGATTAGATCAGACAAGATTAGATTACACTAGACTAGATTCGATTCAACTAGATTAGATTAGATTAGACTAGATTAGATTGTTTTAGATTAGATTAGATTAGATTAGACTATATTAGATTATTTTAGATTAGATTAGATCAGACAAGATTAGATTAGATTAAATAGATCTTCATTGTTCCCTTGGGCAGAGTCCTCGGGAAATTAAGGTTCCAGTCGCAGCACAACATTGAATACAAGAAAATATTAATATCAATGGTTATACAATAGAAGTAAAAAAAAAAAAAAAAAACAGCAAATGCACATTAGAAAGTTCTAATAATAGATAATAAAGCAGTAATAATATTAAATAATTATACAATTTCAATGGTCAGTTTCTGTAATGGTTTTTATTAATTTTAATGACATTCAACTGATTTTGGATCATTTTTGTTTGGTTTGGTTTATTGACTGGAGGAACTGGTCAATAGTAACATTAAAAAAAAATAATCTATATACCTGAAACTAGAAAATTTGTTTAATTACTATTATGCCAATTATGACAATTATGCCTAATGTCACTAATTTGCATCACAGTCATTGTATGGGTTACATTCACATTACAATTTCCACTTAATTTTGCATCTGCTTGACAGAAAACAACACACATCCTTTATTTAAGTGTAAATAAATGTAGTCAGTAAGGGAAATCACTTTATCGGCAGAAGTACATTTAATGTAAACTGTGGTTGTTTGTCATGTTTATATTGAAGATTCTCCACAGTAACTATTGATTTACCTGCAATTTACCATCCAGTTGGCTGGATTTTCTTCCTGCCTCTTGCACGTTGTTTTATTTCCATCCATTTCACTACATTTATGCATTTGTATTATCTTAAAGTGCATTAGATACGTAATCCGTCCAGGGAACACTTTGTCTGTTTTTATTGGGTCACAGTCACATTTTCGTCATATGGAAATGCAGCTGTAAATGTTGAATGATTGGAAAAATGCGCACCGTGTTGCCACACAGAAATAATGAGATGAAAGAAAGAAATAAAAAGCTGACATGTCGCTGTGATGGATTACCCACTCGGAGCAAGTGTAAAGTTTTTACACGGCCATTTTCATATCATGTGCATTGCTGTAAAACTGCAAGGAATGGTATTTGTAGATTCAACGTAAAAAAAAAAAAAAAAAAAAAATACAACGCCAGTGTTCCTTGGAAAAACACCGCCAGTCCAATAAGTGTAAGGGATGTGAAGTGATGTCCTTTAAAAACACATTGTCCTTTCTCAGATGACTACACGGCTGCCAACAGTGAAGCTAATCGTGAGTCAGACTCACTTACTCATGTGAGAGTAAAAATGTGTGGAACCGTGGGTTGTCTGTTGACCAAAAAGAAAAAAGAAAAAAAGTTTATCCTCACTGTGGGGAAAAAAAGTCCAATAAATGTCAGAATTTATTTTGAGATGCTGAACAATTTAATGCTGCCTGAAAATACGTCACGGAGGTAGATAAGAGTCAAAAAGGAAAAGGCTTTATCAGAGCTAGAGGATTGATTTAAGTAGGTTCTTTTGTGTAATGGTGATGAATCACATAATCTAATAATAATAACAAGAAAGAAGAAGAAGAAATAGGTAAAAAAAAACAAAAAAACAAAGAAATGAAATAGCAGAACGTAAAAAAACAACAACAACAAAGCCTCATAAATGCGTTACTATTGTTTGTCAACTGAATCTTTGTCAGTTTTTTCCTCCTGTGGGTGAACATATGGAACATAACAAGGTCATGTGAATAGAAAGCTTTGTTTTTCTTCTGAAAAGACCGGGAAAATTCAATCAATGTAATCCAATTAGTTTGAACAGACCACATAAGTGACAGCTTGTTACTAGAGCTCGGTCACTGCAGGTGTGTGTCTAACATTCTGTAAGTGCAACAGGAAGTTATGAGTACATAATGGAATCACTGTTAACCATAAAGACCCAAACATCCACTGGTGACTAGAATAAATTTACCGATATAAAAAGTTAAATAACTGTTGACCATTAATCCTATCAATACGTGTCAATAATTGTTGTAAAATACAGTTTGTCATCTTTCATGGTCATCAGATGTGACCATTTGGACGTTCAGAGGCTCCGTAGTTACCGTGGAAACACTGTCACCTTCTACAACATTGATTCACCAGTAAAACCCATGGAGTTGGATCAATGACAGTGGATGGACACACTGAGTTTATGTTAAATTATTAATCGATTTTACTGTAAAAGTCAATTTTTCCACCATTTGCACTGTTTTTTTCTCAACTTCAATTTGGGCTTTTAAGGACATCAATCATAATCAGTAAATTAAACATAGGAACATACCTGATTATCACTCAAGAATGTAAAATACAGAGCATTATATTAGAATAATGGTGATAAATTACTTAAGAAAAGTTAAAAAAATAAGAAAAAAATTATAATTTGGGAACTGCCACAAAGTAGCACTGGGTCTTTATGGGTTAAGCACTGACTGGGATTTATCTACTGAAGTGCTGCAGGGTTTTATTTATTTATTATGTACTTATTTTTACCAATTATGGAGGTGTAACAGTTTGTAGAGAAGTGCGTCACAGTTGTTTAACTTTGGAAATACAAGCACATCGAAAGAACATTTTGTGATAAGAACATTTTACTTATCAGAGGTATTAGAAAGAAAATCCTTACTCCACACAAACTACTTTTCTTTTGCAGCTCTGCCAACCTTTTTTTTTTTTTTTTTTTTTTAATTTCAAACATGTTCAACATTCATAGTACTTGCATACACTGCAAATTATTTGGTTTTTACCAAGATAAAAAAACAAAACAAAAAAACAAAACAAACAAAACTTAAATTTAGAAGTGTTAGATTTTCTTTTTAAATAATTTATTTTTATTGACATTCAATATACGACATTTACATTCGGCACATATGTACATCATCAGCTGTCGGCTCTAAATGCAAAATAATATTTTCGTTTTATGTCCAAACACTGAAAACAAGGCAGATAACCAAATAAAAGAAAAAAAAAAAAAAAGAAAAAACTATGTACAGGTAGGGAGCGATCTTTTCCGTTCAACACCATCACTGATTTGTGAAAAACAAAAATCAGGCCTGTGGTGTGTGATGTAGTTGACCCAGTTTTCCCAGTATGAAGCGAATTTCTCCAGTTTGTGATTCACAAATGCTGTTATCTTTTCCATTTTATAATATCCATTGGGATTTCCAGTCAGAAGTGTTAGATAATTTATGCTGTTTTAAACCCATAAAGACCCAGTGCTACTTTTATGGTAGTTCCCATATGAATTTTCTCTTCATGAAACCTTTCTTAATTGATTTATTACCATTTATTGCAATATTATCATCTGTATTTTTGCATTTTCAGTGCAAATCATGTATTTTCCTGTATTTCATTCACTGATCATGTAGATGTTCATGAAAGCCAGGGTAAATTTAAAGGTTATTTTATCAGAAACAGAGAAAACTGAAGAAAATGTGACTTTTTCAGCAAAATACATAATTAAATGAACATAAAACAAGTGTGTCCTTCCATGTCATTTATCAAACTCCATGGATTTTACTGGTGAATAAGTGTTGTAGAAAGATACAGTGTTTCCATGGTAACAGTAAACGGGTCCTATCTGATGACCGTGAAAAGATGGCGATGGCGAACACCAGTTATTTACACTATTGACAGAATTAACGGATCAACAGTGATTGAACTTTTTATATCAGTGAATGATTTTGGTCCCAGTGGATGTTTGGGTCTTCTTATTATTTTATGTGTTAATACATCTGTAGACATGCTTATTTCTAGATTTTACCATCTTAATTCAATAAATCTTGTCAAGTGAAATTATCTTGCTGCATGGACAGATATTTCACTTGTTTCAGTACCTTTTTTCCTTAGAGTTAGTGTTTTTATCTTGTTTTTAGACTCCCTTTTTTGTAGTATAGCACTTCTATATTTCCTTTTATATTTCGTTACCGGTGATTTCCGACTCACTACAAACCGACATACCCTGCAGCAATCACAGCAAAGTCACGCATTTATCCCCGAGTTTGGGCCAAAAAACTAAAGACGAGAACACAGTTACTGGCTCTTTTGTCAAGTAGGGAGTATAATGATTGTCACTGGCAGAGGAAACGAGGCGCCTTGCCATGTGGCTAATTGGCTAACTGAAGCTGATTCACTTTTCGCCCACATAAGCAGCAGCGCCTGATTAGTGAAGAGTCCTGCATGTGTAGCCTACCTCCGACAGCCAAAAAGTCAATTACGGAACACAATCCCACTCCATTTGAAAGCAACACGTGTAATGTTCACATTTAATTTATCCTCCATGTATTTCATTTTCAGGTGTTTAACGCAGATAAATTCCCCTTCCGGCTCTGCGGTGCTCTTTCGCGGGTGCTTCTATAACTTCGACGGAGCTCTGAAAGTCCCAGTAAGCCACTCTCATGAACTGGATGCAGCTATTACCGACGTGTTAATTACACTAGCGCTCGTTTTGCTCAGAAATACTGATTTTTCCTCTATGAAAACCGACTTCCTGTACTCGAAATGTGAATTCGACTCATATTCCTGCTGGGTAAGGTCTTCTCCGCCAATACAAACCCCAATAATGACTCAGCGAACTGATAAAAGACAGATTCCTTGATATGCTAAACAGCACCGTCTGTTGCCGACAATAACTTAATGTACCGGGTAGATAGCGCCATCTGACTTCATTACTTTCAAAGTTTGTTTTGAAGTACAGGTAATGATCCCCGTTTTTGTTCATAACCCTTCGCAAACACAAACAGGAAGCAGCTGCCGGTCGCTGAACCCGTGCTTGATATCACATCAGATCGCTATCGTCTTTGTTGATGCACAACAAAATTAGGTATCACGGTGCTGCGCTGGTAACACTTCAGCCCCTTGGAGTTCGTTTTTTATTGATGTGCGGCAGCTTCATCATTACTTTCAGGGCAAATGGAGCGACATTCACACCGTATGCTTCACCAAAACACTGCCGTAATACCTCCGCACACAAACTATTTCCTGAAATGTCATAATTAAGTCTATGAGCCATCTATCTGTCCATTCCATTCAGCTGCGTAAATGTTTCTGTACAGTAGCACCACAGAAATCGGTGTTTGGATAATGCACCAAGTGTAAAGCTCTATCAAACCGTTAACACAATGTCATTACAAAAGTAAGGAGTTTGAAATTAAGTCTTGTCGACTTCAGTTTAGCTGCTTTCACGTTCTTTAGCAGACAGTGTGAGTTTTATTGTTATGACAGTATTTGTTTTGTTGTCATTATGTATTTCTGCTCTGCTAAGCAAACTTCATTACCCTGCCTGGAGCACTGGTTATTACAGCTGAACATTCAGGGTGTATTTATCTGGATATTTTTTTAAGAGTATGTGTTTTGTTAAAGGTATAAGATGCAACATTTCCGCATGAAAAACTTACCAGGCCTAAAGGCTACGTTTATAGACTCGTGATTTTTAACCCTATAAGGGCTAACATTATAACAGGCCACATAGAATTCTTTGGGTTTTTTAGGTTTTGTTTGGGTTTCTGTCCAATGAAAGTGTCAGAAAATGTTTTTTTTTTGCCACTTTCTGCTCCACACACTTTCACCCTTCACCCACAGGCAATGCTGTCCTCTACCATAATGTGTGATACACCAATCGATGGATCTCTCCTTCACTGTGGTTCTCCCTGAGGTTTCTTTTTTCCACTGGGTTTTTGGAGTTTTTCCTTGCCGAGAAGGAGTGTCTAAGGATGGTGGATGCCCAGGACATTAATCCATTTCCTACATCTGCCCCTTATGTTGACTGTTGTTTGTATTCAAATCCAACTAATTCTGTAAAGCCCTTTAAGGCAACCTTATTGTGATATGGGACTCTACAAATAAAACTGAATTGAATTGAATGGAAGCTCAAACCCTCAGCTTTCTGATGCTGTATTAATTTCTCAATACCACAAACGGTTAAAGAGTTACAGTAATTTAAATGATGGTAAATGCAAATATGTGGCACCGTGACACAATCGTCTTAAAAGGGTTTTCATGTATTGGAGGTGAAGTATCATTCCTACTGGTTCTTCCCTGTGGGATCGTTTTTTTATGAAAAAGTTTAATAGAAAACTTTTTTTTTTTTTTTTTCCAGATTGAATTACAACATTTGATGTCTATCAAGAAAGTCTTAGGATCAATCCCAATTAACCTCTTGGCTCCTCCCCCTTACCCCTCCATTTTGTGCGTTCACATGAAGGGTAGGGTTGTCCCGATTCTTGATGAGTCGGTGGGGAGGGGCTAAAGGGGAGGGCTGTTTGGCCATGGGAACAGAGATTTTTCAGGACCACACTACAAACAGAGGGGTAAGAGAAATCTCCCATAATTCTGTTAAATTATCGGCAAGATGGAGGTAAACACAGCTAAAAAATGCAGCAGTGTGACGAAAGAAACACACAAATGGATGTTGTCTTTTTTTTTTTTGTAAACAACTTAGTCATTTGATCGACCATTAAATGCCATTTTAATGTGTTATAGATCACATTTCTGCAGTTGACAGTCGTAAAAAGATGCCCAAAGCCCATGTAACAGAGACGGTTACAGCTGCTGACAGCATGGAGAATTCTTTCGGAAACAAAGTTGTCGCATCTGTTTGTAGCGGCATCGATGACTGCTGATGACGTAACAATTTTGAATGGTTGTCTCATTTCATAGGGGAATGTTTCAACCCCTACCCGTTGCAAACTCCATTTCAAGGAGTAGTGCCAAGTGTAAGGACCAAGGGATAGGGGTAAGGGGGGAGGGCCAAGGGGCGAATTGGGATTGGGCCTTAGTGGTGACATATCAGACTGTAAAAATATGTAAATGTAGAGAGTTGAAAGTCATAGAGGTGCTGTCACTTGTTTAGAGGTGCTAAGATGTTTCTGCAGCTCTGGACTTTCACGCAGCGGACCTGCGTTCAGGAATCAAAGGGCGGTGATGCAGCACAGCGTCTAGTGCGACGGTATAACTTGCGTGTTGGAATACCCCGAGTACAGCAGTGTTGCTAACCTCTTGAGAGTCCCTTCCACAAATGTCAGCATGAATAAGTCCCTCGCCCAAAGTGACAACAGCTCGTGGATCTCGGCATCTCCCCAGTTCAACATCTTTCTGGTCGCATTTTAGGGCTGGATAAAATAACTGATTAATTGATTTTGGATCGATTTCTTTTCATTTTGCGTAATCAATTAATGGTGGATGAGATTGATTTTTCAGACCAGGACCGTGAGTAAAATGACCCGGAAACTGCCGACGCGGAGGGGCAGCCAGCTCTATCTCGCAAGCCTCTCGTGGAGACGGGGCGTACTTGGTCGTGCTCACAACGGTCTGGCGCAGGAGGAAACCCCTCCGCAGGAGGTCCTCTCAGCCTCAGACTCGAACCCACAGTATGGGAGGGAACTAGCCGTTGGAGGTGGGTCGCGGAAGCCGTCATGCTACAACTATTAACTTCGATCACCTGTGGCTGAGGGCGGAGTTAGAGGAATAGTAAGTGGAAATCACGAACCTCCGCCCTCCCTCCCCCTCCAGTGAGTTTCTTGTACCAAGGGCCCAACATGATTCTGTTTCAGGGGGGCCAAATTAATTGCAGTGCCCCAGGGTGACAGTAATGTACCTTAAGGGCCGGAAGCACCAGGTATAAAACAGAATAAAGATGACGAAGAAGTCCGTTCTGAGCCACTGTAGAAACATGTTAATGTTTGTGTCCTGTTCATTATTTTAGCGCAGATTCATCTATTTACTGCTGAAATGTCAGATTTATTTCCTTTCTAATATCAATATTGATTCTGTGTTGCATGGCTGCAGTACTCAAATAATCAGGTTACAACTCAAAATTGTACTTTGGTTTCACTAAAGGAATCTGAATCAATCAATTAATACTGAATCGAATCAAATCGCAATTAATTGATTCAGAACCTTATGAATCAAAATTGAATCGATTAAGGAAATTGGCCATGATGCCCAGCCCTAGTCGCGTTGATATGTTTGTTTACTGTACACGACCTGCACTCATTGTTAAATCCATCTAGCGTGGGAATCACACACGCAATACATCATCAAAACAACACCGGCTCTGTTACTACCTCCAGAGGCGTTATAGAGCCATGATAGAGGTGGGACCAAAGGATCCACCATTTTGTTTACAGAGACGTTGTTCTGGAATAAAGACGAAATATTCCCGTAACAGAAGTGCTGCATAAAATAGGCTTATGTTTTATCATTGGCTACCGTTTACATGTTTCCGAAGTTAAAAGGGCAGGATTCCCCTTTCAAAGCAAAAAAGTTTCAATACATGGGGAGAAAAAATCCTATTTCAAACAAAGGTGATATTGTTAATTGCTTTGATGTGGACACAAATAAATTTACGGTTCATTTACCACCAAAAAAAAAAAAGCAGCAACAACAACAACAAAAGTTTGTATTGTTTTTTAACGTCTACAGTCATTTGCTTTGACTGTGGCGTTCTGTCCTATTTTCCAGTTTGTGATGACTGGAGGCTGTGGTCAAGTGCATATTGTGTTGTGCTGAGGGCAGACTGTGACTCACTCAGTGAATCCAGTCTTGGGGGTGACACATGGCTAAATGGCTGCACAGCACCCCCCCCCAGCCCCCCACCCCCCCAGTCATGTGAGTGTCTCAGCATTAGTGCTTTCTCAGCCGGCGACCGGAGCTGCTAAGGCCGCTCAGCGAACCTTTCAGATGAAACTTGTTTTCGCTGCATTTCTAACAAGTCCCGTAAAGTGTTGTGCTGAGCTGAAATACAGTTAACAAGCTGCAGAGGACGGTGGATTTAAGGCTCCCTGATGTCGAAGAATTAGATTTGATGATCGATATGTTATGGTTTATTTCTCATGTACCGTTGATTTTCTCTTTTAAAAGCACAGATCTACTTAGAATGTATAAACACCTCCTCTGGCATCAATGAAAGGTTGATTAATATTTCTGAATTAATGTTTGGTGCTTTCAGGTTTTATACTTCTGTTTTTAAATGACAGAAAAAAAAAAAAAACTCTGCTTCTATATATCATGTCTAATGTTACCCAAGACACTGAGGCATAAAATAAAAATGATTTCAATTAGAAAATTAAAAACATTCTGGAACTGTGTGGTTTACCAATTAATTTTATTTTTGTATTATTTATTTATTACATTATTATCATTAAACCACTATTTTTTTTCCAATACCACTGAGTCATTGGTCTTTATTGACATTCATTTTGTGATGGAGTCAAATCACCATGAAGATACATTTAATTTTCGCTATACATTTTGTACTTATGGTGTTTGAGGTGAATTTACTCTCCGCTAAGTCCCCCCCCCCCCACCCCCCCCACCTTAGGCTACATTCAGACAGCAGGTCTTAATGCACAATTCAGGATTTTTAGTGAACTCCACATTTTTGTGTGTGGTGCTTGTTCATATCACACATTAAATGCGACTTCTATCAGTTTTGAGTAGGAACTGAATGTGACCCTGAAGCAAGGTTATTATCGTTAACGAAACTAATGAAATGACGAAACCTAGAATTGAAAAAACATTTTTCGTTTACTGAAATAAATAAAAACTGTAATTAAAAGAAAAAAACGATAACTAACTGAAACTATATTGTGTGCTTACGAAACTAACTAAAACATAGAAATTATGGATAAAATTCCCTTCGTTTTCGTCTTGTAAATGTCGTACTGATATGAAATCTATTTATTTCGATAAATATTATTTATTTATCGAAATAAATAAATATTTATTTATTTATTATTTATTTATTTATTATTTATTTCGAAAAATAGCAATTTTAGCTGCTGGCACCATACGACACTTCACCGTCCGTCACTTCTCGTCACTTGTCATTTCGAGTCGGCCTCTCGTCCCCACTCTACCTGGAAACATGGAGATTAAAGTTGGGAGAAAGCAGCAAAGTCCTGTATGGGATTTATTTGAATATGACGGCAAGGAAGATAAAACATGAAAAAACTAAAACGAATACTAAAACTAAACCAAAACTAAGCATTTAGAAAAAAATCTAAACTGATAAAACCAGCAAACCTGCTCTTAAAAACTAATTAAAACTAACTAAATTAGAGAAAGAAAAGTCAAAACTAATAAACTAAACTATAATGAAAATCCAAAACTATTTAAACCTTGCCCTGAAGTGACCCACATGTGCAAACGAAGTCCTGACGTAATACGTGACCACACAGGCACGCACTGTTTACAGAAATAAATATGTTTTTCCTGCTGCTCCTCCTCCTGGGACGCAGAATGGTGATGTTTGTCGCATTTCAATGATGTAAAGGTCGGATAAATGCGACCTGGCCGTGCAGACTGAAGTCGCGTTGTAAAATATCAGATACATATCGGATTTAGGACCACGTATGAAAGTGGCCTGGGTTGGATTTGAAAAAAATTGGATTGTGCTGTTCAACTGTCTTTAACAGATCGGATACAGGTCACTTTGGGCCACATTTGCCTGCAGTCTGAACGCAGCCTTAGTTACTGTTGCTACATCTGTTAAGCTTTGGCAGCATGTGAATCAATTGTGTTGTCAATGATATCTGAGATTACAAAACTTATGGAAACAGTTATGAAATAAGGGACTAGAGGAGCTATCTTCACAACATAGAGTTAATTTGATTAAAAAAAATAAATAAATAAATAAAAAATAAACAAAAAATACATAGGTCAGTGCTAACTACTGTTAGCTTATTAGCGTGCTGTTAGCACATAAAGATGCGTGAACATTTATTTTTTTCATGTTAGCTTTGAGTTAGGTTGTTGTTTATTATTTGTGGCTGAATAAATAATGTAATTGCAAAAAAGATGTTGTTTGCTGGGTTAGGTTTATGTTTAGGTTAGTTTATTTCAGACAGACATAATACAAAACATATGAAACAGAAATAAAAATAATAATAATAATAAACAATACACAAATAAAAAAATCAAACAATAGAAAAATAATAATAATAAGCTTTAGCTTTATCGATTTTCTTTTTTTTTTTTTTTTAAAGAATACTCCTATTTGTCAGTATCTATATTTAAAATACATTACACACTGAAATTAAACCTTTTTATTTGACCCTTCACCCATTTACACCACACACTGTGTGACGGAGCATCCCCTTTACTGAGTGCGGACAGTGCGCACTCACTCACACACACACACACACACACACACACACACACTACACAATGCACATGTACGTGCCACACACACACCCAATACACGCACACACAATACACGCCACGCACACATAATACGTGTCACACAAGTACACGCCACACACATCCACACAAGTACACGTCGCGCACACACACACACACATACAGTAGTTCGTACAAGGGTGCACACTTGTTTGTCCTACACATCAACATATGCACACATTCGACACTCGGGCTGTACACTCACCACATGCGCTGCTTCCTGCAGACTGACCCCGAGCCGGCCAAACAGGGGCGTAGCTAGTGCCGCCATTTAATAAGGGGCGTCTGGCGGGGAAAATGGTCACCTGACCATTTAATTAGTGGTTTCCACTTATTAAGGTTATTTCTCTCTGGTAGAGAGTGGTATATGATAAAAATAGAGTGGAAAGGTTAAAGGGGGTATTTTTCTTTATTTCTCTTGTGTTTTGAGGTTTCGTCTTATTGTGATTTTCTGAGGAAAAATCATGTTTGTTTAATTGATTGCTGTGGGTCATGCCCAGTGGGAGGGGCTTTTCCCTATATATGTCAGCCATTTTGGCTTTGTTGGGTGTCTGTAAAAGCTGACGACACATTGTGGGTGTTTTGTCAGTCTGCACAGAGGTTTTTTTTAGTTATTTCTTTTTCCTGTTAATATTCTGTAAATAGCTGTCACTGGGTTTGGGAAGACTGGAATAAAAAAAAACCTTAAAAGGAAGACCTTCAATTTTTTTTTTTGTTTTTTTTTTGACTAGCCACATTATTAACTTTACAAAGTTGAGCCACGCTACACACTGCAAACTGGGAGTGGTGGGCTGCCATGTCAGGGAGTTCAACAAGGGGTTAAGTGCCTTGCTCAAGGGCACATCAGTCAACAATCTCTCTATTGGTCTGGAGAATTAAACCAGTCACAAATCACTTCTTCTTCACCCCAGAAAACAGCTGTAAATGCTATTTCAGTCATTTCTGTTTGTCTCATTGATATTTTAGAACTATTATTACAGATATTTGATATTATATCTAACATACAGTATGCTTGATGATTTAATTGCTATAATGTCATAATATAATTGAAAAAAAAACAAATTCTTAGACATCCTCATAAGTATATGTTTTCGTCTGACTGAGAGTCTGTTTATAATAAGTACCGTGGTCACTAATGTTTACATGTGAACAGCTTTTAGCTTCAGAAAATGACAATTACAACCCCCTCCTCTACAGCGAAAATACATCTGCTGTCAGAATTACAGGTTCCATTAGAGATAATATAAACACTCGTAAAAATCTAAATTAATGAATGACTGTGTATAATGTCAGTGTGTCCTTATGGGCATTTTTTACTGCATTCTATTAAATTATGACTTTAAGTAGTGATAAAATGATGGTGTAACATTTATAGTTAATCATATTAATTGACTGAATATATAAAGGTTTATATCTGTCAGCGCTTCAGACTTGACTTGTTCTGAAAGCTTGACTCTTGGTCTTTGTTACGGTTGCTAACGTAGGATTGGACAGTGTTTTTTTCTGGGAGGGGCTTAGCAAAGGGTCAGTTAGACCTGGGGTGTTAAACTCATTTTAATTCAGGGGCCACAAACAGTCCAATATGATCTGAAGTAAAATAATAACAATAAAAAAAAAGAAGGAAAATTACAGTATGAAATGTTTCCAGCCACAAAGTATCCATTAAAAAGGTGAATAACATAAACAACCTGAAATTTCTTTAAAAAAAAAAAAAAAAGTGCAATTTCAACATACTAGAATCAGAATGAATTTTATTCTTTGTCCCAAACGGGCAGTTTGTTTGCAGCAGGACCACACACATACTACACAACAAAGGCACAACAATACAGACCTACAAGCAGATCTGCACAAAAACATAATAAATAGGTCAGCTGTAATAATATACATATTGGCAGTGCACTAAAAACTAAGTAATTTAAAATCAAGGTACAGTTACAATAAATTTAAGATAAGATATAAAAAGAGGTACTTGGATGAGGGTGAGGGGGTCACTATATGGGCAAGGCTATTTTCTGATGTGTGTACTATACCTCAGCTTATTTATTTTATTTTATTTTATTACAGTGGATCTACAAATACACGTAACATTTAATAACAGGCAGAATATTGTTAAAAACACATTTACTTCTCTTAAGACATTTCAGGCTGTTCAGATTTGCTCAGATTATTGACATTTTTTGTGAAAGGATAGTTAGTGAATGTAAATATTTTCATGTAAATTTACTTTTTTAAAACTAAAACCAAGAGAAAATTTTGGAATGGTAATAATTCATAGGCTATTACCTTCACCAAGGATGGCGGAGGTTATGTTTTCATCGGGGGTTTGTTTGTTTGTTTTACTGTTAGCAAGATAACTCGAAAAGTTATGGACGGACTTTGACAAAATTTACAGGAAATGTTGATACTGGCACAAGGAACAAATGATTATATTTTGGTGGTGATTGGGGGTGGTGATTTTGATGAAATTTTGATGAAATTGATTAAATTTTCAGGAAATGTTGATATTGGCACAAGGAACAAATGATTATATTTTGGTGGTGATTGGAGGTGGTGATTTTGATGAAATTTTGATGAAACTGCTTAAATTTTCAGGAAATGTTGATATTGGCATAAGGAAAAATTTATTACATTTTTGTGGTGATTGGGGGGTGGGGTGGGGGGCGGATTTTGATGAAATTTTCAGGAAATGTTGATATTGGCACAAGGAACAAATGATTGTATTTTGGTGGTGATTGGGGGGTGGGAGGGGGGGTTTGATGAAATTTTCAGGAAATGTTGATATTGGCACAAGGAACAAATGATTACATTTTGGTGGTGATTGGGGGTGGTGATTTTGATGAAATTGATGAAATTTTCAGGAAATGTTGATATTGGCACAAGGAAAAAATGTTTTACATTTTTGGGGGTGATCAGGGGGTGTGGGGAGCAAATTTTGATGAAATTTTCAGGAAATGTTGATACTGGCACAAGGAACAAATGATTACATTTTGGTGGTGATCGGGGGGTGTGGGGGGGGCGGATTTTGATGAAATTTTCAGGAAATGTTGATATTGGCACAAGGAACAAACGATTACATTTTGGTGGTGATTGGGGGTGGTGATTTTGATGAAATTTTGATGAAATTGATTAAATTTTCAAGAAATGTTGATATTGGCACAAGGAAAAACTTTTTACATTTTTGTGGTGATCGGAGGGTGTGGGGGGCAAATTTTGACGAAATTTTCAGGAAATGTTGATACTGGCACAAGGAACAAATGATTACATTTTGGTGGTGATCGGGGGGTGGGGGTGGTGGATTTTGATGAAATTTTCAGGAAATGTTGATGCTGGCACAAGGAACAAATGATTAAATTTTAGTGGTGATTGGGGGTGGTGATTTTGATGAAATTTTGATGAAATTGATGAAATTTTTCAAAAAATGTTGATATTGGCACAAGGAACAAATTATCACATTTTTGTGGTGATCGGGGGTGTGGGGGGCAAATTTTGACGAAATTTTCAGGAAATGTTGATACTGGCACAAGGAACAAATGATTATATTTTGGTGGTGATCGGGGGTGGGGGGTGGCGGATTTTGATGAAATTTTCAGGATATGTTGATACTGGCACTAGGAACAAATAATTAAATTTTTGTGGCGATCGGGGGGTGTGGGGGGCAAATTTTGACGAAATTTTCAGGAAATGTTGATACTGGCATAAGGAACAAATGATTACATTTTGGTGGTGATCGGGGGGTGGCGGATTTTGATGAAATTTTCAGGATATGTTGATACTGGCACTAGGAACAAATTATAAAATTTTTGTGGTGATCGGGGGGTGTGGGGGGCAAATTTTGGTGAAATTTTCAGGAAATGTTGATACTGGCACAAGCAACAAATGATTACATTTTGGTGGTGATCGGGGGGTGGGGGTGGTGGATTTTGATGAAATTTTCAGGAAATGTTGATATTGGCACGAGGAACAAATTATTAATTTCAGTGGTAATGGGGGGTTGGCACTGATCTGGCTTTGCAGAGGTCTGCTTTTCTAGTTATGATTTTTTTTTTTTACGAATTTTTACATTTCACAAATTCATCCCACAGGCCAGATTGGACCCTTTGGGGGGGGGCAGTTTTGGGCTACAGGCCGTATATTTGACCCCCCCTGGTTTAGACGTTTATTTAAGACACATTTCCTGTGGTTGTTTGCTTTTTTAAAGTGTTTCTCAGACGTTGAATCAGGTCAGATTTACCCTCCAACGGTGTGTGACGCTGACTCTGGTTTTGACCTCAGTCATTAAACTGCAGTTTTAATCACATGCTGATTTTTATACCATTTCATTTCTCAAACCTCCCATTATAGTTGGATGTAAGCTGGCAGTGTGGGGCTACGACTCCTCTTCTTTAGCCTTAAACTTGTTTGTGATGATGGCGGTAGATAATAACTGTGTGTAAATGGTGATTAATGCTAGTGATAATGATAATGACATTGATCTTAATCACAATGAGGATGATCATAATGATGATAACAGTGCTCCTCTGATTACAGCGTCTATTTTGGTAACAGACTTTCCGTTACTGGCTTTGTTAGTCACAGTGCTCCGTGTGGATGTGTGATGACAACGTGTTCTCACACCTTTAAGGGAAAGAGTCCAAAATGTTGCATGGACTCACACACTTATAACGACATGATTTCTCCGAGTGAAATCCACCGTAACACTATTAAAACTATATTTATGGTGAGCGCTGTTAATACGGTAGGTTCTCACCGGGGTACGTTCTAATTATGCGTAATACAGTAACATATTCAGCTTTCCGTTATTTGCCTTCTATTATTATTCACCTCTCAGATTATTGTGTCAAATCAGGTTAATCAGAGTGCCTTTATGTCTTACTGTGATATTTTTTACTCCGTGGTCGTTGTCAGGAAGTCATCTAAAAATAAAAATAAATGCACGCACGCATCTAAAATGTGCACAAACTGACAGACAAGGGTTACAAATAAGAGGATATCAGCGTCTTATTCATCTCCTCCACCTTCCACTCTCCAGCTCGTATTCACTGTGGAGACACTTTGGTCTGTCAAAGAACAGTTCCTGTGCAGAGAAGTGACAGTTTAAAGACGAAAAACAACTAAAATTGTGGTCAAATATGAGGCGGCGGTGAAATTTATAGAGTCTGATTCAGCGTGAATAAAGTCGGGGTTGAGTCGACTTTACCAACAAGGCCAAGAGTGAGTTCCATGTATTATTACACAACTATAGGAACAATAATGGCTGGATAAAAATTGAATCAAGAACCACTGCTTCTTTAATTGGATGCCTCAGTAAATTTGGTAAATTATGGAGCCAATTCCTTCAATTCGTTAAGAAGACAGATCTTTTACTCATCCCTGACTGACACAACTAAAGCATCTTAGACAGGAAGATATGTTTTGTTTTGTTTTTTGTCTACAGGGTGGGGAAGCAAAATTTACAATGAACATTTAGTTGTTTTTTTCTCAGCAGGCACTACGTCAATTGTTTTGAAACCAAACATATATTGATGCCATAATCATCCCTAACACTATTATCCATACCTTTTCAGAAACTTTTGCCCATATGAGTAATCAGGAAAGCAAACGTCAAAGAGTGTGTGATTTGCTGAATGCACCCGTCACACCAAAGGAGATTTCAAAAATAGTTGGAGTGTCCATAAAGACTGTTTATAATGGAAAGAAGAGAATGACTATGAGCAAAACTATTACGAGAAAGTCTGGAAGATACTATTAAAGAAGAATGGGAGAAGTTGTCACCCCAATATTTGAAGAACACTTGCGCAAGTTTCAGGAAGCGTGTGAAAGCAGTTATTGAGAAAGAAGGAGGACACATTGAATAAAACATTTTCTATTATGTCAATTTTCTTGTGGCAAAAAAATTCTCATGACTTTAAATAAACTAATTGGTCATACACTGTCTTTCAATCCCTGCCTCAAAATATTGTAAATTTTGCTTCCCCACCCTGTATTTTGGTCCGTTAGTCCTACTTTTATTTTTGTATTTAATTTTTACTTCCGCCAGGTGGTATTGTGATCACTTTACTTTGTGTTTGCTTGTTTTTTAGCAACTTTACGGGAAAACTATTCCAACCATCTTTACCAAATTGTACCCACAGATAGGCCTAGGCCCTGGGACCAACCCATTAAATTTTGGGCCAAGTCGGCCAAAGTTCAAGGTCACAGCAAGGTCACAAAATCTCAAATTTTCCTATCTCTCATCATTGAGCAATTTTCGAAAATTCATTAAAAAAAATTTAAAACGACTCCGATTAGCCTCCAATTTGATCCAACCGTGGCTGATAACAAAATTGGCACAAAATTGTCCACATCCACAGTGGAATGTGGACTCTGTGGACATTCAAATCACAACTTAAACATTGGATGAAGCAAAACCAAGCCTGTGACCATCAGTAGATCATCCTCACTGTGTTGTCCTGTGTGTTTTTATGATGTTTTGCATTTCTTTGTACTGTTTTTTTTTATAATGTCTTTTACAATATTTTGCCTTTTTGTCAGTTGTCTTTCTTGTCACCTGCCAAGGGACTACAGATGGAAATTAGCACTGCTGCTACAATCTGGCATATTTACAGCTGCAATTGTTGTAGATGTTCATTATATGCACTGTCCCTATTAAATAAATAAATAAATAATAATAAAAAAAAAAAGTAAATAAAATAATAATTTCAATTTAACATTGAAAATCCCATTTACAACACATTTTTCATCATAACTCAACAAATATTGACTGGAATTTAATATAATTTGACATCCACATGACTGGTACCAAGCTTCAACTTTTTCTGCTGTATGGAACAACCTTGAAACTGTTTAATTTTTTTTTTTAAATAGTCGATCCACACATGCACACCGTTCGGGGTGCTTGGCGGAGGTTTGCGTTCTCTGAACACTTGTCTTTTTTGTGGTTGTTCTAGCTTCTACATAAGTTGTTTGGGCATGCAATAATACTTCAGTGACCACTTTTTTGTTCTGTGGTTTTTCTTAAAAGGAAAATGTATACTTAACTCTTTGTAAATGTTTTAATACAAATGTATACATCTGCAAAACCCAAAAAAAAAAAAAGTATTAAAAAAAAAAAAAAAAAAGAACTGCAACTTCAATCTGTCACTGTATCATGATGTAAAATGTTAAATTTTAGCCAGAAATGTGTTTTGAGTAGTTGCAGTGACCTCAGTCTCCCAATAGAAGTGGGTGGGACTTTCACTGGAGGAGAACTCAACTACTTCAATGAAAGTCCATATCAAGGTTTAAATAGTTTTGGATTTTTCATTATAGTTTATTTTTTTTTAGTTTTGACTTTTTTTTCCTCTAAGTCAGTTAGTTTTAATTCGTTTTTAGAGCAGGTTTGCTAGTTTTTATTAGTTTTCTTTTTTTTTTTTAAATGCTTAGTTTTAGTTTAGTTTTAGTATTAATTTTAGTTTTGTCGTATCTTTTCTCGTCTTCTCTGTCGTATTCAAATAAATCCTAGACAGGACTTTGCTGCTTTCTCCCAACTTTAGTCTCCATGTTTCTAGGTAGAGTGGGGACCAGAAGACGACTCAAAATAGTGACGAGAAGTGACGGACCCTGAAGTGCCATATGGTGACGCTAGCTAAAATTGCTAGAGTGAAATAAATCTCTTTTTACATCAATCTGATGTTGACAAAGACGAAAACAAAGGAAATTTTATCCATGATTTTTATGTTTTAGTTAGTTTTTTTAAGCACACAATACAGTTTCAGTTAGTTATCTTTTTTTTTCCTTTTAATTATAGTTTTTATTTATTTCAGTTGACGAAAAAGTTTTTCAATTCTAGTTTTCGTCATTTCGTTAGTTTTCGTTAACGATAATAACCTTGGTCCATATATGAC
Organism: Sphaeramia orbicularis; assembly: GCF_902148855.1. Classification (NCBI taxonomy): domain Eukaryota; kingdom Metazoa; phylum Chordata; class Actinopteri; order Kurtiformes; family Apogonidae; genus Sphaeramia; species Sphaeramia orbicularis. The sequence continues at coordinate 15,791,528 of NC_043961.1, read as the reverse complement.
TTCTATCAGTGATCAACAGGAATTATACTGGTATCTGTAACTATTTACAGGTTATAAACCATCAAAATATGAACCAGTATAAGGAAAGGTAGATTTTTAATATTTAAAAAATTTGTCAAAAATTTTAACAACTAAATTTCCCAAAACTGTGAACAAACTTTGTAGACATTTTTGTCAAGGGAGGTATTTATAAAATTTGAAATGAGTCCAACCAATAGTTTCAGAGAAGACTGATGAAATGCAGACATTGGTGACCTTGAGTTTGACCCTTCAAGATCGTTCAAGGTCAAAGGTCATGGACCTAAATGAAAGTCCATATGGGTGCTTCTATGAAACTGGTCCCTAAAAACAGGACATGGGGACAAAAAATTCAAACCAGTTGTAGACTAATGTTATGAAGCAAATTTGGAAGCATTTTGGGTCTATTTTAAAAATAAATATTTACTGAGATAAAAGACAAACTATTTTTTCAAATAAAACAAATTTATATATTATTATTATACAAAAGTCTGCATGTAACACAGTAAAAAGGACACAAAAATTACGTGCTACTATTTTTAAAAAAATATATTTTTTCTCTCATGGGTACATTTTGGGAATCCAACTAATTATGCAAGGCAGAGTGTTTCACAAAAATGGCCGCTGTCGCAAAATCACTCATGATTTATTTGTGTTTAAATGGGCAGGTTCTGCATGTAACATAAGTGGACACGATGGGTTATACATAAAACCTGGAGTGAGACTGAGATTCATGAAAAACCTGCATGTCTGGATTAGAAAAATCACAAGGATCATTAAATTTAACACAGTGTCATTATTTATAGTGCTATATAAGACTATTTCAAGTCATGTTTTCAAGATAAAATGCACTGACACCTTGGTAGCTTTCCTGTCCCAATTTTGGTTCTATTTTTGGCACCAATATTTTACTAACAATTAATTAATTTTGGGATGGCTCAGAGCAAGAGTATCAGTTTTTGTTTTTGCATTTATCTGAGGTCATCTTTAGGTACATCCTGGGGGGAATTAAGTCTGAATTTCTCTTTTATTATTGGGTCTAAAAAGCTGGAAAAGTGCCAGGTACCAAAATGAACCCAGTTTCATAGAAGCACCTGACTTCCAACCAGTGCTCAATAGTAACTATATTGATATCTGTAACCATTTACATGTTATAAACCATCAAAATAAGAACCATTTGAAGTTTTTAAAAATTATATTCCAAAAACTTGTCAAAAATTGACAAAGCAAAATTCCTAAAGACTGTAAAAAACAGTGTTGACATTATCCCCAGGAAACTACATAGAGCATTTTAAATTAATCAGACCAGTAGTTTGAAGAAATTGCTAACGATGACGACAAAGACGCCAGACATAACGCCTTAACAATAGCTCCTGACCTGTTGGCTGGAGCTAAAAACCATCAGTCCACATTTGTACTTAATTGTTCAGACCTAAGCAGGAGGCGAGGGCTGACTTAGTGGACCTTTTCAGATTTCAGTTGAATACCCCCGTCGGACACCATAAAAAAAAAAAAAAGTCCTGTAATAACGATAAACCTTCTATTGACAGAGTTGTGGAGCAGTGGGAGTTATTAGCGGTGTTCTGCACATGCATGAATACAGGTGGGTATTGAAAGACTTGGAAAACCACTTAGTCTAACCCTCACAAAACAAGTCCGTCTCCCCATTAGAGACAGTGTCCTCTGTAATTGTTCGACGGTACACAAGGCTCTGCCAGCGGAACAGACACAGCCGTGACATGTGAACCTTGAAGAAAATGCATTTTCCTCATGAACGTCTGGAGGAGACGGCGAGAATGAAAAAGACTTCATAAATGGGTTCAAGGTCACGGGAAGCGAGACTGTATGTGCACGAGGCGCCGCTGCTCTGGAACTATTAGAATAGATAGTTCTGTCACAGCATATAAGTAGTTCACTGAGCTGGGAATATTCATTTTGTGGAGTTGAGACACTGATGTATGGAATATGTTTTAACAGAACGGGTCCATTTCACAGTCACTGACCTAGAGCACGCACCCAACGAAAACCAGATCCACAGCGATAACGACGTCATTTAAAATAAATAAATTGCGGTTATTATGCGGGAACGCTTCGTCCATTGGCTGCTAATGTGGAAATAAAAACCGCAGAGCAAACTGTCGGAAATTATGCACTTTTAGTCCTTTTTTAGTTTGTGTTTTCTAATGAAAAGCATGTTTCTCCATACTTTAATTAATGTTATCATCATTCATGAGCCCAAGTAATTAACAGTTAAGGGGCCAACTTACCTACTGTGAGCTTTGTCCTCTAATGTGCATAAAAACGCCGGTCCTCCAAACAGAAAAGTTTATTCCATTATTATTTTTATTTAATGCATCTGAAGCCAAAACAGAACCTTATTTTCATCAAGTGCCTGTTTTTAGTCTCGCTGACCTACTTTACTTTAAAAGTAATTATAATCCCAGCAAAATGCTTCTGATTAGTTTAATACAACTTTTATTCTGGTGCTTTCACTTCTGATTAGACTCGTACATTTACATTTGTCATCAGCCAAACACACAAACAAATCCACTCTTTTTGACAGTTTTATTTCACTTCCAGTGGTTTGACTCAAACCAGTGTTTGCGCTTCTATACATAATGGATGTATTACTGTTATTAGACAGAATTGGAGACAGTGGCAGGCGGTGAACGACACCACAGTCTCGGTTCTGATGTTTTCTGTGAAACGACAACAATAATGATCGTCACAACGTGGGTTTCATGAAGGTCTTGACAGAAAAAAACTATAGATGGTGTGAAAACACTTTATGTGAGAGCGGATGCAAACCCCGAGCACAAACAAACTACCTGTTATCTGTCACAACCAACTTAAACATATTGTTAGCCTCACAGCACAACTGTCGAACTCGTACACAAATGGACAAAGATATGTGGACACGTTGAATTCAGGTGTTGCTTTTCGAACAGGGGTCTGGGATACAAAACAATAATGACAAATGTCATTATATAGTTTTATATTGGGATAAATAGCATATTGATTATTGATATTGATTTTTTTTTTTTTTTTATCTCAAATCATCATGAACAGCTGCATGAGTCTGGAGAAGATACAGTATTCGGGGATTAGAGTTTTTTGGGTTTTTTTTTACAAAATTTGGCACCCCTTCTAGGTATTTTATGAGAAACCCACAACAATCATCTCTGAGTAACCCCTCACCCCCCCTTTTTTATTTATATATGTATTTATTAATTTATTTTCCCCTTTCTTTTGTTTCTATTTTCTTGTTTTTTTATATATACATATTGTTCATTGTTACTGCACTTATTTATGCTGTTTAAACATGGTTGTTTATATTTTTTTTTATAATTTTCATTCTGTCTTTTCATAATGTTTTTTCAGTGGTTGTTTGTAGCTGTTCATGCTGGGGTTAGGATTATGTGTTGTGTCATGGGTGGATATTGTTCAGAAAATCTAAAATCACCTTCCTGTATAGTGAATGTTTTATTCACATTCTGTTATTAATTTAAAAAAAAAAAAAAAGAACTTTGAAAGAAATCATCATGAACAGGACATCTTACAGCTGTAGACATGATATGTCCCAATATTTTTGTCCATATAATTTATAAACATATTAAATAAAGAGGAAAAATTCATTTGGGAACAGACACAAAAGTAGATTTGGGTCTTTATGGGTTAAAGTAGAAATAATACTATCTTAAATTATCACCATACTTGGTTTGTGACATCTACAGTCGCGGAAGAAATTATTAGACCATCAGAAGTCATCAAAAACAATGGTTATGCAATCATATACTAACTCCTGTGTGTATCATGTGACTAAAACTGACAGAAAAGAAAACATGGAATGCCTAAAAGTACTGTTTTTGTCAGTACAATGCCACAGATACTGATGTAAGAACTGAAGTGATTTTGGTTCTTATCAAGAAAACATCAAAAATGGATAGATATCAGCTCTGAAATTAAACTATTATGAACTATTTTTTTTGTTATCATTGTATTTCTCCAAACAAATGTACCTTTAGTTGTACCAGGCATTAAAATGAACAAGAAACTGAAGAAAACAAGGGGTGGTCTAATAATTTTTTCCACGACTGTGACCTGAAACAACTAGAAGGACTCCATGTGTTGGAAACAGATGCCAAGGACTCGACTGATCAATCAAAACTATGAGACAACTTTAGAGAAAGGCCTTGTTTGACGAATTTCTTTATACGGGATCCACGTGTTGCAGAAGAAAAGTCTGTATTTTAAGCAGAATTCTACTGTTTACAACTTAGAAAAACACATGTCTGTAATTTCTGCCTCTACACCCAAACACAACATATCAATTGAGTTTTGTTCCTTGTGGTGAAAACTCTGAAAAGTGTTTTTTTTTTGTTTTTTTTTAAAGGCTGTGGGAACGATGTTTTGCTTACTCTGAATAATCCACAGACCTCAGTGTCAACAGTTTGTGTTTGTTCTGCAGAACAGTGCAAATGAAAAGGGTTCACGGTGAGGACTGGAGATTAACTTCAGCAACTGGAACAGCAGCAGTTTGTGGGAAGACATGACTTCTTCAAATGTCATTTTTTCGTGTTTCGAACCCAAGAACACGCCGTGCATCTTATAAGAGCACTTTTCTACGAATTCAGAGTTTATTTTCATGGACTTTTTTTTTTTTTTTTTTTTTTTTGCGTTTCTATAATTTAAATTGCATTTCCTCATTACTTGAACAGCAGCATGTCTCTGGCACCACAAACCGACGTCTGCACAGATGGACGACGTATATCAGAGGATACTGTTACTTCAGAGGAAGACGTATATGAACTAATTGAATCTCCTTCCACGACTGCTCTTGAGCGCAGGACTAGAGCTGAATGCCTAACAGCATGCACAAATTTGATCATACTCGGAACACTTTTCCCAAGACAGATGAGAATAAATCATGTAAGGCTGAAAAAAAAGAAAGTGCGCACTGCAAACAATCCTCAAGTGGATAATGCAAAGAGACCGAAATGTACATGGATACATGATCCTTACGCTCCTCATTTAATGAATATTGAAATGAATTAAAACTCTAATGAATATTTAATAAAGGACAGCAAAGAAAAGGCTTCAGTGTGTCGTGGCATAATTCAACACAACATGAGCAAGCTGAAGGTAGCTGTTTGTATATGGAACTTTAACACAGATATGAAGGAATTGTTCTTTTAATAATGTGAAACCCACCAGCCAATTACTTCAACTGCAAATGAGACATGAACACCTTAACCCTGTTAAACCTGACCCATCAAAAACTAGCCACAAAACTGGAGTTTTTTTGGAATTGAGACGTTTATTAGACCTTTTAACAATATCCAAACAAGTGGTCCCAGGCACAACAAACCCGCCCCTTACACACATTGTAGTTTATTTTGGGATCGATCCAGCTGATGTCATCATGTCTATGCATGTGCTGATGTCAGCATATCAATGGCCTCTATATATGTGCCAAGTCTGAAGTAAATTGAAACAAAATTGAAGTTTTTATAGACATTTGAAATTTTGCCCATTGTAAGTAAATGGGAGAAAAAAAAAAGATTTTTAAAATTCATAAAAAATTTGAACTTTGACCTACTTTTCCCAAAATGTAACCACATCTATTCTGGGTCACTGGCAATCTATAAATTTAATTTGGTATGAATTCAACCAATAGTTTTGTTGCTACAGACGTGAAATTTTGGCCATTATAAGCAAATGGGAAAAATAAAATATTTTTAAAAATTCATAAAAAATGTAAACTTTGACCTAGGGCTGCACGATTTTGGCCAAAAAAAAAATCCCGATTTTTTCCCCTGAAAACTCGATTTTTGATTTAGATTTTTGGGTAAAACTACAAAAGACAACAGAAGTCAGCATGTCATTTTTGTGAGCAGCCCACAGTGCAAGGCACTGCTCTGACCTCAAATCTGTGATGGTATCACGTGATGAACCCACAGAAGTTTATTTTTTTCTTCATTAAATCTTTATTGAATTAAGTAGAGTATACAAACAATGTATACAACAAGAAAATAACATAAGTTTGCCAGGGGGAATACACTACAATACAATGTCATCAGAGCAAATACTGATGGTTTTTATAGCCTTTTTGTTTCCAGATTTATCTCACAGCTTTAAATAAAGTTCAACATCTTTTAAAAATAAATAATATTTGGTTTGTGTTCCAGAACGTACATTTGAGAATGAAAAATTTAGCAAGTAAGATGAAATCGATTTGACGATTTCCCATTTTTAAAAATTGGCCTTATTAAAAAAATCCGATTTCGATTTAAAATTGATTAATCGTGCAGCCCTACTTTGACCTACTTTTCCCAAAATGTAATAAGATCTATTCTAGGTCACTGGCAATCTATAAACCCAATTTGGTATGAATTCAACCAATACTTTTGTTGCTAGAGTGTTAACAAACAAACAAGCAAACAAACTGAATCAAAAACATACCCTTTGCCTCCCTTTGGGGAGGTGGGGTAACAAAACATTTTATAATAATAATAATAATAATAATAATAATAATAATAATGGATTTTATATAGTGCTTTTCTAGACACCCAAAGCGCTTTACATTATTGATCCATTATTCGTTCGCTCTCACATTCTCCCTCTGGTGGTGGTAAACTACATTTGTGGCCACAGTTGCCCTGGGGCAGACTGACAGAGGCGTGGCTGCCAATTCACGCCTACGGCCCCTCCGACCACCACCAAACATTCATATGCATTCATACACCAGTGTGGGTGGCACTGGAGGCAAGGAGGGTGAAGTGTCTTGCCCAAGGACACAACGGACTGACTAGGATGGAGTGGGATTCAAACCGCCAACCCTTCGGTTATTGGACGACCCGCTCTACCACCTGAGTCACATTTTTGTATCACATTTGATACACTGGATGTTTTTATAAAGCACCTTATATACCTGCAGTATCAAATCTGATACGCACATTTTTAACACAATTTAACTCAAGTATAAGAATCCATTATGAAGTAACTGCATTGTTTTAGTCTATGAAGTACTAAGACATTTTTTTTTTAAAAGAATAACAATATAAATGTTTTTCTTAATGTAACTTTTTGAAATTACCAAAGACTTTCCTGCAAAAAGTGTTGGACAATTTAATGATAGTGGCCATATTGAAAAGGCAACCAAAAAAAGTCCTTTCACTGGCTGCAGTGGGATAATAATCCACCAGGGGGCAGAAAACACGTACTGGATCATATAACGCAAGTTTATAAGGAAAGTATAGATATTGTTGATAAGATAAAGGTCTCAGAACCAGGTGTAGCAAACATGATACAAATGGTTTTATAGGGTTAAAATCAAGACTAAGTGTACCTAACTGACTCTGGGCTGCTACAAGCGATTGCACTTTATGTATCTACTGCATTTTAATTCTATTTTATTGTATTTTCAAATGGTATTTTAATGGTATTTTAATTTTATTTTCCACTGTAAAGCACTTGGTGACTGTGAAAAGTGCTCTATAAATAAAATGTACTTCCTTAAGAAGCCAAACATCTGTTTTATCATGTGTTCGGTACATGTAATGTTCAATGTCAATAATTTCAGATGTGTACTGTTCATGTTTACACAGATGGAGTATAAAGTTGACTTACAATAGCTTTTGTTCATTGTATTCTGAAGACAAAACCATCTAAATTACTGTGAAAAACACAGAATTTCTTTCCGGGAAGCAATTTACACAACAAACATCTAATTTTTCAGATGTAAAAGCTTTTAAAGTAGGGAAAAATGCCAAGTAAATACTGCTACTGCAAAACTTAGTCCATAAATCATCTGAAAAGATTCACATTAGTATTAAATATCCTAAAGCAGCTCATGAAAGTGAAGAGACGAATAAAAAGCTGAAGTCAAGGACAGCCCTGACAGCATTTACAGTCAACATCATAAACAGTCTGCAAAAGTAAAGCTGGGTCTTCAACGACACTGACTCTTCCGGCTTCAAGTCTGTAGGTGTCTTCCTCCAAAGTCTGAAGGTCCTCATAGCAAAGGTTAAAAAGTGCTTGAGATATGGTCTTGTATTTCCAGCTGCTGCTTTTTATATGAAGTGGAGACGTGACAAGGACTTTGGGCTGAAAAACATATCAAGCTACTTTTAAATGATTAAACCTGGGTTGAAATCGCTTCATACATACCAATTTTTTTTTACTCCAAATTCAAAGAAACTCAAAAACAGCTTAATTGTTTCGCTCATTTCTTTTGCTTTTCATAGGTAGGGGTCATGGAAAGTTGAACGCTGCATTGTTTTCGGTGTGAATCACGGCAAACGCAGCTCGGCGCTGAATAATGAGTGACATAAACAATAGATAAAAATGTCACATGGAGACTTATAGAGAGTACCTCATATTTTACAGGTTGCTGAAGAGGCAGCTACAATTCACGATCTGTTTGGGTGGAACGCCGTCTGTTTCTGAATATGTTATTACACTGACAACTTTTAGATTTAGATGTAAACTGGGGTCAGCGGTGGCACGGTAATGTCACAGCTTTGAAATGCGGAAAAGCTGTATATGTTCAGGCTTAAAAAAACAAGAAAACAGACCACGCCTCCCAAAAACGACTTCATAAAAGAGTAAGTGTACACACGGGTGTTGTACCGAGGCCAACGTCGGAGTCCTGTATTGTTGATTAGAGATGGCATGCATGCTTTTAGTCAGAAACACAGCCTTGATGGTGCATTAGCGGTCCGACCACCCAAAAGAATTCACTGCAGGCTGCCCTTCATGCAACCTCAGAACTGCTGAAAAAGCTACGAACGACTTTGCTAATGTCTCGTTAACTATCGAGGTCATCTCAGTTAGAGCTCTGACTCTAACCCTAAAATGCCGGAGGTGATTTTACTAGAGCCCCATTTGAGATTGGGCAAAAAAAACCCATAAACAATTGTTCTAAATACATTCCAACATTTCATTCCAAGTGTCTGAAGGTACCAATTTCCTAAAGGTGTAGATTTCCAGGGTAATGCAGGAGTTTAACCCGGTCGATCTTTAGAACATGTGCATGTATTTCCCTTACAAAAACATATTTTTCTTTGTCTACTTCTAAGACGTAAATATGGATTATGAGCTCATCTAAACATGGAATCTTTTGTCTCATTCTCCAACATATGTGACCTTTCATGTTCATTTACTTTTCATGTATTTGAATGGGACGGGGCGTATTAACCCATAAAGACCCAGAGTTACTTTTGTGGTAGTTCCCAAATGATTTTTTTTTCTCTACAGTCGTGGAAAAAATTATTAGACCACCAAAAGTCATCAAAAACAATGGTTATGCAATCAAGTACTAACTCCTGTGTGTATCATGTGACTAAAATAGACAGAAAAGAAAACATGGAATGACTAAAAGCACTGTTTTTGTCAGTATAATGTCATAGATGTTGATGTAAGAACTGAAGTGATTTAGGTTATTATTAAGAAAACATGAAAAATGGATAGATATCAGCTCTGAAATTAAACTACTATGAGCTATTTTTGCTGTTATCCTTACATTTGTCCAAACAAACATACCTTTAGTTGTACCAGAGATTAAAATGAACAAGAAATTGAAGAAAACAAGGGGTTGTCTAATAATTTTTTCCGCAACTGCATCAATAAACTACAAAAAGTATAAAAATACAGATAAAACAGTGGAAAAAAAGCAGCGAAACTCAATAAAAACACAGCAAAACACACTAGTAGACTACTCCAAATCAGCACCATCACTATTAAATACAATTATTTACAAGCATTCACTGCAAAAACCTCGCTAAAATGCTGCTAAAAGTAATAAAATTCTACCATCTCTCTCTCACCAACTGCACTGTGCTGCTCTTGGCAAAATTTCTGAAGTGATTGGTCACCATTTACTATGAAATAATCCTCTGTATTTTGCATTTTTCCAGTGAAAATCAGGTATTTTCCAATATTTAATGTACTGATCATATAGATGTTCACAAAAGCTTAAATTAAACTTGAAGGTTACTATACCAAAAAACTGAGAAAACTGAAGAAAAAGTGACTTTTTCATTAAAATATATCATTAGCTGAATATAAAAGAAGTGTCTGCAACCACTGTCATTGATCCAACTCCATGGGTTTTACTGGTGAATCAATGTTGTAGAAGATGACGGTGTTTCCAAGAATACTGAACGTCCAAAGGGGTCATATCTGATGACCAGGAAAAGATGACAAACTGTATTTTACACCAATTATTTACATGTATTGATAGGATTAGTGCATCAACAGGTATTAAACAGTTTAGATCAGTACATGGTTTTGGTCACTGATGGATGTTTGGGTCTTTATGGGTTCATAATGAACAAGATTGTGGTAAATACATCAGATTTGTATAATAATCCATTGTGGTCAATATATGGTCCATTCAGGTCATCAATCAGATTCAATATTCTTTCATGATCATCCCAAACATGTATGATTTCAATGTGCAGAAAGGTAAGAACAAACCTACATGAGCTATTCAAATCCAGTCTGTAAAACGGATGCAGAAAATGGTAGATTTAGTGCCTAAAAAATCATCCGGAGTGGATTAAATGAAGGGGTTCTTCCTCTAAAATCTTCTGGTTTCTTGTAGAAGGAAATATGTACTGACTTGCTGAGATGAATGCATTTTAGTGTGACAGATTCAAAAGCATCCCTGGACAACAGTGAAAGGACTGAGAAAAGATGCAGGAGGCAAATGGTCCAAAAATACCTCCATCCACAGTAAAGATGGTGGTGTATTGTCACAACTTGAAAAGATGGAAGCAACAACTCCTCACCAGCAGGGACCAAATCAAATGTAGACCGTAACGAAGAGTTTTGGGTGGAATGTTCTCTGGTCAGATGAGACGAAAATAAAACAGTTATGTATGAAGGAGGAAGGACGAGACTCGTAACCCAAAGAACACCATCTCAAATGTTGAACGACGAACATGGACGACGTAAGTGGATCTTTTAGCGGGATGAAAATACCTCTCAACTGGCACAGACATGGTTTGAGATAAACATTTTGGAGCAGCTTTGACAAAAAGATCGAAAAGTTCAACAGAAAAGGTAGGTTCATTTCTGATTTGTTTGTTTGTTGTTGCGGGGGGACGTTCCGTGAACATGACGACGAACTTGAATATCTTTGTTTTGGGTCTGGAGTGCTCGTTGCTCCTCTGTCCCATACTGGATTTGGAGGTGGTTCGGCTTTCTTGCGTATCTGTGCATGCCGCAACATGTTTGTTTTGGAGCTCTTCTTCTTGGCTTGTTGTGGCATCCATCAGCATCTGTTGTTTACTGATCTTCAGGAAGTAGGGATGCCACAGGGGTGACCGCAGGACATAATGCGGGACATACCTGTGGCCTGGATCAGGAGCCTGGAGGATGTTTTCAACTTCTGTCTCACTGACCAGATAGTTCAGATGACCTTGGACTAGACCAACTTCCAGGGAAGACGCTCCGTCTGGAACTGGTCCGATACCAACCCCACCGCTCCCACAAACAGACGGGCCGGTCTGTGTTTCACTCCACCAAGTCCCTAAAGCGATTCTAACTCATCAACGCCATGATCCAGTTCGATGACCGGCTATCCCAGCCGCGGAGTTGCAGCACAGACAAACTGACAGCCTTTGGACAGGTGTGGACAGGTGGACAGGGTGACTCCCCCTCTTATTCAACTTCTGTGATGAAGCCTAGTTTGGGTATTGGCACTCCCTACTGTCAACACCACAAATCCCGTCATGGAAAAAGGCAATTAACCGACAATTAATAATTTAATCGAGCAAATTCTTAGTGACAATTAATTGATAGTCGATTAATTATTTAAATCCCTGTCAGGAACCTATGAAAAAACCCACCTAGGCCATAAATTGGTAATTTGCAGCTAATTAGCAATAGCTCTGGTCACATGTGTCACTATGAGCCAATGGGATCAGGTCTGTTGTTTCCTTGAACGTTCTAATGTTTACAACAGTTAGTCTTGTGGTTCAGAGTGGACTTCTGGGACAGAATAATTATGTGTTTGGTGAGTTTGGTTATGTTTGTCTTTGGTTTTGATGATATAAAAAAGGAATGAGATGTAAAAGTGCATGTGTTCAGCCACTAGGAATAAACTCTGTCTGTTTTATATCGTATAAGTGGAAGTAGATATGACGATAAAGATCAGAGGTCATCTGATAGTGATGGAACCAACGGCTTTGACAAAATAGGCATTTGTTCACGGAACTGACTCCCTTCTCCCAAAGGACTTTAAACAAACAGAACAGACTCTGGTCTCCATTCCATGACCCAAAGGCTATGATGTGTTTACACCTGAAGATTGTGATTTTTTATTCATTAGTTATCAATAATTCATTATTGGACTATCTGACATGTCAACTATTCTGGTACATAGACCATCTTGGGCTTATTAAAGTGTATAGTACCGTAACATTTTCTAATTTTAATGACGGAATCCATTTAAAGTGTTGTACATTTAACCCCTAAAGACCCAAACAGCCACTGGTGACCAAAGACATTTACTCAACTCTAATGTTCAATACCTGTTGATCCATTAATCCTATCAATACATGTCAATAATCGGTGTAAAAAAAATAGTTTGTCATCTTTTCATGGTCATCAGATATGACCCATTTGGACGTTCAGAGGCTCCGTAGTGAACATGGAAACACGGTCATCTTCTACAACATTGATTCACCAGTAAAACCCATGGAGTTGGATCAATGGCAGTAGATGGAGGTGCTTGTTACCCCCGCCCTCCGAAGGGGAGACAAAGGGGTATTTTTGGTTTAGTTTGTTTGTTTCTTTAACACTGTAGCAGGAAAACTATTGGTTGAAATCATACCAAATTGGGTTTATAGATTGCCAGTGATCCAGAATAGATCTCATCACATTTTGGGAAAAGTAGGTTAAAGTTCTAATTTTTTATGAATTTTTAAAATCTTTTTTTTCCTCCCATTTACTTATAATGGGCAAAATTTCAAATGTCTATAAAAACATCAATTTTGTTTCAATTTACTTCAAACTTGACACACATATATAGAGGCAATAGATATGCTGACATCAGCACATGCATAGACATGATGACATCAGCTGGATCAATGCCAAAATAAGCTACAATATAAGCATGGGGCGGGGTTTGTTTACGATCAGTTATGGATGTATTTTCCTGAAAAAGTCACCTTTTCTTCAGTTTTCTCTGTTATAGAATAATAACCTTTGAATTTACTCTGAATTTGAATGAACATATACATGATCAGTGAATAACATATGGGGGAAAATGTATGATTTTTTCACTGAAACGTGCAAAATACAAAGCCTAATATTATAATAAATGTGATAAATCACTTAAGAAAGGTTAAATTGAGGGAAAGATTTATTGGGGCACTGCCATAAAAATAGTCTTTATGGGTGAACTTCAACTACAGTACAGGTATTTTTCATGATACAAAACGTCTAAATCGACAAAGAGACGCTGAGTTGGCTTCATTTTTCAGTCCAGTCAGTTTGTCCAGGTTAGTCCAAAAGCATCTGGTTAAGAAATACTGCTTATAAACTAACACACGTATAAATCTGGTCACTAACACCTAAATAAATACGTGTTGACAACAGAACTGTCAGCATGTCATGGGAAACTAGCAGCAGTTTTTAGGAATGGAAGTAAATTCCAATGGAGCATGTAATTTTCACTGTAACCAGAAAATATTTTATGAAATGAAGCCTAAGTTGACATTTACTTCCAACTGCTATTTGGGTGTAAAATTACTTCCTGTCTCATTTGTGTTTCCTTCTCCGAGAATCCTTTTGTTGTGAAAAAAAAAACATATTTCTTTCACTTTTCATGCATCGGGCACATATTTGCATTTTACGACACTGTGCCCATTTTAAAAACCGTCAGAAAAGCAGGCTTCCACAGAGTCCAATACGCCTGGATCCGATGTGTGTGTGTGTGTGTGTATTTTTGTGTTTCTGTGCACTGCTGTATGAAAATGCCTGGAAAGACAGCCTCTTTAATCTGCTCCACACCAACTCGGAGGGTGAAGAAACCAAACGACTCTGAAAACAGCACACAAAAATCACACGCAAACACACACATCCCAAAAAAAGCTGCTTGGTGAAAAATGTGCAAGAGAGCGTGAACAGAAGTAAAGGGTGCTCGCTGCTATCATCATGCTAGAATAAGCTGGGGCAACAAGCAGGGAATTAAGATTCTGGATGCATGGGAACCGGGAGTGTGGGAGGGAGAGCGCCGCCACGACAATCAGCAGCTAACACGGGAGGAGGGATTCAGCGAGCGTACGGGAAACAAAGGCGGCAGACGAACCTGCAGCAAAAGTACAAGACACGTACGTCCAACACCTGTCTGTGCAGAACCGCCGCTCACTGCAAACTACAGCAGCAACGACCGGGGTTTAACGGCTGGAAGAAAGGGGGTTTATTCAGCTGCATTTACATCAGGGGTGTCAAACATGTGGCCCGCGGACCAAAATGGGGCCGCCAAAGGGACAAAAAACTGGACTCAGCTGGATGAGTTCTGCAGGAAACTGGACCAAAAACCCAAGTACTTGATCATATATGTATATTTTTTTTAACCCTTTGTATATAGGGCTGTGTATTGGCAAGAATCTGGTTATACAATACAAATCACAATACTAGGATCACAACACGATATATCACAATATATCATTATACTAGGGCTGTGCAATTAATCGAAATTCAATTACGATTTCGATTATTACACGCAACGATTACAAAAATTATGTAATCGAGAAAAAACGATTATTAATTTTGAGTTGTTTAATTCACGCGCACGCAAGCTACCATGAGCTGCTCTGCCCCGCCCCCCTCTAAGCTACTGCTGCCTGCTAGCCGACAGGTCCACCCTAAGAGGAAAGTTGTACCTAGCGGTCTGGAAAAATAGCAGGAGAATCGCAGCAGAAGTGATTGGTAAACAAAAAAGGCAAGTCAAATTCAATTGTATGGAATCACTTTGGGTTTGATGAAGAGCAAAAACCCATTACGTGCGAAAAGTGTTTCGTAGTTGTGTCCGCACCGACCGCTAACACAGCAAACCTTTTTAACCATCTAAAGTTTAACCACCGTGACCTTTATCATAATCTTATGAAAAACTAAAACACATAAAAAAAACTCCGTCTACAACTTCGTCTGCAATGCAATCTTCAGTTTCCGAATCTCTTTACGCTGCAACTCCTGTATTAACCTAACCCTAACCTGTATAACCCTAACGTGCGTATTCTAGATGGCTGATGTATACAGAAGACCTTAACTGAAACCTCACGGCACGCCACTGAATTTACTATGTTTCATACTACATTGAACATACTTGAATTTATAATTTGCACTTTAGGTGAGCTTTTTTTATTGCTCCAGTTCTATGGCAAGTCTAGAGCAGTTTAATTCCAGTGCACTATTTGTTTACAAAAGGAAACATACTTGAATTTACAGTACACTTATTTGCATTCAAAGATTTTTTTGTTTCGTACAAAAGTGAACATACTTTGTTTTAATGGTTAAAAGCTTTATTTATATCTAAAGAGTATATCTTACATTGTTTTGCAAGAAAAAAATAAACAACTTTAAGGTTAACAAATAATCGTTTTTAATAATCGTGATTTCAATTATTGCTAGAATAATCGTGATAATTTTTTTTTTCTATAATCGAGCAGCCCTACATTATACTGTTAAAAAAAGCAATTTTTTGCTTGTTTCTTTTATTTTTTTTTTAGATTATTTCCTGGAAGAATTGAATTACACCAGAAATAATAATAATAATAATAATAATAATAATAATAATAATAAATTTTATTTGTAATGCACTTTACATTTTTATCTAAAAATCTCCAAGTGCTACAGGCAATAAATAACAGAATAAAAATAGAAAATAAGTAAACCAGATAAAAACAGTTTAAAAATACTAACAAACAATTAAAAATGAAGACAGTTAAAACAGGAGAAGCATGCACAGATATTGGGAGATCATGGAAATGCTTCCCTGAATAAAAAGGTCTTCAGACCTTTTTTAAAAGTGTCCTCAGTCTGTGGGGCCCGGAGGTGATCATGTGATCAGAAATATGTCCAAACACTAAACACATTTTTATTTGATCGGAACAGGATCTAATGCTATATCACAAAATCTTTCTAAATCTCCTAGTTTCCAAAGGAACTAAAATCTGCTACTCCCAGACAGTAAAAAGTGTTTTTAGGATGCTTCAAATAACCATTATTTAATAAAACAGTGTTAAATAATTGTAAATAAAACAAAACAAAACAAAAAAAAAGAACCTCCGCCATATCTGCATTTGAATAAAGACCTAAAAATATCGATACAGTACTTTTTAATATCGACACAGTATCGTGAAATGAAATATCACAAGATATTACAGAACTGATATTTTCTTACACCCCTATTTGTAAATGTGCAATCACTATGTAAATATGTAAAACATCTTTAAACTTTAGACTTAAATTTTTTATACTTTAAAGGATGTTTATTTCTACCTGCCTTTCTTTTGCACTGGTGTGTTGTGAATTGCTGCTGTAAACTGTTAAATTTCCCCATGGTAGGATCAATAAAGTCTTATCTTATCTTTAACCCCTGAGACATAATTCCAGGTTAAAGTGCTGCTGTGAGTATGTGTTTGGGTTTCTTTTCTTCAGTGGTTTTGTTTTACTGTGTGTTTTAGGGTCAAAACAGGTGGAATAACAGAAAAAGACAAAATGTCGCAATTCCACTATATGGTATCAGCTAAACTCCACTCGACTCGGATACCAGGTACTGCTCCTGAAGGCTGTTTCCGTTACAGGATACTACCGACTTTAGAGTACCTGGTTGTCATAGCAACGCTGCACTTAACTTCCGCAACATCTGTTCAGAGAGTTGCTGATAAACTCGCTTATTGCGTGTTGCCCAGTCAAGTCAGGTACAACAAACCCCGCCCATTATTAATAAATGGGAAGAAATGAGAACTTTGACCAACCTTTCCCAAAATGTAATGATATCTATTCTGGGTCACTGGTTATCTATATATGCACATGAAGTGCTCAAAACCACTTTTCTGGTGTCATTACTTTTAAATAGGGTTGAAGATGGACCTATGGAGTTGAATTAATGAAGAATTCAGACCCAAGCATTTACAGCATTTACAGTTTATGTAGAGCACAGGGAAATGTTTGAAAATGCATAATTCCGTTAACAAAAAAGCAAAATATAATTCCTTTAAAAGATAGTTTGTAGATGTAACCATTTTCTTATCGTAATTTAACTTTTTTTTTTTTACTGTAAATGTAACCAGATTAAAAATATCAATATTGTATTTTCTTGTCACCAAATCCTGATGGGGTATTCAGAAACATTAATTTAGTATTATAAAAGAAGGTTCTATAATGAGTTTTGTTAATGACTATACCTGAACTGTTCATACCTGTACTGTCACTTAAATCTGAACTGCCGACGCAAGTTAATGATGTCATTGCGCGGTCTTTTTCCTCAGTTCGCGCTAGATGCGCTGAGGAAAGGTAGGCTCTTTTACTCTCTGCTGCAATTTCAGTAATTGTTTTGGTTTTACTGAATATTGTGTAGCAGTGTGCATTTATATGTGACGGTTTTATGTTGCAGACGTGTTGTGTGTCTAAATGTAGTGTTAAGTCTATTTTTAAAACTAAAGATAGACACATGTTCCAATGCTGCAGGGGTCTGTGTGTGGCTGTACCAGAAGGAAAAGCCGCGGACAATGTTTAATAATTCACTCTATTGTACAGGTATGTCATTCGTTTTGTTTATTTTACATTTTGTTCATATTTAAGGTTGGTTGTGTTATGCCGAAACTATTATATGTGCGTACACATGGTTAATTTAAAATTACGGAGTTCGCGCTAGATGCGCTGAGGAAAGGGGTCTGTGTGTGGCTGTACCAGAAGGAAAAGCCGCAGACAATGTTTAATAATTCACTCTATTGTACAGATGTGATGTACTGGCTGAAAGTAAACTGCTGAGTCTTCAACTACTGTGGTCTGAGTTAGGGCTGTGCAATTAATCGAAATTCGATTACGATTTCGATTATTACACGCAACGATTACAAAAATTATGTAATCGAGAAAAAATGATTATTAATTTTGAGTTGTTTAATTCACGCGCACGCAAGCTCCCATGAGCTGCTCTGCCCCGCCCCCCTCTAAGCTACTGCTGCCTGCTAGCCGGCAGGTCCACCCCAAGAGGACAGTTGTACCTAGCGGTCTGGAAAAACGGCAAGAGAATCACAGCAGAAGTGCTTGGTAAACAAAAAAGGGAAGTCAAATTCAATTGTATGGAATCACTTTGGGTTTGATGAAGAAGACGAAGAGCAAAAACACATCACGTGCAAAAAGTGTTTCGTAGTTGTGTCCGCACCGACCGCTAACACAACAAACCTTTTTAACCATCTGAAGTTTAACCACCGCCACCGTTATCATAATCTTATGAAAAACGAAAACACATAAAAACAACTCCGTTTACAACTTCGCCCGCAATGCAATCTTCAGTCTCCGAATCTCTTTACGCTGCAACTCCCGTATTAACCTAACCTGACCTAACCCGTATAACCCTAGCGTGCGTATTCTAGATGGCTGATGTATACAGAAGGCCTGAACTGAAACCTCACGGCACGCCACTGAATTTACTGTTTCATACTACATTGAACATACTTGAATTTATAATTTGCACTTTACGTGAGTTTTTTTTTTTTTTTATTGCTACAGTTCTATGGCAAGTCTATAGCAGTTTAATTACAGTGCACTATTTATTTACAAAAGGAAACATACTTGAATTTACAGTATACTTATTTGCATTCAAAGATTTTTTTTGTTTCATACAAAAGTGAACATACTTTGTTTTAGTGGTTAAAAGCTTTATTTATGTTTAAAGAGTATATTTTACATTGTTTTGCTAGAAAAAAATAAACAACTTTAAGGTTAACAAATAATTGTTTTAAATAATCGTGATTTCAATTATTGCTAAAATAATCGTGATTATTTTTTTTTCCTATAATCGAGCAGCCCTAGTCTGAGTCGTCCTTCATCACTATGAACTACAACGCAGAGTACTAACGGGTTAACGGATGTGTCGCTGATTCAAAGCAAGCTGAAGCTACGAGGCTAACACACCCGTTACATAAAACACAGAGAAAAGTTTGTAGTTGGCATTATTTATAGAATATTATGTTATTATTTTGAGTTTAAGACCCTCCCTCTCTGTATTTTCTCTAAACCTCTGCTGCATTTGCATGAACAGCCTGACTGAAACCTACAATTTTCTTGCATCCGCTGTTCCGACTTTAACGCATCAACAGGAAACCAGGCAGCTGATATTCAAACTGTGATACTGAATATCTGCTTCCACACATGAATGAATTGATTTTAGGTTTTTCCGTGTGGTGCGTGAGGTCAAAAATACACCTGCCAACACCTCTGGTCAACTAATTAGCAGCGACGCTTTAATATGGAGTGACACGCTGGAACTTGGCAGGGGGAGAGACCGTAAGCCAATTAGCTTAAGACGAGAAGTATTTTTAAACCTTTGAGAGAGGTAATTGTTGTTACCTGCTTACAACTCCGTATTCTTTAAACGACACTTCTGGTGTTAACTCAGGTGTAATTGGAATATTTTATGCTAATGACTATTGGTTGTAGCAACATCTCACCTGTAGAAGACTGTAAAGCACAGACTCTAACGAGAAAAAGGTGGGTATCAAGTATCAAGTGCAAGCAAAAACTTTTCATCCCGTAGAGTAACAGAACAGAAGAAATAGTTTTGTTCCTTCATGGTTTAACTCTTTATTGAGCAAGTGACTAGTTTCGGTAACTTCCACATACATTACAAGACAGTGGCAGCACCAGTTCCAGTAAAGACAGTGAGTCCACAATCTCAGGTCCAATGTGGTCTCCAGGGTCTGTAAGGTCCAATGTGGTCTCCAGGGTCTGTAAGGTCCAATGTGGTCTCCAGGGTCTGTAAGGTCCACCTCTGCATGAACAGTGAGTGTACCTGCTTTGTTAGGTACCATGAAGTAATGGTACTAATGTAAGGAATGATGTTCAAAGGGAGAATGTGGATGTGGACAGGGGTCTGGAGCAGCACTGATGTTGGTCTAATGTTAGAAAAAGGATGTTCTAATGTTATCAAATACACATTCCTTTCACCTTACATGTGTCTTTCGTGTATTTTAATATTTACTTCTTGGATTTTTTTTTTTTTTTTTTTTTTTGCCACTTATGGGCAAGGAACCAAATATGGTAACTTCATTGACCTTCATTTTCTACATAATAAAACATTTTGAAAAATTTCCCAAAACTAATAAAGTCTTGTTATGTCCTCTAACACCTTACCTCTGTTTTCATGTATTTTTTATATTTACTTCTTGGATTTATTTAATTTATTTATTTATTTATTTATTTGTGCCACTATGGGCAAGGAACTAAATATGGTAACTTCATTGACATTCATTTTCTACATAATACCTTAAAAAAAAATCCCAAAAGAAATAGTCTTGTTATGTCCTCCAATAACTTACATGTGTTTTCCTGTATTTTTTATATATTGACTTCTTGGATTTTTTTTTTTTTTTTTTTTTGCCACTTATGGGCAATAAACTAAATATGGTAACTTCACTGACATTCATTTTCTACATAATACCTTAAAAAAAAAAAAAAAAAAAAAAATCACAAAAGTAATAGTCTTACGTCCTCCAATACCCTACATGTGTTTTCCTGTATTTTTTATATTTACTTCTTGTATTTTTTTTTTTTTTTGGCTAGTTACAGGTAAGGAACCATATATGGTAACTTCAATGACCTTCATTTTCTACATAATAAAACATTTTGAAAAATTTCCCAAAACTAATAAAGTCTTGTTATGTCCTCTAATACCTTACCTTTGTTTTCATGTATTTTTTATATTTACTTCTTGGATTTATTTATTTATTTTTGCCACTATGGGCAAGGAACTAAATATGGTAACTTCACTGACATTCATTTTCTACATAATACCTTAAAAAAAATCCCAAAAGTAATAGTCTTGTTATGTCCTCCAATACCTTACATGTGTTTTCCTGTATTTTTTATATTTACTTCTTGGATTTTTTTTTTTTTTTTTTTTTTTTTTTTGCCACTTACAGGCAAGAAACTAAATATGGTAACTTCATTGACATTCATTTTCTACATAATACCTTAAAAAAAAAAAAAAAAAATCACAAAAGTAATAGTCTTATGTCCTCCAATACCCTACATGTGTTTTCCTGTATTTTTTATATTTACTTCTTGTATTTTTTTTTTTTTTGGCTAGTTACAGGTAAGGAACCATATATGGTAACTTCAATGACCTTCATTTTCTACATAATAAAACATTTTGAAAAATTTCCCAAAACTAATAAAGTCTTGTTATGTCCTCTAATACCTTACCTTTGTTTTCATGTATTTTTTATATTTACTTCTTGGATTTATTTATTTATTTTTGCCACTATGGGCAAGGAACTAAATATGGTAACTTCACTGACATTCATTTTCTACATAATACCTTAAAAAAAATCCCAAAAGTAATAGTCTTGTTATGTCCTCCAATACCTTACATGTGTTTTCCTGTATTTTTTATATTTACTTCTTGGATTTTTTTTTTTTTTTTTTTTTTTTTTTTTGCCACTTACAGGCAAGAAACTAAATATGGTAACTTCATTGACATTCATTTTCTACATAATACCTTAAAAAAAAAAAAAAAAAAATCACAAAAGTAATAGTCTTATGTCCTCCAATACCCTACATGTGTTTTCCTGTATTTTTTATATTTACTTCTTGAATTTTTTTTTTTTTTTGGCTAGTTACAGGTAAGGAACCATATATGGTAACTTCAATGACCTTGATGTTCTAAATAACAATAGAAATTTTGAAACATGTCACAAAAATAATAAAGTCTTGTTATTTCCTCCAATACCTTACATGTGTTTTCCTGTATTTTTTTTTTTTTTTTTTTCTTCTTGTATTTATTTATCTTTTTATTTGGGCCAGTTACAGGTAAGGAACCAAATATGGCAACTTCACTGACCTTGATTTTCTACATGATAAAAAAATTTAAGAAATTTCATAAAAGTAATAAAGTCTTATCTCCTTCAATAACACACTAATGTTGAAATTATAATTTCGGGGTATTTCTATGGAACTATAAAGGGTTTTAATTACTTGTCACTCCTGAATTAACTGCTGTACAAACAGTGTACAATAGACTGTTCCTTGATATTCATTTTTGGATACATTTCTGGAGCAATGAGCTATTTAGCATTCGGGCACTTTGTTTGAAAGACAGTAAAAAGAGATGGACATTGGTAGGAAAGGTCATGGAACAAGGACTTTGTTCCCAATAGTTTTCAATAAGTTAAAGCTATACCGTATGATGTGGCATTTTTACACTTTTCTTTTGTCATCTTAAAATGCTCCTAATAAGTGTGTGTCAAACTAAAATGTAAAAGAAATCCACCAGGCATTGAAACTCAAAAATGTTTAACTCTCATATATTTCTAATAAAAGTCTGACCAATCATTTTAGTCGGTCCGAATGAAATAATTGGCCGAACCTGGCTGAGCCTCCTGTCAATCATCCATTA
Source organism: Sphaeramia orbicularis (assembly GCF_902148855.1). Lineage (NCBI taxonomy): Eukaryota > Metazoa > Chordata > Actinopteri > Kurtiformes > Apogonidae > Sphaeramia > Sphaeramia orbicularis. Next base: position 15,768,874 of record NC_043961.1, on the reverse strand, counting down.
CGGCCGTCCAGCATCCAATTCATTATCTCCGTCTCACATCCGATATGTGTCCCTCTGAATCTGACGCTTCACTGGCGCTGCTTCTCCTGTCACCACAGTCTACTGTCTAGGATGTGTATGGATAAAACTGACATGCACATGTGGAAGGGATTAAACGGATTTATGAACAGAAACGACAACTGAGGGGCACAAACCGGAGTCTGATGAATGAAGGATGGAGATAAAAGTCCGGAAGTCTGGTGTACTGGACTGAACAGGTCTGCATAAAGCTCAGCTTTTATGACGGTGGGACTCATACAGGTACATGTACATGGTGTCACACATGTAAGATGATGTAGGATGATAATTGTATGGACTATGAAACTTCAAATGTCCACGGAAAATTTGCGGAGGCCGCGTGTTCACAGTGCGCGCGCCCATCCCCTGGGCACTGCAGTGAAGACACTGACCCAGTACTGCACAGACCAGGTCTACTGATGGAACAGGAGCCGCAGGCCCGCGGCAGGTGGATGATGCATCTGATTACTGAGGGAGGGGTCCGCGGACACGCCAAAACGGACCGGACCTCCACCTCTGCTTCCTCCTCTGTTTCCATCACGCATCAGATTAGAGGAGGAGAGAGGAGGAGGAGCCTCAGTGCTCAGGCAGAGGGAAGGGGGTGGGGCTTTGGAGGGAGGCGGGTTGTTCATGTTCAAACTTTTACTAAGTGCTGTGAGACATGACACATCGGTAGGTATAGCTTTAAATGTAAGACTTTTCAACACTATTGTAAATGCAATGTACAACTTATCCCCAGCCTATACCTGCATTTTGGTCATGACTAAAGACGTGAAAGAAATGTAGCATTACTTGCAAAGTAGCTAAGTACATTTACTCATTACACATTCACAAACCAGATCTCATTGCACCTGTTCTTTCCTGTATGTGAGGAAAAGGTAACAGAAACATTTGAAAAGATAAAGTGTTGACATGGAACTTTCCTACAGGCCTCAAGTCGGAGGCTGTTTTGTACTTGACGATGGTTGTTTGGTTATATTAGTTGAATATATTGCTAAGCTAACTGTAGTTGGTGTTGCACAATGTTGCTACTGAAACATAACAGCTAAAAACTGAGGCACAAGTGTAAAGATTTACTTGGAAAAGTCAACCTAAATGAATGTAGGCGACCAAGACACGTATTAGCATAGCACTGCAGTCAGCTAATACTAACAGTCGCTCCAACTCCAACTATCTTCATTGAAGCACTCAACCTTACATGCTGAGTCTTTTTCTTACTTCTAGTAGCGGGGGTGTTTTGATGAGAGGGGATGTAAAGGTGAGATGTCGGAATGCAGCAGGGAGCTACAGCGCAGCATGGCAGCGTGTGCAAAGGAGGCACGCAGCAATAAAATGAGCTCTGGCGTCGTAAATAAGCCCCGCGGTTAGAGGTTAGTGTTAGATTTCTGTTGCACTCAGTGATGGAATTTTGCAGGGCCAGACTTAATGTGGCTGCCTGATCCAGCTTCATATAAAACATACACTTTCCCATTTTATTGTGCAGTTATGTAATGGCCTAGCTGGCTTAACTTAGCTGTGATTAGCGTAAATGGGTAACTGGGTATGCTTAAAAGTAAAATGAAAAGCATGAGACTCAGCCAGCAAATGATCCCAAAGTGTTTCTGCTGATCTGAGTATTTTGGTAAAAGAGTTGCAGAGATTTCCAAGTCATTACAGCCTCATAGTAACTTGTCGGTTAAAGGTGGGGTAGGAGATGTTTTCCTGGGGTATTTTTTACAATATTGCTTAAAATCCCCTTCACACCCCGATTGCAACCAATTAATTAAACGCGCTAACACAAAAATAAAAAATGTTAGTCACCTGTGGAACGGACAGGACTGAAAAAACACCATCCAATCATTTTAACCGGCCCATCAAAATGATTGAATGGTGATATGTCTATCAAACTCAACTACCATTCGTCCCTCCCCCCTCTTCGTGAATGAATCATGCGTTCTCAGAGGCTTGGAGCACTTGTACAGAGCTTACCTAGCTGTATTAGCTATATTAAGATGTAAAGCTATTTTGTCACTAACATAAATTGATGCTATACAGCGCTCACGAACCCTCAGGAACAAGCATTGCACGTTCTGGTACTCTGGAGGCGTGGCTTTGGGGGGAAGTCTGAAGAAAGGGGTTCGGACTTTTGAATTGTGTATTTTCAAAATGTAGCTTGGTCAAACCGTTTTTCCAAGATCTCCTACTTGACCTATAAGGTTTGTCGGACCTCTTATCCATGTCCATTAGCGATGTGCGGATCGATACTGAAATATCGATATCTCTGAGACCAGATCTTTACACTCTAGCATCGATTCACAAATCCAAATATCGATACTTTTGATACTTTGGTCATTTGAGGTAATGTATATTAGGAACTCAGTGGAAAGTAGCTAAACTATTGGGATCTTGTCCAAATGATATGCAATTGGTGGGAACTACTACTTCTTCTTCTGTACTGGTTTGGCGACAAAAACATGAACCGACCTTCCCGGCCCTAAGCAAACCAGCAGACAGATACCTGGGACTGACTGCTACTTCTGAACCAGCAGAGAGTCTTTTCAAAGGCAGGAGAAGTTCTGAGCAAAAAACGGAACGGACTAAAGGGGAAAATAGTAAATATGCTATCGTTCCTTAACAAAAACTTGTGAATGAGGGAAAGTGTCCATGTTGTATGTTTTTGTTGACGTGTTACATGTTCAGTATTTTCATGTTTCATGTTAAAACGTTCATGTAACGTGATTTAATATGCAAGTTTCCATTTTTATAATAGCTCTTAACCAATAAAGACCCAGTGCTACTTTTGTCTCAGTTCCCAAATTATTTTTTCTCTATATTTAACCTTTCTTAAGTGATTCATCACCATTTATTGTAATATTATCCTCTTTACTTTGTGTTTTTTCTGTGAAAATCATGTATTTTCCTGTAATTAATTTACTGATTATGTTGATGTTCATAAAAGCTCAGATTAAAGGTGTATTTTACTATATCAGAAACAGAGAAAATTGACGAAAAAAGTGACTTTTCAACAAAATATACAGAAAACAAATGTCTTCATCCACTGTCATTGATCCAACTCCATGAGTTTTACGGGTGAATCAATGTTGTAGAAGATGACGGTGTTTCCATGGTAACTACGCAGCCTCTGAACGTCCAAATGGGTCATATCTGATGACCATGAGAAGATGAATAACTGCCTTTTACACCAATTATTGACATGTATTGATAGGATTAGTGGATCAACAGGTATTAATTAGTTTAGGTCAGTAGATGACGTTGGACGCCGGTGGATGTTTGCGTCTTTACGGGTTAAAAATTAAACAATTATCATACAAAATTACTCTCATGTCTTGTATTCTTTATGAAGTTATGATTAGAAATACACTTTTTTTTCCCCTGTAGACATTAAGTGAATTTGTACAAAGTATCGGTATCGAAACGGTATCGGTGACACCAGCCTGAATTTTATTCTGTATCGGATCGGAAAGGAAATCCATGGTATCGAACATACACTAATGTCCATGCTACCTAGCAAGTGCAGTAAAATGCATATAGTAACCAAGGTTGATAAATCTCCTTACACATTATGTGATTTTCATTTGTGTGGGACAGACACTGGTCTTAGATGAAGAGGTTTTACAAAAAGCATCCTCCTGTGTAATTCATTTAATATCAGAAATATTGAACTGTCAGATTTTGACTGGCCATGTCCACAAACCAACCAGACCAAAACATGAAAGTCAAATATAGTATGTCTTCTGCAAGTACTGGTTTTGAATAAAGATTAATAAGAAAGCACAAAAAAACAAAACAAACTAGGGATGCACCGATACCACTTTTTTCCAGACCAAGTGCAAGTACTTACATTTGAGTACTTGGCGATACCAAGTACTGATATGAGTTCTTATTAATACCATTCCAGTTTTTGTTATGTTTGAAAATGTGCTTTATTGTCCTTGTCATTAGTCTGATTGTAACAAAGTGCTGTTACTGCCATTTAATGTGTTGGAATGAGCGTTTCTCAATCAATCCACCGGGGGGCGCTGCTCTTAATTAACCATACTGGACAAATACCACGAAGAAGAGTAAAGTTTTTTGAGAAGAAGAAAGTCAGTAATAACAAACATGGACACGACAGAATTAACACTAATGTGAAAACTAATGTTGATATTGATGAGGGTAGTTGTCATAAATATGTCAGTAGAGGAGCCTATCCCAACTGCAGGTTAAGAAAATGAATAAATAAATGAACACATATCCGTTTTATTATAGAATTTTCTTTCCTGTACATATGTGATTTTACTTTTGGTTTTCAGGGTAATTTTTTTTTTTTTTTAATTCTTTTTCTTACTTTCATTTTGGGTTTGGTTCTTGTACACCTTGTTCAAAAAAAAAAAAAAAAGAAAAATGCTAAGTGTGGCTCTGAATTCAGGGTTTTTTTTTGTTTTGTTTTTTTTAGGACAGTGACTATTAACCTGGTTTTTATCCCAGATTGTTTTTATTTTATCTTTTCTGGTTTTTACTGTGTTTTTATTGCGTCTTGTTTTTATTTATTTGATCTTATTTATTTTATTCTTTTACTTATCCATGCTGCTATACCGATGAATGGTGGAACACTGAGCACTTTTTGTCCTGTCTTTTTGTCCTGTCTGTAAGTGTGATCAAGTGCCTGTCTTGCATGTTTAATGTACGTGTTGTTGTAATGCCAAGGCAATCACCTAGACTGCAAAACAAATCTACCTACGGGTATAAATAAAGTAACCTTGACCTTGAACCTTGATTATATTTTTGTCAGATTTGTACTGCCTGAATTGTTGAGTTTGTCTTTGTCATGCCATACTTTTCAATAAAAATATTTAAATAAATCTGTCAGTAGTTTTTCTCTAACTCACACAGTCGCTCTTTGAAAAAGTCATCTACCTCCACAGTTCCCGGTGGTATTCTCCATCTGAGTACGCATCCGCCAGCACCTGGAAAACGGATGGAATGTACGAAGAGGACGGACAGAACGCTCCGTCCATATCCATCTGTGCCTTTAATGTTACTTGCAGTCAGCGTTACTTTTATCACCGTCATTTATTTTAAAAAATCTCCATGCTGCTGACATTACTCCTCCGGCGCGTACCTACTGCACTTAACTGTGAATGTCATGCTTCTGTAAGTGGTATCGGTGCGGTTGTATTGGAGTACTTTTATGAGTACAAGTACACACACTGAGTATCGGACCCGATACCCGATACTGGTATCGGTATCGGTGCATCCCAAACCAAAACAATTGAGGCTGAACGGTGCATGGTTTGCATGACTGGCAAAAAATACATCTTTGTAGTTCTGGAGGAGAGTTGTTGACAAAGCTACCTCCCAGTACTTTAATTGAATGAGCAAAAACCTGCTCTACATCCCAGTACTTTTAATTCAAATGTGCAAAAACTTGTTGTTACGTCTCAGTACTCTTATTATTACACTGGGTTACAAAAAAATGTTTTTTGCAAGTTGTCTAGGTTTTATCAACTGAATTAGGACCATTTTGCACCGCTAAATTCAAAAATGACATCTGTTTTGCTCAATCAGGACAGGTTTTTTTGCTAATTTGATTTTGAAAAATTTGATGCATGACTTGCATACCATGTGTGGCGCCCAAACTTTATCTTGGTCACCAAGTTTAATACCAAAAAAGGACTGGTGAGCACACTTTATGAAACTTGTGACTTGATTCCTGTTAGGTACAATGGTGTATTCACTGCAGATGTAGCAGAATACGTCAGGCTTATTTTTGCAAGATCTTCTAGTCGAAGCCATTTCATTCACCTGTAATATTAAAAAAAACATTAATTATAAATTGGTAAAAGTAAAATCTTCAGAACTCGTTTATTGCAAGAAATACGAAAGAATTTTGTATCATATGATGTGAAAATGCCCATAAATGTAAGCAAAAATGTTAAAAAGCTAATATGTAGTATAGTTCAGAAAGTTGACCTGATTGAGCAAAATTAATGTGATTTTTGGATTCAGCACACCAAAATGATCCTAAATCAGCTCAAAAAACTTAAACAATAAATTTGTCGTTGACCAGTGTTATTATTATTTTTTTTTATAATACAGTCTACTCTCGTTATACCGCCAACTTCTGTTCACGGCCAAATTGGCGGTATAGCGAAAATGGCGTTACAACGGGTTGCGTCCATAATGTGCATGTCTTTACTATATGATGTCTATGCTGCCTCCGTTAACCCGTTCTAATTGCGTTTCTAAATAAATCTTGATTCTGTTATGTTGTAAGGGATCATTTAAAGTGGGGAAACATTTTAAGCATTCTTATACCGTGTCGGGAAATGACACCCCATCATCTTGAGGCTTTGGCTTAATCCCACATCCTCTTCCCGACATCCTGACCTACTGAGTGTTCTGCGATAAATGAACGGTGGCCGTTCCGTAGACCTACTCGTAGCTTGTCGTGATCAGCGTCTGGCGCATTTGTTTCAGTGTAATTGTTAAAATTTATGTGTACTCGATGGCAATCACGCTGGCGGTATAACGGTCGGGAAATCAATGGTATAAGTATTGTTTGTGCACGGAACTGGGCTGGCGGATGGCGATAGGCGGAAATGGCGGTAGCTAATGGAAGAATGCATTGGGGATTTTTGTGCAATGGTTTTGGTTGGCGGTGAGCGAAAATGGCGGTGTAACGGCGGGCGGTTTAACGAGAGTAGACTGTACTCTGTTTTACAAATGTGTATTGGTGCTTGTATGTGCAAAAACTGTTTTTTTATGTTTTAGCTGTGTTTATGTTTTGTATCTGTCTTTTTTGTCATATCTTTATCTTTTTCTAACTCCATGACTCAGGGAAACGTACAAGAATTCCAATGTACCTATACTGCTATGTATCTGTGCAAATGGCAAATAAAGTCTATTCTGTTCTACAGAAAAGGATGAGTGTTGTTAAGCTTGAGCGCTGCACCACCGGACTAATGAAAAACTGTTAACGTACATTCTGTCACGAGAATTTTATTTGCTTCTTCTTGCACAGCGTGACATGCAATAAACTTACATGACCGTTGTTGTGAAAACTCATTACCGGACAATTGTAACCTTGAACTTGGCAGAATTCGCCTACAAAATGCTCCTAAAACAGCCTGGTTTCATGTGCTACACTATCAAAATTACACCAGCCCGTGTCTTGCTTTTGCTGCTATTGTTGCCCGATGTCACAGACCAGCAGACCAGACAGCTATTGAACAAGCAGGTGACTAATTTAAAAACGTAATTGGATTTTCAGTTTCAACTGGCAAATGTGGTTTTTATCAAGAATTTTTATTCATTTGTGCATGAAAAACAAATCAACCTGTGACTCCCCAGGCTCGGGAGTGTAACTAAAGCCGCAATAAACACGCACACAATTCTTTTTTTTTTTTCTACAAGGTTCCCCTGACTTACAAATCCATTCCTCCCTGCAGCATATGAAAGTCAAGCTCTTTGTGCACTATTTCTGTTTATAGCCACCCTTATCATCCATTTCCATATCTATATCATCCATTGTAAAGCGACTTTTATTATAAACTGATATGCAGGCGAGTTAGGGCTGTAATCCAGCACTCGAGCGTTAAGATCTGAGGAACCCTGAGATGTTGGTTTTCAGTTGAGCTGGAAACACATTAGCGGTACAGAGGACTGAGTACACACACTCCTGAAAGACGGTTTTAAAGCAGATGCTCGTTTCTAGTGAATTTTTCAAGAAGGACAAAAACCAATTTACTTCTAAAGGCGAGTCTTTCCCAGCTGTGGTTTATGGAGTGGGTCTGTCTAAACTCCATGTTCTCATTTATTTAAAGATGTCGTCGTCGACTCATTAGTCCTCCTTCTTTCATGACAATAACAACATACAAATGCTAAAAAAAAACACCAGTATTCAAATATTTCCACTAACTTTCCTCATTTCTATATGTGTCTTCACATCGTCTGATTATATTTGGGATTTCAAGACTCTGAGCGGAGAGATATTACACAAAACATGCAAACTTAAAAGCATTGTGTTGTAGTTCGTATGCTATTTTACGTTTAGTTTAGTTTATTAGTTTGATCCCCATTAGCTGCTACATACCCCAGCAGCTACTCTTCCTGGGGTCATCAACAACACAAAAACAAAGCACCAACAATTTCACACAACTCATTCAACAAACAGGATGTACATACACTCAACACAACAACACAAAACCAAAAATCAGCAACAGCATACAATACAAAACAATTACCATAATAACACCAACAACAACAGAAAAAAGAATAAATAAACCAAAAATCAGAAACAAAAAAATAAACACATAAAATAAAAATAAAAACAATAAAAAATAAAAAATAAAAACATTTAAGGTGGTTCTATGTAGTATTAATATTCCAAACTCTCAACAACTCACATACCAGAATACAAAACCAAATCGTGATGTCCTGATCTGGATTTTTTTTTTGCTTCTGATCCGATTTTTTTTTTATGATTAGTTTTGCAGATACCGATCCGATACTGATAATTTTTACACTGAAATTTTGATTTAAATTTGGAGTCATTATTTATAGGTTATTATGCTACTATTTTAGTTGAGCTCACAATTGGGCTGAACCTGAAGTAAAACAAGTCAGACACCGTTGACTCTTAATAACTTTAGTATCATTTTTGCACTTTCCAAATTTAGACTGTGGGTCAAAGTAGAACCTTTGGCAGGCCGGTTATGTTTGCTACCCCTGCTATATTGCATCTATGAACAGGTCCATCCAGGGATTATACAAGGGTGCGTTCTTTGCCGTACAGACCTTAAAATGAGTTTGTGCAGACTATACGACCGTACAAACTGAAAGTGAAACTTAAGACGCTTTACTAATTCCTCTAAGTCTCCCGCTGTTGTGCAGCTCATTTTTCTTTTCCCTACCTTCGGAAACTTTAATTTGAGGGGACAGGACGTTTGTTTAAGGGAGCATTGTCCCCTCTTGCTCACTTCTTTTCTTTGACTCTAACAGTTGTTTCTTTACAGTTCTCATCCCATCCCAGTAACTCACTACACCCTCTAGTGGTCACGTAACATTGGCATTTTTGACAGAACTTCAGATCTCTTTATTCTAAACACTAATGCTAATTTTAGGTTATGTTTTGATATTTATCCCACCCCCCCAAAGGGAAGGCAAGGGAAATTGTTTTTGGTTCAGTTTGTTTGTTTGTTAATACTGTAGCAGTAAAACTATTAGTTGAGTTCATACCAAATTAAGTTTAGAGATTGTGAGTGACCCACAATATATCTAATTAAATTTTTGGGAACAGTAGGTCAAAGTTACATTTTTTTCATGAATTTAAAAAAAAAAAAAAAGAAAAAAAAATTCCCCATTGACTTATAATGGGCAAAATTTCAAATATATGTAGCAACAAAACTACTGGTTGAATTCATACCAAATTGGGTTTATACATTGTCTGTGACACAAAATAGATGTCATTACATTTTGGGAAAAGTTGGTCAAAGCTGACATTTTTTATACATTTTTACTGCCCCCCCACCCACCCATTTCTTATAATGGGTGAAATTTCAAATGTCTAAAAAAAACATCAATTTTGCTTCAATTTACTTCAAACTTGGCACATATATAGAAGCAGTTGATATGCTGACATCACCACATTCATTGACATGATGACATCAGCTGGATTGATGCCAAAATAAGATACAATACATGCGAGGGGCGGGGTTTGTTGTGCCTGGAACCACTTGTTGAAATTAAAAACAACACAAAAAGCCCCTTTAGGTTTGTTTTCTTCTCTTTTCTGAATGAGTAATCTGTGCATTTCATTCGACTCAAGTTGTAATATTGCCTACATCAATCATAATATGGCTTTTTCGCCAAACTGTGCAGCACTAATTAAGTCTTTTTGTAATGTGATTCCTGATTATAACTTACATTTCCATCCAAACTGACCCCCGTGAAGCATCGACTCGCAACAGTTCGCTCACAGATCATGCAGGTTTAATTATCGTACAACGTGCCCTCATGCAACACAACACAACACAGGGCTGTTAAACGGTAATTTGACGTGTGGAGGAGAACCAGCCGTTTGCATCAGGCCCTAATATGTGTTGAGTAATGAGAGAGAGTGTTTCACCCGAATACAGACCTCATCAATAGAACCTTTTCTTCATCTTGATTCGTATAATACCTGTTGATTAAACACTGAGTGATTCAACTGATGCTCTCTGGCGGCCACTCCTATTTGTAAAGGAGACAAATTAAAGTCCTCCATCAAAATGTGATCAATGCCAGAAAGCCTCTGGCTGAAATGAGCACCGCGGTATAATGAAGCTATAATTCAACTTCACTGCACAGGAAATGAATGATGGACATTTGAAGAAGCCAGAAAGGGATTCCCGTTAACTTATGGCGTCATTTATATATCAGCATCTTCTTTTATAGAATTTCTGTCACAAAACAACGGCGATAGATACAGCAGTGAAAATACGGGTTTTACGGACGTCGCTGCTGGACTGACCGGTGGATTTATTCCGCCGTTAAATCATTTACTGATTCGGCGTTTGATTGGTTGACTTAATGTGACTCCAACGTCGGACCAATTTTCACAGACATTATCGGAGCCAGTCATTCTCTGAAATTAATAACAGAAGTAACTCTTCGGTATCTGATGTGAAGTTAATTCACATCAGCTCATAAGGAGGTTCCGCAACTTGGATCATAATTTACAAATTCATTCATACGTTTGGAATCATTTTGGACTGGGCTGAATTATGGGCGACAGATACTGTGGCTCCAAGGAGTTTTAAAGATTTTTTGTCTGGTTTTACGGAGAAACAAAGATGAAAAACATGTCAAATCTATCAAATAATTGTTAAACTCACCATGTGGAGTTTCTGTCATTATCTTTCCATAATAACAATCAAAGAAACATACAGGATGGGGAAACAAAATTTACAACGAACATTTAGTTGTTTTTTCTCAGCAGGCACTACGTCAATTGTTTTGAAACCAAACATATATTGATGTCATAATCATACCTAACACTATTATCCATACCTTTTCAGAAACTTTTGCCCATATGAGTAATCAGGAAAGCAAACGTCAAAGAGTGTGTGATTTGCTGAATGCACTCGTCACACCAAAGGAGATTTCAAAAATAGTTGGAGTGTCCATAAAGACTGTTTATAATGGAAAGAAGAGAATGACTATGAGCAAAACTATTACCAGAAAGTCTGGAAGATACTATTAAAGAAGAATGGGAGAAGTTGTCACCCGAATATTTGAGGAACACTTGCACAAGTTTCAGGAAGCTTGTGAAGGCAGTTATTGAGAAAGAAGGAGGACACATAGAATAAAAACATTTTCTATGATGGAAATTTTCTTGTGGCAAATAAATTCTCATGACTTTCAATAAACTAATTGGTCATACACTGTCTTTCGATCCCTGCCTCAAAATATTGTAAATTTTGCTTCCCCATCCTGTATATGTAAATGACTGTGAAGTAGCAATGAAGTACCAATACAAATGAAAATGTGACTTACATTTACAGTCACGGTGATGTATTCATGTTTTATTATCTGTACGTTCATGTTATACCACTGGATTTTAATGAAGTAACTGTAAGTACGATTACATGTTAAACAGGGGTGTAATGGTGCAGTCATTTGTACTGAACCATTTCGGTTTGGGGTCTTCCATACAATACGGAGGTGTACTGAACCAATACATGTAGCCTATGTGAAGAATGCGAACACTTGGGAAGCAGGGTGGACACAACCAGAACCCATGTGCAGGGTCTCCCCTATACAGAATTCTCTGCAAAAAAACCCACTTTATTCTGAGGCTGGGGTGCTGACAGGGGGGGTTCGAAGCGTGTTAAGTTTCACTTTCAGTTTTCGGTAGTTACGGAGTTCACCCCCCTCATCAATGGTCTCCTTCATTGTACCGAAAATGTATCAAAAATGTATCAAACCTAAAACCCCTGTATCGCAAATGTACCACCCCTAATGTTAAATGGTCATGATGTTATTGCCATGTGACCAAATAAAACTGGTTGTTACATTGAATAGATGGATTGGAGTGTGTTGTACTGTGAGTAAGTTAATATGGATGGATGGATGGATGGATGGATGGATGGATGGATGGATGGATGGATGGATGGATGGATGGATGGATGGATGGATGGATGGATGGATGGATGGATGGATGGATGGATGGATGGATGGATGGATAGATAGATAGATAGATAGATAGATAGATAGATAGATAGATAGATAGATAGATAGATAGATAGATAGATAGATAGATAGATAGATAGATAGATAGATACTTTATTCGTCCCATAGGGAAATTTACAGGTTCCAGCAGTATCACAAACTTAAAAACAATGACTTACTACTTACTTATAAACATTTAACGTAAATTTATTTGGCACATGCACATATAGAAAGCGCAGTGAAATTTAAGTTTGTACCTGCAGCCAATCATAAAAATTTAAAAATACATGAAGCACAAAAGATACAAGCATATCGTTAGCCTCATAGCATACTTGCCTACGTCATATTTCTTTCAGCGCATAGCCAGTGATGCAAAAGAAGCAGCAATATTAACAAAGTAAAGTTATGCAGATATTACAATGTGGCCCAAAACAATGACTCAGACAACTATGCTACGAGGCTAACAATATATAAGTAGCTTAAACAATTGATTTTAGTCATTTGTTGATGTTAACAAACTCAATTTCTAAGCTAACAACAGCTAGCATTGTACACTGTTGCTGCTGTAGAGGAGCACAAAAGAGCCACTGAACTTATATTAGAAACTTTATAACACCTAATAATCTAATGAACTGCATCCACATTCTATACCTTCAAAAAAATGTTGAATAAACACTTTTCTAACTGATCTGCTTTAGGGCTCAGACCACAAGTCAGTAAGGTAATGCCAGAATGTCAATTAAGACTCATTTATCCATCATTTCTAACACCGAAAACTACTGTTATCGAACAAACAACACACTAGTCACCAACTAACAAGACACCTAAAGCAAACAATCCACAAACACAAACACTGACTTTCTTTTCTACAGTCAGAACTTTGTCTTCTTTGCACATGAAAGATTCTTTTGACTTGCTGCGTCTGGAAATGTCTGTCCAATTTGTTCATTTTTAAGCTTTGATTATTGAGGATCTGCTCACAAGAAATAGTTGAGGTCAAGACCTGAACTGACTGACGGACCAATAGAGCAAAGAACTGAACTCACTTCTACTTTAATTAGAAAAAAAAAAAAAAATCACATATCATGGCATCATTGTGAATTTTAGTCCAGTTGCCAGTTGGTGACCCAATAAAAAAACGGTCTGTGACCCATTTTGGATGTGGATCCTAAGTTTGGGAAAGGCAGCTGTATATAGAAATGAGTGGACAGATTTACTGTGGACGGAGAAAGTCAGAGAAGGTTGTGTTATTTCCTTCATTTAATTTACACATTGACTGTTTTCTGTTGTGTGGCAGATGAGTGAACATATCTGGACTCAATGAACAATCATGATCTTCTAATGATTTTGAACTTTATTAACAGTTAAGTTCTTCATTGGATTCATTCTCTGTGTATCGTATTAACCCTTTCATACACACTGGTCACTACAGTGGACAGCTGTTCAAAAGTGTTCTCTTGTATATTCATGGATTTTGTTGTTTTAGTTCCATATCAGCCAACACAGTGGACGCTTATGCATCATCCCATACACTGCAATTCGTACCATTACTGTAACTTTGCTGTTCTAGATAAACCTGATCTGCAGTAAGATGTTTGAGAGTAAAAAAACTGCTAATTGTTATTAGACTGTAATTAACAGTTTTGGTTTTTTTTTTGCATATTACCTCTATGTAAGTATGTTAAAATGTGAGAAAATATCAGATTAGCAGCATTAAAAAATATTTTTATTTCATAGTTTTCACACAGTATATCAGTAAATACACGTTTCTTTGGTTCTAAAACTAAATGCAAGGTGTCCAGCTGAGTGGACATTTTTGTAACTCCATAAAAATAGGCTAACAAAAAATCAATAGAATTCTTATTTTTTATGCCTAAAGAGGAATAAAAACACTCAGGAAAAAAATCGTGATTAAGGTTCTCATAATTCATGCATGAAAGGGTTAAATTAAATGTATATACAACTCATAATTTAACATCCTAGGACTAATAGAGTATTTCTGATTCTGATTAACTAGATCCTGGATTTAATAATTTATTTATTATTATTTAGTGTTCAAAATATGAGGAACCTGTAAGATTCTTCATGAATTTGTGTTGTAAATAGGGATGTAACGATATGAAAATTTCATATCACGGTTACTGTGACCAAAATTGTCACGGTTATCATTATTATCGCTGTATTGTTGACATTGTGCTCAAAATGTTCAAAAAGTACTTATACACACACACTGAAATAATTTAACCAAGTTGTATTTTGAAAAACAAATAAAAAAAATTATTAACATGTAAACATCAAACATACAAATGTGCATTAAAGGTGTCACCTTAAGGCCATTTTTTGACCATTTTCCATATCAAGTTTGCGTTATTTTAGTTTCTTTTTCATAGATAGATAGATAGATAGATAGATAGATAGATAGATAGATAGACAGACAGACAGACAGACAGACAGATAGATAGATAGATAGATAGATAGTTATACCACTAATTGTTACATCCCTAGTTGTAAACAGTAATGGTTTACAGTACAGTGCTGTTTATTTTAAAGGGACCAATCTACTATTATTTCTACATCCAAGCATAAACACAGAAAAATAATGCAATTATACTTTTCTTCTTTCTTTTGTTCAGACAAAGTATAGTTTTTAGATGTTACCTGCTTGACAGTTTCGACTGTGACTCCAGTCTTCCTCAGAAGTGTGATCCGACGTGCCTGGAGTCCCAGTCGAAACTGTCAAGCGGGTAACATCAAAAAACTATACCTTGTCTGAACAAAAGAAAAAAGAACAGTACAATTACATGAACAGAAGACAAAATGAACGTCATTAGCCTCAAAATAATGCAATATTGGAATGTAGTGATTTCAGAAAAACGACATATTTCATCTTATATTAAATAAATAAAAGCAAAATATTATCAATAAAGTAGAACTACTGCAATTCCATGACTTTATCAGAAATGTTAAGTGCAACCACAAATATTTAATATGTAGTAAACCTGGTTTGCATGTACAAACATTAAAAGCGATATTTTTAAGGCATTTTTGTACATTTTAGTTTGTAGTAAAATGAAGAAGGATAAGAAAGTTATGATAAGATGCTCATTTTGACAACACTAACGGCCTGATCACAGTCAAGGTGTACAAGTACATCATCAGTTATTCATCAGTATTGCAAAAAGATACCCCATAAAACCATTCCCAAAATGTTTCTTTGGCCATCTTATTACTAGATCTTGCAATCCTCCAAATTTGAAGAAAATCGGATAAAAACTGATAAAATGGCGACCCAATGAGCGTGAAAACGTGCACAATTTTGTTATACGAGAGTAAAATGATTGTACATAATGTTTTGTAACACAATAAATAATTACTACTCAACTCCTGTGTCTTTTTTATTACAAAATATTAGGGATGGGAATCGTTAAGAATTTAACGATTCCGATTCCATTACCGATATTGCTTATCGATCCGGTTCCTTATCGATTCTCTTATCGATTCTCATTGGGTGAGGGAATAAAAGAGTACAAATGGGTGTGTTTGCATTAACTGTCTTTTATATTTCCATCTCTGTACAGAAAATATAACATATACAGTATGTAGAAATAATAATAACAGATGACGCCAGGCTGGTTGGGGGGGGGGGGGGGGGGGGGGGCGGGGGGGGGGGGGGGTGTGTGTGTGTGTGTGCAGCGAAAGTGAAACTAAAGATGCTTTACTAATTCCTCTATTGCCGCATTTCTACTACGTGGAACCGGTTCGACTCGGCTCGGCTTGTCTCCTGTTGTTGTGCACCTCATTTCCTTTCCCTTCTTACCTTCGGAAACTTGTATTTGAGGAGTTACAATGTTTGTTGCCCGCACCGGAACCGGAACCGGAACCGGCCCGGCGTTCACTCTGCCGCTACATTCACAAGCGCCGCTAGGTATCCTATCAAATACGTGACATTCCTGTAAATGATTCACATGCTGTGGACAAATGTTTGAGGATATTGGAAGGATTCCACCCTTTTGAAGACATGGAAGCTTTGACAGTGTTCCAGTGGACCTGGTGTCGTCTTTTTAGACCGTTTCTGCCTCAACACCATGTTGGCTACGTTCTGACCAAAACAATGCAGCGTACGTGTGACGTCATCGCACATGCACAACGAAGGCGGAATCAATACGCAGAATCGTTAAGCAGGCAAGCAAATGATTCCAAGGAGTCGAGCTACTGGGAACCGGTTCTCAAAAAAGAACCGGTTCTCGATTCCCATCCCTACAAAATACACACATCACATTGCTTTTCATTTATTGATCATTTTTGTTGAACAGCTGTTTGATTATCAATTCTTATTTTCAGTATTAAGACAACCATTTTGTTCTGAAAACCCTTCTTTTACAGCCCTGTAATTGTAATAATAGAATGAGAACCTGTTATTTCAGTATTATTATGACTAAATATGCACAACTAGACAGATTTTGGTCTGCTCCCTGGCTGCAGAAAATTTGGTAACAATGTGTCAAACGGATGTTTACGTCGAACCGCATGTTTTCAATGGTGCGTTGTTCACCACAATTCATGTAGTGTCCGTACACCAATATACTTCCATCAATAATACGGCGTATATGCCTTATAGATATATTGTTCTAACTTGTTCATAAATGTTTATTTACTCCTGTACCAGGAAGACTTAGTTACAGATCTAACAGAGATGTGACCGTGTGGTAAGCCAGATTTCCATTCCAATCTTGTAGAGTCCGTACACCAAGTAGAGTCTGTACACCATATTCAAAATATGGGGGTCTAATTTTATTGTTTCTGTCAATATATGGAATTTTTCAGCACGCATCTATGCAATAAACAATGCATGATTATCCTGAGTGCTGAAATATTTGTATATCTTTGTAGGCATTAAATATGGAGGCTATTAGGCTGTAGTGTCCGTACACCCAATAATTTCTGATTTGACCATTTTTAGTAGACACCATAATACAAAAAAAATTTGGACTTTAAAAGAGAAATATCAGACAAATAAAATGGCCTGTCTGATTTTTTGATAGAGCATTATTATTTTTTATCTATATGTGCACCCTTTCTGGTACCCTTGATTGTCATCAGGCCGAAACATTAAAAGCGATATTTTTAAGGTATTTTTGTACGTTTTAGTTTGTAGTAAAATGAAGAAAGATAATAAATTTAAGCTAAGATGCTAATTTTGACAATACTAAGGTCGAAATGACGCTTTTGTCCATTGGAAGGAAAACAAAACAGATGAGGATAAAAAGAAAAAAAACTGAGATAATTAGAAAAATGAGTTAGAATTTTCTGTTTATGAAAGAACCAAAACCAGGAGTGTCCGTCTATTACCGGCAAAACTATTTCACAGTCACCAATAAAAACCAACATTAAACTCCTGTTGTAACTCCACACTGTGTTATGATGCTGCAGGAGGTTTGGCAAAGAAACAGGCGGGGAAAAGGTCCACTAATGATCTGTGACGGTCCGAAACGAACCAAAACCAGTATGAAATCGGAGGGCCAGTGGGTTCCTGTCAACGGTTCTGGCTCTCAAACTCCAGTGCCAAATGTTAGAAAAGTTGGCACAACTCATTTGGTTGGAACGACTTCATCCGACACCCGACATCAGCCTCCGCACACTTACTCTGCAGTGTGGTTTTATAACAGCAGCGACCTGACAAAAACATGTTTTCTCCTTTGTCTTTGTGGAAATCTGATGTCGAAGTAGATTATTAGCTGAAGAGTCTCAAAAGGAGTGTTGTAGGTGTAAAATGTTTTTCAATTGTAACACAGGAGAACTGAATTTTTATTATAGATAGAAGTATAATAGTGAGTTGTCCTGAGATGACATTATTATAAGCAGCAAAATTCAGAAAAATCAACTGAGAGTAGATGTATAAAGTTCAAGGTGGTTTACAGTCCTGTTTGTACCATTTATATATAATAAAATATAACTAATCCAATGGAATATGTGATGTAAGTTCATGGTTTTTAAGGTTTCATAGAGAATTTTTACTCTTAATTTTTCTAGTTCTGGTTATTTTTCCACTTAACAGCATATGTAAATCCACAAAAACTAGTTCCTATATCCCTGTATCTCTGTCATGTTCTATCTCACAGGTGTCAAACATGTGGCCCGGGGGTCAAATCCGGCCCGCCAAAGGGTCTAGTCTGGCCCTTGGGATGAATGTGTGAAATGAAAAAATTACACTGAAGATATTAATCATTTTAGTTCACATTCCGCATACAGACCAGTTTAATCTCCAGTGGGTCGGATCAATTAAATACTATCAGAATAACCTATAAATACCCACAACTCCACACTTTTCCCTTTGTAAATGTAAACATATTCAAGTCGTTTTACTGTATTTACACTAAAACAAACTAACATTTCACAAATACACAAATAACCTCAACAAATACGAACATTTTGAGATGTCTGAAGTGTAATTTTAACAATATTCTGCCTGTTATTAAATATTTTGTGTGTTTGTTGATCCACTGTGATCTGTACGTTATAATTTACATGTGGAAATGATAAACTGAGACATCATGTTGTGAAAATTGCACTTAGTTTTCTTAAGAAATTTCAGTTTGTTCATGTTATTCACCTTGTTTTAAAGGATAGTTGGCAGATGTAAACATTTTCGTCGCGAAAATTACTATCCGCCAGAATTTTTCATTTGAAATTTGCAGAATAAAACATTGTATTCCCAAAATAAATCGTATTAAGTATCATTTCTCCTGACCACATAATCATTCCGGTATGGACATCTCAAATGATGTCCATTTTTTTGGGACACCCTGTTTTTTAAAAAAAATTGTCAAAAATTACAAAAAAAAATCTTGTTTGCTCTGTTTTGTTCTGCTTTTTTTCCTCTGGTGCTTGCTGTGATTGATTTACACCCATACTTACTTAAGATTTCTGTAAGGACCTTTCAGCACTGCACTTGTATTATATCGAGAAAACTTCAATAAAAACATCTTGATCAAAAAAAACAAACAAAAAAAAAAATCAAGAAAATCTAAATTTCTCAAAACTGTGAACAAACTTTGTAGACAATACCCAATGGAAGCTACATATAAAATAAGAAATAAATCCAACCAGTACTTTTGGAGAAGATTGTTGAAACATAGACATTAGTGACCTTGAGTTTGACTCTTCAAGGTGACTCAAGGTCAAAGGTCATGGACCCAAATTAAAGTCCATATATGACTTCTATCAGTGCTCAATAGTAACTATTGATATCTGGAACCATTTACATGTTATAAACCATCAAAATACAGACCATTATAGGTTAAGGCAAATTTATAATACTGTGTCCCAAAAAATTTGACATAATTTCATTACCTAATAATTTGTTTAAAATTTGTTTGCTCTTTTTGCTCGAAAAAGTGTAATTATTTTTATTGTTCTGCTTTCAGGAATAGACATGCTGTTTACTGCAACAGAAAAGGCATTCTGTGTACTGAAGTACGGCCAAACTCAGTCAAATGTGAATGCACAATGTGAATTTGTTAGAAAATTTCATAAATAAGGGCCAACAGGAAAGTAGATTTGGACATGGCATAAGAAGTTTCAAGAGGAAGGCTGTTTGTGTCAGAAAAAAGGACTCCATTACCAACTTGATGTGTGTCACGTCACAAATGGCGCATAAATTGAACATCTGTAATAACTTTGGAACATTATAAAATTACTATCCCCCAGAATTTTTCATTTGAAATTTGCAGAATAAAACATTGTATTTCCAAAATAAATCCTATTAAGTATCATTTTTACTGACCACATAATCATTCCGGTAAGGACATCTGAAATGATGTCAATTTTTTTGGGACACCCTGTCTTTTAAAAAAAATTGTCAAAAATTACAAAAAAATAAATTTGTTCTGTTTTTTTTTCCTCTGGTGCTTGCTATGATTGATTTACACCCATGCTTACTTAAGATTTCTGGAAGGACCATTCAGCACTGCACTTGTATTACATCGAGAAAACTTCAATAAAAAGATCTTGATGAAAAAAAAAAATATTCAAGAAAATTTAAATTTCTCAAAACTGTGAACAAACTTTGTAGGCATTGCCCAATGGAAGCTACATATAAATAAGAAATGAATCCAACCAGTACTTTTGGAGAAGATTGTTGAAATGTAGACATTAGTGACCTTGAGTTTGACTCTTCAAGGTCACTCAAGGTCAAAGGTCATGGACCCAAAATTAAACTCCATATATGACCTTCAATCAGTGCTCAATAGTAACTAGATTGAAAACTGGAACCATTTACATGTTATAAATTATCTAAATATGGACCATTATAGGTACAAGCAAATTTTTTATATTTCAAAAATTCATCAAAACTGGAAAAAAACAAAATTTCACAAATCTATGAACAAACATTGTAGACATTTTCCCAAGAGAGGTACTTATAAAATTTTAAATGAATATGACCAATAGTTTCAGAGAAGAAGCTTGATGAAATGTAGACATTGGTGACCTAATTTTTATATATATATATATATATATATATATATATATATATATATATATATATATATATATATATATATTTCATAAATTCATCAAAAATTTAAAAATCTAAATTTCTCAAGATTGTGAACAAACTTTATAGACAAGGAAGATACGTAAAAAAAAGATCTTAAATGAACCAACATGTAGTTTTGTAGGAGATGTTTGAAGAAATTGCTAACGAAGACACCACCGTCCCAGTAGCTCATGGCCTCATCAGCTGAGATAACCATTAAACCTACAACATTCACTTTAACTTCCCAACACCAGTCCAACCCTGATAAAATGATGCACTTAGCTGCATATTTGCTCCTCATTCACATTCAGGATGACATCGCTAACCTTTTTCCAGCTCCGCATTCAACGCCAAAGCGAAGCCTGAATGTAATATTGCCTGCGACCGCAAGTCTTTTAGCGGAGAACGGCTTCCTCCGACAATAACCTGCTTGTCGAATGGGTTCCACATTATTATTATTTCATATCAAAAGGAAAATATGTTTGCTTATGGCTAATCTCCTCCAGGTTGCTCTTTTCTAAACTACAGCTTTCCACTGTCACCTGCCCCAAATACATATGAATAAGGACTGCGACTTCACAAAGGCAGCTTTGGCATGCATCAAAAGTTCTTAATAGCATACTTTACCTGCAAGGCACCCCACGAGTGACTGCAGCACCAGCAGTTTCCATAGCAACATCATCTTCAATTTTGTAGGGTCAAAGTAGACTCACATCCAATCACAAACGTATGGAATCCGATTCGCACCTCTGCAGCTCTTTGATCTGTACGGAGAGAAACAGGAGAGATGAACATTAACGACACTTAATTCATCTTTTCTGTTCATGTCATGAGGTAGAGGATCGACCTGAACTGAATCTGATCATAAATCAAATATCTGTGAAACAAGTTCAAGAAATAAAATGACTGGGAGTTGTGTTAGATGTATGTATGTGTCTGTATTTAGGCAGGACCGTGCACATTAATGAACACATTTATACATTCCATTTTAGTATAAACATGTAAATATGCCGGAGTTAGCACCAATGCTAATTTTCATCTGCAGTCCCCACATAATAAATAACAGAGATCCGTGCAATACAAAACAAAACTAAACAATACAGTGGAATAAGGGCAGTACAGAGCAATACACTGCAAAACAGTACAGTTCAATACACTACAATATAGTACATGTCAAGAACTACAATAAACATTTACTACTTTTTTTTTTTTTCTTTTTTGACCCGCCACCACCCCCCCTCTTCGGATGACAACTTTATTATTATTATTTTTTTCTCTTCTTTTATGGGCTCAGCTGGCTGACAGGCAGCTGTCTGTACCGATAAGGCAGCAGCCGACACCAACTGTACTCCCATTCATCATTGCCCATTTTTCTAACACCTTTGCTTGTGTATCCTCTTTTATTTGGACATTTTACCACGGAGTATCTCACACTACTTTTTTTTTTTTTTTTCCTACTTGTCTTGTCCAGCGTTCTAACAGCAGAATGGTAGTCTGGTTCCTTTTGGTGCTGAACAAATTTGCTTTGCCAAGGGTAACTTCATAAAGTATATGAAGCGCCCTTTGATATTCTACTGTGTTTATTATGAGTTTTGTTGAACCACATTTCGATGCTGGACCTGACATGGTGGGTGGGGGTGGGGGGGTAGAAGAAGGGGAGAAAACAAGAGAGAAGAAGGTGGCAAAGACCCTCACAAGAAAGTATCAACAATACAAACAGCAACAACCATGGAGACAATTATAATGATGACAATAACTACAACCAGAACTGCGTAAACTGGGCAGACAACTTTATTATTAATTACAGCTTATACAGGGTGACACAAAAAAACTGGAACTTTTTAACAATCCAATAAAACAGGGATTAAAGCAAAAATTTTTCATCTGACTGAAAATTTTCTTCTGGTCAAAATCACTGGCCTCTATTCAAAATGATGCAATACAATACTACTATAGCGTACAAGTTTGTACAGTCAAATTTGGCAATACTGTAAAACACACTGAATGGGAGAGTGTACAGGTGTAGAAGATTAGTAACATGGATAGAAAAAATGTCATGAATGGTATTGGTGGGGGGTGTGGGGGTCCTCCCCCAGAAAATTTTTAAAGCTTCAGGTCAATTTTGGTGCTCTCTGGTTAATTTTAAAGGGTATGAAAACCTTTGAAGCAAGTGAAAACTAGAAGCACTCGGAGAGCGCAGACCTCCGCCAAGGCTGATCAGTGGCCCCCCCCGTGGGCCCCCCCACGCCAAGGAGGTTATGTTTTTGCCAGGGTTTGTTTGTCTGTCTGTTTGTTTGTTTGTCTGTCCGTTAGTGTGCAACATAACTCAAAAAGTTATGGACAGATTTCGATGAAATTTTCTGGTCTGCCCCCCCCCCCCCCATGGGCCCCCCCACCCCCGATCACCACCAAAATTTAATCATTTCTTCCTTATCCCATTTCCAACAAACCCTGAAAATTTCATCAAAATCTGTCCATAACTTTTTGAGTTATGTTGCACACTAACGGACAGACAAACAAACAAACAGACAAACAAACAAACCCTGGCAAAAACATAACCTCCTTGGCGGAGGTAATAACTAGAAGAAAACCTTACTGCAAAAAATGAGTGAAAACCTTTTTATTTAACAATTTAGGAACTCCTAAAACATAACTCCATCTCCAACAGCACATGAATTTTGGGGAAAATGTCTGTGTAAATGTAACCCCAACCAACTAATCTTTTATTTTTTCTGCTTTTTGGCACTGAAACCAAAAGTTTCAAGCTTGGTCATTCCGGATGTATGCTTCTGTTTTTTCCCAGAGACACATGGCACATTAGTAGAACTTTTCACTTTAGCAGTAGAGGTGGAGGTTGTTGCAGGGACAGTGGAGTTTGGAGCAGAGGAGACTTGGAGCAGTGGCTTTGCAAATACCAAGGGTGTTACTCATTCATTCAATGTTATCTTCGTACTGTACCACACAGATAGAAATAAGATGCTAAACGGGTCCAAATAAAGCACTTATGCAGTCGGGCGCGTAACCGCGTAAGGCCGCAGGGCGCACAGCCGCACGCACGGGAAGGGCACATACACACAAACACACACACTAGTCATATACCGGCAAGAGGAGATAAGCTATGAACCCAAACATGAAGGTCCATGTAGATCAGCTCTGTCTTCTTCCCTTTTCACTGTGGTTCTTTCATAATGAAAGCTACTTGTTAGCACTAAACTGAAGTTAGTCTGGAGGCTGAACTTCGGTAAAGCTGAACTTGTCCATGTGTTTCTGAGGCACAGAATGAGCAGCGTTTCCTTCCAAAGAGAAATAGTCATCAATCTCTCCTCCCGACATAAAAATAAAGAAGTCATCTTATTATCACACTGTTAAACCTATCAGCCCCCTGTGGCTGTGCCTGTGTTAAACACCTGCAGACCCAGGACAGCAGACCCAGGACAGGATCGCGGTGCCGACTGGACTCCGCGAAACACGTGGGGAAGTTACTTCAATATGACTTTTTCCCCCCTCAATTTTTCCATTTGACGGAAATCCGTCGTGGTGACGGAGAACTTTAATCCCTGCAATAAAACCAAGAGTGATGGAAGAAAAATATTTTATTCATAGTGATTGAAACCTTAAAACATGCCATTTGAGAAACAATGATGGAATTTTCATTTTTTTAAAATTACTTCCTGTAGATGGTGTCCTCCTGTACGAATGCATTCTTGAAATCTGCTATTGAGATTCCTCATTGACCGCTGCAACATCTCAGCTGGAATACTGTGAATTTCATCCTGAATTCTCTGTTTTAACTCATCCACAGTTCTTGGTCGAGTCGTGTACACTTTACTCTTGAGATAGCCCCACAAGAAAAAATCACAAACGGACAAATCTGGCGATCTAGGGGGCCAGGGAACGTTACCGAATCTTGAGATCACACGGTTACCGAACAATTCTCGCACAGTTGCCAATGGTTACTAAAATGGGGGTGTATTTACTTGCTCAAGGTCACTGTCTCGCAGTGCTGCCACTCGCTCATGTCTGCCAATACGCACTTCAAAAATTCCCGTTTTTTGGGTCACCCTGTAATTTTAAAAAAATGAAAATTCCATCACTGTTTCTTAAATGGCATGTTTTAAGGTTTCAATTACTATGAATAAAATAGTTTTCTTCCATCACTCTTGGTTTTATTGGATTGTTAAAAAGTTCCGTTTTTTTTGTGTCACCCTGTACTTGTACGTCTACATACTTAATACTTGAATAGAGTTAAAAAAATAAATAAATAAATAAAAACTCAACTCTACCTTTCAGGGAATAAACTTCAGCAACTTTAATACATTTTGTTATAAAAGCAATGAACTCAGATGATGTGGGGTTTTTTTGTTTTAACAATAATTACAGAGCATGCTATTTGCACCCAGGTGTTGATAACCGACAGCGCTATTTACACGAGGGTGGGATATTGTTTGTAGTTATTTACACCCACCCAGGTGTCTTTACAGGCACAGACTATTTATCCACATACAGACGGTGAACAGTGTTATTTACACAGAGCTGTTAGGTCTATTATTGTGTGATATTAACACCTGAGTGTAAAGCTGTGTTCAGAGTGTGGTGGAAGTCTGCTCTTTATTCCAAAATATCATGTTCTGCTGAATGAAACCATTTAGTGTTGATGACCTAAACTAAGCAAAGAGTAACGAGGGTAAAAAAAAAAAAAAAAAAAAAAACATGCATCCATACTGTGATGATAATACAAACATGAATATATTTAAAAAGAGGTGTAAAAAATTATAACTAAATATATATACATATGGAAGGTGAGGAAAAAAATTGCTAAACATATGGGATATAATAGGTTGATACAGATATTTATGTAACATATATTTACGTTTCATATATTTTTGTGGATGTGCAGGATGTTGAATATAATAAGATATTAGAGATGATTTATAAAGTAAAAAATAGTTTTGGTCCAAATACCATTCAAGATTTCTTTAAATTAAGAGAGAGTAATTATAATTTTAGAGGTCTGTCTATTTTTGAATGGACTAAAGAAAGAACAAATGTGAAGTCTAGATGTATTTGGGTTGTGTGTGAAATTATGGGATGGATTTGATGATGAATTTAACCCATAAGGACCCAGTGTTGCTTTTGTGGCACTTTCCAAATGAATTTTCCTCTATATTTAACCTTCCTTAAGTGATTTAGCACCATTTATTGTAATTTTATCTTCTGTATTTTGTGTTTTTTCAGTGCAAATCAGGTTTTTTCCTCATTTTTATTCACTGATCATGTAGATCAGGGTGTCAAACTCATTTCAGTTCAGGGGCCATGTTCAGCTAAATTTAATCTGAAGTGGGCCAGACCAGAAAAATAATAACAGAATAACCTATAAATAATGACAACTCCAAATTTTTGTCTTTGTTTTAGTGTAAAAAAAACCTGTTAAATTATGAAAATATTTACTTTTATAAACTATCCAAGAAAAACCCTGAAAAAAACTGAAATTTAAATTAAAAAACATAAGAAAATTTAGAGCAATTTTAACAATATTATTCCTCAACTTTTCATTTCTACATGTGAAGTATGGATCAGATCTGCAAAGACACTAAACACTGAGGAACAGGCAGAAAATTTGTTAAAATTGTGCTTAATTTTCTTTAGACATTTCAGGTTGTTCATATTTGTTCAGGTTATTCACATTTTAGAGTTATAGGATAGTTTGTAAATGGGAATATTTTCATAATTTAATGTTATTTTTTGCACTAAAAGAAAAAAAAACAAGTTGTTAATCGTAGACTTTTTTTTGGCTTAATTCAAGATTTTTTTTACTTAATTGAAGATTTTTTTTTTCTTTTTTTTGGCTTAATTGAAGATTTTTTTTTACTTAACTGAAGATTTTTTTGGGCTTAATTCAAGATTTTTTTTTATACTTAATTGAAGATTTTTTTGGCTTAATTCAAGATTTTATTTTTTTTTTACTTAATTGAGGATTTTTTTTTTTGGCTTAATTCAAGATTTTTTTTTACTTAATTGAATTTTTTTTTTTTTTTTTTTTTTTTTTTGCTTAATTCAAGATTTTTTTTTACTTAATTGAAGATTTTTTTTTTGCTTAATTCAAATTTTTTTTAATTAACTGAAGTTTTTTTTTTCTTAATTGAAGTTTTTTTTGCTTAATTCAAGATTTTTGCTAAATTTGAGCTTTTTTTTTTTTTTTGCTTAATTGAAGATTTTTTTTACTTAATTGAAGATTTTTTTTGGCTTAATTGAAGATTTTTTTTTTACTTAATTGAAGATTTTTTTTTTTTTTGGCTTAATTCAAGATTTTTTCCTTAACTCAAGCTATTTTTTTTATTTATTCATTTATTTATTTATTTATTTTTTTTTTTGCTTAATTCAATTCAAGACTGTGGAATTTTTGCACTTGGCAAAAACATCCCAGGGGCTGAACTGGACCCTTTGGCGGGCCACATTTGGCCCCCGGGGCGCATGTTTGACACCCCTGATGTAGATGTTGATAAAAGCTCAGAGTAAACTTGAGGGTTATTATATCAAAAATACAGAAAACTGAAAAAAAAGTGAGTTTTTCAGCAAATAATTTGTTTGCATTATTGTTTTATATCCCAGAACCCTGTTAGAAAAGAAACACCTGAGTTCAACGTGTCCACATACTTTTGTCCATATAGTGTATGACTGTCACTGCTCATCAAAATGGGTTAGAATTCTTATTTTTATACTGTCTATATATATTTTTTCCTCAGAAAGAAACCCAAACATGATGAAACTTTTTTTTGTTAAGGACTCACCATATATAATATCATATAATATAGTGAATCTCAACACCTTATTCTAGTGAACGGGTTTAAGTGTGTTTTTATTCATATTTCCACTTTTCCTGAATCTGCAGCACTTTTTGGAAGACAATGGGCTGGAGAACACAAACTATTTCATATACGTTCATTTCCATAACTCCTCCAACTCCAGGGATAACTGGGCTTTTAAGTCAATATGAAAGCCAAGCCACTCCTCTAAGTTCTGGTGGTATTGGTCTTTGTTGAAGTTTCACAGTTTTCTTTTCTCATAAAAGCTCAAAGCAAAGACGATGAAACATGCTGAAACATCTAGAGGAACTTCAACAGATGTGTGCTTTTTCCCTCAACACACACAATATCTCCCACGAGTGAGAATTAAAACTGGAAAGTTTGTTGAATGTCAGGAAGGTAGGAGCTCTGCAAGGTTTAAATCTGTGACAGGAACCGAGCTGAAGCTGTGAACGAGACTGAGGCAAAGAAAACAATATTGTTAGCCTCATAGTGGAATCGAAGTCAGGGCTGTCAAACTCATTTTGGTTCAGGGGCCATATTTAGCCCGATTTGATCTCAAGCGGGCCAGACCGGTAAAATAATGACTTAATAAACTATAAATAATGACAAATCCAAGTTTTTCATTTTGATTTAGTACAAAAAAAAAAAACAAATTAAATTATGAAAATATTTACATTTTACAAAAAAAGATTTGAATAACCTGAAAAAAACAGAAATTTCATTTGAAAAATTAGTGCAATTTTAACAATATTACGCCTCAGCATCATTTATACATGTACATTTACACACAATGTTACATAAACATTTGGTAACAGGCTGAATATTGTTAAAATTTTGGCGTTTGGAACTAAAATTTGAACAATTTCTACAATATTCCATCTCTTATTATTAACACAACTACAGATCACAGTGGATCCATAAATGCACAAAACATAGTAACAGGCAGAATGTTGTTCAAATTGCACATTTCAGGTTGTTCATCTTTGTTTATATTTACGCATTTATTTGCATTTTATTGTGAAAAAATATTTTGTAAATATAAATATTTTTTTCAGTGTAATGTTTGTCTTTTTTCACTTACATTTTTCACAAAGAAATTTGTCGTTGTCATTATTTATGGGTTATGTGTTGTTGTTTTTTTACTGTAGATCACATTGGTCTGTATGTGGAACCTGAACCAAAAGGATTTGGACAACCTGGACTGTTCTGGTTCACTTTTGCACTTTCATCCCATGGGCCGGAATGGAACCTTTGGCGGGCCAGATTTGGCCCCCGGGCCGCATGTTTGACACCTGTGATCTAAGTCATACTCTATGTGGACAAAAGTATGTGGACGCGTTGAATTCAGGTGTTTCTTTTCTAACAAGGGTCTGGGATACAAAACAATCATGACTAATGTCAGAATATAGTTTTATATTGGGATAAATATCATATTGATTATTAATATTGATGTCAAATTATCACAAACACGACATCTTACAGTTATAGACATGATGCGTCCCAATATTTATGTCCATATAGTTTAGAAACTTCAATATTTCCTTAAAATTTAATGGGACATTTGTCTTCTTAATTGAAATGTAAATAATGTAGATGGTTAGGTGTAGTAGAAAATTATTATTTACAGTCAGAGCATGTGAAATATTTTTATGATAGTACATTGTAAGAAAACCAGATTACCAAGAACATACACTACGTAGACAAAAGTATGTGGACGCGTTGAATTCAGGTGTTTCTTTTCTAACAGGGGTCTGGGATATAAAACAATAATGACAAATATGATAATATAGATTTATATTGGGATAAATATCACATTGATTATTAATATTGATGTTTCTATGTCAAATCATCGTGAACAGGACATCTTACAGCTGTAGACATGATGTGTCCCAATATTTATGTTCATATAGTTTTTGCATTAGTTAGTTTGGTTTAAATGCTTATTTTTGCTTCAAAATGCCTCAGAGATGGTTTGGACTTAATTTCACTCAACATTGATTTTTTTATTTTAATCCATAAGTATGATTTTTAAATGTTGTACCACTAAATTTCTAAAATATTTTTCATGCTCTGACTATAAATAATTTTCTACCACAACTAACCATCTACTTTCTTCACAATTCACTGAGGAAGAAAATTCTACCATTAAACTTTAAGGAAATATTGATGTTTATAAACTATACGGACATAAATATTGGGACACATCATGTCTACAGCTGTAAGATGTCCTGTTCATGATGATTTAACATAGAAACATCAATATTTTAGATAGTAAAGAAAACAATTTGAAATGTATTTTAAAAACTGTAAAATGAAGGTAAATGATTCATGATTTAACAGTGTTAGTTGATAATGATAAAAAAATAAATAAATAAATGTAATTTGTAAAGCACTTTTCATTTTGAAAATCTTAAAGTGCAACAGAGAAATAAAAAAAAAGAGTTAAGTAATTGATAATAAGGACAGAATTTTTTTTTTTATCCTTGACTGATTTTAAAAGTCCTGCTTCTAAATTTCTAAAATATTTTTCATGCTCTGACTGTAAATAATAATTTTCTACCACAACTAACCATCTACTTTCTTCACATCTCACTGAGGAAGAAAATTCTACCATTAAACTTTAAGGAAATATTGATGTTTATAAACTATATGGACATAAATATTGGGACACATCATGTCTACAGCTGTAAGATGTCCTGTTCATGATGATTTAACATAGAAACATCTATATTTTAGATAGTAAAGAAAACAATTTGAAATGTATTTTAAAAACTGTAAAATGAAGGTAAATGATTCATGATTTAACAGTGTTAGTTGATAATGATAAAAAAATAAATAAATAAATGTAATTTGTAAAGCACTTTTCATTTTGAAAATCTTAAAGTGCAACAGAGAAATAAAAAAAAGAGTTAAGTAATTGATAATAAGGACAGAATTTTTTATTTTTATCCTTGACTGATTTTAAAAGTCCTGCCTCTAAATTTCTAAAATATTTTTCATGCTCTGACTGTAAATAATAATTTTCTACCACAACTAACCATCAACTTTCTTCACATCTCACTGAGGAAGAAAATTCTACCATTAAACTTTAAGGAAATATTGATGTTTATAAACTATATGGACATAAATATTGGGACAACATCATGTCTACAGCTGTAAGATGTCCTGTTCATGATGATTTAACATAGAAACATCTATATTTTAGATAGTAAAGATAATTTGAAATGTATTTAAAAACTGTAAAATGGAGGTAAATGATTCATGATTTAACAGTGTTAGATGATAATGATAAAAAATAAATAAATAAATAAATGTAATTTATAAAGCACTTTTCATTTTGAAAATCTTAAAGTGCAACAGAGAAATAAAAAAAAAGAGTTAAGTAATTGATAATAAGGACAGAATTTTTTATGTTTTATCCTTGACTGATTTTAAAAGTCCTGCCTCTAAATTTCTAAATATTTTTCGTGCTCTGACTGTAAATAATAATTTTCTACCAAAACTAACTATCTACTTTCTTCACATCTCACTGAGGAAGAAAAATCTAACATTAAACTTTAAGGAAATATTGATGTTATAAATTATATGGACAAAAATACTGGGACACATCATGTCTACAGCTGTAAGATGTCCTGCTCACGATGATTTGAGATCAATATTAATAATCAATATAATATTTATCACAATATAAAACTATGACATATGATTATTCTTTTGTATCCCAGACCCCTGTTAGAAAAGAAACACCTGAATTCAACGTGTCCACATACTTTTGTCCGCATAGTGTATGACTGTCAATGCACATCAAAATGAGTTAGAATTGTAATATATATTTATTTTTTAATTTATTTATTTATTTTTTTTACTCAGGAGGAAAGCCAAACAAGATGAAACTTTTTTTGTTCAGGACTCACTGCTCACTGATACCGAGCGTCCGTTTTTGACACATTAATTATCTTGATACAGTACACACTGTACTCAAAACAAAAGAGGATTTACAACACATCATTTCCCCCGTCAGTGGTCGGCTCTGAAAACAGATTACGTTACAAAAAATGCCACTGTTTTCAGAGTTCTTGCCAAAAAAAAAAAAAAAAAAAAGAAAAAAAAAAAAAACTGTGTGGAGTGCGATCTGCTGTTTTCTCTGGTTTCACTCTCATTATTTACAGACTTTCAGAAGCTTCTTTACTATCACTGTAACACACATTTCAAAACAGTACAAACACTCGTCTGTGCACAGATGTGGGGTTTTCAGGGGTAGACGGACTGCGTAATGGGGAATTCCTCGTCTTAGTAACCTACTAAGACTAACCTAATTTCCACTGTTGTTTTTCATCTATTTTTCCATTTCTGTTTTAGATTTCAGATACAAATACTAGACTGAAGACACTTAAATGTCCTTTTGCACCATGTAATAATGTAATAATGTAATCCTTTTTCACCGCCTCATGTAATATCGCTGCATTTTAGAATAAACATTGAAGTATTTTGTAATTACTTACTTATCCATTTATGGTTTGTATTGGATTCTTGAGATGAACTAAAAATACAAGTGACAGAAAGAACTTCACATAAAAAAAAAAAACAGGTTCTACAGCACCACTCGTTACCTTAAGGGTGAATTTAATGGTCCAGTTGTTAAAATACTTCCTTACTTTGCATTTATCTGGTTTAAATGGATTGGTGAGTAAAGCAGGATGTAAATGGGAAGTAAATGGAGGCAGATATTATGTGGTTTACCAGGAAGTCTGAGGAAAAGCTGTGATCGTGTAGGAAACACCAGTGGCTTTTGTGCATATTACAACTGAAAGGGTTCTATCTGCACTCTCCTCTTTTAATTTATTTTAGTTGATATTATTTATGTTTTATTGATTAAGTTTTAATTGTAATTGTGTGTTTTAACTTGTCTCTTTTTCATTTTTGTAAAGCACTGTGAACTGCCCTGTGTATGAATTGTGCTGTACAAATAAATCTGCCTTGCCCTTGCCTTTTCAATTGGACGTGTGTGCAAAATTTTATCGATATTTACTAAATGTCGAAAAAACAGAAGTGCGTAATGTCGGTTTTTCCATTAAATCACAAATAAGAAGATTTGTTTATTTATTATCACGAGATGACACGAGAAGTCTTCCATAAAACATGGCGACGAACATAAATATCATATTGATTACAGTATATTCATTATTATTATGTATTACCCCTCTATCTTGTACTAAATTAAAAAATAATTCATTTCCCGGTGTGTCCACACATACCACGCCGTGTTTCTTTTAAAATCCTTCTATTTTGCTTGTTTTATCGTCCATGAACATCCATTTTTTTTAAATTCATGTGACTCCTAGTTGCAGAAAAAGGTCTTTCCATTGCAGTTTTGCGTGATATGTCATTTGCACTACGGCCAAAAAACCACCTTTTGCCAGCGCAAAAACTTTTCATCGAAAAACAAGAGTTTTTTGCAAAACTGTCATTTTTCCATTCGGTAAACAAGCTGTGGAGTGACTCTGTGGAACAATCTAGAGCAGGAGATAAAGGAAAGTACAAATATAAATATATTTAAAAAGAGGTATAAAAATGTTTCTAAATAGGAATATGAAAGATGAGGGATACAAATAGTATTGCCCCAAATACCATTTGTAATTTCTTCAAATTAAGAGAGAGTAATTATGATATCAGAAATGTTCATATTTGTGAAAGGAATAAAGTGAGGACAAATGTGAAGTCTAGATGGACTGGGGTTGTGGATGTGAAATTATGGAATGGACCTGATGATGAATTTAAAATGTTCACTCCTTTGGCAAAGTTAATTAAAAAAAAAAAAAGTCTAAAGTTTAAAATTATTTAGAAATATTGAATTAAGATGGTAGATTTGTTTTTGTTGATTTTTTTATTTTTTATTTTTTTTTTTTTATGGTGTGAATGCTCGATGCTGTTACACATTTAATTGATGCATGTGGTGAATCAGGTGGAAAGGATAGGCAAAAAATAAATGAATAAAAAATTTGCTTCTAGCCTATTCCTTTTTTGGTTTTTATGTTTATTACGATTATTGTACTAAGTGCAACGATTGATGTACAAAATAAATAAATTCATTCATTCACATTTTATGCGCAAGTTATATTGCGTAATTTGAGGGGTCAATGGAAAAGCAACTACTGTGGAATCAGCCTTTTCCCTATGCCTCCTGGGTAAAAGTATGTTTAGAGTTGGTGCAGGTTATATATATATATATATATATATATATATATAACAGGGTGGGGAAGCAAAATTTACAATGAATATTTAGTTGTTTTTTCTCAGCAGGCATACGTCAATTGTTTTGAAACCAAACATATTGATGTCATAATCATACCTAACACTATTATCCATACCTTTCACAAACTTTTGCCCATATGAGTAATCAGGAAAGCAACTTCAAAGAGTGGGTGATTTGCTGAATGCACTCGTCACACCAAGGAGATTCAAAAATGTTGGAGTGTCCATAAAGACTGTTTATAATGGAAAGAAGAGAATGACCTATGAGCAAAACTATTACCAGAAAGTCTGGAAGATACTATTAAAGAAGAATGGGAGAAGTTGTCACCTGAATATTGAGGAACACTTGCGCAAGTTTCAGGAAGCGTGGGAAGGCAGTTATTGAGAAAGAAGGAGGACACATAGAATAAAAACATTTTCTATTATGTCAATTTTCTTGTGGCAAATAAATTCTCGTGACTTTCAATAAACTAATTGGTCATACACTGTCTTTCAATCCCTGCCTCAAAATATTGTAAATTTTGCTTCCCCACCCTGTGTGTGTGTGTGTGTGTAATATATATATATTAATTATATATATATATATATATATATATATATATATATGTTTTAGTTAGATTTTTAACAGAATTACATGTATGCATCATACAATCTTTACATGTTTACTATGTTTTGAACACAGGTCCCCACCCCCAACTTAAATATAAACATGAACATGTAAATATTTACCAGAAGACATCAGAATTATGAAAACAAAAATAAATACATAAAATAAAATTGAATAGAAAGCAATTACATATATAAAAAAAAGACAGAAATAAAATATACCATACCTACAGTTATCCAGGTGATGAGTGGTGATTTGGTGTTAAAGTCATGATATATTTCTCATTTTATAAGTTTCTATGAATTTTAGAAAAGGCTGCCATGCTTTATAGAATTTTGCAGTTGATCCTGCTAACGTACATCTCATCTTCTCCATATGTAAAAACCTCATGACGTCTGCGATCCATTGATCATGTGTGGGAGGGGCTTCCTGTCTCCACCTCAAAAGTATAAGACGTCATGCAAGTAGAGAAGCAAATCAATAGCATTTAAATAATATTTAGAAATATAATGTTTGGGGGAATCACTCCAAAAAGTGCTTTCAGGGCTGAAGGTGGAAAGTTAATGTCATAAATCTCTTACTTCAAAAGAAATTTTTAAGAATGATCAGTTTTTCTAAGAGACTCGACTCATCTGCTCCTTTCAAAAAATTCAATCTTCTCTCAGTTTTCGATGTGAACGTTTACCAGACCTGTGTCTTCATGTACAAATGTTCACTGAACTCATATTCTTCCTAAGTTTTTCACAATTTCTCGATGTTGTCTTCTGTTATTCACAACTTTCCGACAAGATTTTCAAGCAAATTTTATCTTCCGTACTGCCGAACTTCAGTCTGTCAGTATTCTCTGTAATATCGTGACCAAATCTGTGGAATAATCGAAGACCTGAACTTCAATCAACATCCAGGGTTGGACAAACAATGGAAACACCTTCACCTCAGGATGATAATGCCCCAATCCATACAGCTAGAATTGTTACAGAATGGCATGAGGAACATTCTAATGAAGTTGAGCATCTCGTATGGCCGGCACAGTCCCCAGACCTCAACATTATTGAGCATTTATGGTCAGTTTTAGAGATTCAAGTAAGACGTCGATTTCCACCGCCATCGTCTCTAAAAGAGTTGGAGGGTATTCTAACTGAAGAATGGCTTAAAATTCCTTTGGAAACAATTCACAAGTTGTATGAATCAATACCTCAGAGAATTGAGGCTGTAATTGCCGCAAAAGGCGGACCTACACCATATTAAATTATATTTTGTTGATTTTTAAGGTGTTTCCATTATTTTGTCCAACCCCTGTACTTTATCATTGTTTAAAAAGCATCTGAAAAGGACTTTAATTCATGAAAAAATGTAAGGCTGTGTATCACTTGATTTGTATTTGATGATTTGTAATGTGGATCACATTTTTATTGTTTTCACTTTAGTTTATTATTTCAGTTATATTGTTTTTTTTTTTTTTTTGTGTATTGTTCATTTCGGGGGGAGGTATCATATAAGCCTTCTTTTTGGCTTCAAGCCTCTCCTGCACAATTTTGTTACTTGTTTAATGGTTGTTTTTTTTATTGCTGTTTTTATTTTGTACAAATAAATTAAATTAATTTTTGACAATGTTGTAAATATAGATGTCCAATAGTTTTGAAGATTAGGACATGTCCAAAAAGTGTGGAAAAGTCAACCAGTATCTGCTTTGCCCGGATAGAATTTAGAGTTGGAGCAGATTTGATATAAACTTCACAAGATTCCATATTTGTCATTTTTCCATGACAGAAAACCCCCGTTTTCCACTCCTGCTGTGATTTACCATCGACAGCACAAAGTTTTTAAACCTAGCGAGAACGATTGAGACAAAACCTCCGGAAACTTCATACAAAAGCACCTGAAAGCTTTTGACGAGGCCACATTCTCATTAATCTCCCGTTCTGTAGCTTCCAGCGTCGTCTCCCGTCTCCGCCTCCAGAACAGAGGCCTTTTATCTCCATACATCATATGGAAGGTTGTCAGAGTGGGTCCCAGGTACATCAGTGGTGCAGGGCTCTGCCTCTCCTCAACAGCACTTTGTCAAATTAGAGCAGGAGGCGCTGCGACTATTAGACCGATACCGTTTAGTCGACCGTTGGGGTTTACTGTTTTATATGATTTCTACTGATAAACAAGTGGTGTCAGGCACAACTAATCCTGCGCCTCGCACGATTGTAGCTTATTTCGGCGTCGATCCAGTTGATGTAATGAGGCATAATAAAAGTGCTGTGGTATGGTGGTCT
Source organism: Sphaeramia orbicularis (assembly GCF_902148855.1). Classification (NCBI taxonomy): domain Eukaryota; kingdom Metazoa; phylum Chordata; class Actinopteri; order Kurtiformes; family Apogonidae; genus Sphaeramia; species Sphaeramia orbicularis. Next base: position 15,732,160 of record NC_043961.1, on the reverse strand, counting down.
TTCAATGACCAACAAGAAGAAGCTAACGAGGCTGGTAAATGCAGCATCAAAGGTGGTTGGGGTCCAGCTAACCCAGCTGGGGGACATATATGATAAACGGTCAGCGGTAAGGCCAAGCAAATTTTAAACTGCCCTGATCACCCACTTTTTGGGGAGTTTAATTTGCTCCCCTCTGGTCGCCGTTTTAGGCTTCCTCAATTGAGAACTGGACGGGCTAGGGACTCCTTTATTCCTGCGGCTATTAGGAATCTGAATTCACGTAGCTGATATCTAGTTGTTTTTTTTTTTTTGTTGTTTTTTTGTTATGTCAATTTTTAAAATCTTTATGTGATTATTATTTTTTAACGCCCGTAGCCATATGGCAATTAACTTGTGTACTGCCCAATTGGACCTGTTCTTTTACTTGTGTTGGGAAGGGGAGTGGCTCTATTGTGTGTTGTCCTGTTTTATGTAATTTTATTGTGGTGGCATATGGGGGTGCTGTTTATGAGTATGTGTTTCTGTGTATGTGCTTATGTGTTTATGACCCCTGCTGCACACCGAATTTCCTTTTCTAAGGATAAATAAAGTTGAAAGTTGGAAAAAAAATAATATTGCTAAAATTACACTGATTTTTCTTAATGAATTTCAATTTTTTTTAGGTGATTCACTTTTTTTTTTTTTGTTTGGATAGTTTGTAAATGTAAATATTTTCAAAATGTAATGCTATTTTTTGCACTAAAACACAAATAAAAGAAAAAAATCTTCAATTAAGTAAAAAAAAAAAAAAAACTCAAATTTAGCAAAAAATCTTGAATCTTGAAAAAGCCAAAAAAAAATCTGGAATTAACAACTTATTTTTTTTTCTTTGTTTTAGTGCAAAAAAATAACATTAAATTACAAAAATATTACACGCCCGCCAAAGGCTCCAGTTTGGCCCCTGGGATGTTTTTGCCAAGTGCAAAAATTCTACAGTCTTAAATGGAACTAGGTAAAAAAAAAAAATTAGTTTGAATTAAGGAAAATATCTTGAATTAAGCAAAAAAAAAAAATCTTCAATTAAGTAAAAAAAAAATCTGAAATTTAGCAAAAAATCTTGAAGTAAAAAAAAAAATCTTACATTAAGTAAAAAAAAAAATTCTTGAATCAAGCCAAAAAAAATCTAGAATTAACTTTTTTATCCTTTTAGTGCAAAAAAATAACATTAAATTATGAAAATATTTACATTTACAAACTATCCTGTAACACTAAAATGTGAATAACCTCAACAAATATGAACAACCTGAAGTGTCTAAAGAAAATTAAGCACAATTTTAACCATTTTTCTGCCTGTTCCTCAGTGTTTAGTGTCTTTGTAGATCTGATCCATAATTCACATGTAGAAATGAAAAGTTGAAGAATAATATTGTTAAAATTGCACTAAATTTTCTTACGTTTTTTAATTTAAATTTCAATTTTTCAGGTTAATGACGACAATAGCCGGTAAGCCAAAAAGTGTATATGAATGGTTTGTTGGATGTTTTGTGTTATTGTAAAAATATACAGAGGAAAATATGTGTTAAAGCAAAACAAGCGGATTTAATTTGAGTATTAGTTTGTAAATAGTGGGTGAAAGTCTTTAAGTTATACTTCTTCCCACTCCTTTTCAAGGCAGAAAAAAATTTTTTGACCATGTTGTATGATTCTTGTTATATGATGACACTATGCTTGAAATAAAACTACTACTACTACATCAGTGAGAGCCACGTTAGAGCCTTGTCAGGCCCAAGATGCAAAACCAACTCTCCTGGAACTGTAGTTACTCTTGTTACTATTTCTTCACTTTGTTAAGGTCTGTTTTTACAATATCACAGTCTTGCTTTGGCTCCTCCACTCCTGATAAACACCCCAGCAGCTAAAGATAACACACCACTGAGAGCTTCACAAACTTGCTCTCGCCTATTGCTGCTGTAATCTATTTAGTTACTTGATGCCAGAAAATGGAAGTTGATAAATGTTCTGGGTACACATAGTATATCGAGCTGGGCCTTGTTAACAAAGGTACCGGCAATACTGGCAGCGTTTACCGGCACTTTAATGTTACACCCCATGACACAAAGATTCAGTTGAAGAACAGATGCAAATATCTCATTTCGAACGGTGGATTTTTTAAAGCAGCAACACAAAAAGGTAACAGAAAATAAAAAAAAAAAAAAAACAGGCTCAGATGCTGTACGCTTACTGATATTTTACCCTGGAAGCATAATGACTTAAGAAATTACAGTTTTATTGAAACATCTTCTGACACTCAGTAATGGAAATGACTAATGGTGCTTCAGGGTCTATCAGGACTGAGATAATCAATGGATTCAGTCAGTTACTGCAAATCACTGGAAAATTGAAAGACTGATAGATTTTCACCCATACAGTTAATTGAAAATGAGGACAATAAATGTTCTCATCAACCTTTTTTTTTTTTTTTTTTTAAATATAAATGGGTTGTTAAATTAGTTATTTTATGAGGTTTTTAACAGAAAATCTACAGTGACCCTGAGCAGAAACATGAAAATTTATGAATGAATGAATGAAATCTTTATTTGAACATGTAGACAGTGAAATCAAAACAAAAATCAACCAACAAATATAAGTACTGGTACATAAATGATTGATAAGCAAACAAACAACTAAATGAACTGAGCATGCTCAGATGTCAATGGAAACAAGGTCTATTCCATCAGCGCCTTTTGAAATTTTTCATATCGAGCAAATGGTTGAATTTTTACGAGTATTCAACCCATAAAGAACCAGTGATACTTTTGTGACAGTTCCCAAATGGTTTCCTTCATTTTTTACTTTTTCTTAAGTGATTTATCACCATTTTTACTATTGAGGGAAAATCGTATTTTCCTACATTTAATTTACTGATCATGGTTAATGTTCATTAAAGCTCAAATTAAACTTCAGGGTTATTATATGAAAAACAGAGAAAATGGAGGTAAAATCTATCAATAACTGAACATAATCCAAGTGTGTCCATCCACTGTCATTGATCCAACTCCATGGGTTTTACTGGTGAATCAATGTTGTAGAAGATGACAGTGTTTCCATGGTAACTACAGAGCCTCTGAACATCCAAATGGGTCATATCTGATGACCATGAAAAGATGATAAACTGTATATTACACCAATTATTTACAAGGATTGGTAAAATTAGTGGTTCAACAGTTATTTAAATTTTTATATCGGTCGCTGGTGCATGTTTGGGTCTTTATGGGTTAAAAAATCCACATTCAGAACGCTCACCCCAGACATGTCAGGGGTTAAAGGGTTAATAGTAATTTTTCTATTCTGCACAACATAAAAAAAAAAAAACATCTGAGGAATCACATGAGGGTGTTTTAAAGGGTAAAGAAAAGTGCACAGCAACTGACTTTTCTTAATGTAGTTGCCAAAGTCACGGTGCAACATTATCGGTTGTGTCGCTGTTAGAAGATGCACATTATTAATTGCTACAGTAGTAAATTAAATCACCCGAGTTGTTGTCTTTAAATTTGCTCACAGAGGAAAGTCCAGGATCGATTTGTCCCAAAACCTTGTTCTAAAAGGAAACTGATGTCTTTGTGCAGGATCGTACCTTGAATTAAATTAGCTGGATAGAAGATAACGCGTTTGGTTAATGTACTGCACTGGTCCGAGGAGATCCATCGTCCAGTGCTCAATGATATCAGGGCCCAGAGCCAAACGGGACCAGCGGTGATCGAAGAAGCGCTCAGCTGGAAGAAGGATGCATCTACGAGACGGCGTTCAGACATCAGGAGGATGAAGATATTTACAGCCGGACTGGGTCGTGGTGCAAACTTTGACTGATTTGTATTGGATAAAAAAAAAAAAAAAAAACGACTCCAAGGCCACATAGTTGGAAAGAAAAATGTGAGATAGTTCAAGCCTTAGAGCAGGGATGTCAAACTCATTCTAGTTCAGGTTCCACATTCAGCCCCTGAATCAGAAATGGACCGAAGCAGTAAAATAAAAACATAATAACCCAGTGGTTCACAACCTTTCTTGGCTCGCGACCCCATTTTAACATCACTAATTTCTGGTGACCACAGACCTTTTTGTGCTAAAATTAAGTTTTTTTGATCATGTAATAGTTTGCTATACTATGTTGTAAATAAATAATTTTAGAGACGACATTTAGGCTATATAATGTACATAATCCACCTTTTTGTCTGCTTCGTTCTCGTAGATGTCTTAGTGGGGCCAGGGGGCTTTCCATTCTCTTTCCATTCTCTGTTCAGTCTGGTTTTCTGACTGCGACTGTGTTGAACCATAGTAATGTACGTGGTCATGATCGGGTCAATTAACCCTTTCATACACTGTCCACTCCAGTGGACAGTTCTTCTCCAGCTGTTCTCTTGTATATTAAAGGGTTTTGTTGTTTTAGTTCCATATCAGCCAACACAGTGGACGCTTATGCACCATCCCATACACTGTAATTCAGACCATTACTGTAACTTTACTGTTCTTGATAAACCTGATCTGCAGTAGCATGTTTGAGTGTAAATCAATTGTTATTGTTAGACAAGAAGGGTTTTTTTTGCAGATTATCTCCATGAAGTGAGTAATTACTAGCATTAGAATATGTTAAAATGTGAGAAGACATCAGATTAGCAGCATTAAAAATGTTTTCATTTCATTGTTTTCACTTTCTGATATTGGGTTTTAAACACGTTTCTTTACTTCAAAAAAAATGCATGGATATTTTTGTAACTCCATAGAAAAAAAAAAACTCGATCGCATTGTTTTTTTCATGGCTAAACACTGAAGAAAACTAGAAGCACTCGAGAGCGCAGACCTCCGCCAAGGCTGATCAGTGGCGCCCCCCGCGGGCCCCCCCCCCCCCGATCACCACCAAAATTTAATCATTTCTTCCTTATCCCATTTCCAAAAAACCCTGAAAATTTCATCCAAATCTGTCCATAACTTTTTGAGTTATGTTGCACACTAACGGACAGACAAACAAACAAACAAACAAACAAACAAACAACAGACAGACAAACAAACCCTGGCAAAAACATAACCTCCTTGGCGGAGGTAAAAATCTTGTATAAGGTTCTCATAATTCGTGCATGAAAGGGTTACGATATGCAGCCATGGCTCAGATGGTAGTGGGTCATCCAATAACTGAATCCTGCTCCGTCCCAGTCATGTGCTGTGTTCTTGGGGAAGACATTTTACCTCCTTGCCTCCAGTGCTGCTACTCACACTGGTGTATGAATGTGTGAATGTTTGGTGGTGGTCGGAGGGGCCGTAGTGCAGATTGGCAGCCACGCTTCCATCAGTCTGCCCCAGGGCAACTGCGGATACAAATGTAGTTTACCACCACCAGAGTGTGAATGTGTGAGTGAATGAATAATGGATCCACTGTTTGCGCTTTGAATATGCGTTCATAGAAAAGCGCTATATAAATCTAATCCATTATTTTTATTATTTATTATTATTGCCCTCTCAGATATTATATCCTGCATTTTATCTGAAGCGGATTTTTATTTGAAGTTGATTTTTATTATTTTTTTTATTAGCTATTTTATTATTATTATTATTATATTATTATTATTTATTATTATTATTATTATTATTTGGAAAAGTGTGTGGTGTTTTAATTACAATGAAATATACAGGGTGTCCCATAAGTCTCCATACATAGGAGACATAATACATTCCATACATGTATGGTTCTAACATGTATTTCTTTATATTTCTTCTTTATAGTTCTTCAGCAGTGGAGGACACGCATTGAAATGTGTTCCCGACAAAATGGCAGTCATATAGAGCATATTATATAAATAAAAATGGTTTATGTCAAGAAACGTTTATTTTTCCTATGTATGGAGACTTATGGGACACCCTGCAGATTTAATCATGAAAAATATTTTTATTTTTATTTATTTCTTGTTTTTGTTTTTTGTTCATGTTTAGTGGTAGTTTGTATGTACGTCGGAAGGGTGGGAGGGAGGGGACTCAGTTGGTTAAACTATGAAAAACAATTCTAGACAATGTATCTAAAATGCATTAAATATTGTTTTTTCCTTTCTTGAATAAAATAAATATTGAAAAAAAAAATCTCAAACACAATAAAACCTTAAAGGACAGTGGTGAACCAACATCTACCAGGAAGAAATGTGGTCATAAATAAAACCTGGAATGAAATGTTGAAAAAAAAAAAAAAAAAGAAGTTGTGAAAATTTTGTGTAAGATCCGTTGTGAATAGAGGCATAGAAGCCGGGAGTCGGACGTTGGAAGTATATTAAGTTTCACTTTCATTTTATGCCAGCGTTAGTTACGTTAGTCATGGACCACACCCCCAACCTAACCCTAACCCCCCCTCCGCTCCAACAGATTGACAAGATACTGAATTTTATGAAGGGTCCACAACATTTACCCTTCATGGGGCCCACAATGCTAGCGGCATCCCAGCTTGTAGCAACATAAACATGCTATAAAAACACGTAACCACAAAGCATCAGCTAAAAACTCAACAAAAATAATTGTCAGAAAACAGAACACAGTCTAAACAACAAATAGGAAATTAAACCAAACTAATAAAACAGACCAGTGAGACAAACTCTGACGCTAAGTAGATCCAACAGTACAAGGAGATCTAAGACACAAAAAAAAAGTAAAAACAAAGGTCACATGATTACAAATTTTGTCTTAACTTTGCTGTTTGTTTTTTTTTTTTAGTTTTTTGTTCAGTTTTTTGTTGAGTCATCCAGAAAAGCATAATACAGTCATCTTTTTTATTTATTTATTTTATACCCAAACCCATGAACATTCCCACTCTGTTGCATCATAAAAAAGATGATAATTAACAATAACAAATAAATAAATAATAAGGAACTCACATACTAGTCACAGACTTGTATTAACAAGGCTACTCTGGAATAAGTGATGGATCTACCTATTTTTTGTGATTCCGAACAGGTTGCCAGGTCCTGAAAAACTTATTGGAAAATCCCATAATAGAATATCTAATTTTTTCTGACGTTAAATGATGTCAAAGATCCAGAAACCAAGACTGAAATGTTGAAGGTTGTTTATCTTTCCATTTAAGTAGAACCAGTCTACAAGCTAGAAACTTTGCTGTTTTTTTTTTTTTTTTTTTTTTAAATTTCTCAGTTTTATATGAATAAACAGGTTAAATCCACTGCCTGTACAATTGTCATGAATGTGGAAAATAGCGAGAGAAAAAAAAAGACCCAAAACCTGTTTGCATCAGGCTTTAGAACATGTCAGATTGGGTGTTTTCTATCACAAAACTGCAGATTTGACATTTCTGCATGGGCTCCATTTTCCAGTCGATTGAGTAGGACACAAGTGTTACAACCAGAACAAAGACAGAAAGCAGAAACAGATATTTCCAGTTCTACGCCGCATGAAACGGCAGGAACCTTGGATTTAAATTGAAATACACTCACAAAAAAAACAGTGCTTATAGCAAAAGGACATCTTTCATTTTCATCATCTGGAATAAATCCTATATTTGTCCTTCAACATTAATCTTTCTGAATACAACACGTCAAAACACTTTGTATATGTGTGTATGTGTGTGTGTGTGTGTGTGTGTGTGTGACCACCAGTCAATAAAACCAAAAGGCGTTTATTCTGCAATTGAAGGAAAAGCAGGAAAATGCACCAAAGCTGTTCCTGTCAAAGTCATTTGGATGTTTCTACTCCATATAAAACTGAGCAGCCATCTAAGGCTTTAATTATACTTCTATTGATTATTATCTATGAGTCATTACAGCATCGTGACTCCTTTATTCTCCCTTTAAAAAGAATAAATTATCAGCTGTTATATGAGGTCTTCATGATCAAAACCAAGGATTTTCAATTAGATACACAGATAAATACAAGTCCACACATATGCATTTGTCTCTGTATTTATTAATCGAGCAAAAATTAACAAAACTAATTAAAAAAAAAGGAATGAAAATGGATAAAATAAACGAAAGAGAAAAAACACCAAAAATAATCAACGAAATGATCAAGGAATTGAATAAAAGTCAGTAAAATAACAAGCAACGCGAATAAAACTGACCAAAATAATCAACTAAAAGAACAAAATAATCAACAAATTGAACAAAAATTACTAAATTAATAAAGAAAAGGGGAAAAAAAACACCAAAATAATCAACAAAATTATCAAGGAATTAGACAAAAGTCAATGAAATAAGCAACACAAGTAAAAATGACCAAATTAATCAACTGAAAGAACAATATAATCAACAAAATGAATGAAAATCATCAAATAATAACCAAAATGAACAAAATTACTAAAATAATCAACAAAACGAACAAAAATTAGTAAAATATTCAAGGAATTGAACAAAAATTAATCAAATAGCGAACAACATGAGTAAAAATTACCAAAGTAATCAGCTAAAATAACAAAATAATGAACAAAATGAATGAAAATAAACAAAAATAATCAACAAAATAAATAAATATAAATGAAATCATAAACAAATGGACAAAAATTTGCAAAACAACAAAGGAATTGAACCTAAATCAATAAAATAACCAAATAAAATTGCCGAAATGATCAACTAAAAGAACAAAATAATCAACAAATTGAACACAAATTACTAAATTAATAATGAAAGGAAAAAAAACACCAAAAATAATCAGCAAAATGAACAAAATTATCAAGGAATTAAACAAAAGTCAATGAAATAAGCAACACGAGTAAAAATGACTAAAATAATCAACTAAAAGAACAATATAATCAACAAAATGAATGAAAATCAATCAAATAACAACCAAAATGAACAAAAATTTATAAAATAATCAAAAAAATGAACACAAATCAGGAAAATATTCAAGGAATTGAACAAAAATTAATAAAATAGCGAACAACATGAGTAAAAATTACCAAGTAATCAGCTAAAATAACAGAATAAAACAAAACCAATGAAAATAAACAAAATAATCAACAATAAATAAATATAAATGAAATCATAAACAAAATGGACAAAAACTGGCAAAAATAATGAAGGAATTGAACCTAAATCAATAAAATAACCAAATAAATTACCGAAATGATCAACTAAAAGAACAAAATAATCAACAAATTGAACAAAAATGACCAAATAATCAACAAAATGTACAAAATGAATAAAATAATCAACAAAATGTACAAAGTAAACAAAATAATAAGCAACATGACTAAAAATTACTCAAATAATCAACAAAAAACCCAAAATCTACAAATTCAACAAAAAACTAAAAATCATCAAAACGAACAAATAATAAATAAACTCCTTGTCCAATATGAGATTCATGGGATTAAATCACTGATGTTTTATACCAGCTTTCATTCAACACGTCTGATGTTTCTAATTGGTTATGTTGTTTCTTGTCATGGGGTCAGAGGTCACATTAAATAGTAACTTTAAACTTTACAACACATTCAGTTCAGGGTTTTTTTGTGTCTTTTAAGCTGTGCATATTTCCTTTTTTCTTTTCTGCAGCTAAAGAAAACAGAAAGAAATATGTATGACCATTTAAACCCTGAAAACCCACAAAGTTAAAGGTGGAGTCAGACTTTTCCACAGTACTGTTGCTTTTGCGTGGGCTTCGTTGACTGACGACTGACACACTGAAGCAGATTCTGGGTAAAAGTACAAGGACTCGGATGTGTTTTGGTCCCAGAAGGAGAAATAATGTAGTTTTGACCGACATGTTCAAAGCAGGGCCTTTTCCTTTCTCTGCAACCCTCACAAAAAAAAAAAAAAAAGAAAAAGCTGATGAATCAAACTCGCGTACACAAAGCATCCAAACACCCAGCGTATGATACATATCAGCAGACTTTGAAATGGTTTCAGCGCTGTACACAGTCTGTCAACACAGCTAAACCAGTCAAAGGAATGGGTGGAATGGTCTCCCAGTTGGATAGAAACAGTCCCAGTAAACACACACTTTATTTTACAACTGACTATTTATCAGCAGTCTACGTCAGGTCAGATCTCAAATAAGCCGGACCAGTACAATAATAACATAATAATCTATAAATAATGACAACTACACATTTTTCTCTTTGTTTCAGTGCAAAAAAAACCCATTAAATTATGAAAATATTTAAATTTACAATTAAAACTGGTTCCACATTCAGACTTATATCTCAAATAGGTCGGACCACTATAATACTAACATAATAACCTATAAATAATGACAACTACACATTTTTCTCTTTCAGTGCAAAAAAAACCCCATTAAATGATGAAAATATTTAAATTTACAATTAAAACTGGTTCCACATTCAGACCAATATGATCTCAAATAGGCCGGACCACTATAATATAACATAATAACCTATAAATAATGACTACTAATTTTTCTCTTTGTTTTAGTGCAAAATAAGCCATTAAATTATGAAAATATTTAAATTTACAGATAAAACTGGTTCCGTATTCAGACCGGTATGATCTCAAATAGGCCGGACCACTATAATAATAACATAATAACCTATAAATAATGACAACTACACATTTTTCTCTTTGTTTCAGTGCAAAAAAACCCCATTAAATTATGAAAAATATTTAAATTTACAATTAAAACTGGTTCCACATTCAGACCAATATGATCTCAAATAGGCCGGACCACTATAATAATAACATAATAACCTATAAATAATGACTACTAATTTTTCTCTTTGTTTTATGCAAAATAAGCCATCAAGTTATGAAAATTTTAAGTTTACAACAAAAAAAAAAAAAAAAAAACTGGTTCCACATTCAGACCAGTATGATCTCAGATAGGCGGACCACTATAATACTAACATAATAACCTATAAATAATGACAACTACACATTTTTCTTTGTTTCAGTGCAAAAAACCCCCATTAAATTATGAAAATATTTAATTTACAATTAAAACTGGTTCCACATTCAGACCAATATGATCTCAAATAGGCCGGACCACTATAATAATAACATAATACCTATAAATAATGACTACTAATTTTCTCTTTGTTTTAGTGCAAAATAAGCCATTAAGTTATGAAAAATTTAAGTTTACACAAAAAAAAAAAAAAAAACTGGTTCCACATTCAGACCAGTATGATCTCGATAGGCCGGACCACTATAATACTACACATAATAACCTATGAATAATGACAACTACACATTTTCTCTTTGTTTTAATGGAAAAAAACATTAAATTATGAAAAATTAAATTTACAGATAAAACTGGTTCCGTATTCAGACCGATATGATCTCAAATAGGTCGGACCACTATAATAATAACATAACCTATAAATAATGACAACTACACATTTTCTCTTTGTTTTAATGCAAAAAAAACATTAAAATGAAAATATTTAAATTTACAAATAAAACTGGTTCCACATTCAGACCAATAGGATCTCAAATAGGCCGGACCACTATAATAATAACATAATAACCTATAAATAATGACAACTACACATTTTTCTCTTTGTTTTACTGCAAAAGAAACCCCCAAAAACATTTAATTATGAAATATTTAAATTTACCAAAAAAAAAAAAAAAAAAACAACGTGTTCCACATTCAGACCAATAGGAGCTCAAATAGGCCGGACACACTATAATAATAACATAATACCTATAAATAATGACTACTAATTTTTCTCTTTGTTTTAGTGCAAACTAACCCATTAAGTTATGAAATATTTAAGTTTACACAAAAAAAAAACAAAAAAACTGGTTCCACATTTCAGACCAGTATGATCTCAGATAGGCTGACCACTATAATACTAAACAAATAACCTATAAATAATGACAACTACAACATTTTCTCTTGTTTTAATGCAAAAAAACATTAATGATGAAATATTAAATTTACAAATAAAACTGGTTCCACTGCCAGACCAATAGGATCTCAAATAGGTCGGACCACTATAATAATAACATATAACCTATAAATAATGATACTATAATTTCTCTTGTTTTAGTGCAAAATAAGCCATAAATTATGAAAATATTTAAGTTTACACAAAAAAAAAAAAAAAAAAAAAAAAAAAACTGGTTCCACATTCAGACCGTATGATCTCAGATGCCGACCACTATAATTAATAACATAATACCTATAAATAATGACAACTACACATTTTGCCTCTTTGTTTTAGTGCAAGAAAACAATAAATGATGAAATATGTAAATTTACAGATAAAAACTGGTTCCGCATTCAGACCGATATGATCTCAAATAGGTCGGACCACTATAATAATAACATAACCTATAAATAATGACAACTACACATTTCTCTTGTTTTAATGCAAAAAAACATTAAATGATGAAAAATATTTAAATTTACAAATAAAACTGGTTCCACATTCAGACCAATAGGATCTCAAATAGGCCGGACCACTATAATAATAACATAATAACCTATAAATAATGACAACTACACATTTTTCTCTTTGTTTTAATGCAAAAAAAAAACAAACAAAACATTTAATTATGAAAATATTTAAATTTACCAAAAAAAAAATTCAAACTGGTTCCACATTCAGACCAGTATGATCTCAAATAGGCTGAACCAGTCAAATAACAACATAAATAATGTATAAATAATAAACTACACATTTTTCTCTTTGTTTTAGTGAAAAAAAAACCCCATTAAACTATGAAAATATTTAAATTTACAAATAAAACTGGTTCCACATTCAAACCAGTATGATCTCAAATAGGCCGGACCACTATAATAATAACATACCCTACAAATAATGACAAAATACCCTTTTTATCTTTATCTTAGTGCAAAAAAACATATTAAATGATGAAAATATTAAAACTTACAAAAAAACTGGTTCCTATTTTAGACTTATATGATCTCAAATAGGCAGGACCAGTCAAATAATAACATAATAGCCTATAAATAATGACAACTACACATTTTTCTCTTTGTTTTAGCGCACAATAAGCCATTAAATATGAAATATTTAAATCTACAAAAAAAAAAGAGTTCCATATTCAGACCAATATGATCTAAAGTAAAACTAATGGTTCTAGGCACAACAAACCCCGCCCCTCACATGTATTGTATCTTATTTTGGCATCGATCCAGTTGATGTCATCATATCAGTATTTACTGTTTTATCTGCTTCTTGGCCAGGTTGTCACTGGAAATAGACCTGCCTGGTTACATAAAAAAAACAAAACGATTTAACAGTATCACACAAAGTCATACTGAAAATATATACTGACAAACATTATGAATATACAGAAACTACAAAGACATACTAAAATACATAAAAAGCCAACTCTATACCACAGATAAATTAACTATATGCAAAATATAAGGATATATACAAGGTAAAATTAAAGACAAGGTGCCTGGGTTGTGGTTATGCACTGAGGTTGGGTGAGTTACCATGGCGATGACTTGATATTTTGCATATTTGTTCTCACTGGCTCATGGCATGACTTCAATAATGACTGAATCATTAAAATTAAAAAAAAAAATAAAAAAATAAAAATATAATATTCATTATGTTCCAACAGAATATCACTGCCACAGTAAATAACACTCAACCCGAACCACGGTTTAGACTTGGTAAATATTTCATCTTTTTTGTTTTTTTAAATCAAGGTGTTCTTTCAGTTTCTGACATTTCCCATTGTTTATAAGTAAATAACCATGTGACCTCTTCAACGTTTAAAGGAATCAACCTTTAAATTCGAAAGGAATAATGATTTGACATTTACTGTGATAATTATCTCCATTATTATGTGAAAATATGCATCATAATAAAATAACACTATAACTGTACTGTTGTTGCATACCCTGTAATTTTAGACATATTAAGAATTTATTTTATTATTGTTTTGCATATTTTATGGTAGGTTGTATTCTACCCCATTTACCTTTTATATATTTTAGTACCCCACCCCCCCGATGAGGAGGCAAGGGGTATTGTTGTTGGTTTGATTTGTTTGTCTGTTTGTTTGTTAACAATCTAGCAGCAAAACTATTAATTGAATTCATACCAAACTGGGTTTATAGATTGCCAGTGACCCAGAATAGATATCATTACATTTTGGGAAAAGTTGGTCAAAGTTCACATTTTGTATGAATTTTTAAAATCTGTTTTTCTTCTCCCATTTACTTATAATGGGCAAAATTTCAATTGTCTATAAAAACATAAATTTTGTTGTGGCACATAAATGACATCAGCACATGCATAGACATGATGACATCAACTGGATCCATGCACATACACACATACAATTTACAAAAATAACATTCTGGGGTAAAAATACTTAAATTACTGCTGCATGACACTGGGACACAAAATGAACATCTTTTTTTTTTCACTTTACTTAAATGTATAAAACATGCTGTTCTCATAAGAAACTGATCCTAAATGAAACAAAGAGCTTTAGCAATGATATTAAACTACAACTGTGATCAATATTGGATAAAAATGTTGAAATGATATGTTTTTATGAACACAAATATGTTGTGACGGGGACGGCAGTTTGTACCTTTGTTCAGTATCAGAATAAAAGACTTTGGAACCAAAACACTACAGATATGCTCATAAACTTTTACTGAACATACATATTACAACTGAAGTCACATATACAGATAATAACAGAGCATATCTGACTAATAATTGGATTGTACATAACCTTTCTATATTCTTGTACTGTTGGATAATTAGTTCTGACAGATTCACAGACTTAAAATATCACTGATACAAGTAAGAAAAAATATTATTATTAAAGTTAATAGTGCATTTACGTATTTTAGTCCTTTTTAAGTTGCAATTTCCAAGCACGAAACCATTTAAAAGGAGGCAGAAAGACACAATTTTTAGGAGGAACAGAGATGAGGGAGGTGTTGGGTATCACTGGGGTTTCTAAAGATGTACAAGTATGTGGTATGTGTATATGTATATATATGTGTGTGTGTGTGTGTGTGTGTGTGTGTGTATGTACATATATGTGTTATTGTATTATGTGTTTATGTAAATTAGACTATATTTTTTTGTAATAATATAACCCAGAAACAAAATTATTTTGAACAATACCAGGTATGAGAGTATAGATATGTTTAGACTAAGAAGTTTATTATTGTTATTATTTAAAAAGGAGGGGTAGGAGTTTATAAGTTTACTTTTCAATATGTATGATGTCTTATTTTTAATGCTTTATTTATTTATTTATTTTATTCTCTTTTGACATTCATATTCGAAATAAAACCATCAATCAATTTTATATTGATCAGTAGGCTCAGAACTTCTGATACTGAATTTTGCAAACAGTTCCATAAAAAAGAGTTCCGAAGCTAAAAAAAAAAAAAAAAAAATCATCTGTCCTTAAGGTTGACATTTGGACTTTCAGAGTATTTCTCTGAATGTCCTATAAAGGGTTAAGCAGAGTAACAGCAGCTCTAGGTTTACCCCGCTGCAGATCTGAAATCCAATACGAGCATCAGCTATTTACTTTGAAATCATTTACATGTGCCTGAGCCGAGGCCTGTTTTCTGCGGCTGTAAATAGTGGAATGACGCTGTTGGTGAAGTCAGACTGTGACAGGCCGGTGAAATTGGCTCTGCTGTGCATCCACATCAGCGCTGATGTGGGTGGCACATTCGGACACCTCTGAATTGGAGAGCGACTTTTAGTGTATCACCCTGACACATCTCAAGTACCAGTCCGCTGCCGAAAACTCATCTGAAGAAAAACTCACAGCTAACTTGAACCCAGGCACTTATTTCCAGGGAGTTTTGGAGCCTTGACCACTAATAACACACAAAGTTTCTCAACAAGAACTTTTTGCTTTTCACGTCTTATTGATATGTTTTCTTCTTTCCAGAGTAAATTGGAAAAAATACACAGTTTACAGTTTAAAACACTGAAAAAAAGCAAGTGATGTGTGGTCGACATGGTTTAATCAAGTGATAATTACTTATCAGTTTTATTTACAAAACCGCTCTAAGTCCATTCTGCATGAAATATATGGCTCTGTAATTTAAGACAGTAATTGAAGTACAGGGCAAATAAACTTCTAACCATTTTTTGGAGCTGCAGAAAATCAACAGTTTCATAAGTGTTATCACTAATTAAAAATAGTAGTTCCAATTAGGGCTGAAAGATATATCGTTATTGTATCTATCTAGATATGAACATTCAAGATATTCATATCGAAAACGCAACGATAAAACGATATAGATTTCTGCAGTAAAAAAAAAATTTCTGCAGTAAATGTTGATTTGTAATTTATTTATTCGTACTTTATGTTAATGTTGATGACTGGCTGTGAGTTCTTATAAATAAAACTGCACTTTCCACATTCTTTTGTATTATAATGTTTGTATTTTTCTGAAAAATGCTTGGTTTTCACCGAATCCGTAGTCTTATCGTATCGTATTGATATCGCGATATCTGGCATGAATATCGAGATATGAAATTTTGTCCATATCGTTCAGCTCTAGTTCCAATGTCCCTGTATGTCAGCGTCATGTTCTATCTGAATCAACCCCCAGTTGTATTGTGAGGTTGTCAGGTTCTGTTTTATGTTAGAGTTCTGTGGTCTGGATGCAGGAGATCAACCTCCCAATAGCAGTGGGTGGTACTTTCACTGGAGGAGAACTCAACTCATTAAATCAAAGTCCATATATGACTTCTATCAGTGATCAATAAGAACTATATTGATATCTGTAACTATTTACATGTTATAAACCATCAAAATATGGACCATTATAAGTAAAGGCACATTTTTAACATTTCAGAAATTCGTCAAAAATCTAATTTTTTGAAAACTATGAACAAATTTTGTAGACATTGTCCCAAAGAAACTACATATACAGTCTGAAATGAATCCGACCTGTAGTTTCAGAGAAGCTGTTTGCTAACAAAATTGCTAACAAAAAGTCATTGTCCCAAGGAAGATATGTATAAAATTTGAAATGAATCCGACCGGTAGTTTTGGAGAAATTGTTGAAATCTACACATCGGTTATCTTGCGTTTGACCCTTCAAGGTCACTCAAGGTCAAAGGTCACAGACCCAAATGAAAGTCCATATATGATTTCCTATCAGTGCTCAGTAGTAACTACATTGATATCTGTAACCGTTTACATGATATAAATCATTAAAATACGTCTATTTTATGTAAAAAAAAAAAAAAAAAAAAAATTATATTTCAAAAATTTGTCAAAAATTCAAAAATCTAAATTTATCAAAACTGACAACGAACTTTGAAGACATTGTCCCAAAGAAGATACATATAAAATTTGAAATTAATCTAACCAGTAGTTTCAAAGAAGAAGATGTTTGCTAATGAAATTGCTATCCAACACACCTTTGTCCCAAGGAAGATGTATACATTTTTTTAAATGAATCCAGCCGGTAGTTTTGGAGAGATTGCTGAAACGTAGACACTGGTGACCTTGCGTTTGACCCTTCAAGGTCATGGACCCGAATGAAAGTCCATATATGACTTCCTATCAGTGCTCAGTAGTAACTATATTTATATCTGCAACCATTTATGTAATAAACCATTAAAATATGGACCATAATATGTAAAAAAAAAAAAATTGTAATATTTAAAAAATTCGTCAAAAATTCAAAAATCCAAATTTATCAAAACCGTGAACAGGCTTTGTAGACATTTTCCCAAGGAAGATACAAAAAACTAATTGAAATGAATCTGACCAGTAGTTTCAGAGAAGAAGATGTTTGCTAACAAAATTGCTAATGAAGACGAGGTCCATTTGTGACTGAAAAAGATGGCAATTACAGTACCGGGTAGACAAACTTTTGACCATTTTTTGGAGCTGGAGGAAATATCAACAGTATCATAAGCTTCATCACGAAGTGAAAAAATATGAAAAAAAAAACTGAGCTTTGATATTCAAAGTTTTCAGCTCAGATTTAATGTAATATTCACTTCTGATGTTCATTAAAGACTTGACAACCAGGGTGACGCTACGAAAAGTAGGCTGATTGTCTTTTTTCTAATATTTTTAAGGATAAAATAATTTATGTTTCTCATCTTTTCTGAAATGGACAATCTTCTACATCACAGTAAAACCAGATAGGTTTATTTCATTGTGTTTTCTTATCGTCTTTGGTGTAAATGGACGAACCAGCTCAACGCACTTTGACACAATGAAAACAGAATCCCATTCATCTGTAGCACAAACATCAGAAATGGTCGTTTTCTTCATAGAATGTCTGATTATTTAACAATAGAAACACACGAGAGTTTCAATACTTCTGCTGTTCTGTCAGAATGTATTTCCCTGCTTCTCATGAAAAGAACGTTTGTCCTAGAAAATTCTCATTAGGTTTTTTTTTTTCTCTGTCTGGATGAAAACATCTTAAAGGGCTTTTATCAGCATGTTGCATGTTATCGAAATGAAGAGAAACGCAATCAT
Organism: Sphaeramia orbicularis; assembly: GCF_902148855.1. Lineage (NCBI taxonomy): Eukaryota > Metazoa > Chordata > Actinopteri > Kurtiformes > Apogonidae > Sphaeramia > Sphaeramia orbicularis. Next base: position 15,713,774 of record NC_043961.1, on the reverse strand, counting down.
ACATTTTAATTGAGCAATTAGCAAAGTATCCACTGAGCAGAAGCAACATGTGTCTGTATAAGACGGAGTCATCAGTAGCATTAAAGATGTACAACTGGGAACGGAGGTGCAGCAAAACTCAGATTAAGTTCATGTTCTATTTAAAATATTTTATCTTTGGATTATATTGCCTTCAACACCCCACCCCCCGAACCTGGCCCGGATCAAAGTTACATGTTTGATTCAACAGTTATCTGGGTTCTAATTAGGGGTGTGCCAAAAAATCCATTCATATAAAAATCATGATTCTCATTTACTACAATTCAGAATCAATTTAAAATGTCCCAAAAATGATTTTAAAAAATAAAACAAATCCACCACCAGTCTTGCGCCATTACCGCGATTAGCAGCTAGCGAAATTACTGGTTAGAGTTAGTGATTAGCGGCTAGCGCAATTAGCGGTTAGGGTTAGCAAGATTAGGGGCTAGGGTTAGGTTTAGGGCAGGGGTGTCAAACTCATTTTAGTTCAGGGGCCACATTCAGCCAAATATGATCTCACGTGGGCCAGACCAGTAAAATAATAACAGTGAAAAAAGTAAAATTACATTATGATAATGTTTACATCTACAAAAGTTTCCTTAAAAATCTGAATAACATGAACAATTTGAAATGTCTTAAGAATTTTAACAAAATTCTGCCTCAGTTTATCAGTTTATCATTTACGCATGTGCATTATAACTTACATTACAATTATACAAGGTGGGGAAGCAAAATGTACAATATTTTGAGGCAGGGATTGAAAGACAGTGTATGACCAATTAGTTTATTGAAAGTCATGAGAATTTATTTGCCACAAGAAAATTTACATCATAGAAAATGTTTTTATTCTATGTGTCCTCCTTCTTTCTCAATAACTGCCTTCACACACTTCCTGAAACTTGCGCAAGTGTTCTTCAAATATTGGGGTGACAACTTCTCCCATTCTTCTTTAATAGTATCTTCCAGACTTTCTCATAATAGTTTTGCTCATAGTCATTCTCTTCTTTCCATTATAAACAGTCTTTATGGACACTCCAACTATTTTTGAAATCTCCTTTGGTGTGACGAGTGCATTCAGCAAATCACACACTCTTTGACGTTTGCTTTCCTGATTACTCATATGGGCAAAAGTTTGTGAAAAGGTATGGATAATAGTGTTAGGTATGATTATGACATCAATATATGTTTGGTTTCAAAACAATTGACGTAGTGCCTGCTGAGAAAAAACAACTAAATGTTCATTGTAAATTTTGCTTCCCCACCCTGTAAATACACAAAACATATAGCACCAGGTATAATATTGGTAAAATTGCATTTACTTCTCTTAAGACAGTTCAAGTTGTTCATATTTGTTCAGGTTATTCACATTTTTTGTAAAAGGATAGTTTATTAATCTAAACATTTTCATGTAATTTTACTTTTATTCCACTAAAACAATGATAAAATCTGCAGTTGTCATTATTTATAGGTTATTATGGTACTATTTTACTGATCTGACCCAACTGAGATCTAATTGGTCTGTATATGGAACTGAATTAAAATGATTTTTACATTACTGATTGTTAATATCTTCAGTGTAATTTTTGCATTTCTGTAATTCATCCTACGGGCCGGATTGGACCCTTTGGCGGGCTGGATTTGGCCCCTGGGCCACATGTTTGACACCTGTGATTTAGGGTTAGCGATTAGCAGCTAGCACAATTAGTGGTTAGGGTTAGCGATTAGTGGCTAGACTGGAGTAGATCATGAGGACCCTTTGCACACCTATAGACTGAAGCAGAAATCATTATGAATCAAATCATTTTGAATCGAAAATCATTTTAAATCTAATCGTAGCCCCCAAAACTGGAAACAAATCAAATCGTGAGATAGTGAAAAATTCCCACCCCTATTTCTAATATAATTAAAAAGTTCCAAAAATGTCAGACATATAGATAATCTGTTATTGTTAATGTATTAATGGACCTCTACCCTCTTTATTTAACCATTTATATCTGTTTAATTGTAATAATCTTTTTTACTGTTATTTACATTTTCAGATATTTGTAAAATGAAAGGAAAATAGATAAAAAAAATGAATATAAATGTCTACTAAAACTAAAAGATTATCAGTATTGTGTGTATTACTGATTAGACATGAACTATTCCCATAAGACAGCCCATGTTTCAGAAGTTCAATGTGAGAAAATATACAAATGACACTGGTGCTTATAGAAAACTAAGAATATTCTTTGATAAATATGTTGCAAAGACACATTACATGACTGTGTTAGTCTGCAGCTCATATACAACAATGAAAGATACAGAAAAAATGAGTCAATAAAGAAGTAATCAGGGTGCAAATACTTCATTACTTCATCTAAATCTAAAAATAATAAAACGTGTCATCTTTGTCTTATTATGTCATTTTTAAAGAGGTTAACCAGATCCATTTGTTGATGAGTATGTCTAATATATTTCACAAACGCGGCAGCGGATGCATTATTCAGAAAAACACAAACATCGCAACATTATTACACTTACTTTATCATTTTAAACCCTTAGAGAATCCCCGTAGTTTCCCTGTTTGAATGTTTATATTGTTCTCTGTCGTAGGATTTACTGCCGTCTGATTATTCCTTTGTTACTAGTGTCATATTTTCACTTTGTCACTTACAAACTGTGGGACTTATTGTCGTTTTAAGAGCTAAAAAACACCGTAAGACTGTATTTTCTCAAATATGACCATATCTCTAATGCATCATACATTATATTAACAGTAAGTGTGTTGTAGCTTCTAAATATGAAGTGATTAGGGGTGTAAGAAAATATTGGTTCTGCAATGTATCGCGATATTTCATTTCAAAATGCTGTATTGTTATTAAAAAGAACTGTATCGATACTTTTAGGTATTTATTCAAATGCAGATATTGTGGAGGCTCATTTTTGTTTTTCTTTTTTGTTTATATTTTATTTATTATTATTTCACAGTCTTTTATTAAATGTTCGTTCCTTTGTTGGAATTGCACAAAAATGATGTTATGATCTTAGTTTTGAACTAATAGAATATGAACATTTGAACAGGATCTTAAACTGTAATGTCTGTAAAACAAAATTTAAGTTTTAACACCGGAAAATTTTGTGATATAGCATTAGATCCTGTTCTGATCAAATAAAAATGTGTTTAGTATTTGTGCATATTCAGTTTCCTCTAGGAAATAATCATTTTAAAAAACGAAACAAACAAAAAATTACCTTTTTAACATTATCATGATATATCGTGATATATCGTGATCCTATTATTGTGATTTGTATTGTATCACCAGATTCTAGAAGTAATATCGTTCTCAAACTGGAAAATACACACCCATGCAGCTACATAATTGCATTTTTGTTAGTAAATGTAACGAAAACTTGAATTATTGGTCTAATAACTGAGTTACTGTTGACGAAAACAACTAATTTTGCAGTAAAATTGAGTAAACTTTGCAGTTTCTTGATTGGCCAACGTGCAGATTTAAAGCGTTTTTAGATTTTTTTGGTCATAAACTGATTTTCTTCGGAGTTGTTTTTTTTTTTATGAAGAGCTGAAAAGAAACAGACAGAACACGTACAGTAACTTCGAGGTGTTCAGCTATTTCTAACATCTAACAGACAAAATGAAGAATTGCTGAAAATAACTGTCGAACTCAACACAAAGGAAAACAAACGCTAAATAAAGAATAGATGAAAATGAGATTAACAGACGTGTTTTTCTTACTTTATGCCCAAAATTCCTTATAAATGTGATTAATTGTTCATGTTTTAATGCCTTAAACATATGAAACTGAAGCACCAATGAGAACAGAACACCGTCTTTACCTTAATTTCCTCCTGTTGTCCTAATTTAGTCTTTTCACTCATTAATCCTCTACATCTTTTAATATAATCAAGACGCTGTTTACTGCGATGCTCCAGTTTTCAGTTCACAAACCCTTTGTTTGCCACTTCGCTCCTGACAAGAAATACACAGAGATTAAGAAGAAACGCTAGAACAAACAGTGTTTTGTCTTCATGTTACTGTGTAATGCAAATGAAGGCGCCAATGCCATACTAAATGAACATTTCAACAACGAAAACAACAAAATAACCCAAATTATAACTGGCATTTATTATTCCATTAACTTTAAAGTCTCTGGGAATTCGACTTGATATAGTACAAATGCATATATTAGGATAAAACGGAGCTTCTCATTAAGAATCGGCAAAAATAAGAGTGAAAATCAACATCTAGAGAGATAATGAATGATTTGATAGATGTTTCATTTGCTAGTACTGTGGGATTAGCACAGTCCATATTAAATCGATTTAAATACGTTCTAATTATGCTTAAACCAAGAGTCGCTTTGCTACATATACTATGCGTAAAGCTTAATTTCTGAGCAAATATTACCAACTACCTATAGACGGAAATCACATTTCTTCCAATAAAATCTGAGTTTCTAATAGAAGCTGAGGTCGAGGTTGACACAAACAATTAAAAACCAGCACAAAATACGTATTATCTAACAGCTCTAAATTATGTAGAGTAGTTAGAAGACAATTCCATATTTACATTTCCAAAGGTTTTAATGGAATGTAAGAAAACACTGATAAAAGCAGTCATGCGGTAGCTATAAATTAATTAATTCTCGTTTTCAGTGTTGGAAGATTCACAAATTTAATTACTTTTTAAATTAGTTCCTCCTGTATACATGAAGTCCAGATAAAACCTACAACAGTGAACATGTGCAAGCAACATATGACAAGAGCAAAAAGCAGGACTTGGAAGGGCATCGGTGTGCATTATTAAAAAGAAAAACTATTGAATAAAGCAGCGTTTCTCAACCTTTTTTGAACAAACACCCCTTTTTGTCATCATGCTGAAGTCTGGGGTTATAGCATTCTGTAATAATAAGATGTCGATCAGCCTGACAGAGCTTGTACATGTTGCACAGATAGCGCCCCCTTCCGACCAGAGAACGGGACAGGCGCTACCTCCGAAGAATGGGGGGTTGTGTTGGCAAGACTCTGGTGATGCGATACAAATCACAATACTCGGATCACGATACAATACATCACGATATATCATGATTAGGGATGTAACGATAAGAACATTTCATATCACGCTTATCGTCACCAAAATTATCACGGTTACCATTATTACCGCAGGATTGTTGAAATTGTGCTCAAAATGTTCAAAAAGCATTTATACACACACTGAAATAATTTAACCAAGTTGTATTAAAAAATAAATAAATAAATAAAATAATTGGCAAAATGTACTTTCGATTGGCAGAAACATTCAAATATTAACCCTTAGTGATCTGAGCCTATTTTTCCAGTAATTTTGATTTTGCCTTTACATACTATATACAGAAATGTTTACTATACCATGTTTGTTTGTTGTTGTTTTTTTTCAGCACAACTTCATTTATATCATCTGCCTATTATTTTTTTCCACTTTAACCTACTATATCAACATAAAAAAACAAAAAACACACACAAAATATAAAATCCGATTTGAAAAATGTATTTAATTTATTGCATAAATAACACGAAGACGCTTAATGAACCTTTTCAAACACTTTAAAAGTGCATACTGGTTCCACATATTAGGTATATACAATTAAAACTGTAATAAATTAAAACTATACTCAAATATTTGACATAAAAGCAGATCTTTACATAGGCGTTTTCTCCGGAAAAGTGCGGTAATCAAACACGATTATCATGATAATTAGAATTTAAATGGTAATACTAACCGTCTGCAATTTTACCGTGGTTTATTGTTATACCGGTAATCGTTACATCCCTAATCATGATATTGTTAAAAAGGCAATTTTAAGATTTTTTCCTGGACGAATTGAATTATACCAGAAATATGCAGAAATACTAAACACATTTTTATTTGATCAGAACAGGATCTAATGCTATATCACAAAATTTTCCTGTGTTAAAACTTAAATTGTTTTACAGAGATTACAGTTTAAGATCCTGTTCAAATGTTCATATTTTATTAGTTCAGAACTAACATCATAACAGTATTTTTTGTGCAATTTCAACAAAGGAACGAAGAGTATTTAATAGTAGAGTGTTAAATAATAATAAATAAAATATAAACAAAAAAGAAAAACAAAACAACAAAAATGAACCACCACAATATCTGCATTAGAATAAATACCTAAAGATATCGATACAGTACTTTTTAATATTGATGCAGCATCGTGAAATGAAATATCGTGATATATTGCAGAACCGATATTTTCTTACACCCCTAGCCACGACATACCTTATTGCGGAGGACCGGGGGTGGGGGGCAAGGTTATTATTGTTAACGAAAACTAACGAAATGACAAAAACTAGAATTGTAAAAACGTTTTCATCGACTGAAATAAATAAAAACTATAATTAAAAGAAAAAAAAAAGATAACTAACTGAAACTGTATTGTGTGCTTACAAAACTAACTAAAACAGATACAAATTAGGGATAAAATTCCCTTAGCTTTCGTCTTTGTCAATGTCGAATTGATATGAAATCGATTTATTTCCCTCAAGCAATTTTAGCTGCTGGCACCATTTGATATTTAACGGTCCGTCACTTCTCGTCACTTGCCGTTTAGAGTCGTCTTCTCGTCCCCACTCTACCTGGAAACACGGAAACTAAAGTTTGGAGAAAGCAGCAGAGTCCTGTCTGGAATTTATTTGAATACGACGCCGAAGACGATAAAAGATATAAAAAAACCTAAAATTAATACTAAAACTAAACTAAAACTAAGCATTAAGGAAATTACAAAAACTAATAAAAACAAGCAAACCTGCTCTAAAAACTAATTAAAACTAACTGAATTAGAGGAAAAAAGTCAAAACTAAATAAAACTAAACTATAATGAAAAATCCAAAACTATTAGAACCTTGGTGGGGGGCATGGGAATTCACCGTTCACATAACATACTGCTTAATATTGACACTTTATTGACACAAACTAACGCCCCATTTTGGTCTCAGCGCCCCCCGCTCAACTTTCTTGTTCAAAACGCCCCCCCGACAGTGTCCAAAAGCAAAGCAACACTGGAGAAACAGACTCAGAATGAATGAATTACAACAAACAAACATGCTGACATTTTGTTCATGTAGACAAATCCATAGAAGAAACCCTAAAGTCGACTGTGATTGAGGCATTTTTCACAATTGCAAGAAAGAAATTCAATATATTGCTCTGCCATTACTCCCATGTGCGCTAATACGGTCTTTCCAGTTTGAATAAGTGAATAAAGTTCTAACAAGAACAACAATAAAAGTAAAAAGGTTTCTTTGATCAGTCGGCTTTTTGTGTTGGCTAGACTATTATCAATAGAAACCAACAGTGTTTACAGTACAACAGTATTTGTACGGCTCTTTTGATTCATCCCTGCCGGTCTATTCTGAGCTTTAATCTTGATTCTGACAAAGGAAATAACAACACCCTGGTGGGACGTGGGCTTTATCGAGCGCTTATTGTACTCAATATGGGAGGAAACGTGTCTGTGGTGTAACGGCCACGCCCAGCAGACGGCGTTCACCTCCCAACATGTGCTCTTCAGGAAGGAAAATGGAAAGCAGAGGTGGATTATCCCGAAGAGTTGTGGACCGAGCTCGGAGAAATACAATGTTTGCAACCCTTGTATAAGTACATTTAATAATGCAACAGTCCCAGCGCTCACATCCTCCCCTGAAGTTGGCTGCTGTGTGGCGATGCTCTTATTAAGCACTCAATTAAAGCCGTTCCCTCGGAGAGGCGGCGCGCAACAATGTTTGAATTAGGGAAACGTCGCAGGCTTGTGAAGACGACCCCGAGGACCGCGACGCAATGAAACCAAAGGCCTGGAAGTGACAGAGCGTCATGAGGCGTCAGTAAAGCGAGGGAAATTATTCTAATATGATTGGATTACAAATAGGGCATTTACACAAGCAATAAGACTAGATTAATAAAGCAGGAAATGAAGCCGTCACATCGAACCATCTTGGATCTATTCACTCATTTATGTTTTAAGCAATAAAGACCCAGTGCTACTTTTGAGGCAGTTTCCTAAATTGATTTTTCTCTATATTTAACGTTTTTTTAAGGGATTTATCACCATTTATTGTAATATTATCTACTTTATTTGGAGTTTTTCAGTGTAATTCATGCACTTTCCTATATTTGAGTCACTGATCATGTACATGTTCGTTAAAGTTAAGAGTAATTTGTTAGTTTAGTTTCATTTCAAGCATATAGAATCATCAAATAACAATAAAAATTACAATATGGTCAAACAAAATTTTTGGCACTCAAAAAGGAGTGGGAAGAAGTGTAACTTACAGACTCCCATCCCCTTTTTACAAACTAATAATTTAATTAATTTCACTTCCTTTGCTTTGTTAACAAACGAGTTAAATTTTTTTTTTTTTTTTTTTTTTTTTTTCAATAACACAAAACATCCATACAAACCGTTCACATATGCTTTTTAGTCACCTCACACAATCAGATTTCCATAATCAACTTCTTTTTTTTTATATAAACTATCAAATTTATATGCACTTTAAGTATTTACTATAAATACAACCATTAATAAATGTGATAATATCTCCTAATCATGGTAGTCTGTATTAATTAATTAATTAATTAATTAATTAATTAATTAACTGATTGATTGATTGATTAAAAATAGGCAATACACAAAAATATCAAATTTTATGCATTCTTCTGTATTATAACTAGATATTCACTTATTCAGATAATGTTCTATAGTTTGTTTTTATACTGGAGTTATACATCCTTTTTAATACACAAATTGAAGTAGACATTTTTAAAGTTTTGGTCCAGATTAATTCAAAGGCTATTATATAAAAAAACAGCAAAAACAGACAAAAACATGACTTTTTCCACTAAAATCTATCATTACCTGAACATAAACCCATTGTCATTGATCCAACTCCATGGGTTTTACTGGTGAATCAATGTTGTAGAAGATGACGGTGTTTCCACGGTATTGACAGAGCCTCTGAATGTCCAAATGGGTCATATCTGATGACCATGAAAAGATGACAAACTGTATTTTAAACCAATTTTTTTCATGTATTGATAGGATTAGTGGATCAACAGGTATTAAACAGTTTAGATCAGTAGATGGTTTTGGTTGTCGGCGGTTGTTTGGGTTTCTGTGGGTTAAGAACCAAAACTTGTACTAGAGTTAATTGCGATAGACGTGTAAATTTTCATCCTCTTTGACTAATTCCATCATTTACACATATGATATTTAACCCTGTAAAGCAGGGGTGTCAAACTCATGTTAGTTCAGGGGCCACAAACAACCCAATATAACCTGCATTGGGCCGGATGATTAAAATAATAACACAATAATACAAAAATAAAATCAATTCCAAAATTTGTATGTCTAATTTTTATGTTTTTGATTGAAAAAAGTAAAATTATTTTTTCAAAATTTTTACATCCTTTAAAAAATGTGGAAAAACATAAACAACCATGACCAAAATAAAATTTATTAAGAAAAAAAGCGCAATTTCACCAATTTATGCCATTATTTGGCCTGAGCTTCTCATTTTCACATGTTCATTACAACTTACAGCTCACAGTGGATTTACAAAAACACAAAACATTTAATAACAGACAGAATATTGGTACAATTACTCTTAATTCTCTAAAGACATTTCAGGTTATTCATATTTACCTCCGCCAAGGAGGTTATGTTTTTGCCAGGGTTTGTTTGTTTGTTTGTTTGTTTGTTTGTTTGTCCGTTAGTGTGCAACATAACTCAAAAAGTTATGGACAGATTTGGATGAAATTTTCAGGGTTTGTTGGAAATGGGATAAGGAAGAAATGATTAAATTTTGGTGGTGATCGGGGGTGGGGGGGGGCCACTGATCAGCCTTGGTGGAGGTCTGCGCTCTCCGAGTGCTTCTAGTAGTTCAGGTTTTTCACATTTTTTGTAAAAGGCTAGTTTGTAAATGTTAACTTTTGTGTGTAATTTTATTATTTTTTTACACTAAAACAAAGAAAAAATTGTGGTTTTCATTATTTATAGTTTATTACCTCCACCAAGGAGGTTATGTTTTTGCCAGGGTTTGTTTGTTTGTTTGTTTGTTTGTCTGTTTGTTTGTTTGTCTGTCCGTTAGTGTGCACCATAACTCAAAAAGTTATGGACAGATTTGGATGAAATTTTCAGGGTTTGTTGGGAATGGGATAAGGAAGAAATGATTAAATTTTGGTGGTGATCGGGGGTGGGGGGGGCCACTGATCAGCCTTGGCGGAGGTCTGCGCTCTCCGAGTGCTTCTAGTTGTTCAGGTTTTTCACATTTTTTGTAAAAGGCTAGTTTGTAAATGTTAACTTTTGTGTGTAATTTTATTATTTTTTTACACTAAAACAAAGAAAAAATTGTGGTTTTCATTATTTATAGTTTATTACCTCCGCCAAGGAGGTTATGTTTTTGCCAGGGTTTGTTTGTTTGTTTGTTTGTTTGTCTGTTTGTTTGTTTGTCTGTCCGTTAGTGTGCACCATAACTCAAAAAGTTATGGACAGATTTGGATGAAATTTTCAGGGTTTGTTGGGAATGGGATAAGGAAGAAATGATTAAATTTTGGTGGTGATCGGGGGTGGGGGGACCCACGGGGGGGGGGGGGCACTGATCAGCCTTGGCGGAGGTCTGTGCTCTCCGAGTGCTTCTAGTTATGATAGTATTTTACTGGTCTGACCCACTTTACATGGAACTGACCAAAAATTATTTTGACATTGTTGATTGTTAATGTCTTCAGTCTAATTTTTGTGTTTCACTAATTCATCCCACGGGCCGGTTTTGGCCCCCGGGCCGCATGTTTGACACCCCTGCTGTAAAGCCTGAACCATTAAATCATTAAGAGAAAATTCCAATTCTTTGAAACTGGAGCCTTTATTGTTCCTTCTGAACGACCAAAAAAATGTCAGTCTCAGTGGACGCTTTGGTCGCTGGTGGCTGTTTGGGTCTTTATGGGTTAAAAATGAACACTGACATGTGACTAGAGGACAACACTGAGGACCTCTAATGGAATACTGATGTATCAACAATACTGAATCCTGACAGGAGCTGCCTCCCAGTTCTTTTTGCACAGTTACAGATTAAACGCCGGTCCACCCGTTGCTGTACAGGCAAACATCACTGTGAATGGTCTTTGAAGAGTTTATTTTTCCGCTGTAACTGCATTCTCATGACTTTCCCTCGGTGCTGACTCTAAAAGCCCAAGCATGGTGACACTTCTAATCATAACTATGGTTCCATCTGTGGTGTTTTTCTCTGCTATTCTCCTTGACAGACACGAATTCTTCACCACTTGTCAAATAAGTCTGTTATGACAGATTCAAGCTGGTATTGCAGGGGTTGCATAAACCACACCACACTCCAGCGGAGGACGATACGAGAGCGGCGGCGTCCCGGTCCATTATGGGCTGGTGGAAAACCTCACAGCTCTGTTTGCTTTGGAAACACAGCAGAAGGAAGTGAAAGCACCGCTAAACAAAGGACGCTAAGCATTTTTCTGTAGACTATTAGACTGTCTGACACTAGGATGATGGGTACTCTAAAGCAGGGGTGTGAAATATAAGGTCTGTGGGCCAAAACTGGACCACTACAGGGTCCAATCCAGCCCGTGGGATGAATATGTGAAATGTAAAATTTACCCTTAAGATATAAAAAAATCAAGGGTGTCAAAATAATTTCAGTTCAGGGGTCACATACAGACCAATGTGATCTGAAGTGAGTCAGACTGGAAAAAAGGTGAGATGGGGATCCCACCTTTATGCCACCATTTTAAAAAAAAATATTTCATTTTCAGTTTTATATATGCAATGTGTCGAAACATATCAATGTACCAACAGTGTAGAGATGTAACAGAAAGCAATGAGAGAAGCAAGATTATTACACTGGGTTACAAAAAAATGTTTTTTGCAAGTTGTCTCGGTTTTTATCAACTGAATTAGGACCATTTTGCACCGCTAAATCCAAAAATGACATCTGTTTTTCTCAATCAGGTCAGGTTTTTTTTGCTAATTTAATTTTGAAAAATTTCATCTTCTCACAAAATTGATGACATTTTTGTGACTTTATCAGTTGATTTTTTATATAGTTCTCACCCAAAATAGGTGTTAAGAGAAAAAAAATCATTTTCTAACAGGATTCCTGTTAGGTACAATGGTGTATTCACCGCAGATGTAGCAGAATACGTCAGGCTTATTTTTGCAAGATCTTCTAGTCGAAGCCATTTCATTCACCTGTAATATTAAAAAAAACTATTAATCATAAATTGGCAAAAGTGAAATCTTCAGAACTCGTTTATTGCAAGAAATATGAAAGAATTTTGTATCATATGATGAGAAAATGCCCATAAATGTAAGCAAAAATGTTAAAAAGCCAATATGTAGCATAGTTCAGAAAGTTGACCTGATTGAGCAAAATTAATGTGATTTTTGAATTCAGCACACAAAATTATCCTAAATCAGCTCAAAAAACTTAAACAATAAATTTGTTGTTGACCAGTGTAATAATAAATTAGTGAATTAGTGAAAAATTAATGAAAACTTACAAAATGACGAAAACGAGAATTGTAAAAACATTTTTGTTAACTGAAATAAATAAAAACTATAATTAAAAGAAAAAAACGCTAACTAACTGAAACTGCATTGTGTGCTTACAAAACTAACTAAAACGTATAAAAAATATGGATAAAATTCCCTTCGTTTTCATCTTTGTCAATGTCGGATTGATACGAAAGCGATTTATTTCGCTCTAGCAATTTTAGCTGCTGGCACCATACGACACTTCACGGTCACTTCTCATCACTAGTGGTTTATAGTCGTCTTCTCGTTCCCACTCAACCTGGAAACATGGAGACTAAAACTGGGAGAAAGCAGCAGAGTCCTGTCTGGGATGTATTTGAATACGACGGCGAAGAAGATAAAAGATGTAAAGAAACTAAAATTAATACTAAAACTAAACTAAAACTAAGCATTTAGAAAAAAAAAAATGAAAGCTAATAAAAACCTGCTCTAAAAACTAATTAAAACTAACTGAATTAGAGGGAAAAAAAGTCCAAACTAAATAAAACTAAACTATAATGAAAAATCCAAAACTATTAGAACCTTGGCGAGAAGGATAACCTTTCCCAAAAAACAAAAAACAAAAAAAAATAAAATAAAAGGAAAAACAGTCAGTGTGCCAGGTCAGTACAGACAATTACATTAAGTACTTGGTGTAACAGATGTACCGATATGATCTAAATATGTATGCCACATTTCCAAAAAGGTGTTATACAATTTTCTGAGAAAATAAGTGATTTTTTTTTCCAGGGGGATGTAACTGTTCATCTCAAAAGACCATCTAGCAATAAGAAGAGGGCAATCAGATTTCCATGACACCACAATGCACTTCTTGGCCACACATAGAGCAACTTCTATAAATTTGAGTTGAGTATTTTTTAGAGAACCACAAATATTTGTAAAGTTCCCAAACAAACAAAGTTCTGGGTTCGCTGGAACATTAACCCCTGTGATGTTTTTTCCACCACTGACTGATTTCCACAGCCGAGCCACAGGACTAACAGAGGTGAGACAGGCTGGACTTTTACACAACGGACCTGCGTTCCAGAATCAAAGGGGCGGTGACGCAGCGCAGCATATAGTGTGACATATAACTTGTGCATCGGAAATATCCCGAGCATAGCGGCGTTGTTAACCTCTCCAAAGTCTTTCACCGTTCCACAAATGTTAGCACGGATTAGGGATGTAACGATTACCGGTATAACGATAAACTGCGGTAAAATTGCAGACGGTTGGTATTACCGTTTAAATTCTAATTATCATGATAAATGTGTTTGATTACCATACGTTTAGGGGAAAAAAACCCTATGCAAAGGTCTTCTTTTATGTTAAATATTTGAGTATAGTTTTAATTTATTACAATTTTAATTTTATATACCTCATATTTGGAACCAATATTCACTTGTAAAGTCTTTGAAAAGGTTCATTAAGCATCTGTGTGTTATTTATGCAATAAATTATATATGTTTTTTAAATCGGATTTTATAAATATTTTTTGTGTTTTTTGTCCTTTTATGTTTTTATAGTAGGTTAAAGTGAAAAAAATAATAGACAGATGAAGTTGTGCTGAAAAGAAGGATACCAAACATGGGTATAGGAAACATTTGTTTATATTGTATATAAAGGTAAAATCAAAAGTACTGAAAAACGGTCAAAATAGGCTCAGACCACTAAAGGTTAATACTTGAACGTTTCTGCCAACAGAAGGTACATTGTGCCAATTATTTTATTAATTAATTTATTTATTTTTAAATAAAACTTTGTTAAATTATTTCAGTGTGTGTATCAGTACTTTTTGAACATTTTGAGCACAATTTCAATAATACCGCGATAATAATGATAACGTGATAATTTTCGTCACAATAACCGTGACATGCAGGGCCAGATTAACACGTCATTGTACCCTGGGCAACAATATTCAAGGGCCCCATCATCACAACCCCAGGATCTCTATAATCTGGCAAAATACAGAATAAGTTCCAGGAATATATGTAAATATACCCCATACTTCAATATCTAACTATCATCAAATGCATTTTGATGTACAAATGTGTAAATGCTCGTAGAACTACAAGTGCACCACTATAGCCTCTTGTCAAGGCCACTCACTTGCATATGATGATATGCAAACAAAACACATTAGCATCAGTATAATCTAAAATTGATCCACTACATTAGAAAGAGAGGGAAGTGTCCTCCATTTTCACAAAAAATAAATAAGAAACCATTTCCAAAGTATCCAGTATTTATTTAAGAACACTTTTTGTGGACAGTTTCATTTAGAAGCAAAAGATAACCAGATATTTTCGTTATGCCCGAGCTACCCAGGGCCCTTCAGAGGTTGCGGGCCAGTTGCCCATATGGTTAATCCGGGCTCGGTGACATGAAATTTTCATATCGTTACATCCCTAGCACGGATACGGTCCTCCGCCCAAAGTGACAACAGCTCGCGGATCTCGGCGTCTCCCCAGTTCGACATCTTTCTGGTGGCGCTGATATGTTTGTTTACTGTACATGACCCGCTCTCATTTTTAAATTCACCCAGTGCAGGGGTCGTACACGCAATACGTCATCAAAACAACACCTTGGTAGTGGAACGAGAGGTGTTCCTTTTATATAGCGTTCCGGAATCCTGATTCCACCTTTATCACGGCTCTGTTACTACCACCAGAGGTGTTACAAAGCTGTGACAGAGGTGGGACCAAATGATCCACCATTTCCTTTACACAGATGTTTTTCTGGAATAAAGCTGAAATATTCCTGAAACAGAAGTGTTGTGTAAAAGAGGCTCATGTTTTATCGTGAAAAATGTAAAATTACATCATGAAAATGTTTACATCTACAAACTATCATTTAAAAAATATAAAGTAGAAGAGCACTCGGAGAGCACAGACCTCCGCCAAGGAAGATCAATGCCCCCCCCCCCGATCACCGCCAAAATTTAATCATTTGTTCCTTGTGCCAGTATCAACATTTCCTGAAATTTTCTTCCAAATCTGTCCATAACTTTTTCAGTTATCTTGCACACGGACAGACAGACAAACAAACAAACCAACACCGGCAAAAACACAACCTCCTTGGTGGAGGTAATAAGTGGTTCCAGGCACAATAAACCCCGCCCCTTCCACATACTGTATCTTATTTTGGCATTGATCCAGCTGATGTCATCATGTCTATGCATGTGCTGATGTCAGCATATCAATTGCCTCTATATATGTGCCAAGTTTGAAGTAAATTGAAACAAAATTGGTCTTTTTATAGACATTTGAAATTTCACCCATTACAAGTAAATGGAAAAAAAAAAGATTTAAAAAATTCATAAAAAATTTGAAGTTTGACCTACTTTTCCCAAAATGTAACCACATCTATTCTGGGTCACTGGCAATCTATAAACCCAATTTGGTATGAATTCAACCAATAGTTTTGCTCCTAGACTGTTAACAAACAAACAAAGAAACAAACTGAACCAAAAAAAAAAAAACAATACCCCTTCGGGGGTGGGGTGGGGGGTAATAAAATGAGCAAATAAAATAAACAACCTGTATCTATTTTTAGTGTAAAAAACAAAAATTATATGAAAACATTTACATTTATTAACTATCCATTGAAAAATTAATTAAGTGCAATTTTAATAATATTCTGCCTGTTATGAAATATTTTGTGCCTTCAGTAAGTTGTAAAGCACATGTGTCAATGAGAAGTGGAGGTATAGCTATAATATTGTTAAAATTCCACTTATTTTTCACAAGAAATTTCAGGTTGTTCCTTTTTTAGTCATATTTTTTAAAGGGTAATTTGTAAATATAAACATTTTCATAACACAATTTTACTTTTTTCACTATAAAAGTTTGGAGTTATCATTATTTATAGGTTATTATATTATTACTTTACTGGTCAGACCCATTTCAGATCATATTGGGCTGAATGTGGAACCTGAACTAATATGAATTTGACACCCCTGCTCTAAATCAGAGGTTAAAACCTCAAAGATGTGTTTTTCCTGCAGTCGTCCGGGCTGGTACAGACGTCATGAGCCAAAGCTGTTCATGATTTTGGTCTGTACCGCCTCAGTTCAGTGCGTTCACTCATATATCGCTCGACTCATCAGCTACTCATCCACGAAAAACATAAAAACAACCATCTCCATCTCCGGAGCGTCCTCCTGGATGAAGCAAAAACCAATTCTTTGTGCATATGAGTCTGTCCATATATACTTGGTTTATTTATTCATACTCGTGCATCTCTAGGGGAGTGTGAATGTTTCAGCATCGCTCAGCAGAGTCAACCATAAAAACAAACGGATGTCATGGAGTAAAATGGTCAAATCGGAGAAACCTACTGTTCTGTCTGAATTACCTTTATTAACCATTACGGCTACAATCATGAATCATTTACCTTCATTTTACTGAAAATGAACACTTCTCAGCAGCACATGTTAGAACTCTGAAATACCCTGGGAATTATCAGATACAATAAAGCAAGTGTGCAGTGTAAAAAAAAAAAAAAAAAAAAAAAAAGGTGGTGAATGTACTCATCTGCAGTCAAATGAGTCCTCACAATATGGACAAAAGTATGTGGACACGTTGAATTCAGGTGTTTCTTTTCTAACAGGGGTCTGGGATACAAAACAATAATGTCAAATATCATGATATAGTTTTATATTGGGATAAACATCATTGCATTGGTTAGTTTGGTTTAAATTGTTAATTTCATTATCAAAAATATTGATGTTTCTATCTTAAATCATCATGAACAGGACACCTTACAGCTGTAGACGTGATCTGTCTCAATATTTATGTCAGTTAGTTGGTTAGTTTAGTGTTATTCCGACCACATACAATTATCAGATAACAAAGAACAATCCAACATATAATGACAATGTATCTGGAATTGTCTTGTTTTTTGTTTTTCGAGAGAGAGAGGAGGTCAAAGTCTCTTGGTCTTTCGTGTGTGTTTTCTTTATGTAACAATGCATCCATTGTTCACTGTTCAATTGTTTTGTTTATTATTAACAAAAAAACAAAAAAAGAAAAAGAAAAACTGAAATGTTGAGAATGGAAAGATTGGTCATTGGTCATATACTTGTTACGTGACCACAATGTAATTTCAATGTATGCTGAAATCTTCTCAATATTTCTAAATAAAATCTGACAAAAAAAAAAAAAAAGAACAATCCAACATGACAAACATTTTCAGCGCTCAAAAAGGACTAGTAAGAAATGCAATTTATAGAATCCCAAACAAATAATTAAATTGATTCAGCTTTCTTTACTTTGTTAACACACTTAAATATACATATACATTTTGTTGTTGTTTTTTTGTTTTGTTTTGTTTTACAATAACATAAAAACACCAAACAAACCATTCACTATCCACTTTTTTAGTCACCTCACACACAATCAGATGAAAAATATATTAAAAATTTAGAGGTAGAACATTTAAAATCATAGTCACGGATGAAAAAACATATATACATGTTGAGAGAAATTACATCAAAACCATCTCTGAGGTATTTTGGAAGCAAAGACAGCAAACTAAACCAAACTAACCAATGCAATGGTATTTATCCCAATATAAAACTATATTACGACATTTGTCATTATTGTTGTGTGTCCCAGACCCCTGTTAGAAAAGAAACACCTGAATTCAACGTGTCCACATACTTTTGTCCACATAGTGTATAAGTGTATTCGTCGCCACAGTTAATGATGTGGATGCAGAAATGATAATGAAATATACTGAATCTTTGGGTATGATGCAAGTCAAAGTACATAAAATAAGCATTATTAGTTGACTTTGTCCTTCCTGTGCTGTTGTGAATAGAAACACCTGAATTCAACGTGTCCACATACTTTTGTCCACATACTGTATCAGCACATATGAAGCTATATCAGATTATTAGCCTGAGTATCCATCGGTCATACTACAGTATCTGAACTGTCAGTATGTGTATATAAAGTCGACACTCCAGTACACAGATTGCCAGTGTAACCCACTGTTCCAGGAGCGAATTCAGAAAAGAGCTGCAAGATACTGGGGGAAAAAAAATTACATTGCAATATTTATTTTTGCTGCTAAATATATTTTGGCATTAAAAATACAAGAATTTCCACCAGAGGCATTCACAGCATTTGGAAAGAATCAATCTTTCTACAGTGAATTTGCATGGTAAATACAAATAAAGCTGAAAGTTTTACCCTGTAGACTTTATTTTAGCGTGCACCATCTACACAGTTCCCTCCAATGCATCGAATGTAAAAGCGGCTGAGTGCTGTAACTACTCATTTGAAGTGCTTTTTGAGGGAAATGGAACAGTTTAATACTGGAGCTGACTCATGGTGCAGTCACCATCATTAAAGTACCTGTTTATGGTCAATAACATCCTGTCTGTGCGTGAAATAAACCCATACAGTGCATGTTTTTTGGAAGCCAATCATCCTTTTTTGGCGTTTTTCCTCCTGTTCCGCCATCATTTTCAGACTGTGATCAACACCTAGTGGGCAGGGGGTCTCCTTTGGCTGTTTGATCAACTGATTGGGAGTGATTGTGAAGGGGAGTTGTACATGCAGGCATGTCACTCAACAATCAACACTGTTTTAGCCCTTTAACTCCTGAGACGTGGTTCCAAGTAAAGGTGCTGCAGTGAACTGTCGTCTGTTTCAGGTTCATAAAAGCTGCTGTGAGTATGTGCTTCTTAGGGGTGTGCCAAAAAATCGATTTATATAAAAATTGCAATTCTCATTTACTACGATTCAGAATCAATTTAAAATGTCCTGAAATCAATTTTTAAAAAATAAAATAACTCCACTGGCAGTCTCATGCCATTAGTGCAATTAGCGTGTACCGCGATTAGTGGTTAGGGTTAGGTTTAGCAATTAGCGTGATTAGCAGCTAGGGTTAGGTTTAGGGCTAGCGATTAGCAGCTAGTGTGATTAGAGGTTAGGGTTTGTGATTAGCAGCTCACATGATTAGCAGTTAGGGTTAGCGGCTAGCGCGATTAGCAGCTAACGCATTGACATGCCATCAAATGGTATTAAATAACATGCGAAAGAATGAAAATGCGAACGTATAGCATGCCCAAAAATGCAATAAACTGGCGTCACATACAACACGATTTCACGAGCTCAGTCTGTCAGCAGGCATCACCCAGAGTTTAACCCTTTCATGCACAGTGGTCACTCCAGTGGACAGTTATTCTCCAGCTGTTCTCTTGTATATTCATAGATTTTGTTGTTTTACTTGCATATCAACCAACACAGTGGATACTTAGGCACCATCCTATAATACACTGCAATTCCTACCGTAACTGTACCATTCCTGTTCTTGATAAACCTGATCTCCAGCAACATATTTGAGTGTAAATCAATTGCTAATCGTTATTAGACGGTAATTAACAGGGTTTTTTTTTAAGTTGTTGTGTTTTGTTGTTTTTTGCATATTATTTGAGTGAGTAATAACTACTATTATAGTATGTTAAAATGTGAGAAAACATCAGATTAGCAACATTAAAAAAAAACATTTATTTCATCGTTTTCACACAGTATGACAGTAAATGCATGTTTTTTTTTTGCTTCAAAAATTAAACACATGGTGTCCAGCTGAGTGGACGTTTTTGTAAGTCCATGAAAAACAGATTCATAAAAAACAAAAATTTCAATCACATTATTTTTTTCATGCCTAAAGAGGAATAAAAACACTCAGGAAAAAAAATCTCGATTAAGGTTCTCATAATTCATGCATGAAAGGGTTAAGGACATGGAGACAGTCAGCCACCAGCAGCAAACCAACACACACTGCTGTGCCTCACCAAACTCCCTGTCAAGCATGGATAAATGTTTAAAACTGAATAAATGTGAAAAAGACATTTTAATGTCCGCATTTGTCATTGTGTCTTGCAAAGCAGACTGGAGTAGATCATAAGGATCCTTTGCACACCTATAGATTGAAGCAGAAATCAATATGAATCAAATCATTTTGAACTGAAAATCGCTTTGAATCAAAAATCGATTCTGAATCGAATTGTAGCCCCAAAAATCGGAATTGAATCAAATTGTGAGATAGTAAAAGATTCCCACCCCTAGTGCTTGTGTTCCTTTTTCTTCAGTGGCTTTACTTTACTGTGTTTTAGTGTCAAAACAGGGTGGAATAACAGAAAAAGACAAAGAGAGGAATTGAAGTTTGACAGGTTTTTACTAAATAAACACACTGATCTCAATAAATGGCGTTGTATGTCACACCAGTTCTCATGGCATTTGGCGTGATATACCCTGGAGTGCTGTAAAGGGGGGGTAAACATGACAAATTCAGGGGGCCCAGCGGATATAGGTTAGAAGTTGTCAAAATTCTGTGTAAGCTCTGCAGTAAAAGAGAGGCGTAGAAGCCAGGAGTCAGGCATTCAAAGTTAAGTTTCACTTTCGTTTTTCACGCCTGTTGCAGATGTAATGACACTTATGAAGCGCACCCCTATACCTCCAGCTGTTACTGTACGTTTAAGTCAGACGTCCATGAAAAGAACAAGGTCTATTCTTTCAGCATGTTTAGAAATGTTTCCTATTGAGCCAACAGTTGAATTTTTATGAATATTTAAAATAAATCTTACATTCAGAACGCTCACCACAGACATGTCAGGGGTTAAAGGGTTAAATTAGACTAAATCAAATTCATTCACTCAGACTTTTGTTCTATGAGAGTTTTACTCTAAACATATCTTAGGCTACATTCAGACTGCAGCCAAATGTGGCCCAAATCTAATTTTTCTGCCCATATGTGACCTGTATCTGATCTGTTAAAGACAGGCTGAACAGCACAAATCCGATTTTTTTCAAATCCGACCCAGGCCACTTTCATATGTGGTCCTAAATCCGATATATATCTGATATTCAGCAATGCGACTTCAGTCTGAACAGCCAGGTCATATTTATCTGACCTCATTTAAATGCGACAAACATCACAATTCTACGTCTCAGGAGGAGGAGCGGTGGAAAAATATATTTACTTCCATAAACACAGTGCAGTATTACGTCAGGACCTCTTTTGTGAATGCAGGTCACATTCAGTTCATACTCAAAACTGATAGAAATCGCATTTAATTTGTAATATGAACAAGCACACCAAAAAAAAAAAATCGGATTTCAGAAGTTGAATGTCGGCCATATTGATGTTTTGTTGGACTGACCCTTTATTATAGAGAATTTATGATTCATAGGGACCACTTTTGCTCTATCTGTATGTATAATTTAAAAATGTATCCCCCTTCTCTTTTACAATGTATACAATATATGTGGTTGTATGCAGAGTTAAAGCCAATCTACTAAATGGTACAGTGATTTTTTTTTTTTTTTTTTTTTTTGGGGGTGGGGCTGATTCATGTCTGTAACATAATGTCTGCATAGTCTCTGCATAAATACTAATAAAAAGACTTTGAGAAAAAAAAAAAAATCGGATTTCACCAAAAAATCCGAACTGTGCATTAACACCTGCTGTCTGAACGTAGTCCTATTTGACTTCAGGTGCACATGGGAATGAACCCTGAAATGGTGGATTATTAACGTGCATATGTTTGCCACATGTCACAGATGATCAAGACATAAAGTTGAAGCCTGAAATTGCAGCCGTAATAGAATTCACTCTTCACTTACTGTTCGTTTTGCTTGAGCAGTTCTTTTCATTAACGACGATTCTCAAGTAAACAAATTTTTCCCCTTAAGTCAGAGCAAACAACGACGGAGCAACAAGTCTCCTCTCCGAATCCCATGGTGCCTCGGTGCATTTAAGCAGCGCAGGCCGAGTGTAAGACTATAATGACTAATGCAACGGGCCCATGTGGCTGGATCCTATGACACAACAAGTCAATGGAAGGTGTAGTGGAGTAACAAGCATTCGCAGCATAAAGAGGAAAGAGCCACACATTCAAAGTTCTCCGTCGTATTTCACACACTATTAAACACTTTGTTTAAAAAAAAAAAAGGACAAAAAAAAAAAACACAATCTCTCTTCTGCCTGTTCCTGGAGCTAGATTTCTTGGAGAGACATGAAATAAAAATGACCTTGATGACACATTTCTTCGATACTTCCTGGAGAAACTGCGCAATTAAAGTTTTATGGCGCACCTCTAAATGCACCTGTCCCGGAATATTTTTCATGTCACTTCGGTGTTCCATCACTTCTGACAGCCTCGTTGGCTTCCAGGACGGTGAACATTAAAGGCCTGTTTTTTCCTGCGAGGCTGCATGTAACCGGTCTGCACACACACACACACACACACACACACACACACGCACTCTGGATACCGCTCACACACACTCATGATGTCAGTCAGACTGAAGTGACGCTTGGCGATGCCGCTGCAGCTATCATTTGTGTAGCATGAGCTGAAGCCAGTGGGTAATTAATGCTGGGGTTTGTCTCTGTAGTGTCTTTAAAGCCCATCTGTGCAGGGGTTAGGGTGGGAGCCCTCCAACATGTTAGCATGGAGTAGGGATAGGAACCAAAAACCGGATCTTGTAGAGAACCGGATCCTTGTCCTTGGAATCATTGGCTTGTTTGCTTAAAGCTATACCGTATGATGTGGCATTTTTACACTTTTCTTTTGTCATCTTAAAATGCTCCTAATAAGCGTGTGTCAAACTAAAATGTAAAAGAAATCCACCAGGTATTGAAACTCAAAAATGTTTAATTCTCATATATTTCTGATAAAAGTCTGACCAATCATTTTATTCGGTCCGAATGAAATAATTGGCCGAACCTGGCTGAGCCTCCTGTCAATCATCCATTACGGACGTCCAGCATCCGATATGTGTCCCTCTGAATCTGAGGCTTCACTCGTGCTGCTTCTCCTGTCACTGACCACAGTCTACTGTCTAGGATGCGTTTGGATAGAACTGAAATGCACATGTGGAAGGGAAGAAACGGATTTATTAACAGAAACAACAACTAAGGGGAACAAACAGGAGTCCAATGAATGAAGGATGGAGGTAAAAGTCCGGAAGTCTGGTGTACTGGACTGAACAGGTCTGCATAAAGCTCAGCTTTTATGACCGTGAAACTCATACAGGTGCATGTACATGGTGTCACACAGTGTAGGATTATGTAGGACGATAAATGTATGGACTATGAAACCTCAAATGTCCACGGAAAAACGCGTTCACAGTGCGTGCGCCCGTCACCTGGGCATCTCATCTCCGTGGTGCAGTGAAGACACTGACCCAGCGCTGACCAGACCAGACCCTTAAATACAGGGTCTACTGATGGAAAAGGAGCCGCGGGCCTGCAGCAGGTGGATGATGTATCTGATTACTGAGGGAGGGGTCCGCGGACACACCGAAGCGGACCGGACCTCCGCCTCTGCTTCCTCCGCACACATCAGGTGAGAGGAGAGTGGAGGGGAGCGTAGGAGCTAAGGCAGAGGGAAGTGGGCGGGGCTTTGGAGGGAGGCGGGTTGTTCATGTTCAAACTTTTACTAAGCGCTGTGAGAAATGCCACATCGGTAGGTATAGCTTTAAAGCTGCAAGAGACTTTTGTCACCAATTTTTCATCAAATCTGTAAAACCCCAGTCATAACCCCAGTATCACGAATCCATGAGTGTTTCTGTCATTACTCACCTGAATTTCTTCCCTCACAGTGAACAATTTCGAAGTGTACTCCACCATAAACAATCCATTTGTTTACAAACAGAACCAGTAGGTAACTCGGGCATCTTCGGAATTTTGTCACGACATGCATTGTGGGAAGTGGAGCTCCAGCCGTTTCTGCGTCTTGTTTGTTGCAGGTGCTGCTGCGGTCATAATGCGGCTGTGTGAACCTCCGCTTCCCACAGCGCACGTCATGACAAATTTCCGAAAACGCCCGAGTGAATTACGGGCTCTGTTTGTAAACAAATGGATTGTTTATGGTGGAGCAAACTTCCACATTGTTCACTGTGAGAGAAGAGATGCAGGTGAGTAATCACAGACAGGCTAATGCAGGGGTTTCAAACATGCGGCCCAGGGGCCAAAGGTTCCAATCCGGCCCATGGGATGAATTTGCAAAGTGCAAAAGTTCCACAGTCAAGGCTGTTGAACTCATTTTAGTTCAGGTTCCACATACAGACCAATATGAGCTACAGTAAAATAATGACAAAATAACTTACAAAAAATTATGACTCCATATTTTCTTCTCAGTTTGATGTGGAAAAAAAATATTACATTATACCTATAAATAATAACAACTTCAAATTTTTGTCTTTGTTTTAGTGCAAAAAATAACATTTAATTATGAAAATATTTACATTTACAAACTATCCTTTGACAATAAAATATGAAAAACCGGAAATGTCTAAAGAAAATTAAGGACAAGTTTAACAATATTCTGCCTAGTGTCTTTGTAGCTCTAATCCATAATGCGCATGTAGAAATGATAAGTTGAGGCATAATTTTGTTAAAATTGCAATTATTTTTCTTCAGAAGTGTCAGTTTTTTCAGGTTATTCACATCTTTTTTGTTTGAATAGTTTATAAAAGTAAGTATTTTCATAATTTAATGGGGTTTTTTGCACTAAAACAAAGACAAAAATGTGGATTTGTCATTATTTATAGGTTATTATGCTATTATTTTCTGGTCCGGCCCACTGGAGATCAAACCGGGCTGAATGTGGACCCTGAAAGAAAATGAGTTTGAGACCCCTGGAGTGACGGATCTGTGATACTTAGGCTATGACTCAGGTTTTACAGATGTGATGAAAAATTAGTGACAAAAGTCTACCGCAGCTTTAATGATTCCACTTATCAGTTCTGTAATGGACTCTGTGCACAGCTCCACTACTTCCTGAACTTCAGGCAGTTCCTTTATTTCCTGTCTTTCATTATCGGACACACTGATTAATCCAGGTGTGTCTGACCACAGTAGTCACAACAAGAAGTAGCGGGGACAATAAATAAATAATAAATAAATAAGTTAAGACCATGTTAATAAAAGCCAGACCCCAAGAGTTAAAATAAAATCAATCGAGAACCAGTTCTTGTATGGAACCGGTTCCCAGGAGCTCAGTTCCTTGGAATCGTTTGTCTGCTTGTTTGACGATTCCACTTATTGGTTCAGTGACATCATCACGTCAAATGCATCATCATGTCATCTCCATATTCTGGTTGTGAATCCTCTACAGTCTGGTTGTACGTAACAGTAAAAACGACACTAGGAACCTTTGCAACAGTTGCAGAGCTTCCATTACAACAAAGGGTTAAATACCTCCAGCATGTACAAACATTTAACCACAGCGTCCAATTAAACTGCACCAGTGGAGCATCTCTGATTGGCTGTTTAGAGAAGGGGGCGGAGCCTACAGTGAGGCGTCTGCTAACATTAAACTCCTCCAGGTTCTATCGGTACTGTTAATGTTAGCGCCATTTCACTGTATCAACCTGCTTTACTGTTGTTTATGAATAATCGCCATGACGACCAGGCCCAGAGGCTTAGACAATAAAACTACTATATGAATGTATTTATCGCTTTTTTTTTATATTTCAGCATTAATTCTTATTATATATTTTGTGTTCAGTACGTGATGACTTAGTTAATGTGTTTTTCCCAAAAAATTTCAAGTACCCCCTGGGCTTCTTTGTGTACCCCTAAAGGTACGTGTAACCCATTTTGCGAACCCCTGTTTTTGGAGGTTTGTTTGAATCCAATGCAAAATGTTAGCGCAAACAAAACCATTTCGACTGTACTTTTTTCTCTAGTCCAATGAGAATCCAATCGATAATGGAACCGGAATCGCTAAATTCTTCCCCATTCCCGTTCCTAGCGTGAAGCAAATCCAGCCGTCGGTTTAAAATCTTAAATATTAATGCAGAGCAGAGTCTTATCTCTCTGGTCTCACACTTTTGTGACATATCCTCCACTCCTGTTCACAAATCAAGACAGAGCTGTAGAGTTATCTTCCTGAAACCTTTTAAGACGGAGTTTTCTCTTTTTTACTCGACTAACCTTTAAAGTAAGTTGAGCTCTTGTCAAGTCAGATGAAAAGTCAGTGCAACAGATCACACACACACACACACACACACAGTTACAGTAGCTGCTGCTTCCACATGCAGCTCCAAACATGAACAATGTGCACCATCAGATAGACGCCCGTGTGCGCCACATGGTCTGCACTGGCTGCTGTTATCGTCATCCTGACACATTTCTGTTGACGGCGCCTGTGAAGACGCTCACGAACCCAAACGCAAATGCTTATTTGAGGATTTTATCAGCAGAAAACTACACAGAAATCGCTCTCGGTTGTCATTTAGAACAGCCACGTTTGGGGCACAAGTGTCAGATGTGCTTAAATCTATTAAAGATATTAAAGTGGTTTTTATGGCCATGGGGGTGCAGGACTAGGACCAGGACCAGGACTGCTGGACAGTTGACTACACCGACACTGACAGATGGACGGATTATCACCACTATAAGGGAAGATCATGTGCAATATCCTAAAGTGAAATGTGTGAATAGTATTTATTTTTATATATTTATTACAAGCCACTATTGTGTTTTAATTGTTTTTTATACTTTTTCATACTTGACTTTTATTCCGATTGCATCTTTTGCACTGTTTACACTGTTACATCTGCACATTTTTATGCTATTATATTTTTAAATTTTACTCTTTCATACAGAATATCTCTAATTTGCACATATATGATTGCACACTGCATTTTATTGTATATATATATTTTTTTATATATGTCTGTATCTTAATGTGTTGTTATTTACTGTCACTAGCAAAGACCACCTGCAAAGGTGTAATGACAGTAAAGCCTATTTTATTCTATTCTACTCATACTTTTACAGACCTTTACATAATAATTTCTATGTTCCTGACTATAAATGACAAATAAAACTATTGTATCTTATCTTATATTTATAAAAACTGAACCGATTGGAGCATGACCATGATCAGAAAACCAACTCCCAACATCAACAAAATCATAAAACCCATCACTTCTGGTTTGACTTCTCATCCCTAAATCAAAGCGGGATTACAGGCAGATGATTCTTAAAGACGCATGCGTGTTGAATAAACGTTCCAAATCAAGTTTTTTGGATTTTTTCTTTTTTGTCTCTTAATCCCGCGATACAAAGACGGACTATAGACGGCTGGCGGTAGGTGGGTAGGTGGTCATCATAATCAGCAAATCCCGTGTGGATTATTGAAGGGAGGGTCAGCATCAGCACCAGTGGATTAAACAAACATCTGCACGGATGGGAGAGACTCGCAGATTACTTTTACTTTCCACCATGATAGTCCCACAACAAAGTATGCTTACAGGCAAATCAGATCAGATCAGATCAGCGGAGGGTGAAATTCAGAGAAGGCAATCCCGTCTGCAATACTGAGGAGAGTGCACGAGGGTTTGGATGTAATCTGGGAAAAGTTGGATTTTGTGGAATGCGAGTAAATGCGCAAAGATGATGGAGAATTAACTTCACTAACAACAACAACAACAACAATAATAATAATAATAATAATAATAATAATAATAATAATAATAATAATAATAGACTTACCTATCCTGTTTGCTGTAGCGTCTCCGAGGTATTCACAGTCTCACATTAATCCCTTTTTGTCACTAAATAAATTTTTGCGCACAGACATCACTGTCGGGTCGCGGCGACGCTACCGGCCAAAAATAAAAAACCTAAAAAAAAAAAAAAAAAAAAAAAATTCCACAAAAAAAAAAAAAAAAATATCCGTGTGACTTGTGCGCAAAGCTGCTGTTTGTGTTAGTGTCTTTTGTTTGGTGTGCTCGCGGGTTTGCCTCGTGCTCCGGATGCGCTGCGCTCTCGTGCCCGGTGCGGATCCACTACTGAGCCTCCATCCCGCCTGTCTCTCAGTGTCAGTCGCGCGAGTATCTGACGGCGTGGCGTCTCGCAGGTTGCATCCTGCAAAAGTGAAGCCTCCGCGTGAGAGTGTGCGTGCGCTCACTCTGCGCTGCGTCAAGTCGCGCTCCCTCCCTTCCCTTCCCTTCTCTTCCTTTCCCTCCCTCTCCAAGCCGGAGCGGGGCGCACGCACGCACGCACTCACGCACGCGCAGACCGGGTCGGACGAGAAAGAGACAGAACAAGAAGGAGAAACGAAAAGGAACAGAGGAGAGGAAGAGCGCTGTGTTGTCTGTCTCTCCTCCCCGACCAGACTCTCACTGCTCCGGCCATCCAAGCGGAACACACTCCCTCCTCCTCCTCCTCCTCCTCGTGCTCCTTCCTCACCTCCTCCTCGTGCTCGTGCTGCTGATGCTGGGATGTCCAGCCATGCAGTCTGGGATGCTGATGGACCTACTGCCTCTGGGCCATCATGTTAGTGTAAACACATCTGATAAACATTAGCCTCATAGGATCATTACCTAACTCAGGAGTAGCCAAAGTGGGGTACGTGTACGCCCAGGGGTATTTGGAAGGAGCCCCGGGGGTATTTGACATTTTTGGGGAAAAATGCATTAACCCATAAAGACCCAGTGCTGTTTTTATGGAAGTGCCAAAATTCATTTATCTCTATATTTACCCTTTAAGTGATTTATCACCATTGATTGTAATATTATCTTCCTTATTTAGCTTTTTTGTTTTTGTGTAAATCATTTATTTCCCTGTATTTAATTCACTAATCATGTGGATGTTCATTAAAGCTCAGACTGTAGTTGAAGGTTATTATGTCAAAAACAGAAAAAAAAACCTCAAGAAATAGTGACTTTTTTTGGCAAATATATCAATAACTGGACATAAAACAGGTGTGTCCATCCACTGTCATTGATCCAACTCCATGGGTTTTACCGGTGAGTTAATTTTGTAGAAGATGATAGTGTTTCCACAGTAACTATGGAGCTATCATAGCATAAGGGGTTCCCAAAGTGGGGTACGTGTACCCCTAGGGGTATTTGGAAGAAGCCCAGGGGGTACTTGACATTTTGGGAAAAATACATTAACCCATAAAGACACAGTTCTGTTTTTATGGCAGTTCCCAAATTCATTTTTCTCTATATTTACTCTTTCTTCAGTAAATTATCACCATTGATTGTAATATTCTATTCCTTATTTTGCGTTTTTATCATTTATTTTCCTATAATCATGTGGATGTTCGTTAAAGTTCAGATTAAAGTTGAAGGTTATTATGTCAAAATCAGAAAAAAACTCCAGAAAAAGTGACTTTTTTTTTTTGGCAAAGATGTCATAAAAACAGGTATGTCCTTCCACTGTCATTGATCCAACTCCATGGGTTTTACTGGTGAATCAATGTTGTAGAAGATGGTGTTTCCACGGTAACTACAAAGTTATCATAGCATAATTACCTAACTCAGGGGTAGCCAAAGTGGGGTACGTGTACGCCCAGGGGTATCTGGAAGAAGCCCAGGGGGTATTTGACATTTTTGGGGAAAAATGCATTAACCCATAAAGACCCAGTGCTGTTTTTATGGCAGTTCCCAAATTCGTTTTTCTCTATATTTACCCTTTCTTTAGTAATTTATCACCATTGATTGTAATATTATTTTCCTTATTTTGCGTTTTTATCATTTATTTTCCTATAATCGTGTGGATGTTCATTAAAGCTCAGATTAAAGTTGAAGGTTATTATGTCAAAAACAGAGAAAACTCAAGAAAAAGTTACTTTTTTGGCAAAGATATTAATAACTGGACATAAAACAAGTGTCATTGATCCAACTCCATGGGTTTTACTGGTGAGTCAGTGTTGTAGAAGATGACGATGTTTCCATGGTAACTACATAGCTATCATGGCATAAGGGGTCCCCCAAGTAAGGTACTCGTACCCCCAACGATACTCAGAAGAAGCCCAGGGGGTACTTGACATTTTTGGGGAAAAACACATTAACCCATAAAGACCCAGTGCTGTTTTTATGGTAGTGCCCAAATTCCTTTTTCTGTATATTTACCCTTTCTTTAGTAATTTATCACCATTGATTGTAATATTATTTTCCTTATTTTGCGTTTTTATCATTTATTTTCCGATAATCATGTGGATGTTCGTTAAAGCTCCGATTAAAGTTGAAGGTTATTATGTCAAAAACAGAGAAAACTCAAGAAAAAGTGACTTTCTTGGCAAATAACTGGACATAAAACAAGAGTCATTGATCCAACTCCATGGGTTTTACTGGTGAATCAATGTTGTAGAAGATGATGAGGTTTCCACAGTAACTATCATAGCATAAGGGGTGCCCAAAGTGGGGTACATGTACCCCCAGGGGTATTTGACTGAGTTTATTTGAGTAGCTAAGTAACTTTTTTTTTTTTTTTTTTTTTTTTTTTTTGATGAAAGGTTCATTTATTAATTGACGACCAATTTATTTATTGTTCTTTTCAGTGAAAGAGGGCACTGTCCTAAGTCATACACAAATGGACAAAAGTATGTGGACACGTTGAATTCAGGTGTTTCTTTTCTAACAGGGATCTGGGATACAGAAAAATAATGACAAATATCATAATATAGTTTTGTATTGGCATAAATATTATTGCATTGGTTAGTTTGGCTTAAATTGTTATATTTGCTTCAAAAATGCCTCAGAGATGGTTGTTACTTAATTTCTCTCAACAATGACTTTTTTTTTTTTTATCCATGACTATTATTTTAAATGTTCTACCTCAAAATTTCTAAAATATTTTTCATGCTCTGACTGTAAATAATAATTTTCTACCACAACTAACCATCTACTTTCTTCACAATTCACTGAGGAAGAAAAATCTACCATTAAACTTTAAGGAAATATTGATGTTTTTAAACTATATGGACATAAATTTTGGGACACATCATGTCTACAGCTGTAAGATATCCCGTTCATGATGATCTGAGATTAAAAAAAAAACAAAAACAAAAAAAACATCAATATTATAGATATTAAAGATAACAATTTAACATGTATTTAAAAACTGTAAAATGAAGGTGAATGATTCATGATTTAACAGGGTTAGTTGATGATACTACAACTACAACTACTACTACTACTACTACTACTACTACTAATAATAATAATAATAATAATAAGTATAATTATAATTCATAAAGCACTTTTCATTTTGAAAATCTTGAAGTGCAAAAGGGAAATTAAGGAAAAAAACAAAACAAGAGTTAAGTAATGGATAATGAGGACAGTAAAAAGTCTTAGAATAAAATAGTAAGTGGAATAAAATCAACTGTTAAAACATCAGTCAGGAAAAGCCCAAACTGAACGGGAACATCTTCAGTCGTTTTTTGAAGGAGGTCAGTGACTGTGTGTGTGTGTCTGTGTGTGTCTGTGTGTGTCTGTGCGTGTGTGTGTCTGTGCGTGTGTGTGTGTGTGCGTGCGTGCGTGTGGTCGAACAGAAGGCCTGGTTTCATGGTCTGTAATTATCACATCATCATCATCAGGGTCACATTGAGTTCATACTCAAAACTGATAGAAGTCGCATTTAATGTGTAATATGAATGAGCACACAAAAAAAAAAAAACATTGGATTTCACCCAAAAATCCCAGTTGTGCTTTAAGACCCTCTGTCTGAACGTAGCCTTAAGTCACTTTCACACCCGTATGTACATAATATATATTTATTTCCATTTCCTGTAGATTTGTATATGTGCAGTTCTTGTATTTTTTTTCTGCTTTTATTAGTGTATTCTATTCACACTTTTTATTGCTTTTATCTCTTCACACTTACTTTACTTTTTTTTTTTTAATTTTTTGCTTTTTTGCTTGTGTTTTTTCAAGAGTGTTTTTGTTTGTAACTGAGCTACTGTGACCAAGTAATTTCCTTTGTGGATCAGTAAATTTGTCTAAGTCTATGTTTAAGTCTAAACGCATCATCACGTCATTTCCGTATTTTAGTTGAGAACTTTTGCACACAAAGCACAATTGATGTGGTCAGCATGACCTGTACAGGTACAATTTAAGAATCGAGAACCAGTACTTGTAACGAAGCAGTTCCCAGTAGCTCAGTTCATTGGAATTGTCTGTCTGTTTATTTAATGATTCCACTTATCGGTTCAGTGACATCGTCACGTCAAATGCGTCATTAGGTTCTTTCTGTATTCTGGTTGTGAATCCTCTACAGTCTGGTTGAATTCAACAGTAAAGACCACACTATAGGACCATTTACAACATCTGCAGAGCTTCCATTTAGGGATGGGAGTCGTTAAGAATTTAATGATTCCGGTTCCATTATCAATATTGCCTATTGATCCGATTCCTTATCAATTCTCTTATCGATTCTCATTGGGTGAGGGAATAAAAGAGTACAAATGGGTGTGTTTGCATTAACTGTCTTTTATATTTCCATCTGCACAGAAAATATAACATATACAGTATGTACAAATAATAATGACAGATGACGCTGTGCGGGTTCGGGGGGGGGTACAGTGAAAGTGAAACTAAAGCCGCTTTACTAATTCCTCTATTGCCACATTTCTACTACATGGAACCAGTTCGACTCGGCTTGGCTTGTCTCCTGTTGTTGTGCACCTCATTTCCTTTCCCTTCATACCTTCAGAAACTTGTATTTGAGGAGTTACGACGTTTGTTGCCCGCACCGGAACCGGAACTGGGCCCGGCGTTCACTCTGCCGCTACATTCACAAGCATTGCTAAGTAGAGTATCAAATACATGACATTCCTGTAAATGATTCACATGCTGTGGACAAATGTTTGAGGATATTGGAAGGATTCCACCCTTTTGAAGACATGGAAGCTTTGACAGTGTTCCAGTGGACCTGGTGTCGTCTGTTTAGACTGTTTCTGCCTCAACGCCATGTTGACTACATTCTGACCAAAACAATGCAGCGTACGTGTGATGTCATCGCGCATGCACAAAGAAGGCGGAATCGATAAGCAGAATCGTTAAGCAGGCAGGCAAATGATTCCAAGGAATCGAGCTACTGGGAACCGGTTCTCAAAAAAAAACTGGTTCTTGATTCCCATCCCTACTTCCATTACAACAAAAACACCTCCAACATGCACCAACATTTAACCACAGCATCCAATTAATCCGCAATGATGGAACATCTCTGATTGGCTGCTTAGTGAAGGGGGCGGCGCCTACAGCGACTAGGTATAGAGGGAATGCACATACGTCACTCCCCCCCTGGGCCACGCCCCTCTAAGTCAGACTGAGAGGCAAAAACAAACTGGCTCAACATGGCGGAGCATAGCAGTAACTACAGCGAGACCGGGAAAAATGTGGAATATAACATGAAATTAAAGACAATTGGACTGGACATGGATCCATACAAGCTACCAAACAACAAGTGGTCTACGAACATTGATATGTGGCCGGAAATCACGTATCCTGACATTTATATGAACCTGATTTCAACGCCGGGAAAATCCACAATGCAAAGGCTGAAAGCATACAAAAGCCAAAGAGTTGTTGACATCCTCGTCATCGTTAATTAGAGGATCACAGCTGGTGAGTGCTTTCAGTTCAACATACTATTGTTTTTGAGGTTTTATGTCAGTGCAGACATATTTTCTTGGCGGTGATTGCCAAGGTAAAGGCCCAGTAGTAGTGTTCACAGTTCACTACTGATTTACTGGAGTTGAACCCTTAGTATTGACCCAAGTGAGTGGATGATCTACTGGTACTGTGGAGATTTAAGTGGAGTTAACATCAAATACTCGATACAACACAGCTACAACAGCTTTGTGCTAGAGTACCCCCTTATTTGGAAAACTAGGTTAGCCTCAGTTTAAGCTAGTTCACAAATCATGTAGAGCACAAGGTTCAGAATCACACAATTGAAGACAAAAACGTTTCATTTATGAAACATAAAACTAAATGACAGATGCTAACATTAAGAGCTTTACTAAGAAGTAACGTTAGCCAAAACGATATGTAATTTAAGGTATGACTTTACACACGAACACAGCATAAATTAACGTTACCTGAAACGAATCCAGGTTTCGTTGCCTGGATTCCAGTTATTTCTACAAATTTCTACGATCCATCTGCTTCTTTTGTCTTCTTAGGTCGCTGCTAAAACGATAGCTCCAAGTGCTTTTTAAACCTATTTGTGCGATCAATGGCACAACAGCTCTTCCCCATTTTTTAGATTGTTCTAAAGTTTTCGCAGTATTCAAGCCAAAGCCGCTACTCATCTCCCTCTTTCTGCCACTCAGTGGGCGGAACCGCGGTGACTTCCGCTAGCGGTGACGTCACGTGCATACCCTCTAAAGAACAGAACTGTGCATTAAGACCCGCTGTCTGAACGTAGCCTTAGATGCTGCTTCGTAACTGTTCAAACTAAAATGTCACATTCCGACCTCTTGTTCTGACATAAAACTTGGTATTCTCCAACATCAACCACATCTCAGCGCTCGGTCACAGATCAGAAGTAAATGTGGGAGGATTCAATCAGATAAGGCGTCTGAGTAGAACGGTTCGTACATGTGTTAAAGGTAAAAATAAGAAAAACTTCCTCAGCTGTCTTCACACCCTTTGGTAACTAGTTTGCAAATGTCTGGAAAATAACTCTCCTGCATGCACATCAATTTGGATTCAGGAGCTCACTTTTCCCAGCAGGAGTCATTCAAGTAAGTTGCTCATGCTTGGATTTCTGAGAAAACTGCGAGACCACCCACAGGACTAAAGCAGCAATTTACATAAGACAATTTGAAGGTTCCTGGAAGAAAGAACCACTGCTGCATTCCTGTCATATTCACTGTCACGGGTAACTTTAAAATGTATTCAACTACATGTAATAGATTAATAAAAGGCAGTAACAGATACTTTAAATACTCATTACAGTTCAGGTTCCATATTATAGAAGCTAATAATGTATTAACTCTTAAAGCGGGAGGGGAGGTGGGAGGAGACAGGAGGAGCAGCAGCTGGGTGGAGGTGGGGGGTAGAAGCTCCTGAACACTTCTGTCCTGGGGGGGTATGTTCAATCTGCTAGGTAGCATACACATTTTGTCTTTTAATTCTACTTTCTTTTTCATCTAACTTATTTTTTTAGCTATTTACACTCTGCATGTATTTATTTATTGTTGATGTGGTTATGACTGTTTCTGTGGAGCAGGATTTGGAATTTCCCCTTGGGGATTAATAAAGTAAATCAATCAATCAATCAATCAATCCATCCATCCATCCATCTATCCCTTCCTCTCTCTCAGTCAATAATGTAATAATGGCCAATAACACAATCGATTTGCCATTTTTACAATGTAATAAACCAATAACATAATAAAAGTCCTGAACCGATAATGTAATAATTTATTACATTATTGGCTGTTAAAAAAAAAAATTCTTTGCAAATGTAATAACTGAGGCAATAAAGTAATAATATACTAATATCACTTTATTTAACTTTTTATTATTACACATAACTGTGACAATGCATACTGTCTCTGTCGCTCTCTTTGTCTCTCTCCCAATAATGTAATAAGTTATAACGTTATTGGCCAAAAGTTATTACATTATCGGTTCAGGACTTTTATTATGTTTTTGGCCAGTTATTACATTAATGGCCTATTACATTTTAAAAATGGCAAATTTATTATGTTATCAGTCGTTACTACGTTATCGATTGTAATTACATTATTGGCTTCTACAAATATCAGAACCAGAATCAGAATACTTTATTAATCCCAGGGGGAGACTATGGGGTGTTACAGTTGTTCCATTCAAGTAGAATAAAAAGTAGCAGCAAAGAAATTATCAATACAACAAAAAATAAAAAATATATACATATATAAAACTCTAAATATACAAACATATATAGCTATGAAAAAAAAGTATATATATACACCAAATATATATGGGTGCTTCTATGAAACTGGGTTCATTTTGGTATCTGGCACTTTTCCAGCTTTTTAGACCCAACATTAAAAGAGAAATTTAGATATATTTTCCCCCAGGATGTACCTAATGATGACCTCAGATAAATGTAAAAAAAACCATTATACTGTTTCTCTGAGCCATCCCATTGTTAATGAATTTTTAATAAAATTTTGGGACCAAAATTGAGACATGAAAAGCTACCTAGGTGTCAGTGCATTTGATCTAGAAAACATGGCTGTAAATGGTCTTATATACCGCTATAAATAAAGACACTGTGTTAAATTTGTCGATCCTAGTGGTTGTTCTAATCCAGACGTGGGTTTTTCATGAATCTCAGGCTCATTCCAGGTTTTGTGTCGAACCCATCGTGTCCACTCACGTTACATACGGAACCTGCCCAATTACACACAAATAAATCGCAAGTGATTTTGCAACAGCGGTCATTTTTATGAAACACTCTGCCTTGTATAATTAGTTTGATTCCCAAAATGTACCTGTGAGAAAATAAAGAGATATTCGAAAAGATTGTAGCGCATAATTTTCATGTCCATTTTACTGTTACATGCAGATTTTTGTATGAAAACAATATAAAAATGTGTTTTATATGAAAAATAGTTGTTGTTGTTTTTTATCTCAGTAAACATTAGTTTTAAAATAGACCCAAAGTGCTTCCAAACTTGCTTCATAACACTAGTCTACATCTGGTTTGAATTTTTAGCCCCATGTCCTGTTTTTATGTTCCAGTTTCACAGAAGCACCCATTTCTAAATGCGCTTTGAAATTTTTAATATAATCTACATGTGTAAATGATAAACTGAGGCAGAATATTGTTAAAATTGTACTTATTTTTCTTAAGACATTTCAGGTTGTTCATGGTTGTTTAGGTTCATCACATTGTTTAAAGAATAGTTTGCAGATGTCAAAATTCATTCATTAATTCATTAACTTCGTTCCTCCATATCCACAGGTTACTGCGTGTTTGTGTTTTATGTCTGACACATGACGCAGAAACACTGCAGACCTTTAAAGCTCATATGCACAGTTTCATTTTTTCCATATATCATACAGTCATTGTATTATTGCACAATGTTATGGGAACCTCGCAGACTTTTTCATCATATAAAGAGGGACTAATGTAAACACAAAAGTAGTGTGATGGGGGAAAAAAAACAAAACAACACATATGAAGACCAATATTTTTCTTGACCTTTTCTTTCCTGCAGCATCAACGTAAAGTGAAAACCAATGATATAAATCACTCTGAATTCAGGTCTATGGCTTTGTAACTAATCCTCTTGAAAGAATAATAAAAAAAGATATCAGAAAAAGTGGCTTTTACCTTATGCTTTCATATAATATGGTACAGGTAAAGAATATTAATGTACATTTATTGGTAGGTTATTAGAGCTCTGTCAAAAACCTGTTTTCATACAACAAAATGAACTGATCATGTAAAACCCAGTGTGTCCATCCACTGTCATTGACTGTGTTTCTGCAGTAACTATGGACATACTCATTATGTTGTTCATTTTTATTCATTTTCCTTTTTTTTCATCCATTTTGTTGCCAATTTTATTTCTAGTGGCTTGTTTTCATCGTGTTACGTATTATTTTATTGATTTATGTTTCATGCTTGTTTCATTTTATTGGCTAATTTAGTGTTTTTGTTCATTTTGTTGTGTCCTTTATTGTTTTTTACTTCATTTTAGTTACCTAATTGCTTATTTTTTCACATTAATAATTTGTATAAAAAATTTTACTGAATTTTTGTTCATTTTACTTATTATTTAACATAAACCCAGTGTGTCCATCCACTGTCATTGACTGTGTTTCCACAGTAACTATGGACGCATTCATTTGGTTAATTTTTATTCATTTTCCTTTTATTTTTCATCCATTTTGTTGCCAATTTTATTTTTAGTGGCTTGTTTTCATCGTGTTACGTATTATTTTATTGATTTATGTTTCATGCTTGCTTCATTTTATTGGCAAATTTTTGTTTTTGTTCATTTTGTTGCTTCCTTTCTTGTTTTTTTTTTTACTTCGTTTTAGTTACCTATTTGCTTATTTTTTCACATTAATATTTTGTATAAAAAATTTTACTGAATTTTTGTTCATTTTACTTATTATTTAACATAAACCCAGTGTGTCCATCCACTGTCACTGAATGTTTCCGCAGTAACTATGGACATACTCATTATTTCGTTCATTTTTATTCATTTTCCTTTTTTTCATCCATTTTGTTGCCTATTTTATTTCTAGTGGCTTGTTTTTTTTCATGTTATGTATTATTTTGTCGATTTATGTTTCGTGCTTGTTTCATTTTATTGGCTAATTTTTGTGTTTTTGTTCATTTTGTTGCTTCATTTATTGTTTTTTACTTCATTATAGTTACCTATTTGCTTATTTTTTCATATTAATATTTTGTATAAAAAAAAGTTATTCAATTTTTGTTCATTTTACTTATTATTTTTTAAAAAAACAGTGTGTCCATCCACTGTCATTGATTTAACTCGACGGGTTCTACCAGTGAATCAATGTTGTAGAAGATGACAGTGTTTCCATGGTAACTATGGAGCTTCTGAACGTCCAAATGGGTCATATCTGATGACTATGAAAAGATGACAGACTGCATTTTACACCAGTTATTTACATGGATTGATAGGATTAGTGGATCAACAGTTATTAAACAGTTCCATCAGTAGATGGTTTTGGGTCTTTTAGGGTTAACAGAGTCCTTCTGTCATAAATGCATTCATTTCATTCATTTATTTCGAGTGAGTAAGCATTCACAACAAAAATGACCTGCATACAACAAAACAATCAACAGACTACATGCAGGTACAATACTTCAAATACATTAATTTATGCCCCAAAAGGAGTGAGAAGAAGAAAACATATTTAATCCCATCTCCATTTCTCTTCAGTAACTTCACATAGTTTCAAGTACTCACTCCTGTCTTTAAACTTCAAACCAAGACAATAAACAAATAAGCCTGTACCAAATTATGATAAACTCATTTAACAGTACAGAGCCGTCAGGATGACATAGGCAAGGTAGGCAGCTGCCTAGGGCCCCCTCGCTGAAGAGGGCCCCCGATGACCGCATGGTCATTTATCTGTACAACTTATTAAAAACCATCCATTGTAAACAAACCACCACAGTGAGGCAGCGCTAACCCTCTCCTGTACATTTTTGTGACTGGGGCCCCCCAGACTAGAGGGATTCCCCCTATGCAATGACAAACACTATGAGGGTCATGTAGAAGTGACCTCTGCCCTCACGCAACCCCCCATAACACCCCCCACTTGCTGTCAGTGGAACTAACGGTCTGTCCACACTGAGTACGGCGGCGGCCATTTTAAAAGAACAGCAATGATAAAGCGCTCCTACCCTTCAGGGTTTGAAACTAGACAGAAAAAGAAAGAAAAAGAGGAAAAACACCAACGACACAGCGGTAAGTATTAAGTAAACCATTGTTTTCTCCAAATTGTCTACAACTGTGTGATATGTTTGAAAGTGTGCGAACAAAAGCCCTCACATCAGTGACCAAACACACAGACAGATGTTAGCATTAGAGGGGGAGGATTCAGTTCAAGAACTAATCATATACACACAACACAACTGTGTTCTGTTGGAAGAATTTAAGGAGAGAAGAAACACAACTTCTCCATCACCCTTTTCTACTGTTGTACAGCGTTCCAAAACTTCTTTGGAGCTAAATAATTTGGATGTGGAGGACCGAAGTACGACAGCATTAACAGTATTTAGTCCTGAAAAGCCAAAGCTAAGCCTACTGAAGTGTTTTCACTTACTCTGGACGGTTGTCTGCTCCTGCTGCGGTCACCCACACAACTTTATTCCAAACTAAATCGTCTGCTCCTATGAATCCCATCCAGTTTGGACAAATAATCCATCCAGTTCAGTGGACATTTTCGGTTAGCTAGCAATTTCCGTTGGTGATCTGTCCATCCCATTAGGAGAAAAATGTCCTTTCTCCATTGCGTTTGTCCGTCTCATCCATACGTCTGTTCCTTGTGTGTCAGCTGGTTTAGGCACAGAAGAGGACTAGAGTAGGACTGCAGCAAAAGTTTGTATTTTCAAGCCAACATTTGTTCAAGTCCCACACATCAGCTCTGTGCCCTCACTGCGGAACTGAGTTCTGTTCACGTTCAAAGAGGCACACGTAAACAATACATGAGGCGTTCAGGAACAATTAGAATAATTAGGAAATTACAACACTTTTCAAAATCGTCAAATACTCAGAATATTCAAATACAACATCAAAAAAAAGAAGAATGGTGGTGTCTGTGAACCATGTAATCACAATCCTACATTTTAAACTCTGTAATTATCTATATTTCCAACACTTGCCCATCAACACATCACAACACTTTGCACCGTGTGCTCAGGTAGTTTTGCCGATGAGGTCTAAGGTTATATTTTGGTGCATTATGGGAAGTGAAGTTCTTCTCCTGCAAAGTTACTATCAAATCCTCCACATTTTAATCATATACTTCTAGAATAAGGACAAAAGTAAGCCTACTCACCAAATACCTTTTTTTTTTTTTTTTTTTTTGCTTTTTTAGGTGCTTTCCTTAAATTTCTGTCAGCGCCAGTTGATAGTGACAATGCCACCTCCTCACAAGCTGAAGGTGTTTATCAGGCTACATGGAATTAGTAACATCACAGTC
Source organism: Sphaeramia orbicularis (assembly GCF_902148855.1). NCBI lineage: Eukaryota > Metazoa > Chordata > Actinopteri > Kurtiformes > Apogonidae > Sphaeramia > Sphaeramia orbicularis. The sequence goes on along the minus strand of NC_043961.1, from coordinate 15,672,691 downwards.
TAGAAAATTTTTTGTATCATTATTAAATCTATCACAATCAGTAGTAATTGCATATTATTATATAATAAATAGGCCTAATAATAATAATAATAATAATAATAATAATAATTTAAATAATCGTATTTGTTTATCCTTCTATCATCAGTAGTACTAGGCCTAGTAGTACTGATAGTAGTAAAATAATAATGATGATTTTTTTTTTTTTTTTTTTAGGCTGTGACGACACTTATGAAGTTAACTCTCAAGTCCCAGCCAGGGCCAGTCAGCCATCATGTCAGTTTGACAACAATGCCTAATTGAAGACACTGTGTCCTTTACTACACTCTAGTGAATGCTCTGTGTAGCGTAATACAGAGTAATTCATGACTCATTAAATGCACCAGAAAAAAGGAAATCGCATCTGGATTTTTTTTTTCTTCTTCGGTGATTCGACCACCACATCTTCATGTATTAGGGGCCTCACTTCACTTTCTTGCCTAGGGCCCCCAGATATCTTGAAACGGCCCTGCAACAGTATTTACATTATTTAACCAAAATGTGTGAGAAAAATAGAAACAAAGCCCATTCTTAAAATTACACAAATTTTTTGTAAGAAGTTTCAGGTTATTCACATTTTATTGTTAAAAAAGTGTTAAAATTTAATTTTTGTTACGGTTAAAAAAAAAAAAAAAAAAGAGGAAAAAAATGGAATTGTCATTATGATCCCAAATGCATTCTGCCTCAGTTTATCATTTGCACATGTACACACTAAAAGTTACAGATCACAGTGGATCTACAAATACACAAAACATTTAATAACATGCAGAATATTGATAAAATTACACTTACTTCTTTTAAGACATTTCATGTTGTCCATGTTTGTTCAGGTTATTCACCTTTTTTGTGAAAGAATAGTTTGTAGACGTAAACATTTTCATGTAATTTTCCTTTTTTTTTTTTTTTTTTACACTAAAACAAAGAGAGAATTTTTAAGTTGTCCATATTTAGAGGTTGTTCTGGTAGTATTTTACTGGTCTGGTCCACTTTAGAATGAATTGGGCAGAATGTGGAACCTGAACTAAAATGATTTTTAATATCTTAATTGTAAATTCATGCCACAGGCCAGATTAGACTTTTTGGCGGGCTGGTTTTGGCCCACGGACCTTATATTTGACACATGTGCTGTAGATAGTCACCTAAACAACTCAACACTAAACCCTTCAGATTTTATTATAAGTGTAAGTGGGCCTGAAATGGAACAAAACAAACAAAAGACCCTGTTTTTACTTTGATCTTTACCATCCTAATTTTGTTAATCCTTCGTACCTGCCACAGAGACCGATGATGGAAATTCACTAGAAAGGTATTACCTGGTACAGAGCATCTCTTCTCTGGGTCTAATGTTTTCTGTACACGGTCCTGAACAAATAAACGAGATGAAATGAAGAGAAAACTCAAACATGACTGATTCCAGCAGCTCTACTAAAAGGAAAAGAAATCAGTCATTCCTCGTCGATTCTCAAAGAACAGTCATAGAAGTGAGTATTTCTAACGCTTGGGGGCCTCCCCTGGTAGCCGCAACTTTAAAGTCATGCTATGAATTGTGGGTAATTCCCTCAGGTGAAGTCCGCAGGTGGTGCTGAGTTGAAGAAAGTGGCCATAAAGAGCTCAAAACGTCTACGATCGAATCTTCAATCTCTGCTGGGTTTTACATGGGGTCAGGCTTTAGTCCTGAGGGGCTGGACAGGAACTCAAAGCCCATCAGTCTGTGAGGGTGGACTTTAGGACTGGGCCTTAGGCTACACTGAGCGGACTGTCCACCATGGTGCAGACGGACTTTAAATCTACTGGGAAGTGAATATCTTCTCTAAATAAATAATGCAGACTGAAAAAAAACGTAATTGTAATCTATGTGTGCTACTACTACCTATGAAAACACACTAAAAATATATAGTCCAGTCCTCCCTATACATGGATTATGCCATAAAAAATAAAAATAGCATGTAGTTAACCCTTTAAGTGCCAAAGTCTCAGTATTGCCACAAGCAACATAACTAAATGAAACAGACCATAATAGTTCCAGATAGAGTTACAAATCTTGTTACCACCTCCCACCAACAGATGGTGGACAGGTGCCCCTTCAATCCGAACACCATTTCAGGACATGTTTCTATTCAAAGTGAAGAAGAAAATCCAGTTTAACCCTTTCATGCGTAGTGGTCACTACAGTGGACAGCTGTTCTCTTGTATAGTCATACACTGAACAAAAATATAAATGCACCACTTTTGTTTTTGCTCCCATTTTTCATGAGCTCAACTCAAAGATCTAAAACTTTTTCTATGTACACAAAAGGCCTATTTCTCTCAAACATTGTTCATAAATTTGTCTGAATCTGTGTTAGTGAGCACTTCTCCTTTGTCCTTTGCTGAGATAATCCATCCACCTCACAGGTGTGGCATATCAAGATGCTGATTAGACAGCAGGATTATTGCACAGGTGTGACTTAGGCTGGCCACAATAAAAGGCCACTCTAAAATGTGCACTTTTACTGTATTGGGTGGTCCAGGGGGGTCAGAAAACCAGTCAGCATTTGGTGTGACCACCATTTTCCTCGCACAGTCTTCTTCATGAATTCTCTGAAACAGCTTTGGAGATGGTTTATGGTAGAGAAATGAACATTCAATTCACAGGCAAAAGCTCTGGTGGAGATTCCTGAAGTCAGCATGACCATTGCATATTCCCTCAAAACTTGTGACATCTGTGGTATTGTGCTGTGTGATAAAACTGCACATTTTGGAGTGGCCTTTTATTGTGGCCAGCCTAAGTCACACCTGTGCAAAAATCCTGCTGTCTAATCAGCATCTTGATATGCCACACCTGTGAGGTGGATGGATTATCTCAGCAAAGGAGAAGTGTTCACTAACACAAATTTAGACAGATTTGTGAACAATATTTGAGAGAAATAAATCTGATGTGCATACAGAAAAAGTTTTAGATCTTTGAGTTCAGCTCATGAAAAATGGGAGCAAAAACAAAAGTGGGGCATTTATATTTTTGTTCAGTGTAGATTTTGTTGTTTTAGTTCTATATCAGCCAACACAGTGGCCACTTAGACTGCAAAAATCTAACTCTGACCATGTGTATTTTTCTCATTTCTAGTCCAAATATCTCATCACACTTAAAATAAGACAGAATCCACTAAAGAGGAACTTTTCAGTGAGATATAAGAACTGATTTTTAGACAATAGATCTGGAAAATCTGATTTCAAGAAATCTTACCAAGATAATAACTTGTTCCACTGGCAGATGTTTTTGCTTCAATTAAGCAAAAAAAAAAAAAAAAAAAAAAAAAAAAAAAATTACTCTATAGGTGATTATGCCTTATTTTAAGTGTGATGAGATATTTTGACTAGAAATGAGAAAAATACACTTGGTAAGATTTTTTGATTAGATTTTTGCAGTGCATGCACCATCCCATTCACTGCAGTTCATACAGTTACTGTAACTTTACTGTTCTTGATAAACCTGATCTGCACTAACATGTTTGAGTGTAAATCAATTGCTTGTTATTGTTATTAAACTGTAATTAACAGGTTTTTGTGTTTTGTTTTGGGGTTTTTTGCATATTATCTCCATGAAGTGAGTTATGACTAGTATTAGTGTATGTTAAAATGTAAGAAAACATCAGATTAGCAGCAGTAAAAATGTTTTAATTTCATAGTTTTCACACAGTTTATCAGTAAATCCATGTTTCTTTGCTTCAAAAATTTAATTGCATGGTGTGCAGCTGAGTGGACATTTTTGCAACTCCATGAAAAATGGGTTCATAAAAACTATTTCAATCGCATTGTTTTTTTAATGCCTCGAGGAATAAAAACACGAATAAAAATCTTGATTAAGGCTCTTATAATTCATGCATGAAAGGGTAAAAGTTGTGGTCCTGAGCTGGTCTAGTAAGTAAGTAAAAATTATTACCTCCCCCTCCAAAAAAAAAAAATTAAGGGGGAGGCAAGCGGTATTATTTTTGGTTCGGTTTGTTTCTTTGTTTAACACGGTAGCAGCAAAACTATTGGTTGAATTCATACCAAATTGGGTTTATAGATTGCCAGTGACCAAGAATAAATTTGATTACATTTTGGGAAAAGTAGGTCAAAGTTCAAATTTTTAATGAATTTCTAAAAAAATTTTTTTTTCCCCATTTACGTATAACGGACGAAATTTTACATGTCTATAAAAAAATAAATTTTCTTTCAATTTACTTCAAACTTGGCACATATAAAGAGGCAATTGATATGGTGAAATCAGCACATGCATAGACATGATGACATCAGCTGGATCGATGCCAAAATAAGCTACAATATGTGCGAGGGGCGGGGTTTGTTTTTTATTATTATTATTATAACCTTTGCTTAACCAGGAAAAAAAGCTCATTGAGATTATAAGTCTCTATTACAAGAGTGTCCTGGCCAAGATAGCAGCAGAAGTTACACAAAATGGAAACCACAGCCATACATCCACACTAAAAATTTGCATTAGCACAATAAAAGTCAGCACTAAAAACAAACTTAAAACTGCTAAGAACATCCTACTATAATGGACATTCTGTGTCCGACGCGTGTCCGACACGTGTCTGAATGTTTGTCCCAATGTTGCAGCACGGGAGGGCGTACGGGTGCAATGCCGCTGTTGCACCACGGGAGGGCACTATCGTAAAAGTGCACCACGGGTACAATGCTGCTAGTAAATATCAAACCTGGTCTTGTGCCTGGCACCACATGTTTAGTTTTAGTTTTGATAGATAAGGACAGATTTGGCTAAAAAGCTACCAAAACTTACTGCATTTTACTTTCTACTAATATTTAATTTCATTTATTTTAAGGATAACAGAGGGATGACAAAAAACCAAAAACACAAAGAAATCTTCCACATAAATATGTTCAAAGTTCAACTTTACTAAAAGTTACGCAATCCAATATGGCCGCCACCATGTCACATCACAATATGCAAATTAGATGAGTACATTTACTCCCATTATAAACTTTGGGTCAGACCCAGTATTTTTCTCATTTACAGTATGATTTTGTCTCTAAACACTTCCAAGATACAGCTTTTTGAAATCTTAACATCACAAGTGGTTCCAGGCACAACAAACCCCGCCCCTTGAACGTATTGTATCTTATTTTAGCATCAGTCCAGCTGATGTCATCATGTCTATGCATGTGCTGATATCAGAATATCAACTGCCTCTATATATGTGCCAAGTCTGAAGCAAATTGAAACAAAATTGATGTTTCTATAGATATTTGAAATTCCACCCATTATAAGTAAATGGGAGGAAAAAAAAGACTAAAACATTCATCAAAAATTTGAACTTTGACGTACTTTTCCCAAAATGTAATCACATCTATTCTGGATCAGTGGTGATCTATAAACCAAATCTGGTATGAATTCAACCAATAGTTTTGTTGCTAGAGTGTTAACAATCAAACAAACCAAACCAAAACCTAGAAAAGTACTTGTGCCAGTATCAACATTTCCTGAAAATTTCATTAAAATCCATAAACATAACCTCCCCTGCTCCTTGGTGGAGGTAACAATACCCCTTGCCTTCCCTTCGAGGGGCAGGGTAAAAATTTAATATTTTTTTAGAAAACACTTCATACAGAAATAATCCCTTGAAGTCAATAACATCACAAGTTAAAGTCCTGGCTCCCCGTCTCTCAGAGAATAGACTTTAAAATTCTCTTGCTAGCATATAAAGCACTAAATGGTTTAGGCCCAAAATATATCAGAGACGTTCTAGTCCAGTATGAACCATCCAGACCACTCAGGTCGTCGGGTGCAGGTCTGCTCTGGGTTCCAAAAGTCAGAACTAAACATGGAGAATCAGCATTCAGTTTCTATGCTCCGTATATCTGGAACAAACTACCAGAAAATATCAGGTCTGCTGAGAGTCTGAGTTCTTTTAATTCAAGGTTAAAGACTCGCCTTTGACTAAAAGTGTCATACCCGCAGCCAGACGATAGTCTGGTCTCGTCTGTCTTTTATGTTTTGTTTGTCACTTCCTGTTTTATTTTGTTAAGTTTTCCCTCATGTGTCTTGTCTGTCATCTTTACTTCCTGTTCCCCGTTCATCCTGACCTCTGTCCTGATTACCTGTCTCCGCCCTGATTTGCTCCACCTGTGTCTAGTTGTCTTCCCTCCCTTTTGTGTATTTAAACCCTGTCCTTTCCCCTTGTCAGTCGCCAGTTTGTAACTCTTGTAGTTCTTACCAGCGTCTTGACCTCGTTTGTTCGTTTTGTCTGCCTGTTGTGACCTTTTTTGGATTCCTCGGTTTTTTGCCTACTGCCTGCTCCCTGTCGGTTTTTGTCTGCCTCATTGGATTTCCTGGTTTCGATCTTCTCGCCCTGACTTTCTGGTACGTGAGTATTTGTCTAGCCCTTATGTCCTGTTGCCTGAGTGATAGCCTGCCTGTGCATGACCTGTTTCCGTCCCTGACCTCCCTTTGCTTTTCCCCAGTCGGGGAGAATACCCCAAACACCGCTCGGGGAGACGGGCTGCCGCCCTCGAACCGGAGGACGAATCAGAGGAGGATATCTCCCATCTTTATCCTCAAGATTCTGTCATTATTATTATTATTATTATTATTATTATTATTATTATTATTATTATTATTATTATTATTATTATTATTATTATTATTATTATTATTATTCTTTCACCTGTGTGTGAATAATAAATCTTTTGAACCTTATTTTTGTGTCCGAGTTACTGCATTTGGATTCAGTGTTTGTACTAGCCGCATTACAAAAAGGCTTTTGACTTTTTAAATTTTATATTCTCTTGGAAACTCTGCACTGCAACTCTTACTTTAATATGTGTGTTTTTATTTTTATTTTGTTTTTGATTTTATGTGTTGTTTTCTTACTTGCTGTTTTTAATCACCTTTTACATGTTTCTTTTATAATGTTTTAAATGTGTTTCTTTTTGTTTCTTTTATTTCAATGTCCTGTGTGAAGCACCTTGAATTGCCTTGTTGCCGAAATGTGCTCTACAAATAAATTTGCCTTGCCTTGCCTTAGATTCCATAACTGCTGATGCAACTGCACCATTCTAATGAAAGCAGACCACCAACATGCAGCACATGTTAAGTGTTGTTTCCCCACTGGCTTAGCGACCGGCTCCGTCTCTCATGTGGATAAATTTACCTCTAAATCATTCATGTCTTTCTCTTAAACGGGGAAAAGAGGCTTTCTTCAATTAAGCCAGACTGGCCGAAAGGATCAATACTTGCCACTGGTATTGACACGGAGTGCGGGGGCAGGAGGTCAAACGGGTGCGTAGGCTTCCTGCATCTCCACCTTAATCAATACCCCGATTCCACCAACACCCAAGAACCCTGACCACTGTCGCAACAACAACACCACCACACACATTTACATAATCACACAGGCTGTCAGATCTAAAGCAGGATATCTGCGGTGAAGCCAGGTCTCAGCCAAGTTCTTTAAAAACGTGTCAAAAGCTTGAAGGGATGAACTCCAACGGCTCTGACAGGTCAGTCAGGGGTTCATAGACGAGCTCTGACCGCCTTCAACATCAAATCACTAAAAGGGAGGAACAGATCTGAAATACTTTAGATGGTTACAGCATTCTTTTATAGTGAAATGTAGGAATTCACACATTATTTCACCTTGAATGTGTTAAAAGTTTAGGGACATAACTGCAGAAATGGAATATCCATAATAATTAGGTTTGCACTGATGTGTAGTCATTTGAAAACAAAAATGTGATGTTTGTATCTGAGAGTAAAAGTTGAAACACATTTTGTATAAAAGCTCCGACTGCATTAGCCCATAAAGACTCAAACATCCATCGCCGACCAAAACCATCTACTGATCTAAACTGTTTAATACCTATTGATCCACTAATCCTATCAATACATGTCAATAATTGGTGTAAAAAGCAGTTTATCATCTTATCATGGTCATCAGATATGACCCATTTGGATGTTCAGACGCTCCACAGTTACCGTGGAAACACTGTCATCTTCTACAACCGTTTTGCATTCAGTGAATATCAGGCATTTTCCGATATTTAATTTACTGATCATGTAAGATCAGGGGTGTCAAACTCGTTTTAGTTCAGGGGCCACATTCAGCTTCATTTGATCTGCAATGGGCCGAACCAGTAAAATAATAACATAATAATATATAAACAATGTCAACTCCAAACTTTTCTCTATATTTTACAGTGAAAAAAGTCAAATTAAACAATGAAAATGTTTACATCTACAAACTATCCTTTCAAACAATGTGAATAACTTGAACAAACTGAAAGAATAAGTGTAATTTTAACACTCTTATGCTTCAGTTTAGCATTGACACATGTACATTAAAACTTACAGATCACAGTGGATCTACAAATACACAAAACATTTAGCAACAGTTGGAATATTATTAAAATTGTACTTATTTTTCTTCAGACATTTCAGGTTCTTCATATTTGTTCAGATTATTCACATTTTTTGTGAAATTATACTTTGTTTTAGTGTAAATACATGAAAATATTTACATTTACAAAAAGGAAAATGTGGAGTTGTGAGTATTTATAGATTATTATGTTAGTATTATACTGGTCTGACCCACTGGAGATTGAATTGGTCTGAATGTGGAACCAGAACTAAAATGATTGTTAATTTCTTAATATCTATTTTTGCATTTCACAAATTCATCCCAGGGCCCAGATTGGACCCTTTGGCAGGCCGGATTTGGCCCCTGGGCCGCATGTGTGATGCACCTGTGATGTAGATGTTCATAAAAACTCAGATTATAGTCGATATAAAGGTTATCAGATTAAAAAATAGAACCAATGTCCCTGAATGTCAGCGTCCTGCTCTATCTGAATCAATCCCCAGTTGAATCTGTGAGGCTGTCAGGTCCTGTTCAGTCATGACACTTCCATAGACTCCTGCTGTCAAAGAAATATGCACCTTCTTCTGGGTCATGGAGAGGCCAATAGTTCCAAACATTGAGTGTAACACCGTAGGAACACATTCATTTCTATTGCAGCTGATCTAGCAACTCCAGCGGTAAGTTAATAAGATATCGTCATCTTTCAAATTATCGAGTGGATTTCCTGTTTACGGACATTCTTGTTGTAAATGCAGTTGTCTTTGGTAAGGGTTAGGGTTTGTATAAATTTATATCTAAACAACTGTTACGTTCGATTGTCAGCTGTAGCCTTATAGTTTGCTAGCGTGACTTGGCTAGCTGTTGAGATTTAACCACTATAACCACAAATTATGGAGTTGTTACCCTTTATGTAAAGCCTGAACCATTAAATCATTGACCGAAAGTTTCACTTTATTTATCCTTCTGAACCACCCAGTTTTGTTTTTTTTTTTTTCAAATATCAAATGCCATGTATGAGTTTCAATTTTGTGTCATATTTGATCCATCGGGTTTCAGTGCTCAAATATTATTATTATTGAACAAACAAAAACATAGTATAACACAAACATGTCTAACGAATTGGTAATTCTGTTTCAAAATTGGCAAAGTTCTTCCTCCTTCCTCATTAGTGACAGTCTTGTAGTGTCACTGCAAAGGCCTCTGGTGAACGAATTCCTCCCCCCTGGTCGATTATCTGTGTATTGTATGTATCTAATTGTATACATCAGGTTTTTCAAGACAAAAAATATCACACAGATCATATAGAGCAGGAGTGTCAAGCTCATTTTAGTTCAGGGGCCACATGCAGCTTAATATGACATAAAGGTGGCTGGACCAATAAAATAATATGAACAATAGCATAAGAACTGATAAATAGTGTCAACTCCAAAGTTTTTTCTATGTTTTTGAGTGAAAAAAGTAAAATACTGTCATAAAAATGTTTACATCAACAAACTGTACTTGAACATAACATGAACAAATACGAACAACCTGAAAATTCTACAGAAAAGTAAGTGCAATTTTAATAATATTACGTCTAAGTTTAACATTTAGACATGTGAATCATAACTTACAGATCACAGTGGATCTACAAATAAACAAAATATTTCATGACAGGCAGAATATTGTTCAAATTCCATATACTTCTCTTAAGACATTTCAGGTTGTTCATATTTGTTCAGGTTTTGCACATTTTTTGCAAAAAGGTTAGTGTGTAAATGTCAACATTTTTGTGTAATTTAACTTTTTTTTAAGCTAAAACCAAGAAAAAAGTTTGTGGTTTTCATTATTTATAGTTTATTATGACAGTATTTCACCGGTCTGACCCACTTTAAATTGAATCAACCTAAAATGATTTGAACATCCTTGATTGTTAATATCTTCTGTGTAATTTTTGTATTTCACTAATTCATCCCACGGGCCAGATCGGATCCTTTGGCGGGCCGGTTTTGGCCCCCGGGCCGCATGTTTGGCACCTGTGGTGTAGAGGGGTTCAAACTCATGTGTCAAATCTGATACGTTTGGCATTATAGGGTTAAAAACATGTCAAAAGCTTGACGAAATGAACTCAACCATCTCTGACAGGTCAGTCAGATCATGGACGACCTCCGACCATCATTCACCATTATTTCCACACCGCTGACACATGTGAGTATGTGTTTAGTGTTGAATCAGAGCCTCCACATGAACCCAGTCAGCTCAAAGCCACCTCAGATATTCCGTTTTTGCCGATCTAAACACTTACAGCTCTATTTGTTTACATCGCTTTGCATATTAATTGCCGAGATGATTCCAGAGCTCCAACTGTAACCTCGGGGAAGGCGATGCTTTCAGATGTTGGTGCGTGAAGACTCAGTGATAATAAATAAATAAAAGTACAATCAGACGCTGCTTTTACCCCCTAATTGGATCCACTGTCCAACTTTCAGCTAGTCCCATAATATGACACAGTCCGTACAAAATGCAAACACACACATGCATATACACACACCTGGTAAAAAAGCAATAAAAACACCTCAACCCCCCCCTGTTTGACAGCTCGGAGCCTATTTCAGAGGTGTGACTTTGCTGGGAAGTTGTCTCACTGTGCAATAATTTATCCCCCAAGGAATGTGTATTTCTAATGATTTCACCTCCTTCATTTACTAGGGCTGTAATAAATGTATTTATGACTCCCTGGGTTTTTTGGGAGCGCATAGCAGCACGACACATCTTGTTAAGAGCTCCGGTTTTCAAAGACCTGGTAGACGGTGCGTTTATAGCATTTGTAAAGTTTTAAAAAGTGGAGTCAACCACAGCTGGAAGCCCACGGTGGCCTTGGTCTCAGGTGACAGCAATAAAAAAAAAAAACTGTGGGGGAGAATTTATTTATAAAGCACCGGAAAATCCTGCAAGAATCACAGTACTGATTTAAGTTCAATCACAGTTATGAGATGAAGTAGAAGTACCTGAACTGGATTGTATTTTTTGTAGTTGTTTTCAATGAAAACGTCAAAAATTGGTGAAAATGTTAAACTGAGATCATGTATTTATGGAACATACAAATAATGTTTATTTCAGATGTGCACTTCATGACTTCTGTTTTGTTATAATATTTAGTACAATGATCTGAAATAGATAATTTTTTTGTATCTGATGTACTAGAGCCCGACCAATATGGGATTTTTGGGGCTGATTCCGATACAGATATTGGGGGCTAAAAAAAAAGCCGATATCCAATATATCGGCCGATATCCGATATTGGCCGATAACCGATACAGGGTGGGGAAGCAAAATTTACAATGAACATTTAGTTGTTTTTTCTCAGCAGGCACTACGTCAATTCTTTTGAAACCAAACATATATTGATGTCATAATCATACCTAACACTATTATCCATACCTTTTCAGAAACTTTTGCCCATATGAGTAATCAGGAAAGCAAACGTCAAAGAGTGTGTGATTTGCTGAATGCACTCATCACACCAAAGGAGATTTCAAAAATAGTTGGAGTGTCCATAAAGACTGTTTATAATGTAAATAAGAGAATGACTATGAGCAAAACTATTACGAGAAAGTCTGGAAGATACTATTAAAGAAGAATGGGAGAAGTTGTCACCCGAATATTTGAGGAACACTTGCGCAAGTTTCAGGAAGCGTGTGAAGGCAGTTATTGAGAAAGAAGGAGGACACATAGAATAAAAACATTTTCTATTATGTAAATTTTCTTGTGGCAAATAAATTCTCATGATTTTCAATAAACTAATTGGTCATACACTGTCTTTCAATCCCTGCCTCAAAATATTGTAAATTTTGCTTCCCCACCCTGTGTATTGGCCGATATATGAAATAAGAACACTGATCTACACAGGCTATAATAATCTTATATTAGATAATTGTGGACAGGTGGATAAACAGTTGCATAAATCTTTGTTTATCTCACAAATATAATTTACACAACTTTCAAATGCAAACTATGCAATCACAAAAATAATTACAGCAAAAAATATTATTTACCACACAATTATGTTTTCACTCACAAATTTGGATGTGTCTGCCTCATGGCACTACAACTTCTTATATGGACTAAGGACTAAACTGAGCATGTGCAGAGTGAATTAGGTGAGTCCTAAGTTGTTCCCGAGTGGAGCAATTGCAAGAGTTACAACTGACCCGTGTTAGAACTGTCCCCAGTCTCCCCTACACTATTAACACATCCTTGGCAGAGCACGCGAACGGGGGTGGGGGGTGGGGTGGTAACTCCATGATTGTGTGTGGGGGGGTGATAGCGTCATTGTCCGAGCAGGATTGAAAGTGAAACTAACTCGCTTTAAAGTTCCTCTTATTCTCCGGGCAGCACACACACATACACACACACACACACACACACACACACACACACATACACACAGGAGCAGCAAGCGACAGAATCTCCGCACAGCAAAAAAAAGTTCATATATCGGCTACATCAGCTCCATATTGGCCGATGTGGATTAATTGGTGATGCGCTATAATCGGCCCGATTAATCGGTCGGGCTCTATGATGTACCATATAATAAAAAAGAAGGTTCTAGGTTGTACGTTCCTTTATATGGAACACACAAATGACGTTGATTTTCGATGAACATTTAAAAGACTGATATTTTGCTTTTTTTAAATGGAATTCTGCATTTTCAAACATTTCCCTGTGGTCTACATAAACTGTCAATGCTCTGCTTGGGTCTGAATTCTTTATTAATTAATGACACCAGAAAGGTCGTTTTGAGCGCTGGCCCTTTAAATGCACATGAGCCACTTTATGCCCCGCCCCCTCCAGGTTGTTGGCTGTGCTGCTCTGTCCCGTTCAACCAACAACTGAACATTTTAGGTCATCGGCTTGAAGTCTGGACATACAGTTGCAGAAAAAAATATTAGACCACCCCTTGTTTTCCTCTATTTCTTGTTAATTTTAATGCCTGGTACAACTAAAGGTCCATTTGTTTGGACAAATAATAATAATAACAACAAAAATACCTCATAAGAGTTTAATTTCAGAGCTGATATCTATCCATTTTCCATGTTTTCTTGATAATAACCAAAATCACTTCAGGTCTTACATCAGTATCTATGGCATTGGACTGACAAAAACAGCGCTTTTAGGCATTTTGTGTTTTCTTTTCTATCTGTTTTGGTCACATGATACACACAGGAGTTAGGACTGGATTGCATAACCACTGTTTCTGATGACTTTTGATGGTTTAATAATTTTTCTCATGACTGTATTTTCACTACGGACTACAGGAGCTGCTGCTGACAAACAATTATGGCAGCATTGTGCATTGTGGGAAGTGAAGCAACACATTTCCGAAAATGCCCGACTTACCTACCGGCTCTGTTTATTAAAAAAATGGATTGGTTATGGTGGAGTACACTTCGAAATTGTTCCGTGAGAGAGAAGAGATTCAGGTGTGTCATCACAGAAAGACTAAGAGATTTGTGATACTTAAGCTATGACTCAGGTTTTACAGATTTGATGAAAAATTGGTGACTAAAGCTTGAAATGCTAAAATGTGTCTATGCATTTTTTACTCACTCGGAAGAAGGCAGTTAGTGTGGTAATTTTCTATTATTGACAATGTGCTGATTTTAGTGGCTGGGTCAGAATTTTAAAAATCATGCAAAACTTAGCAACCTTTGAATTCTAGCTTAATATAAATTGTGCAAAATTATTTGACCTTTGATAACATAAAGTGCAAAGTGTGCATAATACGCTCACTTGGACACTGGAACTTTAAATGACGTTGCGCAAATGTCTATAAAGCAGATACTATGAATCAAAATCGGAATTGCCTTTAGTTGCCAAGTATCTTCAAAAGATTACAAGTACTTTTTTTTTTGTACTATGACTATAAATACTACTTTGTATATAGACATATATATCTGTTTATGCATAATTTTTGTTTGTCTTATTTCCTAAAAGTGTGATTGGCTATCTGTACAAACTTGTTAATATCATTATTATTATCCATATTTTTTAACTTATTTACTTTTTTCTTCCTACTTTTTTTTCTTTTGCTTTCTCTTTCTTCCTTTTAGTGACTATTATTGATACCTTTTTCTGTACAAAAAAAAGAGAACAGTGTACTTTGTACTGTTAATGTCCTGTATAATGTCTTATGAGACTCTTCGGAATAAAAATTTGAATTGACAAAAAAAAAAAAAGGAATTTTACTCCATTTTTTTTTTAAATTATGAAGGTATTTTCTTTAAGTTGTAGAGGCTGATCTAAACATGCAAAATATGAGTGAAACATGGAACTGTTGGGTTGAAAATGTTAATCAGCTAAAATTTATTTCGGGGGTCAAATGAGCGGCCATTTTTGTCAAAAAAAAAAAGTTGTAAGAAATGCATAGAACTGTGTTGAAATAATGCTAATCCATTTATGCACAGACTACTGATATTATTTGACAGTGGAAGCTCTATTTTCAGAAATATTGGATTTGGAATAGCACGTGTATGTGAAAACTTTTGCTGGTGGAAGGACGTGACATTACCCATGATGATCTGGTCAGTACCAGTACTTTATTAGGAATAAACTTATATACTTACTATTGCTAATTCTCCTCTTCTTCATAAATGTTAGTATTGTGGATCTAAAACAATAACAGCTGACACAAAAACACAAAATGTGTCAGTGGACGGATGTGACATGGTTGTTACAGATCCCATCATACTGATGCTCTGCAGCCATGTCACTGTTTCCACAAATGATCCCTGTGCAAAAACTAGGATCAGAATTATTTATTGTATAGTTTCTCATCATACTAAAGAGGAAATAATAACATAGAATATTTATTTCTTTATAAAAATACTTATTATTAGAAAACTGTTGATTTAAAAAGTGGCGTGTGACATTCTTAATATATGTATTCACGTAACATAAGCAGGATGGATCAGCACCATACTCCATATTGAACCTGTAAAAATAAAACATGTGATATGTAGGATAGAATCTTGTAAGAAATATTGGGGAATCTAAAAGAATAGAATTTTTTTTTTTTTTCAGGTAAATTCATTTCAAATATAACTTGGCCATTTGTGACATGAAAATATAGCATTAATTGTGGTGAAATTGGACATTTTTGAGCTGAAAACATAGTTCATGTGACCATCAACATGTTGGAACAGAACTGAAATCCTGTCAATTTGCATAACTTGCATTTACCAACACAAAGTTCCTTTGGGGATTCACTTATGATGATTCCTTATGCACAAAGACAGAAATAAAACCTCTAAGCAAATTTTAGCCTTAATGTAATGTGTGTGACTCCACTAGGGGGCAGGAGTTTCAGAACACATGCCATATTGACAAAATCTAAAGGGTTTCAAACAATACCCACACGTGTTAAAGATGTCGTTTCTTATGAGCAGCTTGTGTGTTTCTGATTTTTCTGTGGGTAAAAGACACGAGCGCTCACTCTGCACCTGAATTATACGCTCAAATCTGCAATTAATTCCACCTTTGATCCAGCGTTTTTCCATTATCCCGATATAAGCCTTAATTATAGAGAGAGGGATTTAAGAAGATCTTCTCCTTTAAAAGAAAAATCAATTTATATGCACGGTCAGTGGTAATTAGTACGGATGTATGGAAGATATTCCTAATTGACCTGCACAGAGTGGAAACAGAGATAGATGACGTTGGACTGAGGAAACAGAAGTATTACCGCGGGAAATCTCACCTTGTGCTCACACTTAGTTAATAATATTGGAGTGAACAGCAGCCATGTTATGGTTGGTCAGAGGGATGAAAACCCCCTTGTCAGTACACACTTAGAGCTTTACGGGTTAGAATGCAACTCTAAAAAAAACCTCCCTTCCATCCTTTCTGTCGCTACACCGTGAAGCGAAGCAACAGAGCGGTCATTAGGGGCGTCGGTCGTAGCGTGTGTCGTCGCTGGGAAATGTGGCGGCATTATGTGGCATTAGTTTGAAGCTGTCGGCGTCCACTTAGACCCAGCGCCTGCTAATGACCGCTTCGTTAACCGCCATAAAAAATCTGGCTTTTCTCTAACGTACAGTAAAGGCTCTGAGCTGTGGAACAGAGGCAGTCTTTTGTCAACAATGAAGACGGTTTTCCTACAGAGTAAACAGTTTATCGAGGCTGTATTATCATAATATTCTCATGGATTATGAGCAGAGATTGTGTTATACATCAGGGGTCTCAAACTCATCTTCTTTCAGGGGCCACATTCAGCCCAATTTGATCTCTAGTGGGCTGGACCAGTAAAATACTAACATAATAACCTATAAATAATGACAACTCCAAATTTTTGTCTTTGTTTTAGTGTAAAAAAACCCCTTAAATTATGAAAATACTTACTTTTATAAACTACCCAAACAAAAAAGACGTGAATAACATGAAAAAACTGAAATTTCTTCAGAAAAATAATGTTTATGTTTATGTTTATGCATTTGGCAGATGCTTTTTTCCAAAGCGACTTACAGGGGAAAACCAATCAAATCACTCAATCAATCAAATTTTATTTATATAGCGCCAGATCACAACAAAAAAGTTATCTCATGACACTTGATATAGAGTTGGTCAAAACCAGACTCTAACCCAATTTACAGAAACCCAACAGAATCCTCCAGGAGCAAACACTATGACTGGTGACAGTGGAAGGAAAAACTTCCCTTTAACAGCAGAAACCTGGAGCAGACCCAGACTCCTGGAGGATGGACGTCTGACAGGACCAGCTGGGGTTAAAGAGAGAGAGTAAAGGAAAAGAAAAAGAGAGAGCGATAGAGATGAAGACTGGGGGAGAGGGGGAGTAGGGGAAGACACATGGAGGCAGTTGTGGTTAAGTGAGTGATGATGATGAAGGCAGGAGAGAGGCAGGACCACCGCAGCAGGTCCAGAGATGATCCTGGGAAAATCTGTGATAATCCTGGGAAAAACCTTATTAAAATATTTAAAATGGAATGTCTGACAGTGCTAGGACAGGAGGTGCCCTTGGAAGAGCTGGGTCTTCAGGAGCTTCTTGAAGATAGGCAGGGATGCCTCTGTTCTCGTAGTGCTCGGTAGAATGTTCCACCAACGTGGAATGACCCATGAAAAGAGCCTGGATTGTCTTGTACATGGTCTGAAATAAGTTCAATTTTAACAATATTATGCCTCAACTTATCATTTATACATGTGCAGTATGGATCAGATCTACAAAGACACTGTTGTTCATCCATCAGTCTCGATGACAATGATGACTTCAGTTTTTGTGGGTCTTGGAGTGGCTTGTCAGCTCTATTTTTGCCCTGAAGTATCTGCCACAAACACACTAAACTCTTAGTAACAGGCAGAAAATTGTTAAAATTGTGCTTAATCTTCTTTAGACATTTCAGGTTGTTCATATTTGTTCAGGTTATTCACATTTTATTGTTTCAGGATAGTTTGTAAATGTAAGTATTTTCATAAATTAATGTTATTTTTTAGACTAAAACAAAAGGCAAAAAAAGTTGAAGTTGTCATTATTAATAGGCATAGTGTAATATTTTTTCACACCAAACTGAGAAGAAGATATGGAGTCATTATTTTTTGTAGGTTTTTATGTTATTATTTTACTGTAGATCATATTGGTCTGTATGTGGAACCTGAACTAAAATGAGTTCCACAGCCTTGACTGTGGAATTTTGGCACTTTGCAAATTGATCCCACGGGCCACATTGGAACCTTTGGTGGGCCGCATTAGGCCCCCGGGCCGCATGTTTGAGACCCCTGTTATAGATGGATTTATTACTGTCATGCAGTGTCCGGCAGCGGCATCTGTCGTCCGTTACAAAATTTCAATCGTCTTCTTCTCCGAAACTACACTTCCGATTGACTTCAAACTTGGTATACGGCTTCTTCATGATGATGTCACCAAAAGTTTGTGAAATTATTTGGATCCAGATCTGATTCTGGATTTGGTGTGACTTTGAAAAATTTCCCCATTATAAGAGATAGGAAGTGGATCGATGCAATAACTCAGTAAATATAAATGATATCCAGTGTAAATTTCTACAGTCCAGCCCTGATGGGGAGATGACCAAAACATAATGTCCACATGCTGATCAGGATCTTCTTCTGGATCCGGGAACTTACGCAAAATTTAACATGGGCTCTTATGGGGAAAAAATTTCAATCATCTTCTTCTCCGAAACTCCAGTTCTGATTGACTTCAAACTTGGTATACAGCTTCTGTATGATGATGTCAACACAAGGTATTGAAATTATTTCAATCCAGATCTGATTCTGGATTTGGTGCGACTTCGACAAATTTTCCCACTATAAGAGATACGAAGTGGATTGATCCAATAAATCAGTAAGTATCAATGATGTGAAGTTGGAATTTGAATTTTTTACAGATGTGATTGGAATATGACCAAAACATGGGCTATTTCGGTAATATAATAAATACACAGAACTGGGTGATAATAAATGGCATCTGGATACATTTCCCAAAGCTTTTAAATTGGCCGGTAAGCTACAGGGCCATTGGTCCTATTTTTCATTTTCATTAATGGTAGACAAACAATCAATGGTTTCAGTTAAAAAGCATTTTTCTTGGAAGAATGCTAAAATCACTGCATTTCAATCACTCAAAACACAAGTGAAAACCTGGGTATAATCCAAGTACATGAGTCAATCCAGTGTAGAAGGTGTCGATGTGGTTTCAGATGTTTAACTGTGCTTTTAAACTCCGTATCCTGCTGCCGTCAGCTTCATTTAACTCAGTGGGTTTTCTCTGTGCCCGGTTTGTTTTCTTCTTCCTTCTTATCTCACACTTTTTGAGTCTCATAAAAGCCGTTAAATTAGCCTTCGCTGTAAACACACAGATACGCGCACGGGATGGCTGTGTTCACTTTATCTGTGTGCGCTGCATCTCTGCCTATTAAATAAAGCTGAAATAAATAAATAATTAGCATGGCGGCTGAAGGATGAACCCCTTAGGATGCACAGATGAGGTTATTGTGATGTATGCTTTGGACCGTTGAGAAGCGCTCTCTGAAGGTTCATCCCACTGGGCCGTTGCGTAGACGACTGATGCCAGTACTTTTCGCTTGAGAGTCTCACAGATAGAAGCAGACGACTGAAAATGGAATTTCTCATTACTGTCTCTGATATCGCAGGTTATTTTCTCTCCGTGAACACAGTCATTGTGTCTGAAAGCCAGCTGCGAATGAGAGGGGCTCACGCTCAGGTTTAACCCCCTCCATCTAGGGCTGGGCAATATCTACTCTAACCATTTTCACAATATTTTTAGGCTATATCGCAATACTTATCTCGATATTTTGGAGCCAGATACTGACCGTTTAGTGAAATCATATCAGTTTTTATATCGACTAAAATTTACTTTGGGGGTCAAATGAGTGGCCATTTTTGTCAAAAAAAAAAAAAAAAAAAGTTTGCGCAAATGTCCATAAAGCAGATACTATGAATCAAAATCGGAATTGCCTTTATTTGCCAAGTATCTTCAAAAGAATACAAGTACTTTTTTTTTTGTACTATGACTCTAAATACTACTTTGTGTGTAGACATATATATCTATTTATGCATAATTTTGTTTGTCTTATTTCCTATAAGTGTGATTGGCTATCTGTACAAACTTGTTCATATCATTATTATTATCCTTTTTTTTTTTTTTTTTTTTACTTATTTACTTTTTTCTTCCAACTGTTTTTTTCTTTTGCTTTCTTTTTCTTCCTTTTAGTGAGCATTATTGAACTCTTTTTCTTTACAAAAAAACAGGAGAACAGTGTACTTTGTACTATTGATGTCCTGTATAATGTCTTATGAGACTGTTCTGAACAAAAATTTGAATTGACCAAAAAAACAAAAAAAAAAAAACCCAAGGAATTTTACTCTGTTTTTTTTTTTTTTTTTTTTTTTTTTTTTTTTTAACTATGAAGGTACTTTCTGTAAGTTGTAGAGGCTGATCTAAACATGCAAAATATGAGTGAAACATGGAACTGTTGAGTTGAAAATGTTAATCGACTAGAATTTACTTCAGGGGTCAAATGAGCCACCATTTTTGTCAAAAAAAAAAGTTGTAAGAAATGCATAGAACTGTGTTGAAATAATGCTAATCCATTTGTGCACAGACTACTGATATTATTTGACAGTGGAAGCTCTATTTTCAGAAATATTGGATTTTGAATAGCACGTGTATGTGAAAACTTTTGTTGGTGGACGGACGTGACATTACCCATGATGTTCTGGTCAGTACCAGTACTTTATTAGTAATAAACTTATATACTTACTATTGCTAATTCTCCTCTTATTCATAAATGTTAGTATTGTGGATCTAAAACAATAACAGCTGACACAAAAACACAAAATGTGTCAGTGGACGGATGTGACATGGTTGTTACAGATCCCATCATACTGATGCTCTGCAGCCATGTCACTGTTTCCACAAATGATCCCTGTGCAAAAACTAGGATCAGAATTATTTATTGTATAGTTTATCATCATACTAAAGAGTAAATAACAATATAGAATTGTTATTTCTTGATAAAAAATACTTATTATTAGAAAACTGTTGATTTAAAAAGTGACGTGTGACATTCTTAATGTATGTATTGGCGTAACATCAGCAGGATGGATCAGCACCATACTCCAGATTGAACCTGTAAAAATAAAACGTGATACGTAGGATAGAATCTGGTAAAAAAATTAGGGAATCTAAAAGAATAGAATTTTTTTTTTTCAGGTAAATTCAGTTCAAATATAACTTGGCCATTTGTGACATGAAAATATAGCATTAATTGTGATGAAATTGGACATTTTTGAGCTGAAAACATAGTTCATATGAGCATCAACATGTTGAACAGAACTGAAATCCTGTACATTTGCAGAACTTGCATTTACCAACGCAAAGTTCCTTTAGGGATTCACTTATAATGATTTCTTATGCACAAAGACAGAAATAAGACATTTAAGCAAATTTTAGCCACTATGTTTTCCTCATGTATTTCTTATCTTACGTGACTATGGCCTTTGAGCAGACTCTAAAATTCGACTATGAGAGAAACTTTTTTTCTAGACTTTCACACAAAATTCCAGACTTTTCAAGGTCTGGAAAACAGTGTTCCAAAATTTGGTACTTTAAAGGGGTCATATTTTGCTGAACCCACTTTTATTAGTCTTTGGTTCATTTATTTGTGTATTTGGACCCTAATAGTTCAAAAAGTTTGAATTTGAACCCTCCAGGTGCTGCAAACCTATCTTTATATTCATTCCGGCAAAAATCGAGTAGATTTCTACAACCTGTTTTAATTCCTGCTTAATTTGTTATGTTTTATAACTAGTTATATCTTGAAATTTGCACATATAAGGTCAAGAATTCCGACGAACGTTTCTCAGAGTACGACATAATTGTTTATCAGCAGCAGCGGTTGTAGTATAAACTGAAAATATGCCCAAACTTCGAGCCGATTACCTAAAATGTTCAGTAGTTGAATGGGACAGAGAAGCTCGGTCAACAGTCTGGAGGGGGTGGGGCCTGAAGTGGCTCATTTGCATTTAAAGGGCCAGCGCTCAAAACAACCTTTCTGGTGTCATTACTCAGAAATAGGGTTGAAAATGGACCTGTGGAGTTGAATTAATGAAGAATTCAGACCCAAGCAGAGCATTTACAGTTTATGTAGACCACAGGGAAATGTTTGAAAATGCAGAATTACATTTGAAAAGCAAAATATCACTCCTTTAAGTGTTTGCCATGGCAACATCTGAAATGAATATTATTTGTGTGTTCCATATAAAGGAACATACAACCAAGGTTATTATTGTTAACGAAAACTAACGAAATGACGAAAACTAGAATTGTAAAAACATTTTCGTTAACTGAAATAAATAAAAACTATAATTAAAAGAAAAAACAGTAACTGAAACTATTGTGTGTTTCCAAAACTAACTAAAACATATAAAGATTATGTATAAAATTCCCTTCGTCTTCGTCTTTGTCAATGTCCGATTGATACGAAAGTGATTTATTTTGCTCTAGCAATTTTATCTAGCGGCACCATACGGCACTTCGAGGTCTGTCACTTCTCGTCACTTGTGGTTTAGAGTCGTCTTCGAGTCCCAACTCTACTTTACAACATGGAGACTAAAGTTAGGAGAAAGCAGCAGAGTCCTGTCTGGGATTTATTTGAATACGATGGCGAAGAAGAGAAAAGATACGACAAAACTAAAATTAATACTGAAACTGAACTAAAACTAAGCCTTTTGAAAAAAAAAAAGAAAACGAATACAAACCAGCAAACCTGCACTAAAAACTAATTAAAACTTAATGATTTAGAGAAAAAAAAGTCAAAAATACATAAAACTAAACTATAACAAAAAATCCAAAACTATTATAACCTTCCATACAGCCTATAACCTTCTTTTTACCTCCGCTAGGAGGTATTGTGATCACTTAGCTTTGTGTGTTTGCGTGGGTGCGTGCGTGTTTGTTTATTTGTTAGCAAGATAGCTCAAAAAGTTATGGATTTTCATGGAATTTTCAGGAAATGTTGATACTGGCACAAGGAACAAATGATGAAATTTTGGTGGTGATCAGGGGTGGGGGGGGGGGGCATGGGGGTGGGGGTGGGGGCGGGACTGATCGGCCTTGGCGGAGGCCTGCGCTGTCTTTTCTAGAAAAGCACTAAGAGAGCGCAGACCTCCGCCAAGGCCAATCAGTGGGCCCCCCCACCCCCAATCACCACCAAAATTTAATCATTTCTTCCTTGTGCCAGTATCAACATTTCCTGAAAATTTCATGAAAATCCATCCATAACTTTTTGAGTTATCTTGCTAACAAACAAACAAACAAACAAACAAACAAACAAACACGGGGGGGGGTGGGGGGGCAGATCTGTCTTGGCGGAGGTCTGCGCTCTCCAAGTGCTTTTCTTGTTTTGATATATGGTATTCCATTATTCATTCATTCATTTTCTGAACCCGCTTTGTCCTCACTAGGGTCACGGGGGTCGCTTGGAGCCTATCCCAGCTACATAGGGGCGAAGGCGGGGTACACCCTGGACAAGTCGCTGGTTCATCGCAGGGCTGAACATATAGAGACAAACAAACACTCTCACATTCACACCTATTGGCAATTTAGATTAACCTATTAGTGCATGTCTTTGGATGGTGGGAGGAAATCGGAGTACCCGGAGAGAACCCACGCAGACACGGGGAGAACATGCAAACTCCCCCATCGACTGGTGTTGGAATTGAACCCAGGACCTTCTTGCTGTGAGGCACCAGTGCTAACCACTGCACCACTGTGTCACCCGGTATTCCATTATATTCCATGCAAAACTAGAAAAGCACTTGGAGAGCGCAACCCCTGCCAAGGCACATCAGCCCCCCCCCCCCCATCACAACCAAAATTTTGTTCCTTGTGCCAGTATCAACATTTCCTGAAAATGTCATCAAAGTCCTTCCATACCTTTTTGCATCATCTTACTAACAGACAAACAAACAAACAAACAAACATACAAACCCTGATAAAAACATAACCTCCTTGATGGGGGTAAAAAGTAAAATATCACTCCTTTCATGCTTGATGTTCGCTATATCATTGTTTTATATATCGCACGTGATCCAAGTTGCGATCCATGGGGTACATTCGGTACATCGCCCAGCCCTACTTCCATCCGGAACCATAGAGCGGTGTATGATATAGAGCAGAGCTGTCATCCTGGGCCGCCTGGGTCTCATTACTCAGGCTGTATTTATCCGTCCATGCTCAGGAAGTCTGTGTTTATCAGGCCTTTTTATCGATGGCCATCGGGGTCATTACCAGGGATGGACAGTATTTCCTGTACAGTCATAATTAAGTCATAACGCTGCAGTCATTCATCAGTAATGCTATAGTTTGACTGAAGGCTCAAACACCCTCATGGTGAGTTCTCTAATGTGAGCAGAGTGTTGCACAACGCCACCTCTCTGAGCAGCTTTGTCTTTATTATAATGTCCTGCCATGGGGTAATATGCTAATGGGGTACTCACACAAACACTGTAAGTATATATACATATTTATACTATATGGACAAAAGTATGTGGACACGTTGAATCCAGGTGTTTCTTTTCTAACAGGGGTCTGGGATACAAAACAATAATGACAAATGTCATAATATGTGATCAGGAAGAAAAATTTCCCATTAAACTTTAAGGAAATATTGATGTTTCTAAACTATATGGACATAAATATTGGGACACGTCATGTCTACAGCTGTAAGATGTCCTGTTCATGATGATTTGAGATCAAAACATCAATATTTCCTTAAAGATTAATGTTAGATTTTTCTTCCTCAGTGAGATGTGATGAAAGTAGATGGTTAGTTGTGGTAGAAAATTATTATGTGTAGTCAGAGCATGAAAAATATTTTAGAAATTTAGAGCATTTTAAATCAGTCAAGGATAAAAAAAAAAAAAAAAAAAAAATCCTCTGTCCTCGTTATCAATTACTTAACTCTTGTTTTTTTTTTTTTTTATTGATTTTTTTTTAATTTCTGTGTTGCACTTTAAGATTTTCAAAATGAAAAGTGCTTTATAGATTGCACTTATACTTTTTTTTTTTTTAAATTATTATTATCAACTAACCCTGTTAAATCATGAATCCTTTACCTTCATTTTACAGTTTTTAAATACATGTTAAATTGTTATCTTTAAAATCTAAAATATTGATGTTTCTATGTTAAATCATCATGAACAGGACATCTTAAAGTTGTAGACATGATGTGTCCCAATATTTATGTCTACATAGTTTATAAACATAAATATTTCCTTAAAGTTTAATGGGAGATTTTTCTTCCTCAGTGAGGTGAAGAAAGTAGACAAAACTAGAAGAAAATATCAAACAAAATGAACACACACAAAAAAAAAAATCCCAAAAATGAATAAAATAATCCAGAAATTTTACAAAAATAACTCAAACAAAACGATTAAAAATTACTAAAAATAATCATCAAAAAACAACAAAATAATTAATTAATTGAACAAAATAATCAAGAAAATGAACAAGACAACTAAAAGAAAGAACAAAATAATCCAAAAATTGAACAAAAATGCAGAAAATGAGCACAAATGAACAAAATGACCAAGAAAATAAACAAAATGTTTAAAAAAAAAAGTAACATAAATGAATAATGATAAATGTATGTTTTTTTTTTGTTTTTTTTTTTGTTTTTTTAATCCTTTACCTTCATTTTACAGTTTTTAAATACATGTTAAATTGTTATCTTTAAAATCTAAAATATTGATGTATCTATGTTAAATCATCATGAACAGGGCATATTTATGTCTACATAGTTTATAAACATAAATATTTCCTTAAAATTTAATGGGAGATTTTTTGAGACGTGAAGAAAGTAGATGGTTAGATGTGCTAGAAAATTATTATTTACAGTCAGAGCATGAAAAATATTTTAGAAATTTAGAGGCAGATCATTGAAAATCAGTCAAGGATTAAAAAAACCCAAAACAATCAATGTTGAAAGAAATTAAACAAAAACCATCTCTGAGGCATTTTGGAAGCAAAGATAACAATTTAAACCAAACTAACCAATGCAATGATATTCATCCTAATATAAAACTATATTGTGATATTTGTCATCATCGTTTTGTATCTCAGGCCCCTGTTAGAAAAGAAAGACCTGAATTCAGCGCGTCCGCATACTTTTGTCCACATAGTGTACGTTCATATATCCACAGACAGTTGCATGATTTGTGCAGCCCTAGTGTAAGTGTTTAACAAAACCCTCACCTCTCCACATGTATTAAACTCATGTTGTCATAGTACCCCACCCCCGGGGTTTGGATCAGAGTTATGGGTGTGCTGGCAGGTGGGGGGGGGATTACAGAGCGTGGGGGTTGTCGGTTAAATAGCAAAGAATCAGCATTTAAAAGCTAATTTCAGCATTACTGTCACTGTGATATCTGCAGCTGCGACGGTGGGCTGGGAATATGAATTAAAAAAAAAAAAAAAAAAAAAAAAAAAAATATATATATATATATATATATATATATATATATATATATAAAAGACCACAGAGGTGCAAGAAGAAGCAGTTTATATAACAATATGATGGTAGTGGGTCAGAGTTAGATACTAGACGTAAATGTGTGACTTTTATATATTTATTGTTGTATTGTAGATGTTTTTTTCCCCCTATTTTTATCAGTTTTAGTATATTTTTATTCTTAATTTCCCTATTTTCCTATATTATGTATTTTATTTATATGTTTCTACAGCACTTTGGGCAGCTTGTGTTGCTTTATAAATAAACTTGACCTTGTAAGAATTAAGTTATATCATTAATAATAACCAGGTTGTACCTTATTAAGAGAAAATCCACCGTATTTACTCAGAAAAATTAATGAAACAGGTTCAAGAAATGTAGTTACTTTAATATAACTGTGTTTGGTATGAGTTAATGTGGAAATCCAATGAATTTAAAGTAAAACACTGAACATGTTTTCGTCACCACTCGCATGTTTACATATTTTTCTGATGGAACTGGACATTAACAGTAACATATACATCAAATTATTAGTTTCAGGTGGATTTCGAGGATCTAACTCGTTGTGATCTGCTAGGTTTTTGTGCAGTATTTAAAAGGACAGTGTCAGATAAAATAAATAAATACCTGAACTCATCCTCTCTTTTAGGTACAAGTTTAATGCTGAAATTAGTGATGTCCTGATCTGGATTTTTTTTTGCTTCCAATCCGATCCAATTTGTTTTAGGATTAGTTTTGCCGATGCCAATCCAATACTGATCTGATACTGACTTTTTACAATTAAATTTTGATTTAAATTTGGAGTCATTATTTATAGGTTATTATGTTATTATTTTACTTCAGATCACACTTGGGCTGAATGTGGAACCTGAACGAAAACAACTATGACACCTTTGACTCTTAATAACTTTAGGATCCTTTTAACACTTTCCAAATTCATACTGTGGGACAAGTTAGAACCTTTGACAGGCTGGTTTTGGCCTGTGGACTGTATGTTTGCCACTGCTGTAGCGCCATGTGTTAGTGATGCGTGGATCAGTGGGTTACTCATGGGTCGAGTTCAGGCGGGTCAAAAGAATGTCAGTTTATTTGTGGGGCTGGTTGGGTCATGGTTGAAAAAAACCCCGACTCACGCATCACTACCGCAAGGTTATAATAGTTTTGGATTTTTCATTATAGTTTAGTTTTATTAAGTTTTGACAATTTTTTTCTCTAATTCAGTTAGTTTTAATTCGTTTTTTGAGCAGGTTTGCTAGTTTTTATTAGTTTTCATTTTTTTCTAAATGCTTAGTTTTAGTTTAGTTTTAGTATTAATTTTAGTTTTGTCGTATCTTTTCTCTTCTTCGTCGTTGTAGTCAAATAAATCCCAGACAGAACTCTGCTTTCTCCCAACTTTAGTCTCCATGTTTCCAGGTAGAGTGGGGACCAGAAGATGACTGGAAACCACAAGTGACGAGACGTGACAGACCGTGAAGTGTCGTATGGTGCTGCTAGCTAAAATTGCTAGAGCAAAATAAATCACTTTTGTACCAATCTGACATTGACAAAGACGAAAACGAAGGGAATTTTATCCATAATTTTTATCTGTTTTAGTTAGTTTTGTAAGCTCACAATACAGTTTCAGTTAGTTATTGTTTTTTTCTTTTAATTATAGTTTTTATTTATTTCAGTTAACGAAAATGTTTTTTCAATTCTAGTTTTCGTCATTTCGATAGTTTTCATTAACGATAATAACCTTGCACTACCGGACCTTAAAGTGAAATAATCTTTATTTTTGTCATTATCTTCAATCTTTATTTTTGTCTCATAGTCATTCTCTTCTTTCCATTATAAACAGTCTTTATGGACACTCCAACTATTTTTGAAATCTCCTTTGGTGTGACGAGTGCATTCAGCAAATCACACACTCTTTGACGTTTACTTTCCTGATTACTCATATGGGCAAAAGTTTGTGAAAAGGTATGGATAATAGTGTTAGGTATGATTATGACATCAATATATGTTTGGTTTCAAAACAATTGACGTAGTGCCTGCTGAGAAAAAACAACTAAATGTTCATTGTAAATTTTGCTTCCCCACCCTGTAATATGGCAAGGCAAGTTTATTTGTATCGCACATTTCGGCAACAAGGCAATTCAAGTTGCTTCACACAGGACGTTGAAATAAAAGAAACAAAAAGAAACACATTTAAAACATTATAAAAGAAACATGTAAAAGGTGATTAAAAACAGCGAGTAAGAAAACAACACAAAAAAAAAAAAAAAAAAATAGAATAAAATAAAAATAAAAACACACATATTAAAGTAAGAGTTGCAGTGCAGAGTTTGAAAGAGAATATAAAGTTTAAAAAGTCAGAAGCCTTTTAGTCAAAGGCAGCAGTGAACAGGTGAGTCTTTAACCTGGACTTAAAAGAACTCAGACTCTCAGCAGACCTGAGATTTTCTGGTAGTTTGTTCCAGATATACGGAGCATAGAAACTGAACGCTGATTCTCCATGTTCAGTTCTGACTTTTGGAACACAGAGTAGACCTGCACCAGATGACCTGAGTGGTCTGGATGGTTCATACTGGACTAGAAGGTCTCTGATGTATTTTGGGCCTAAACCATTCAGTGCTTTATATGCTAGCAAGAGAATTTTAAAGTCTATTCTCTGAGAGACAGGGAGCTGGTGTAGAGACCTCAGAACTGGATATGAATATGTATTTATTAAAGTATTCCTGAGTTGTAAAGTCCGTCATTAGTGTATTTTGTCTTAACATTTACGACTAAGAATGGATCCCTTCTGTTCCGACTCCAGAATTAAAACGAAGGAAGATTAAAAAAAAAACAAAAAAACACAGGCGACAGAATGTACAGAAACCTCCTGAAATCAGAGGCATAATCATGGTGTAAATGTTGCTGTGAGACAATAAACAGAGCAGACAGTTAAATCTCTATACATCCCCTGATGGAGGAGAATAACCTTGTTTTATGGGCTGCGCCACAAAGCAGAAAATTAGTTCCTGAAAAAGTCATTAGCAACTTGCTTGTTTTATAGGGTGACATGGCCTCCTGTGACCAGGACGCTGCATTTTCTCTGCAGAAGCTTCTCCTTGTCAGATACTTAAACGTAGCAGGAGGCTGTGGGTGGAGAGGATTCAGAACCGTTCACTAAATTAGTTTGGTACCGATGTGTGAAAGTACAATAAATACACAGTGGGTTAAATATACATGTGGTACTTTTAGCAGACGGAGGATACGATTAGGAGGAGACAGATGGATGACAGGAAGAACTACAGTAGATTAAAGAGGAAGAACGTCTGAGAACTGACTATAGGTTAGAAGAACACAGTAGAATAGAATAGAATAGAATAGAAACAGAACATAGTAGAAGAGTATACAACATAACAGAACAAATAGAACAAATAGAATAGAATAGAATAGAATAGAAACAGAACATAGTAGAATAGTATACAACATAATAGAAAAAATAGAATAGAATAGAATAGAATAGAACAAAAAATAGAACATAGTAGAGTAGTATACAACATAATAGAACAAATAGAACAAACAGAATAGAATACAATAGAATAGAGTAGAGTAGAATAGAATAGAATACAATAGAAAACAGAACATAGTAGAATAGTATACAACATAATAGAACAAATAGAATAGAATAGAATAGAATAGAATAGAATAGAATAGAATAGAACAAAAAACAGAACATAGTAGAATAGTATACAACATAATAGAACAAATAGAACAAACAGAATAGAATAGAATAGAGTAGAGTAGAATAGAATAGAATAGAATAGAACAAAAAACAGAACATAGTAGAATAGTATACAAGATAATAGAACAAATAGAATAGAATAGAGTAGAATAGAACAAAAAACAGAACATAATAGAATAAATAGAATAGAATAGAATAGAATAGAATAGAGAACAGAATAGAAAAGAATAAAGTTGAATAAAACAGAACAAAATAGAATAGAAAAACAGAATAGAATATAATAAAATATAATTAAAAGCAGAATTCAACAGAATAGAAAAGAATAAAGTTGAATAGAATAGAACAGAATAGAGTAGAAAAACAGAACAGAATACAATTAAAAAACAGAATACAATACAATAGAACAAAAAAACAGAAAGAACAAAAACAGGACAAAACAGAACTGAACAGAATAGAAAAACAGAACAGATTAAAAAAAAATAACAGCATAGAACAGAATAGAATAGAAAAACAGAACCGAACAAAATAGAACAAATAGACTAGAATGCAATAGAATAGAATAAAAATAGAACAGAATAAAACAGAACAAATAGAATAGAAAAGAACAAAACACAGAACAGAATACAATAGAACAAAAATCAGAAACAAAACAAACAGAAAAGAACAAAACAGAACAGAATAGAAAAATAGAATAGAATAGAATAGAATAGAATAGAATAGAATAGAAAACAGCACATAACAGAATACAATAGAACAGAATAAAGTTGAACAGAACAGAGTTGAAAAGAAAACCAGAACCAAACAAAATAGAACATACAGAACAGAATGCAATAGAATAGAAAAAAAACCAAAAAACAACAGAATAAAACAGAACAAATAGAATAGAATAGAATAGAATAGAATAGAAATAAGTGTAAATAATAAAATACAGTTAAAATAATGCTCTCTTCTGTCCTGTTCTTATCTTGTTTTTAATGTTTATTCTTTTTTTTTTTTTTTTCATTCCTACTTGTGGTTTGCAGGTATGAAAAGACTTGTATCATGTCATCTGTTTTATGGAAGACATCTGCTGCAGAAAATACACAAACATTATAGAATAAAACAACTAACATTAAAGACACAATAAAATAAAATATAATACTCAGTGTTGCACAAAGCTGTGCATGACATCAGATATAAGAAACCCAGGTGCATTAACATCTGGAGAAATAAGAATCTTATTTTACCTGCAGTTTTATTTAATTAATTTCATGTTGCAGGTTTATTGCAGTTTAAGAAGTTTTTTTTTTTTTTTTTTTTTTTTTGTGATTTTGCAAACTGTGGACTTATTTCAGTAAATAAAATCCTTCTTTTAAATGTCAAACATAATAATTTGGTTTTAAGTCAATCAAGAAAACTGAAGCTGATGATGACAGTGATGAGAAGTGAAGGAAAAACAGAATGATTTGTTTTATGGCGGTGACTTCCTAAAACATAAACCTGTGCTGTTCTTCCCTTTTCAGTCATTTATATATTTACAAACAGAATAAATCTATTTCCTTGCGAATAAGTCGTCTAAACTGATTTTTAAACACAATTCCCATCTTTCCTGAATGAATCCTCCTGGTTTTCAGTTCTGTTTCGGTTCATCCTGCTGTTTTGATGTTATCTTGCACCAGTGATGTGAGCTGTTTTGTGTTTTCTGTCCATTTTCTGGTCAAAGTGAAAGAGACGAGATCTGCGGATACACGACCTGATGATGTGGAAACCCTCAGGCTCCTGTTGCGTAAGCGCTATTGTCAGCTCGCTGCATCGAGGCTGGAGGCCCAGTCTGTCTGGAAATGACTGATCTGGACTTAGACCGCTTTAAATAATGGAAGCACAAATTCAATGGGGGGGAGGATATTACAGATTTTAACGAATTAATTAAAAAATAAAATCTAAAAGCTACCGTCCCTCTGGCAGATTCTTAAGTCATTCTCATTAAACACATTGATTCATTTTAGTGTTAAAACAGTACGGACAGGTTGTTGGTTATATAATGGAAGGACATTTTTTTTTAACCAAAATGACAAGCACCTGGGTGGAATATTTAGACTATGTGGACAAAAGTATGTGGACACGTTGAATTCAGGTGTTTCTTTTCTAACAGGGGTCTGAGATACAAAATAATAATGACTAATATTATAATATAGTTTTATATTTGGATAAATATCATTGCATTGGTTAGTTTGGTTTAAATGGTTATCTTTACTTCCAAAATGCCTCTGAGATCGTTTTTATTTCATTTTTTTCAATGTTGATTTATTTTTTTATCCATGACTATGATTTTAAATGTTCTACCTCTAAATTTCTAAAATATTTTTCATGCTCTGACTGTAAATAATAATTTTCTACCACAACTAACCATCTACTTTCTTCTCATCTCCCTTTAAACTTTAAGGAAATATTGATTTTTATAAACTATATGGACATAAATATTGGGACACATCATGTCTACAGCTGTAAGATGTCCTGTTCATGATGATTTTACACAAAAGTTTAATGTAAGATTTTTCTTCCTCAGTGAGATGTGAAGAAAGTAGATGGTTAGTTGTGGTAGAAAATTATTATTTACAGTCGGCGCATGAGAAATGTTTTTGAAATTTAGAGGTGAAACATTTAAAATCAGTCATAATATAGTTTTATATTCAGATAAATATCATTGCATTGGTTAGTTTGGTTTAAATGGTTATCTTTACTTCCAAAATGCCTCAGAGATGACTTTTACTTAATGTCTTTCAACATTGATTTTTTTAAAATTTTTTATCCTTGACTGGTTTTAAATGTTCTACCTCTAAATTTCTAAAATATTTTTCATGCTCTGACTGTAAATAATAATTTTCTACCACAACTAACCATTTACTTTCTTCACATCTCACTTCGGAAAAAAAGTCTCCCATTAAACTTTAAGGAAATATTGATACGTATAAACTATATGGACATAAATATTGGGACACATCATGTATACAGCTGTAAGATGTCTTGTTCATGATGATTTAACATAGAAACATCAATATTTTACAAGGACATTTAACAAGAGTTAAATTAAGAGTTAACAGTGCGGACAGAGGATTTTTTTTTTTTTTTATTTTATCCTTGACTGATTTTAAATGCTGTACTTCTAAATTTCAAAACATTTTTCATGCTCCAACTGTAAATAATAAATTTCTACCACAACTAACCATCTACTTTCTTCACATCTCACTGAGGAAGAAAAATCTTACATTAAACTTTAAGGAAATATAAATATTTCTATGTAAAATCATCATGAACAGGACATCTTACAGCTGAAGACATGATGTGTCCCAATATTTATGTCCGTATAGTTTATAAACATCAATATTTCCTTAAAGTTTAAAGGGAGATGAGAAGAAAGTAGATAGTTAGTTGTGGTCGAAAATTATTATTTATAGTCAGAGCATGAAAAATATTTTAGAAATGTGGAGGTAGAACATTTAAAATCCTAGTCATGGAAAAAAAAAAAATCAATGTGGAGAGAAATGAAATAAAAACCATCTCTGAG
This sequence comes from Sphaeramia orbicularis, assembly GCF_902148855.1. NCBI lineage: Eukaryota > Metazoa > Chordata > Actinopteri > Kurtiformes > Apogonidae > Sphaeramia > Sphaeramia orbicularis. Next base: position 15,638,998 of record NC_043961.1, on the reverse strand, counting down.
GCATTTTGGAAGCAAAGATAACAATTTAAACCAAACTAACTAATGCAATGATATTTATCCCAATATAAAACTATATTATCACATTTGTCATTATCGTTTGTATCCCAGACCCCTGTTAGAAAAGAAACACCTGAATTCAACGTGTCCACATACTTTTGTCCACATAGTGTATATACATACATATATATATATATATATATATATATATAAAAAAGACAACTGAAAATATCTGGAAGTTGAGGTATCTTTTGAAAAACCCAGACTGGGAGTCGTTTTGTGAAAATAGCAAAGAAAATGGAGACATGAAGCCTTCAGAAGTGCCTCAGCCTCCAGCAGACGCTGGTGAATCCAGGTTGAAAAGAAGCTGCAACGTTCACGGCATCCGTTCAACATGGAACCGACTTCAGCTTCATCATCTGTCTTCATTCATCGCACGCCGGCCTTGTCGATACGTATTATTCAGACCGAAGAAGCGTCTCGTCTTTAAAATAATCCTTCCGGTTTTGAAACAGAAAAACGAGTGGATATGACTATTTATCAGGCTCTTGTGCGATCAGATCATTGCTCATTAGGTGTTAATGAACAGTGGCAGAATGAGCAGGGATATTACAGACAAACAATTAGACAGGCGCTCAAACAGAGGCTGCACAGGTCAAAGGGCGCCTGATTAATTACCTCCAGTGAAAGTGGAAGTTGGAAAGTGAAGCAGACGTCGGCCTACAGGGAATGTGATGCCGCCGCTGTGGTGTTTCCAGGAGAATCGGGATTAACCCTTAACCCTCCTCCAAAATGCAAACACATTATATCTGAACCTCCATTATCAAATTTGGAGAGCCTCACACTCCAAAACTTAGAGAAGAAAGGTCAAATTTCTTTATTTTATGCAGCTCTATTGGCACATGATAAGGAAACCACCACAGATAGGCTGGTTGCATGGAAATCTGACCTTCAAGAGGATATAAATGAGGTAGACTGGGAAAGTGCATGTTTAACAGCCCAAATGCCATCAATTAACACAAGAATGAAACTCCTCTTTGAATTCAAAAGACAATGAGATATATTTTCACGCAAAAAAACAATGGGAGAGGGACCTGCAAGAGGAAATACCAAATGAGATATGGTCAGAGGGGTGGAAGTCTCAAAACTGTACTACAAACTCACTATCATGGAAGGATTTTTGTTGGAAATGTCTGGTCCGTTTCTTTATTACATCTGCACGAAAATCACATTCTTCTGGAGTTCATTTTTCCTGCTGGAGGGAGTGTGGTTCACTTGAGGCAGATCAAGTACATGTATTCTGGTCCTGTCCTGGTATTGTTGGCTTTTGGGGAGAGATGATTAAGTTGATGTATTCAGTTTTTGGTGATCATTTTGATATGTCATTGGCTACTTTGTTTTTTAGCATTCCCCCAGAGGAATTACAGGGAAGAGACATATACAGGGTGGGGAAGCAAAATTTACAATGAACATTTAGTTGTTTTTTCTCAGCAGGCACTACGTCAATTGTTTTGAAACCAAACATATATTGATGTCATAATCACACCTAACACTATTATCCATACCTTTTCACAAACTTTTGCCCATATGAGTAATCAGGAAAGCAAACGTCAAAGAGTGTGTGATTTGCTGAATGCACGCGTCACACCAAAGGAGATTTCAAAAATAGTTGGAGTGTCCATAAAGACTGTTTATAATGGAAAGAAGAGAATGACTATGAGCAAAACTATTACGAGAAAGTCTGGAAGTGGAGGAAGCAACAAAAAACGTACCAAAGCTTTTATTAAAGCTCTCAAATCCAAAATCCTAAAGGATCCAACCAAATCCATGAGAAAAATGGCAATTGAGCTTGAGGTAGACAACAAGACCGTTAGAAATGCAGTAAAATATGATTTGAAGTTAAAATCTTACACAAGAACACCAAAACACTTTTTGACAACAGCTATGAAGGAAAAGAGATTGGAAAGGTGCAAGAAAATTATTACATGGTTCAAGAAATAGTCCTCCATTGTAACGATCTTTTCAGATGAAGAGATCTTCACTGTCGATGCTGTTCCGAACTGCAGAAATGACAGATTTATCGCAAAATCTCCTTTGGTGTGACGAGTGCATTCAGCAAATCACACACTCTTTGACGTTTGCTTTCCTGATTACTCATATGGGCAAAAGTTTGTGAAAAGGTATGGATAATAGTGTTAGGTATGATTATGACATCAATATATGTTTGGTTTCAAAACAATTGACGTAGTGCCTGCTGAGAAAAAACAACTGAATGTTCATTGTAAATTTTGCTTCCCCACCCTGTAGTTGGTGGCTTCTAACATTAAGGCACATCACTATCACCCTAGGGCACCACCACCAATTTTGGCCCCCCTGAAACAGAATCATGTTGGGCCCGTGGTACAAGAAAGTCACTGGAAACAATCTGTCGGAGCTCCACACTCACCTATGGCTGAGTGTGGATCCAAGTTAATATTCCCAGAATGACCTGCTTCAGAGAGCCTCCACTGACCACACCGTCTGGGCATTCAGTTCCTCTACTCTTGAGGCAGGGAGTACTTCCCGCAGAGGTGTTGTCCCCACCCTTCCTCCGTGCCCCTCCGAGCCACAACTGCCGCAAACAAGATCGATTTGCCCAGTCTCCTCCAGGGGTCCGCAAGACGGAGCTGGTCGTGCCTCGCCATCGGTGGTACCCAGGTTAGATACCCGCGGTCCTGCTCTGAAAAATCAATCTCATCCACTATTAATCGATAACGCAAAATTAAAATTACATTGATCCAAGATAGATCAAATCGATTTTTTTACCCAACTCTGATACAAACCGGAAAATACCGACAGAGATACAACCAGTGAAGGAAATGGGGGGATGGCTTAATTCCACAAAAACACAGCAAAACACCCTAGTACAGGGGTGTCAAACTCATTTTCGTTCAGGGGCCACATTCAATTAAATTTGATCTGAAATGGGCCGCGCCAGTAAAATAATAACATAATAATATATAAATAACAATGGGTTACAAAAAAAAATGTTTTTTGCAAGTTGTCTAGGTTTTTTCAACTGAATTAGGACCATTTTGCACCGCTAAATCCAAAAATGACATCTGTTTTTCTCAATCAGGTCAGGTTTTTTTTGCTAATTTGATTTTGAAAAAATTTGATTTTCTCACAAAATATAAAAATTAATACCAAAATAAGATTGGTAAGCACACTTTATGAAACTTGTGACTTGATTCCTGTTAGGTACAATGGTGTATTCAGCGCAGATGTAGCAGAATACATCAGGCTTATTTTTGTAAGATCTTCTAGTCAAAGCCATTTCATTCACCTGTAATATTAAAAAAAAAAAACATTCATCATAAATTGGCAAAAGTAAAATCTTCAGAACTTGTTTATTGCAAGAAATATGAAAGAATTTTGTATCATATGATGTGAAAATGCCCATAAATGTAAGCAAAAACGTTGAAAAGCCAATGTGTTACATAGTTCAGAAAGTTGACCTGACTGAGCAAAATTAATGTGATTTTCGGATTCAGCACACCAAAATGATCCCAAATCAGCTCAAAAAACTTAAACAATAAATTTGTTGTTGACCAGTGTAATGCAACTCCAAAATTTTCTCTATGTTTTATTGTGAAAAAAGTAAAATTAAACTGAAAATGTTTACATCTACAAACTATCCTTTCAAACAATGTGAATAACATGAGCAAACTGAAAAAGTAAGTGTAATTTTAACCATATTATGCTTCAGTTTATCATTTCCACACGTTCATTATAACTTACAGATCACAGCGGGTCTACAAATACGCACAACATTTAATAACAGACAGAATATTGTTAAAATCGTACTTACTTCTCTTATAACATTTCAAGTTATTCACATTTTTTGTAAAATTATACTTTGTTTTAGTGTAAATACATGAAAATATTTACATTTATAAAGAGAGAAATTTGGAGTTCTGAGTATTTATAGATTACTATGATCGTATTTTACTGGTCTGACCCACTTGAGATTGAATTGGTCTGATTGTGGAACCTGAACTAAAAGGATTGTTAATATCTTAGTGTAAATTTTGCATTTCACAACTTCATCCCAAGGGCCAGACTGGACCCTTTCGCGGGCCGGATTTGGCCCCCGGGCCGCATGTTTGACACCTGTGCCCTAGTAGAACGCTCGAAAACAGCACTGTCACTATTATATACAATTATTTACAAGAATTCACCACAAAAACCTCACTAAAACGCTGCTAAAAGTAATAAGTGCCTCTTGGACCACCTATCTGCTTTCTTTCCAATCACAAGCTCGGATTCTCAGCTTCCAGATGCCGTTTGAATTTTCTCAAAAGCACAAATGGTTCAGGAGTTCCAGTAATCTGAATGACGGTGAATGTAAAACTGTGGCACCTGTGACACACTGGTCTTTAACCCTTTCATGCATAGTGGTCACTACAGTGGACAGCTATTCTCCAGCTGTTCTCTTGTATATTCATAGGTTTTATTGTTTTAGTTCCATATCAGACAACACAGTGGACACTTAAGCTTCATCCCATACACTGACATTCATGCTGTTACTGTAATTTTGCTGTTCTTGATAAAACCTGATCTGTAGTAACATGCTTTAAATCAGTTGCTAATTGTTATTAGACTATAATTAACAGTTTTCGTAATCAAAAAGGTTTTTTTTTTGTTTTTTTTGCATATTATCTCCATGAAATTAGTAATAACTACAGGGTGTCCCATAAGTCTCCATACATAGGAGACATAATACATATGGTTCTAACATGTATTTCTTTATATTTCTTCTTTATAGTTCTTCAGCAGTGGAGGACACGCATTGAAATGTGTTCCTGACAAAATGGCAGACATATAGAACATATTATATAAATAAAAATGGTTTATGTCAAGAAATGTTTATTTTTCCTATGTATGGAGACTTATGGGACACCCTGTAGTATTAGAGTATGTTAAAATGTGAGAAAACACCAGATTATTTGCAAGAAAAATGTTTTTGTTTCATAGTTTTTCTTCTTCCAACTCCTTTTCGAGTGTAGCTGAATGATTTTGGAATTTTGAATTTGCATGTGTTCTGTAAATGCTCGAAATAAACAAAAATAATGAATGAATGAACAGTTTTCGCACAGTATATGACGTTCTGATGATGGGTTTTAACCCTTTCATGCGTGAATTATGAGAAGCTTAATCATGATTTTTCTCCCCTGTTTTTATTCCTCTTTAGGCATGAAAAAAAAATGCAACTGACAGCTTTTTATGAACGTATTTTTCACGGAGCCGCAAAAATGTCCCCTCAAATGGATACGATGTGTTTAATTTTTGAAGCAAAGAAACATGTATTTACGGATATACAGTGAAAACTATGAAATATAAACACTTTTAATGCTGCTAATCTGATGTTTTCTCATATTTAAACATACTCTAATACTAGTTCTTACTCACTTCATGGAGATAATATACAAAAAAAACATTTTGTTCAAGAAAAAAATGATAATTACAGTCTAATAACAATTGATTTACACTCAAACATGTTACTGCAGATCAGGTTTATCAAGAACAGCAAAGTTACATATACGTAAGTCTCCACTGTCTTGGCTGATATGGAACTGAAACAACAAAACCCATGAATATAAAAGAGAACAGCTGGAGAAGAACTGTCCACTGGAGTGACCAGTATGCATGAAAGGGTTAAATACATGTTTCTTTCCCTCAAAAATTAACCTTTTCATGCGCTGTCCACTCCAGTGGACAGTTCTTCTCCAGCTGTTCTCTTGTACATTCATGGGTTTTGTTGTTTTAGTTCCGTATCAGCCAACACAGTGGACGCTTATGCACCATCCCATACACTGTAATTCAGATCATTACTGTAACTTGACTGTTCTTGATAAACCTGATCTGCACTAACATGTTTGAGTGAAAATCAATTGTTATTTGTTAGACAAGGTTTTTTTTTTGCATATTATCTCCATGAAGTGAGTAATTACTAGCATTAGAATATGTTAAAATGTGAGAAGACATCAGATTAGCAGTATTAAAAATGTTTTTATTTCATTGTTTTCATATCACTTTCTGATATTGGGTTTTAAACACGTTTCTTTACTTCAAAAATTAAATACATGGATATTTTTGTAACTCCATAAAAAAAAAAAAAAACTCGATCGCATTGTTTTTTTCATGGCTAAACACTGAAGAAAAAAATCTTGACTAAGGTTCTCATAATTCGTGCATGAAAGGGTTAAATGCACGGTGTCCAGTTGAGTGGACGTGTTTGGAACTCCATGAAAAACAGGTTCATTAAAAAAAAAAAAAAAAAAAAAAAAATCAGTTGCATTGTTTTTTTTTATGCCTAAAGAGGAATAAAAACACTCATGAAAAAAATCTCGACCAAGGTTTTTATAATTCGTGCATGAAAGGGTTAAAGGGTTAGGAACCTCAGAGTTGATGTAACGACCGACAGATACGCAGAGTGTTGCTCCATATAAATGCAGAGATTTTTTTTTTTCTTTTTGTGCCCCAGATTGGAAAAAGATCACAAACAGAAACAGAAAGAATAGCTGAGATATAGGTAGAGGTGTAGTGTTTTAAGGCGTACCGCAACATCGCCCACGAGTGACGCGCTGATTTTCATTTCCCTGCTCACTGTAGCACATCTCATCTCATCAGGCCTTTCCAGGTACAGCCCTTTTGAGCAGCTCCCCGGTGTCGGCGAGGCCTGCTGAGCCGCTGGAGGACATGCTAACAAGGATACGTGGAGGGTACTCTGTGCTCACAGTGCACAGCGGGGACGTGTGATAATATAGGACCTAGTTAGAGTCAGGATCAAGTTAAAGCCACTTCAAGTCTGTATGTGATTCTAAGCGGCGCAGATTAGCCGACGTGATGACTGTCATTTCACAAAGAAGTGCCGTTTCTTATCATGTTCTATACTGAGGCCATTGTATTCGCTAGAAACGCTGCGTGGACACTTCATAATCCCCCACAATGCAATGTGAGTGTTTCAATAAGACTTTATACCCTCATAGAGCGAGTGCTGTCGCTGCTACGAGCACCATGTTCAGCTTCTATTGCAGGGATGTCAGAGTCTTTTTTTTTAAATTTTATTTCGAACATGCAAAGAAAATAAAACAAAACAAAGCAAATTAAGACATGAACAAAGCCACACTTAAACGGACAGAATCTATCTTCAAGCGCATACAGGTCTGAATTTTGCATGGTCGAAAAGGAGTAGGAAGAAGTATAAACTTATTTAATCCTACCCCTCAGTCCTTCTACACCTTTTTTATTAACTTTATACAGCAATTAACCTATACTATTGCCCTAATTTTAACATTGTACCACAACAATCCATAATACAGAAACCGAATTATCCACAACAGGGGTGTCAAACTCATTTTAGTTCAGGGGCCACATCCAGCCTAATATGATATGAAATGGGCCAGATCAGTAAAGTAATATAAACAATAGGATAAGAACTTTTGAGTGAAAAAAGTAAATTCTGTAAAAAAACAAAACAAAACACTTAAATATGCTTAAATTCTACAATACACGCAAAAATACACTTAAAATTCCGTAATTGAAATGTTTACATGTATGAATTGTGCTAGAACATAACATGAACAAATATAAACAACCTGAAAATTCTTTAGTAAAATAAGTGCAATGTTAACAATATTACACCTTAGTTTATCATTTATACACGTGAATCACAACTTAGAGATCACAGTGGATCTACAAATACACCAAACATTAAATAAAAGGGAGAGTATTATTAAAATTCCACATACTTCTCTTAAGAGATTTCAGATATTCACGTTTTGTTGTAAAAGACTAGTCTGTAAATGTAAACATTTTTGTGTAATTTTACATTTTTAACACTAAAACAAAGAGACAAATTTGCAGTTTCCATTATTTATAGTTTATTATAGTCTGATCCAGTTTAGAATTAATTGACCTAAAATTATTTTAACATCCTTGATTGTTAATATTTTCAGTGTAATTTTTGTATTTCACAAATTCATCCCAGGGGCCTGATTGAACCCTCTGGCGGGCCGGATTTGGCCCCCGGGTCACATGTTTGACACCTGTGATCCACAACATTATATTCATGTCAGTATGGACATAAACTCAACATATTGAACATTTTCTTCAATAATTACAGCCCAATGTGATCTCAAAAAGGCCGGATCGGTAAAATAATAGCATAATAGCTAAATAGATAGCTAGGATAGTTTATTTTGAGCATAAAAAGGGCAAAAGAAATTACCAATTTAAACAGGACACTGCAATATTTGGAAGTAAATCAACCAAAAAAACCCAAAAACAAATGTCACACAATGTACAGTCGCGGAAAAAAAAAAACAAAAAACTATTAGATCAGGGGTGTCAACTTGTCAACAATGTCAACTTCAAACTTTTCTCTATATTTGACAGTGAAAAAAGTCAAATTAAACAATGAAAATGTTTACATCTACAAACTATCCTTTCAAACAATGTGAATAATATGAACAAACTGAAAGAATAAGTGTAACTTTAACGCTGTTATGCTTCAGTTTATCATTTCCACATGTACATTAAAACTTACAGATCACAGTGGATCTACAAATACACAAAACATTTAGTAACAGGTGGAATATTATTAAAACTGTACTTATTTTTCTTCAGACACTTCAGGTTCCTCACATTTGTTCGGATTATTCACATTTTTTGTGAAATTATACTTTGTTTTAGTGTAAATACATGAAAATATTTACATTTACAAAAGGGAAAATGTGGAGTTGTGAGTATTTATAGACTATTACGATAGTATTTTACTGGTCTGACCCACTGGAGATTGAATTGGTCTGCATGTGGAACCAGAACTAAAATGATTGTTAATTTCTTAATATCTATTCTTGCATTTCACAAATTCATCCCAGGGGCCCGACTGGACCCTTTGGCGGGCCGGATTTGGCCCCCGGGCCACATGTTTGACACCTGTGATCCACAACATTATATTCGTGTCAGTATGGACATACAAACAGACTCAACAAATTAAACATTTTCTTCAATAATTACAGCCCAACATGATCTCAAAAAGGCCGGATCGGTAAAATAATAGCATAATAAGTAAACAGATAGCTAGGATAGATTATTTTGAGCATAAAAAGGGCAAAAGAAATTACCAATTTAAACAGGACACTGCAATATTTGGAAGTAAATCAACCAAAAAACAAAAACAAATGTCACACAATGTACAGTCGTGGAAAAAACAAACTATTAGATCAGGGGTGTCAAACTCATTTTAGTTCAGGGGCCACATTCAACTAAATTTGATCTGAAATGGGCCGAACCAGTAAAATAATAACATAATAATATATAAATAATGTCAACTTCAAACTTTTCTCTATATTTGACAGTGAAAAAAGTCAAATTAAACAATGAAAATGTTTACATCTACAAACTATCCTTTCAAACAATGTGAATAACATGAACAAACTGAAAGGATAAGTGTAATTTTAACACTGTTATGCTTCAGTTTATCATTACTACATGTACATTAAAACTTACAGATCACAGTGGATCTACAAATACACAAAACATTTAGTAACAGGTGGAATATTATTAAAACTGTACTTATTTTTCTTCAGACACTTCAGGTTCCTCACATTTGTTCGGATTATTCACATTTTTTGTGAAATTATACTTTGTTTTAGTGTAAATACATGAAAATATTTATGTTTACAAAAGGGAAAATGTGGAGTTGTGAGTATTTATAGACTATTACGATAGTATTTTACTGGTCCGACCCACTGGAGATTGAATTGGTCTGCATGTGGAACCAGAACTAAAATGATTGTTAATTTCTTAATATCTATTCTTGCATTTCACAAATTCATCCCAGGGGCCCGACTGGACCCTTTGGCGGGCCGGATTTGGCCCCCGGGCCACATGTTTGACACCTGTGATCCACAACATTATATTCGTGTCAGTATGGACATACAAACAGACTCAACAAATTAAACATTTTCTTCAATAATTACAGCCCAACATGATCTCAAAAAGGCCGGATCGGTAAAATAATAGCATAATAGCTAAATAGATAGCTAGGATAGATTATTTTGAGCATAAAAAGGGCAAAAGAAATTACCATTTTAAACAGGACACTGCAATATTTGGAAGTAAATCAACCAAAAAAAACAAAAACAAATGTCACACAATGTACAGTCGCGGAAAAAAACAAAACTATTAGATCAGGGGTGTCAAACTCATTTTAGTTCAGGGGCCACATTCAACTAAATTTGATCTGAAATGGGCCGAACCAGTAAAATAATAACATAATAATATATAAATAATGTCAACTTCAAACTTTTCTCTATATTTGACAGTGAAAAAAGTCAAATTAAACAATGAAAATGTTTACATCTACAAACTATCCTTTCAAACAATGTGAATAACATGAACAAACTGAAAGGATAAGTGTATTTTTAACACTGTTATGCTTCAGTTTATCATTTCTACATGTACATTAAAACTTACAGATCACAGTGGATCTACAAATACACAAAACATTTAGTAACAGGTGGAATATTATTAAAACTGTACTTATTTTTCTTCAGACACTTCAGGTTCCTCACACTTGTTCGGATTATTCACATTTTTTGTGAAATTATACTTTGTTTTAGTGTAAATACATGAAAATATTTACATTTACAAAAGGGAAAATGTGGAGTTGTGAGTATTTATAGACTATTACGATAGTATTTTACTGGTCCGACCCACTGGAGATTGAATTGGTCTGCATGTGGAACCAGAACTAAAATGATTGTTAATTTCTTAATATCTATTCTTGCATTTCACAAATTCATCCCAGGGGCCCGACTGGACCCTTTGGCGGGCCGGATTTGGCCCCCGGGCCACATGTTTGACACCTGTGATCCACAACATTATATTCGTGTCAGTATGGACATACAAACAGACTCAACAAATTAAACATTTTCTTCAATAATTACAGCCCAACATGATCTCAAAAAGGCCGGATCGGTAAAATAATAGCATAATAGCTAAATAGATAGCTAGGATAGATTATTTTGAGCATAAAAAGGGCAAAAGAAATTACCAATTTAAACAGGACACTGCAATATTTGGAAGTAAATCAACCAAAAAACAAAAACAAATGTCACACAATGTACGGTCGCGGAAAAAAACAAAACTATTAGATCAGGGGTGTCAAACTCATTTTAGTTCAGGGGCCACATTCAACTAAATTTGATCTGAAATGGGCCGAACCAGTAAAATAATAACATAATAATATATAAATAATGTCAACTTCAAACTTTTCTCTATATTTGACAGTGAAAAAAGTCAAATTAAACAATGAAAATGTTTACATCTACAAACTATCCTTTCAAACAATGTGAATAACATGAACAAACTGAAAGGATAAGTGTAATTTTAACACTGTTATGCTTCAGTTTATCATTTCTACATGTACATTAAAACTTACAGATCACAGTGGATCTACAAATACACAAAACATTTAGTAACAGGTGGAATATTATTAAAATTGTACTTATTTTTCTTCAGACACTTCAGGTTCCTCACATTTGTTCGGATTATTCACATTTTTTGTGAAATTATACTTTGTTTTAGTGTAAATACATGAAAATATTTACATTTACAAAAGGGAAAATGTGGAGTTGTGAGTATTTATAGACTATTACGATAGTATTTTACTGGTCCGACCCACTGGAGATTGAATTGGTCTGCATGTGGAGCCAGAACTAAAATGATTGTTAATTTCTTAATATCTATTCTTGCATTTCACAAATTCATTCCAGGGGCCCGACTGGACCCTTTGGCGGGCCGGATTTGGCCCCCGGGCCACATGTTTGACACCTGTGTATTAGACCATCAAAAGTCATCAAAAGCAATGATTATGCATCGAGTACTAACTCCTGTGTGTATCATGTGACTAAAACAGACAGAAAAGAAAACATGGAATGCCTAAAAGCACTGTTTTTGTCAGTACAATGCCATAGATACTGATGGAAGAACTGAATTTTGGTTACCATCAAGAAAACATGGAAAATGGATAGATATCAGCTCTGAAATTAAACTACTATGAGCTCTTTATGTTATCATTATATTTGTTCCAACAAATGCACCTTTAGTTGTACCAGGCATTAAAATGAACAAGAAACTGAAGAAAACAACTGGTGGTCTAATAATTTTTTCTGTGTAACTATTTTATAGCGGCTCTTGAACAATACTTTATGTCCGACATGTGGCAGGAGGAAGAAGCCGAGCTTATATTGTCCAACCCCTATTTTACATGACGTGGCTAATCAGCTAATGTATACAGTCCATAACAAAGAATAGATCAGTCATTAAATTACAAAAAAAAAAGAACAAATAATAACATACCATCAATAACTATTACTGTTGTACTCCCGTTTATTGTTATTATATCTCTGGAAAATAAGGTAATAATTTGTAGATAATGACAATTCCAAACTTTTCTCTGTGTTTTAGAGTGAAAAAAGTAAAATTACATAATGAAAACATTTACATTTACAAACAATTCTTTAAAAATGTGAATAACACAAACAACCTGAAATTTCTTAAACTCATAAAGACCCAAACATTCACTGTTGACCAAAACCATCTACTGATCTAAAATGTTAATTTAATGTTAAACTAGAAGCACTCGGAGAGCGCAGACCTCCGCCAAGGCTGATCAGTGGCCCCCCCCGTGGGCCCCCCCACGCCAAGGAGGTTATGTTTTTGCCAGGGTTTGTTTGTTTGTTTGTCTGTTTGTTTGTTTGTCTGTCTGTTAGTGTGCAACATAACTCAAAAAGTTATGGACAGATTTGGATGAAATTTTCAGGGTTTGTTGGAAATGGGCCCCCCCGTGGGCAACATAACTTTTTGAGTTATGTTGCACACTAACGGACAGACAAACAAACAAACAGACAAACAAACAAACAAACAAACCCTGGCAAAAACATAACCTCCTTGGCGGAGGTAAAAATAAGATTTACACCAAAGAAAATAGAAAATACAGAGGATAATATTAGAACAAATTGTGATAAATCACTTTTAGGAGTGATATTTTGCTTTTTTTTTTTTTTTTTTTAATGGAATTCTGCATTTTCAAACATTTCCCTGTGGTCTGCATAAACTGTAAATGCTCTGCTTGGGTCTGAATTCTTCATTAATTCAACTCCACAGGTCCATCTTCAACCCTATTTCTGAGTAATGACACCAGAAAGGTGGTTTTGAGCGCTGGCCCTTTAAATGCAAATGAGCCACTTCAGGCCCCGCCCACTTTAGGTTATTGGCTGTGCTGCTCTGTCCCGTTCAACCAACGACTGAACATTTTAGGTAATCGGCTCAAAGTTTGGACATATTTTCAGTATGGACTACAACCGCTGCTGCTGATAAACAATTATGTCGTACTCGGAGAAATATTTGTCAGAAGTCTTGACCTTATATGTGCAAATATCGTGATGTAACTAGTTATAAAACAAAACAAATTAAGCAGGAATTAAAACGTGTTGTAGAAATCCACTCAATTTTTGCCAAAATGAATATGAAGATAGCCTTGCAGCACCTGGAGGGTTCAAATTCTAACTTTATGAACTATTAGGGTCCAAATACACAAAAAAATGAACCAAAGACTAATAAAAAAGACTTTAAATAATGTTAAATATATAGAAATTAATGTGGTAGCTGCAACAAAAGTAGCAGTGGGTCTTTATGGGTTAAGAAAAATAAATGTAATTTTAACAATATTATGTCTCAGTTTATCATTGACACATGTACATTACAACTTACAGATCACACTGGATCTACAAATACCCAAATTATTTAATAACAGCCAGAATATTAGTAAAATTGTACTTTTTTTCTGAGGACATTTCAGGTTGTTCATATTTGTTCATGTTATTCCCTTTTTTTGTGAACTGATAGCACTGGTCTACAATTTTTTAGAAATGATTTGCTTCAGAGATTAAATGTGCTAAATGTGACGTATTTTAATAAGATTAATTGGAAAATAAATGACAAAAGTGCTGGTTTGCTGATGTTTTCAAGGTATATGATAAAGTGTTATGACACATATATATATTGGTTTATGTACATTTATATAATAGTTTTAGAAATCTTCCACTAAATAGAACCTGTAAAGTGAATGTATTCTAATGTGCAGACAGTGTTTTGAAGTAGATCTTGTAGCTCTGAGACAAATATTCCTTTTGAGTCAAACCCATTCTCTCGTTAATTCTTGAATTTCACATTTTGACCCAAGGCTGTATCTTGGAAAGTTCAGCCAACCAACATTTTTGACTTGATTTTTCTTTATCAGTGACTCTCATGTGGTAAAATTTCATTACTTTTATTCTGGAAGCATTTTTCTTGTAGACCAGTGTAGTTTGTAAATTTAGATATTTTATTGTAATTTTACTTTAACCCTTTCATGCACGAATTATGAGAACCTTAATCAAAATTTTTTCCTTAGTGTTTTTATTCCTCTTTAGGCATGAAAAAAAATTACAATGCGATTGAAAATTTTCTTCTGAAAAATAAGTTTTAAAAAAATAAATCAAATAAAAATAATAAAATAAAAATAAAACATACATAAAAAAAAAAAATAATAATGAAAAAAAAAAAAAAAAATCTTACGAACCTATTTTTCATGAAGTTGCAAAAATATCCGCTCAGCTGGACACCACATGTTTAATTTTTGATGCACAGAAACATGTATTTACTGATAAATTGTGTGAAAACTATGAGGAGGGGTTGTGATTCTGGGGGGTTTATGATCAGGAGAGATCTACATAATGTTACCAATTCATGTCAGAAAAGATATGGAGTGTCTTAAAACTTTAATAAAGATATGTGTAAAAAAAAAAAAAAACAACGAAAAGAACAAAATCCATGAATATACAAGAGAACAGCTGTAGAATAGCTGTCCACTGTAGTGACCACTATGCATGAAAGGGTTAAATTCTGTTCTAAGTAGTCTTAAAAGGGTCTTAAAAAGTCTTAAAGGAGTGATATTTTGCTTTGTAAAATGGAATTCTGCATTTTCAAACCTTTCCCTGTGGTCTACATAAACTGTAAATGCTCTGCTTGGGTCTGAATTCTTCATTAATTCAACTCCACAGGTCCATCTTCAACCCTATTTCTGAGTAATGACACCAGAAAGGTGGTTTTGAGCGCTGGCCCTTTAAATGTGCATGAGCAACCTTTAATAAAGATATGTGTTAAAAAAAAAAAAAAAAAAAAAAAATTCAATAAATTAAAAAAAAATCCATGAATATACACGAGAACAGCTGTAGAGTAGCTGTCCACTCTAGTGACCAGTATGCATGAAAGGGTTAATTTGGACTTGTCTTTATTTACTTCTTATTATGATAACATTTTACTAGTCCAACCCACCTCAGATTGAATTGTTCTGAATGTGGAACCTGAACTAAAATGATTTTAACATCTTTGATTGTTAATATCTTCAGTGTAATTTTTGCATTTCACAAATTTATCCCACGGGCCGGATTGGATCCTTTGGGGGGGGGGGGGGGGGGGGGTGGCTGGTTTTGGCCCACAGGCTGTATGTTTGACACCCCTGTTCTAGTGTTAGATCGTTTGCTGTTGAGGAAACGACAAGAAATTCAGCCGAGCAGATAATTCTAAAGTCTCAAGAAAATAAAACAATTAGCAGGAAATAAGACAGATTAAGTTCTTCAATCAATGCCAAAGTTCGAAACTGATTTCAGGTTGTTTCAGGCCAATTCCAATATTCTCTTTGTTTTATGGCCATGAGCTGACTGATAACTTTGTGTGTCTGCTAATTTGCTGCCAAACATAATTTATTAAAGTTCTTCACCAAGCTAGGTTAATGAGAACTGTAGGCGTAAACCACAGTGAATAAAGGTGTATATTATAAATGTAAAGCAGGGAGTAACTATAAAGGTAGGTTAAGTATAACTGATATTTCTTGTCATTGCATCTTGGTATTTTTTTTTTTTTTTTTTTTAATTTTCTATCAATAACTTTAGTATTCATGAAATTGCAATGAGATTTTTCATTCGTTTTATTTCAGGGTTGCTTTAATCTAAGGAGTTGCTGCCTTAATAAGTACAAATAGAAGATGTAATGAGCTCTATCTTCAGCCCACACCTTTTCTGTCAATACTGATTTGTTGTCCATGTAATTCAGTGTCTTGTTGATTAGAGTATGGAGGAATTCTGGGAAAATTTCAGTGCAGATGGAAATAAACGGAGCTGAACTACAAGTGAAGTGTCCTACAAAGCGCTCTAAAATTGTTTTACGTAGCAGAGTGACTGATTTTGCCCCAAATTTCCTTGGCCGGTATTAAGTTTTTATGCCGGACCACAAGACATATTTTATTAACAAGTTTCCTTTTTTTTTTTTTTTTTTTTAGTTGAAGTTTTAGCTTAATTGCTCAGATCAAATCTCCGTTATACAAAGTTCAGGATATAGAGCATGGGTAGGCAACCTTTACTATTTAAAGAGCCATTTTAGGAGAGAAATAGAAAAAAAAAAAAAATAATAATAATCCGGAGCTAAAAGTATCCTCAAAGTGGTGACTGTTTAAGAAGCTCTGCAGGATTAGTTTGTACAAAATATGTCAAGAATAAATGAAAGTTTCTGTGCGTTTACAGAACTACAAAGAAATAACAGAACTACACAACAGAAAACTGACTATTGTTATTATTTTGTTGTGCAGCAAAAAAAGACTGATATGTGAAGGCTTTTAGACATGAATACCTTTAGTGTCATAAAGTACAACGTTGTCTACTTTTACTACTTCTACTTGTTTTTTTTTGTTTTTTCACTGTTTTTAATTGTACAGCTGTTTTTATGTCTTTTTTAATCTATTCTTGTATTTTAGTCTATTATTTTGCTTTTTTTTATTCTTCTGTACGACACTGTTCTTAATTGTACAGCTGTTTTATGTCTTTAATCTATTCTTGTATTTTATTCTTTTATTTTGGTTTTTCTTTCGTAAGTCCCTTTGGAAAAAAGCGTCTGCCAAATGCATACATGTAAATGTAAAAATGGAAATGTATTTTTTGATTCATTTTGAGTGTAGTGTACATTTTTACAACTGCACAACATGAGAATGACTTTATGGTTGCGATAATAATTTTAAAAAAATAGGACCAATGGCCCTGTAACTTACCGGCCAAATGAAAAGCTTTGGGAAATGTATCCAGTTGCCATTTATTATCACCCAGTTCTGTGTATTTATTATATTACAGAAATAGTCCATGTTTTGGTCATAGTCCAATCAGATCTGTAAAAAATTCAAATTCCAACTTGATATCATTGATACTGATTTATTGGATCAATCCACTTCCTATGTGTTATAATGGGAAAATTTTTCAAAGTCACACCAAACCCAGAATCAGATCCGGATCGAAATAATTTCAATACCTTGTGTTGACATCATCATACAGAAGCTGTATACCAAGTCTGAAGTCAATCAGGACTGTAGTTTGGGAGAAAAAGACAATTGAAATTTTTTCCCCCACAACAGCCTACGTTAAATTTTCCGTAAGTTCCCGGATCCAGAAAAAGATCCTGATCAGCATGTGGGCATTATGTTTTGGTCATCTCCCCATCAGGGCTGGACTGTAGAAACTTACACTAGATATCATTTATACAGGGTGACCCAAAAAAACGGGAATTTTTGAAGTGCGTATTGGCAGACATGAGCAAATGGCAGCACTGCGAGACAGTGACCTTGAGCAAGTAAACACACCCCCATTTTAGTAACCATGGATCAGTGGAACGGGCAACAGTGTGCGTTAGCCATAAAAATGTTTTATAAAAACGGTGATAGTTTGACAGCTGCGCAGAAACCTGGTTTCAGCAGGATGGAGCGACATCACACTGCACGGCAATCATCGGAGGCTGTGCGAGAATTGTTCGGTAACCGTGTGATCTCAAGATTCGGTAACGTTCCCTTGCACCCTACATCGCCAGATTTGTCCGTTTGTGATTTTTTCTTGTGGGGCTATCTCAAGAGTAAAGTGTACACGACTCGAGCAAGAACTGTGGATGAGTTAAAACAGAGAATTCAGGATGAAATTCACAGTATCCCAGCTGAGATGTTGCAGCGGTCAGTGAGGAATCTCAACAGCAGATTTCAAGAATGCATTCGTACAGGAGGACGCCATCTACAGGAAGTCATTTTTAAAAAATGAAAATTCCATCATTGTTTCTTAAATGGGATGTTTTAAGGTTTCAATTACTATGAATACAATATTTTTCTTCCATCACTCTTGATTTTATTGGATTGTTAAAAAGTTCCCGTTTTTTTTTGTGTCACCCTGTATTTACTGAGTTATTGCATTGATCCACTTCCTATCGCTTATAATGGGGAAGTTCTTCAAAGTCGCCCCAAATCCAGAATCAGATCCAGATCCAAATAATTTCACCAACTTTTGCTGACATCATCATAAAGAAGCTGTATACCAAGTTTGAAGTCAATCGGAATTGTAGTTTCAGAGAAGAAGACGATTGAAATTTTTGTAACGGACGACAGATGCCGCCGGATGCCGCATGACGACAATAAAAAGTGTAAAAAAAAAAAAAAGTGTAATTCAATTCCAATTTTTTTTTTGATGAAGCCAAATGGAGCCACTTGAGAAGGGCCCAAGAACCAAATGTGGTCCCAGAGCCACAGGTTGGCCACCCCTAATGTAGACCTTTCATCGGACTATCCAAAACAGTTCTGAGGCAGCAGAAACAACTCAACTGTTCAGGATTTAAGTGCAGTGTTTCATTTTTAGGCTGAAAACAGTGTCATCTGAACAATAAATGTTTCTGGTGTGTTCGAAGGATGTGTGGACCAAGGTTATAATAGTTTAGGATTTTCATTATGGTTTAGTTTTATTTAGTTTTGACTGTTTTTTCCTCTAATTCAGTTAGTTATAATTACTTTTTAGAGCAGGTTTGCTAGTTTTTATTAGTTTTTGTTTTTTTCTAAATGCTCAATTTTAGTTTGAGTTTTTTCATATATTTTATCTTCTTTGCCGTCGTATTCAAACTAATCCCAAACAGGACTCTGCTGCTTTCTCCCAACTTTAATCTCCATGTTTCCAGGTAGAGACGGCTCTAAACGACAAATGACGAGAAGTGACGAACCATGAAGTGCCGTATGGTGCCTCCAGCTAAAACTGCTCGAGCAAAGACGAAAACGAAGAGAATTTTATCCACAATTTTCATACATTTTAGTTAGTTTTGTAAGCACACAATACAATTTCAGTTATTTATAATTTTGTCTTTTAATTATAGTTTTTATTTATTTTAGTTAACAAAAAGGTTTTTTTCAATTCTAGTTTTGGTCATTTCATTAGTTTTCGTCATCGGTAATAACCTTAGTGCAGAACAGCTGGCGGATGTCCTCACTTTCATCTTCAACATCTCCTTGGGCAGGTAACTGGTTCCACTGTGGGTTCAAGACTGCTACCATAGTCCCCAAGAAGACAAAGTTTCCAGTGACCTGTTTCTAGGCCCATCATCCCAATGCTCTCCTATCCCATCATGCTTCATGCTTTGCTCGTAGCGTAAAAAGACCTTCCTCAGCAGCTCATCATAAAGCTGACTCCGTTGGACCTGGTTTTCTTGTCTTAGGAGAAGCATTTCCATCATTACCACGCTTTACAGCAAGTCTGGTGTCCCACAGGGTTATGCACTCAGTCCACTGCTCTTCATTCTGCTGACTCCCGACTTCTCAACCATCACAGTAGATTTCAAAGAAAACTGTGCGAAGTCGGATTTACGGTTTGGTGAATGGGAGTTCAAGGGTCTTATGGTTATAGATGATCTGTTTGAGGGAGAACATTTAAAATCCTTTAGTCAGATTCAGGAGAAATATGGTTTGATTTCTTCTGATTTTTACAGATTTCTGCAGTTGAGAAGTTATTTGATGTCACATAAAGAACGGTCACTTCTTCAAACACAAGCCACTGACTTGGAAAGGTTTTTCATAAAGATCATGAAAGAAGATAAATGTGACAAGATTGTGTCAAATCTTTACAAATACTTACATTTGAATATATTGGGGAGTACTCTTCAGGTAAAGGAGAAGTGGGAACTAGAAATGAATGTTGTGATTGGGGACCAAGAATGGGAACAATTGTGTGAAAATGGACACAAACTGACCAGCAGCCCAACATGGAAAGAGTTTATCTGGAAAGTGAACGTTAGATATTTTAAAACCCCATTTATTATTTTTAAGTTTGACAAAACTAAAACAAATTTATGCTGGAGACATTGTGGACAAATTGGAGATCACACACACATTTTTTGGGATTGTCCAAAACTTAAGTCTTTCTGGGAGGGAATTAGGGGGGAACTTTCTAAAATACTACACACTTACACTGAATTTGACCCACTGATTTTTATCTTTGGAGTGCTCCCTGCTAATTTTTTTAAAATAAGGATAAAGAATATCTTTTGAAAATTCTTGTCTTGGTAGCAAAAAAAAAATGATAACTGTATCCTGGTATAAACCACTTCCTCCAACAATAAATCAGTGGTAGGAAAGAATTGTGAGGGTCTATACAATGGAAAAAATAACAGCAAACCTAAACCTTACCACTGATTTGTTCAAGAAGAGGTGGAATCCTTTGATAACCCATTTGGATTTGATATTGTAGCATTTGAGAGTCTGACGCTGGGGGGATATTATTTGTATTTTTATGAAATTATTAAAATAATTGTAGGCAGATATACTAGGTATGCAAATAAGACCTTGTAACAGTAGACTGATTTGAGGTACCAGTTTGCCGAGAAGTTATGTTTATTTGTTTATTACTTCCACCAAGGAGGTTATGTTCTTGCCAGGGTTTGTTTGTTTGTTTGTCTGTCTGTTTGTCTGTCCGTTAGTGTGCAACATAACTCAAAAAGTTATGGACAGATTTTGATGAAATTTTCAGGGTTTGTTGGAAATGGGATAAGGAAGAAATGATTAAATTTTGGTGGTGATCGGGGGTGGGGGGGCCCACGGGGGGGGGGGCGCAGACCAGAAAATTTCATCAAAATCTGTCCATAACTTTTTGAGTTATGTTGCACACTAACGGACAGACAAACAGACAGACAAACAAACAAACAAACCCTGGCAAAAACATAACCTCCTTGGCGTGGGGGGGCCAAGGGGGGGGGCCACTGATCAGCCTTGGCGGAGGTCTGCGCTCTCCGAGTGCTTCTAGTTTATTTATTTATTTACTTATTTTTTATGTTATAAAAGATATGTAGCTTTCTACATTAGGAATATGTAAGGATTGTACATATTGTAAAGCTTGAAATATGAATAAAATTTTGTTAAAAAAAAAAAAAAGAAAACTGTGCGAAGTCTGCATATTGAGTGTCGTCTCTTAACACAGACAAAACCCTTTCCCATCATGCATTCAGGAACGCCGAACATCAATGGCTCCTAAAGTGATTGTCGACTACACCAAATTCCTTGGCATTCACCTTAGTCGCTCCCTAAACACCGTAACCGCAACCAGTAAATCCCAGTAGTGTCTCTACTTTCTATGTAGACTGTGACGAGTCCATCTCCTAGCCCACATCCTCACCACATTCTGCAGAGGGGCCATCAAGAGCATCCTGAGCAGCTGCACCAGGGCCCGGTTTGGGAATTGCACTGTCTCAGATTGCAGTAGGGGACATTTACACCACACACTGCATCTGCAAAGCCAACAGCATAATGGATGACCCCACACACCCCTCAAACAAACTCTTCACCCTCCTGCCATCTGGCAAAAGGTAGCGGAGGACTCTGGCCCTCGTGGCCCAGACTGAGCAATGGTTTTAATCCCCAAAGCCATCAGACTCCAAACACAGACAAACACAAAACTGGACTGACCTCATCACAAACGCTGACCCATTTCACACTCATATTCGTCTGTACAGAATCATTCCACTCCCTTGACAGTTGTGCACATGTCAAGTTTACATTTATACCATTTATATTATATATGGCACTTTGATGCAATGTCCTTATTGTCCTTTGCAGTTTGTTTCACACTGTTTACAGACATTTGCACACATTCACTTGATGATTTTTGGGAGTGATTATTGACCATAAACTCTGTTGGAAACCACAAATAGAATATATCAAACGCAAAATGTCCAAAGCTGTTGCGATTCTTTATAAAACTCGAGACTTATTAAGCAAAAAATGTTTGCATATGTTGTATTGTTCACTTGTAATGCCATATATGTCATACTGTGTGGAAATATGGGGCAATGTGTATAAGACTAATTTAGACCCAATAATTAAACTCCAAAAAAAAGCTATTAGAGTCATAAACAAAGCTGGTTATCTCCAATCAAGTAATCCACTTTTTGTAGAATCTGGTTTACTAAAATTTCTTGACATTGTATATTTAAAAACAATGGAATTTATGTTTCGCGTTAAAAGTAAGTAGTCCTTTTTGTATTCAGAAAATTTTTAAGTTAAGAGAAGGACATTATAATTTAAGAGGGATGTTTGTGTTTGAAAAATGTAAAGTAAGAACAAACGTTAAATATCACAGTGTTTCAGTTATTGGTGTCAAGCTATGGAACGAACTGAAGGATGAAGTGAAATTGTGTAGCTCACTGTTGAGTTTCAAAAAGAATTTAATTGGTCAAATTATGAAGGGCTGTGAAAGTAATATGATCACAAAATAACTTATTACACTGAATGTAGTATAATTTAAGTTTAAGTATTTATCTGCTGCAACTTAAGGTGTGGACATGGACTAAGGATGTAAATAGGAGAAGCAGAAATAAGCCTCCGGCTTCAGCTTCTTCCTTTTTCAGTTACAAATTGTGTTAATTTTATGTTTGTTTGTTTTTTTTAATATGTATGTGTTTTGTATTTTGTATTTAACTGAAATAAATATTCATTCATTCATTCATTCATTCATTCATGTAGCCCCATGTTGTTTTTATTTATGCTTCTCATGTTCTAGGTAACAACAAGGTCTTTGAGGAATATATTTTCATCATATTTCAAGGTTGAAATGACAAAGAAACTTCTTAAAAGGTGTTAATATTCCAGAGTCTTACCAACATGGGTCAGTCTGGTACTAAAAACCACCAAAACCACCAATAAATCTAAACAACACTATATAGAGACTGTATCACTCACTGAATAAATTATAAAAAACGTATTCTTTACACATATCTGTATTATGGTATCATCAAGTTTTGCCAATCAGACTAAAACAGATAGATGCTTTTATTGACAGGTACTCACAATAACAGTCTTATAACACTGGGTTACAATAAAAATGTTTTTTTGCAAGTTGTCTCGGTTTTTTCAACTGAATTAGGACCATTTTGCACCGCTAAATCATAAAATGACATCTGTTTTTGTCAGTCAGGTCAGGTTTTTTTTGCGAATTTGATTTTGAAAAATTCGATCTTCTCACAAAATTGATTACATTTTTGTGACTTTATCAGTTGATTTTTTATATAGTTCTCACCCAAAATAGGTTTTAAGAGAAAAAAATCATTTGATCACTTGGTTCCTGTTAGGCACAATGGTGTATTCACCGCAGATGTAGCAGAATACGTCAGGCTTATTTTTGCAAGATCTTCTAGTCAAAGCCATTTCATTCACCTGTAATATTAAAAAAAAACATTCATCATAAATTGGCAAAAGTAAAATCTTCAGAACTCGTTTATTGCAAGAAATATGAAAGAATTTTGTATCATATGATGTGAAAATGCCCATAAATGTAAGCAAAAATGTTAAAAAGCCAATATGTAACATAGTTCAGAAAGTTGAGCTGATTGAGCAAAATTAATGTGATTTTTGGATTCAGCACACCAAAATGATCCTAAATCAGCTCAAAAAACTTAAACAATAAATTTGTTGTTGACCAGTGTAATCTTCATGTGCTGCATCAGTTGATAGTTTAGATCACAGGTGTCAAATGTGCGGCCCGGGGGTCAGAACGGGCCTGCCAAAGGGTCCAATCCGGCCCCTCGGATGAATTTGTGAAATGAAAAAATTATAATGAAGATATTAACAATCAAGGATGTGAAAATCATTTTAGGTCAGTTCAGTCTGAGGTGGGTCAGACCAGTAAAATACAATCATAACAACCTATAAATAATGAAAAAAGCCTTTTTTCCCCCCTTTTTTATGTAAAATAAGTAAAATTACACAAAAATGTTTATATTTACAGACTATCCTTTTACAAAAAATGTGAATAACCTGAACAAATATGAACAATATGAAATTTCTTAAGAGACGTATGTAGAATTTTACCAATATTCTGCCTGTTACTAAATATTTTGTGTATTTGTAAACCCGCTGTGATCTTTAAGTTGTGATGCACATGTAGAAATGACAAACTAAGGCGTAATATTGTTAAAATTGCACTGATTTTTCTCAGAATTTTCAGGTTGTTCGTATTTGTTCATGTTATGTTCAACTACAGTTCGTAGATGTAAACAGTTTCATTACGGATTTTTACTTTTTTCCCTCAAAAACATAGAGAAAACTTTGGTGCTGACATTATTTTTAAATTGTTAACCTATTATTTATATTATTTTACTGGTCCGGCCCACTTGAGATTATATTAAGGTGAATGTGGCCCCTGAACTAAAATGAGTTTGACACCCCTGGTTTAGATTATAGCTCTGTTAGGTTAGCTCTGCTTTTAGAGAGAAAACAGCCACAGGAAAACCACAAATCACCTGTTTTCTGTTCGGTTTCTGTTGTCAATAGCTGAACTAAAGATCTGTTTGGAATCCAACAAACAAGGTCAGAACCGTCACAGTTTAGTCTGAACCGTGGATCAACAAACGACAACTTAGCAAAGATAGGAACATCCCATAATAACTTTATACCTTCATAAGCCTCAATCAAACTCACCTGTGTAGAAGAAACGCTGACATTTCAGTGTCAGACTCCATTCGTTGCACCTCACCGTCACCAGACAAGTCTGAGACGTTCACACGTTGAAGTCGCATGTAAAGTCAAAAAGCCTCACTAGAATGTCAACCTTCAAAGTTTTCTAGCATCACAATCCAGTCAACACATGTGCGCAAGAACACAATCAATTAATGCTAATTAGAGCAGAAATACAACAGTAGTATGTAGGGAATGGGTCTTACATCATTATGCTGCATAATGGAACAACACGTCTTTGTTATTTGTTGTTAAGAGTTAGACAATGAAAAGTCTCTGTGCGCCAGTCGCTCACTCATAACATCATCCTCCATTGTTAAGCAGCTGAAGATGTGAAAAGGGGTTGGACGGTAATTGTATCTTGACATTGAAGCAGATAAAGTTGTTTTTTGTATCTGAGCTCTGAATGACAGAGGTTGAAAGTTCTAGCTCAGTGGTTCTTAACCTTGCTGGCGGTACTGAACCCCACCAGTTTCATATGCGCATTCACCGAACCCTTCTTTATTAAAAAATACAATATGATTTTTTTCAAATTCAAGACACCGGCATATGTTTTACTGGTGCACAAAATGAACCGTGCATTAACATCCCTGTGCTCAGAGAACAAAACCAACACAGTGCATGAACTCACAACAAATTCCATACCTTTTCACAAAGACATGACCTTTTTTAATACTACCACACTGAAATGGTTTTAAGTTTTAACCTTATGTATTCCAATAATGAACTTATTGTATTTATGCTATTTATCATTTTTAACATTTTAACACACACCCATCACCTAATTTCCATCAGGTTACAATAATAATGAATATTTACTGCAAATCAGTGTGACTTCTGCTGTTGTGTATATGTATGTGTAGGCCGTCAGGTCAACCCGGTTTTTGTTTCATCTCGCTCCGAACTTTCCAAACCACGCAATTTTGACATAAAAAAAAGATAATTGCATGTAGTGTATCAAAAAAAAAAGAAGTTCTCGTTATACTCCTTCAGTATTTTTGTGATCGTTGTTTTATTACGGCACTAGCTCGGCTTTAGCATAATACGATTTTTCCATCCGTAACGGTGCATCGGTTGTCACATGATTGTAACTGACCAGTGTGGTGACCGAAAAATGTAAACAAACGGTACACATAGCTGCCTTCGTGGTTAACAGGAAGTAGCAAAAGTCATAACAACGATGTGGAAAATACTCAAATAATTCATCGTCAGACGAGTGAAAGAGATTATAAACACTTCCGGATGTGTTGTAGTGCTATAAGCAACAACAATACACCGCGTATACTGGATGTCAATCAGAGAAAGAGTCTCCAAAGCTGTTTGTTTACATACACGGACCTAGCCCGACACACACACCCGACTAATGAGTCGAGTGTGTGTCTTGACCTCCGCCGAACCCCTGAGACTGACCCACCGAACCCCTAGGGTTCGATCGAACCCAGGTTAAGAACCACTGTTCTAGCTTGAGCAATTGTTGAAATCCTCAGAACATTTTTAAGATGGAAGTGGTTTATTTATTTAGGTGTTTGTTGAACAGGGACAAATGCATTGGACATTATTTAATATAAAACACAAAACAGACGTCATGCATATGAGTTTCTACCCAAGGCTAATGTGCAACCCCTTTGTCCCTTTGTATTTTGTTTCTACCTACAGTATGTTCCAAAAAAAAGTTCAACCGTTACAACAAAGTTCAAGAGCAGAGTTAAAACTGTACAAAAACATTACGTTACGACTCGTCGCTTCAACAATTTGATCCGTATTCTCTCACAAAGGTATTTCTAATTTAACTTTTTAAGCTTTTGTACAACAGAAAAAGAGAGGTTGAAGTTGAAGATACTGCAATGCTGTAAGCAAGAATTACAAGCACAGTAAAGAGGAAAAGGCTGACGACACTTGGTCAAAGTCAGAGGCTCGGTGAATCCCAAAACCTGAGACTTTCCTCACACCTTTCATGGTTTTTGCTTCCTCGGTGACAGAGATAAGAGAGGAAAAGCCTGTTTTGAACCTCAGCACAAAACAGCCCTAATGGTCTTAGATCATGTTCCCTCTCTGACACACCATTAAGTGCTAAATGTTAGGAATTGCATTACTGCAGCTTCTAAGATTAAGAGTGATAAGGAAAAGCTGTTATTCCTATCTACTGTGCTCACCAGCACAGGCCATAGCTTTCTGCTGATGAATAATTCACACAGCCAAATCATCCGCCGCAAAAGATAAAGGCCCTCCAACCACTCCTCAAGTGTATTGATTTTAGTTCTCTTTGTATGTTGGACTGAAGAGTGTCAAATGGATAATGGGAGCACAAACTGTAAAAAAAAAAAAAAACAAAACAGAGTCATAAGCACTTTCAATCACTTTTCAGAAACATCAAGGACAGACAGACTTGTAAAGGTTAACATGTGTCATTTGAGCCGCACTAACTTTGTCATAGCATTTTTACAGAACAAATATACTTAGAAGTGTCTGATTTGTGACCCGTTTGTACAAAACACATGATTCAGTCTATTAACAATCCGCATCCCACTCACATTTTAACTTGATTAAAAAAGGTTTCTTTGAATTTGGTTGGTTTTCTCTCCGACTGCACTTAGGTCATGGTTATTTATTTTCTAAGTCGTCTTTATGAAACACATCAGAAACCTTTCTTAGCCTTCATACTTCCTAGGGGAGTGGGCTGGATACATGTTTCACTGACAGACAAGCCAACAGCAGCAGCAGCAGCCCACAAATATTTACGCTAACTGTAGTTTACAAGCAAGTGCCGGCAGTGTTTCTGTAGCTGCTGAACTGACAAGGTAACAAGGCTGCAAACAGGCATTAGGGACTCCATTTTTTACCAGAGGATATGTTTCTAGCCTTAAAATTGTTTGGATGAATACAAGTCTCTATACGAGTGCCGATACCGGAAGCTGTTCCTTTTACGATAATATGTTTGATTTTCTCAAAGCCAAGAAGTAGATGATCTGAAATAGCGTGAGACTCGACCGCAAGAGGACTAGGACTGCCGTTGTCCTGTCGAGCTGAGCTACCTAGCGCTACTGAGCATCCGCATGCCCGTAAGCGTTTGCACAGTTTAAATGCCCATCAACTTGTGCTAGCCCAGGCAGAAGTGAGTCATATTTTGTACGTATATTTCTTTTATTGTGCCTTTTGAGCAGTAAGCATGAAAGCAATTATGTGCACGAAAGATAGACATAGAATATTGACGTGAGATGATAATAGCGTAAGGAAGTTCTCATTGTGTTACATCGGGTTAAGTGCATGGGTCAGGTGGGTGTTAATAGTGTTTAGACCAGTGGTTCTTAACCTGGGTTCGATCGAACCCTAGGGGTTCGGTGAGTCAGTCTCAGGGGTTCGGCGGAGGTCAAGACACACACTCGACTCATTAGTCGGGTGTGTGTGTCAGGCTAGGTCCGTGTATGTAAACAAACAGCTTCGGAGACTCTTTCTCTGATTGACATCCAATATACGTGGTGTATTGTTGTTGCTTATAGCACTACAACACATCCAGAAGTGTTTATAATCTCTTCCACTCGTCTGACGATGAATTATTTGAGTATTTTCCACATCGTTGTTATGACTTTTGCTACTTCCTGTTAACCACGGAGGCAGCCATATTTAGCGTTTGTTTACATTTTCCAGTCACCGCACTGGTCAGTTACAGTCATGTGACAACCGACGCACCGTCGCGGATGGAAAAATTGTATTACACTAAAGCCGAGCTAGTGCCGTAATAAAACAACGATCACAAAAATACTGAAGGAGTATAACGAGAACTTTTTTTTTATACACTACATGCAATTATCTTTTTTTTTTTATGTCAAAATTGCGTGGTTTGGAAGGTTCGGAGCGAGATGAAACGAAAACCGGGTGAACCTGACGGCCCTCACATACATATACACAACAGCAGAAGTCACACTGATTTGAAGTAAATATTCATTATTATTGTAACCTGATGGAAATTAGGTGATGGGTGTGTGTTAAAATGTTAAAAATGATAAATAGCATAAATACAATAAGTTCATTATTGGAATACATAAGGTTAAAAATTAAAACCATTTCAATGTGGTTATATTAAAAAGGTCATGTCTTTGTGAAAAGGTATGTAATTTGTTGTAAGTTCATACACTGTGTTGGTTTTGTTCTCTGAGCACAGGGATGTTAATGCACGGTTCATTTTGTGCACCAGTAAAACATATGCCGGTGTCTTGAATTTGAAAAAAATCATATTGTATTTTTTAATAAAGAAGGGTTCGGTGAATGCACATATGAAACTGGTGGGGTTCAGTACCGCCAACAAGGTTAAGAACCACTGGTTTAGATTATTGTTTAAGTTAGTTCAACAGACGCCAATAATGGTAGCCTACCGTTTAACTGACTAAATCCATGTTAACAGTTCCTGTAAGCAATTACATGTACACGAAGGATAGACGTGGAATATTGAAGTGAGATGATAACATAAATAATGGTGTTTCTATAGGAGGAGCTTTATTTGATAGAAGTTATAAGCCTGTCGAAATGAGCTTCCTCTACCCATATTCAGATGAATAAGTAAATAATGGTGTTTTTCTACAGTCGAAGCATTATTTCATTTTCAAATAGGCGTGTCGAAACGTAAGGTAGCATGTTTTGACGGGGTAGCGTCAATCGATAGACATCGCTGTCGATATAAGCTACTGGTAGATTACTTCGACGGAGCAGATCAACTCGACAGAACACCGTCTTTGCCTCCAAAAAGCTCTTTGTGTTTGTTTTTGTTGACTGACTTCGGGCTCAACACGTTATCTTTTTGCCTTTGACGAATCAGACATAACATTCTGACGCTGACGGGGAAAGTGGTATTAATGTTGATGATTTCATTCCAATGGGACCAGTCGGTGTATGGATGTACAGGGTGGGGAAGCAAAATTTACAATGAACATTTAGTTGTTTTTTCTCAGCAGGCACTACGTCAATTGTTTTGAAACCAAACATATATTGATGTCATAATCATACCTAACACTATTATCCATACCTTTTCAGAAACTTTTGCCCATATGAGTAATCAGGAAAGCAAACGTCAAAGAGTGTGTGATTTGCTGAATGCACTCGTCACACCAAAGGAGATTTCAAAAATAGTTGGAGTGTCCATAAAGACTGTTTATAATGGAAAGAAGAGAATGACTATGAGCAAAACTATTACCAGAAAGTCTGGAAGATACTATTAAAGAAGAATGGGAGAAGTTGTCACCCCAATATTTGAGGAACACTTGCGCAAGTTTCAGGAAGCGTGTGAAGGCAGTTATTGAGAAAGAAGGAGGACACATAGAATAAAAACATTTTCTATTATGTACATTTTCTTGTGGCAAATAAATTCTCATGACTTTCAATAAACTAATTGGTCATACACTGTCTTTCAATCCCTGCCTCAAAATATTGTAAATTTTGCTTCCCCACCCTGTATTAGGCAGCAAGTCAACATGTAGATATAGACATCATGATTAATGGTAATAAATTACTTAACCATTTACTGGGCAAGTTACTCTTTTTGGTAATTTCCCCAAACATTAAATATGGGTCCAATCCAGTTTGATGCTGTTCAGTCTCATTTAAATCAGCCAAGGCTAGTGTTCAATACCAAAAAATCTAAAGTTATGGTCTTCACAAATGAAAAACGGCTACCCTCTCAGCTCCCTCAAATCAAAAACTAGGGCCGTGTATTGGCAAGAATCTGGCAATACGATACAAATCATGATACTATGATCACGATACGATATATCATGATGTTAAAAAGGCAATTTTTTGTTTGTTTCTTTTTTTATGATTATTTCCTTGAAGAATTGAATTACACCAGAAATCTGCACAAATACTGAACACAATTTTATTTGATCACAAAAGGATCTAATGCTGTATCACAACATTTTCCTGTTAAAATTTAAGTGATGTTTTACAGACATTACTTTGGACCTCTGGGCCACCGTACTGCAACAGACCAAGAAATTATCCACTATAAGAAAAAAAAAAAGAGAGAACAGCCAAAAAATGTATCCACTATAAGAAAAAAAAGAGAACAGCCCAAAAAATTATCCGCTATAAGAAAAAAAAGAGAACAGCCCAAAAAATTATCCACTATAAGAAAAAAAAGAGAACAGCCAAAAAATGTATCCACTATAAGAACAAAAAAGAGAACAGCCCAAAAAATGATCCGCTATAAGAAAAAAAAGAGAACAGCCCAAAAATTTATCCACTATAAGAAAAAAAAGAGAACAGCCAACAAATTTATCCACTATAAGAAAAAAAGGAGAACAGCCCAAAAAATTATCTGCTATAAAAAAAAAGAGAACAGCCCAAAAAATTATCCACTATAAGAAAAAAAAGATAACAGCCAAAAAATTTATCCACTATAAGAAAAAAAAGAGAACAGCCCAAAAAATTATCTGCTATAAGAAAAAAAAGAGAACAGCCAAAAAATGTATCCACTACAAGAAAAAAAAAGAGAACAGCCCAAAAAATGATCCACTATAAGAAAAAAAGGAGAACACGCCATAAAATTACTAACTATACCAACTATATTAATGGAAATATTTTTAAAACAACTTTATTTTTGGCGCACTGACCTCCTCTTCCAGTGGGTTACTTCCTTAGCATTAGCCACATTAGCTGAAGGCCTTAAACATTTTCAGCCTATGCTTTTATTTTTTGTGGTGGCTTTAATTTTTTAAAGCAAGAGACCTTTTGGGTAAACAGCGCCCCCCCTAACTGAAAAGGTGGATGATGTTTTTTTTTTTTTTTCTTATAGTGGATAATTTTTTGGGCTGTGCTGTTATTTTCTTATAGTGGATAATTTTTTGGGCTGTTCTGTTTTTTTTCTTATAGTGGATAATTTTTTGGGCTGTTCTGTTTTTTTCTTATAGTGGATCATTTTTTGGGCTGACACCTCTGGGCCACCGTACATTACAGTTTAAGATCCTGTTCAAATGTTCATATTCTATTAGTTCAGAACTAACATCATAACATTTTTCTTGTGCAATCCCCACAAAGGAACTAACATTATTTAATAAAAGACTGTTAAATACGAATAAAAAAATATAAGAAAAAAAAAAAAAGAGCCTCCACAATATCTGCATTTGAATAAATACCTAAAAATATTGATACAGTACTTTTTAATATTGATATACTGTTGTAAAATGTAATATCGCGATTTATTGCAGAACTGATATTTTCTTACACCCCTAATGAAAACAGCTGAAGGGAAGGAAATCCTAATGGTGTCATCTTACAAATACTTAGGATGTATTCACACCCACCTCTTTTTGGTCTGTTTAAAATGGACCAGAGTTTGTTTCCCCGGAAAGTACGGACTTTTTTTTTTTTTTAGGTGTGAATACAAACATGCGAACTCTGACTCGAATCAAACAAGCAGACTCTGGGCAGGTTCACTTCTGGTGTGAATATAACCAGCCTCGAGCCGAAAACAAACCATGAAACCATGAGCCTTTTTTTGCTTGATGAGCCACCGTAGCCGCTGGAAGTAGCCGAGCCTCATGGGTGGTCAAAGCTGATAGCAGCAGCCATGAGCCATGGACAGACGTGGAGCAATGAGGAAACTGAATGTCTTATTCACATTTGATCAGATGTTCATATGAGGAAACTGGCACCGAAGGAGCTGTTCTTGACAGTTGACATTATTTTTTTTAAATTTCTGTCTGTAAAAATAGAATACATATTCCGAAAACGACAACTGTGCGTAGGACCTCCACGTATGTTTTCATCAACATCCACCATCTCTGACTGACCCCGCCCCCGACTTTTCTGTCCAACGGCAGCGCAGTTCGTCACATGTGTGCCTCTGTGTACACATTTTGGTCCACTAGCAAAAAGTGTAATGAGAATGCGATCTGACCTAAACGATAAAAATAAAGTTCACATTCGATCCGAATCAAATAAGTGTTTGTATTCAGGGTGGGGAAGCAAAATTTACAATATTTTGATTGAAAGGGATCGAAAGACAGTGTATGACCATTTAGTTTATTGAAAGTCATGAGAATTTATTTGCCACAAGAAAATTGACATAATAGAAAATGTTTTTATTCTATGTGTCCTCCTTCTTTCTCAATAACTGCCTTCACACGCTTCCTGAAACTTGTGCAAGTGTTCCTCAAATATTCGGGTGACAGCTTCTCCCATTCTTCTTTAATAGTATCTTCCAGACTTTCTCGTAATAGTTTTGCTCATAGTCATTCTCTTCTTTCCATTATAAACAGTCTTTATGGACACTCCAACTATTTTTGAAATCTCCTTTGGTGTGACGAGTGCATTCAGCAAATCACACACTCTTTGACGTTTGCTTTCCTGATTACTCATATGGGCAAAAGTTTCTGAAAAGGTATGGATAATAGTGTTAGGTATGATTATGACATCAATATATGTTTGGTTTCAAAAGATTTGACGTAGTGCCTGCTGAGAAAAAACAACTAAATGTTCATTGTAAATTTTGCTTCCCCATCCTGTAAAACCATACAAAATAATCAACAAAATGGAAAAAAAAAGATCAAAAAATTGAACAAAAAACAAACGATATTGACAAATGAAAAAAAAAGAACAAAATTATCTAAAAATTGAACAAAAACGAATAATATAAATCAACAAATTAAAACTAAAAAAAGAACAAAATTATCCAACAATTGACCAAAAAATGAACAAAATCATCAACAAAATGAAAAAATAAAAACAAAAAAAGAACTAAATTATCCAAAAATTGAACAAAAAACTAACAAAGTAATCAACAAAATGAAAAAAAAAAACCAAAACAAAAAACAAAATTGTACCAAAATGTAACAAAAAAACATAAAACAATCAACAATACGAGTGCATTCAGCAAATCACACACTCTTTGACGTTTGCTTTCCTGATTACTCATATGGGCAAAAGTTTGTGAAAAGGTATGGATAATAGTGTTAGGTATGATTATGACATCAGTATATGTTTGGTTTCAAAACAACTGACGTAGTGCCTGCTGAGAAAAAACAACTAAATGTTCATTGTAAATTTTGCTTCCCCATCCTGTATGTTTTAGCTTTGTTTATGTTTTGTTTTTGCTTTTGTTCATGTCTTTTTTTTTCTTTGGATTCCGTGACTGGGAAATGTACAAGAATTCCATTGTACCTATACTGCGATGTATCTGTGCAAATAAATTCTATTCTATTCTATTCTATTCTATTCTATTCTATTCTATTCTATTCTATTCTATTCTATTCTATTCTATTCCATTCTATTCTATTCTATTCAGTGAGCTCCAGAAGCGTGTTGGTTTTTCTAACAACATACACCGATTCAGAGTGCCCCTGACTTTTCTGTCCAACGCCAGCACAGTTCGTCACATGCGTGCTTCTGTGTACATGTTTTGGTCCACTAGCAAAAAGTGTAATGAGAATGCGATCTGACCTAAACGATAAAAAGAAAATCTACATTTGATCCGAATCAAATAATCAGATCGAAGGACTTTCCAGATGTGAACACACCCTTAGGTTTTATTATTACACTGGGTTACAAAAAAATGTTTTTTGCAAGTTGTCTAGGTTTTTTCCAACTGAATTAGGACCATTTTGCACCGCTAAATCCAAAAATGACATCTTTTTTTCTCAATCAGGTCAGGTTTTTTTGCTAATTTGATTTTGAAAAATTTGATCTTCTCACAAAATTGATGACATTTTTGTGACTTTATCAGTTGATTTTTTATGTAGTTCTCACCCAAAATAGGTTTTAAGAGAAAAAAAAAATCATTTTCTAACAGGATTCCTGTTAGGCACAATGGTGTATTCACCGCAGATGTAGCAGAATACATCAGGCTTATTTTTGCAAGATCTTCTAGTCGAAGCCATTTCATTCACCTGTAATATTAAAAAAAACATTAATCATAAATTGGCAAAAGTAAAATCTTCAGAACTCGTTTATTGCAAGAAATATGAAAGAATTTTGTATCATATGATGTGAAAATGCCCATAAATGTAAGCAAAAATGTTAAAAAGCCAATATGTAGCATAGTTCAGAAAGTTGACCTGATTGAGCAAAATTAATGTGATTTTTGGATTCAGCACACCAAAATGATCCGAAATCAGCTCAGAAAACTTAAACAATAAATTTGTTGTTGACCAGTGTTATTGATGAAAATCTGTCCTTTAAGCAGCACATTGAGCATCGAGTACATAAACTAAAGCTAAAACTTGGTTTCCTCTTCAGAAACAAATCCTCTTTCTCTGTTCATACAAGGAAATGATTAATTTCTGCTACTTTCTTTTTTTTTTTTATACCTCTGATGGATTATGGTGACCTCCTTTTTATGAATGCATCTGAACATCTCTTTAAAAAGCTGGACACTGTCTACCACTGTGCTTTATGTTTTATGAACGCCTGTGGAAATCACATTCACCATTGTACTTTGTATGCTGCGGCTGAATTCCCTTCTCCGTATGTTCGCAGGTGGTCTCATCAGTTGATTTTCATTTACAAATGTATTCTCCGGCTCCTCCCATCTTACCTCTGTACTTACATGTGGAAAAACCAACAACAGTATGCTCTGTGTTCACAGAAAAACATACTGACGGTGGGTCCTTGAGCCAGAACAGAGTCAGGTCAGACTGCATTTAAATCCGTGCCACCCCCCATGGCCTATATATGTCCACATATTTTATTCTTTTAAAATTTGGTGGGTGCGGCTTATATTCAGGTGCATCTTATATTCAGGTGCATCTTATATTCAGGTGCGGCTTATATTCAGGTGCATTTTATATTCAGGTGCGGCTTATATTCAGGTGCGGCTTATATTCAGGTGCATCTTATATTCAGGTGCGGCTTATATTCAGGTGCGGCTTATATTCAGGTGCATCTTATATTCAGGTGCGGCTTATATTCAGGTACGGCTTATATTCAGGTACGGCTTATATTTAGGTGCATCTTATATTCAGGTGCAGCTTATATTCAGGTGCGGCTTATATTCAGGTGCATTTTATATTCAGGTGCGGCTTATATTCAGGTGCGGCTTATATTCAGGTGCATCTTATATTCAGGTGCGGCTTATATTCAGGTGCGGCTTATATTCAGGTGCATCTTATATTCAGGTACGGCTTATATTCAGGTGCATCTTATATTCAGGTGCGGCTTATATTCAGGTGCGGCTTATATTCAGGTGCATCTTATATTCAGGTGCGGCTTATATTTAGGTGCGGCTTATATTCAGGTACGGCTTATATTCAGGTGCGGCTTATATTCAGGTGCATTTTATATTCAGGTGCGGCTTATATTCAGGTACGGCTTATATTCAGGTGCGGCTTATATTCAGGTGCATCTTATATTCAGGTACGGCTTATATTCAGGTACGGCTTATATTCAGGTGCGGCTTATATTCAGGTGCGGCTTATATTCAGGTGCAGCTTATATTCAGGTGTGGCTTATATTCAGGTGCGGCTTATATTCAGGTGCATTTTATATTCAGGTGTGGCTTATATTCAGGTGCGGCTTATATTCAGGTGTGGCTTATATTCAGGTGCGGCTTATATTCAGGTGTGGCTTATATTCAGGTGCATCTTATATTCAGGTGCGGCTTATATTTAGGTGCAGCTTATATTCAGGTGTGGCTTACAGCCTGGACAGTACAGTATCTTGGTGGGAACATTCTCTCTGCTTCGCTCACACCGATCACTCTGCCTTATGCCTGGTCACTGCGACCTATCCATAGCCATTCCAGGAAACACACACACACGCACACACACACACAGAATTTACCAGAAGTTACTCCACTTCATGAAATAAGATACACATACTAAATATTTTACCAAATATTTACAATATTTTATGGCAAAAGGAGGGAGACTGTTGTCACGTCAACCGACGAGGAGGTATATGACGATGTCCAGTGATACACTAACGTTGGCAGGTTTGAATGTCAGAGTATTTCAATGAGTGCGCTATAAAAAGTTAAGAAAGGCACAAAAAAACAACTATCATAAAAGTAGTCCTGGGTCTGCATGGGTTAACCGAGTCGACGGTTCACTCCATCTTAAATCATTACACATCCTCAGTTGCGGTTTAGTCGTGTCGTCTCCATCTAATTCCTGGTCTCCTCTGTGGTTCTCTGCAGCTCAGTAAATATCCGGCCTATGTGACAGCTGACGTCTTCCAGTCCCTGCCCGTTCACTCTAAATTTTCCTCGACACCCCCCTGCAGGCTCGGGCTATAGAAACCCCTTTAGGAAGACGGTGTTAATGAGAAATTTCATGGCATATCTCTCCGGGCCTAATGGGAACTGAG
Organism: Sphaeramia orbicularis; assembly: GCF_902148855.1. Lineage (NCBI taxonomy): Eukaryota > Metazoa > Chordata > Actinopteri > Kurtiformes > Apogonidae > Sphaeramia > Sphaeramia orbicularis. The sequence goes on along the minus strand of NC_043961.1, from coordinate 15,601,776 downwards.
TTAGACGGGGAAAAGTTTTTACATTAAAACTTTATCCTTTCAACTTCATGAAGAGTTTGCTCAAGCCTGTAAAGAGGAAAGATGAGTGATGCAGAGATAACATTACAAGGAAGAGAGAAACCCTTTGCTGGCTTTGTGCAGAAAGATAAAATTTATCTTGGATGAAATAGTGCAAGTCTTTCAAAATTTATACACTCACATGTATAGTTGAAGAGACTTCCAGCAGATGTTTGGGATGAGCTAATGCTTCGACCACAAATCACAGCCGTGCTAATTTCTATGATGTAATGTCGCAAATCTTTTCGAAAACTGAGTAATTCGATAATTCACACAAACCTGTCGTAAAGACGCTGTATTTCTTTTTTTACTGTGTACAGGTGTAGAGGTTACGTAACGTCCAAGCCGCTCTGCATCCACCGTATTCAGTCGGTGTTTTAGTATCGACCGCCACGCCCAGTTTAAGGCTCGACAAGTTCTAGATTCAGCTGTAAAACATGAGGGTGTACGCACAAGGAACAGTACGGAGAGTGGATGGGAGGCAACAGCGGAGTTTGGAGGAGGAGGAGTTAAATGAGTTAAAGAATTAAAGAGGAGAGGAGAGGAGAGGAGAGGAAAGGAGGAGAGGAGAGGAGAGGAGAGGAAAGGAAAGGAAAAGAGAGGAGGAGAGATGGAAAAGACAAGAAAGGACAGAAAAGGAAAGGAAAGAAGGAAAGGACAGAACAGAACAGGAAAGGAACAGAAGAAAGGGTAAAAAGAAAGGAAAGGAAAGGAGAAGAAGGGAAGGGAAAGGAAAGGAAAGGAAAGGAAAGAAGGAAAGGCCAGAAAAGGAAAGGAAAGGAAAGAAAGAAATGAAAGGAAAGGACAGGAAGGGACGGGACAGGACAGGAAAGGAAAGGAAATGAAAAGAGAGGAGGAGAGATGGAAAAGACAAGAAAGGAAAGAAAAGGAAAGGAAAGAAGGAAAGGACAGAACAGGAAAGGAACAGAAGAAAGGGTAAAAAGAAAGGAAAGGAAAGGAGAAGAAGGGAAAGGAAAGGAAAGGAAAGGAAAGAAGGAAAGGCCAGAAAAGGAAAGGAAAGGAAAGAAAGAAATGAAAGGAAAGGACAGGAAGGGACGGGACAGGACAGGAAAGGAAAGGAAATGAAAAGAGAGGAGGAGAGATGGAAAAGACAAGAAAGGAAAGAAAAGGAAAGGAAAGAAGGAAAGGACAGAACAGGAAAAGGAACAGAAGAAGGGTAAAAAGAAAGGAAAGGAGAAGAAAGGAAAGGAAAGGAGGAGAAAAGAGGAGAGGAGAAACGGAAAAGACAGGAAAGGAAAGAGAGGAGAGGAAAGGAAAGGAAAGAAGGAAAGGACAGAACAGGAAAGGAAAGGAAAGGAAATGAAAGGAAAGGAAAGGAGGAGAGATTGAAAGGAGAGGTGAGGAAAGGAAAGGAAAGGAAAAAAAAGGTTCACACTTTTTATGAATTTTTAAAATATTTCCTCCCATTTACTTATAATGAGTGAAATTTCAAATGTCTGTAGCAGCAAAAGTATGAGTTGAATTCAAACCAAATTAGGTTTATAAATTGCCAGTCACCAAGAATAGATGTGATTACATTTTGGGAAAAGTAGGTCAAAGTTCAAATTTTTTTTTTTTTTTTTTTGCCCCATTTACTTATAATGGGCAAAATTTCAAATGTCCATAAAAACATCGATTTTGTTTCAATTTACTTCAAACTTGGCACATATATAGAGGCAACTGATAGGCTGACGTCAGCACGCACATAGACATGATGACATCAGCTGGATCGACACCAAAATAAGATACAATATGTATGAGGGGCGGGGTTTGTTTTACCTGGAACCACTAGTTAGTATTACTAGCGGCATTGTACCGTATGATATCGCCCTCCCGTGGTGCAACAGCGGCATTGCACCCGTATGCCCTCCCATGCTGCAACACATCGTCGAACAACGCCGGACGGACACTGGACATGGGGCGGGGCCGAAACGTGCATTATACAGTAGGATTATTATTATTATTATTATTATTATTATTATTATTATTATTAGTATACCTGTCCATTTTTTTTCTCTCTCTTAAAACACCAGACCATCACTTCAGTGCAGTGTTTTTGTCTAATAAAACAGTTGCTTCAATCATTTAATGTATTTAACAGCTTGAATGTGAAATATTGTATTAAAAAACACATCGGTGACACAATAACAGAAGCTGCGGTCAGTCCGTTTGCCCTTGAACCCAGGTAGTTTTAAGAGGCTTCAGTTCCCTTAGAGCAGTGGTTCTTAACCTTGTTGGAGGTACTGAACCCCACCAGTTTCATATGTGCATTCACCGAACCCTTCTTTATTAAAAAATACAATATAATTTTTTTCAAATTCAAGACACAGACATATGTTTTACTGGTGCACAAAATGAACCGTGCATTAACATCACTGTGCTCAGAGAACAAAACCAACACAGTGCATGAACTTACAACAAATTACATACCTTTTCACAAAGACATGACCTTTTTAATACAACCACACTGAAATGGTTTTAATTTTTAACCTTATGTATTCCAATAATGAACTTATTGTATTTATCCTATTTATCATTTTTAACATTTTAACACACACCCATCACCTAATTTCCATCAGGCTACAATAATAATGAATATTTACTGCAAATCAGTGTGACTTCTGCTGTTGTGCATATGTATGTGTAGGCCGTCAGGTTCAACCGGTTTTCGTTTCATCTCGCTCCGAACTTTCCAAACCACGCAATTTTGACATAAAAAAAAAAAGATAATTGCATGTAGTGTATAAAAAAAACAAGTTCTCGTTATACTCCTTCAGTATTTTTGTGATCGTTGTTTTATTACGGCACTAGCTCGGCTTTAGCGTAATACGATTTTTCCATCCGCGACGGTGCATCGGTTGTCACATGATTGTAACTGACCAGTGTGGTGACCGAAAAATGTAAACAAGCGGTACACATGGCTGCCTTCGTGGTTAACAGGAAGTAGCAAAAGTCATAACAACGATGTGGAAAATACTCAAATAATTCATCGTCAGACGAGTGGAAGAGATTATAAACACTTCCGGATGTGTTGTAGTGCTATAAGCAACAACAATACACCGCGTATATTGGATGTCAATCAGAGAAAGAGTCTCCGAAGCCGTTTGTTTACATACATGGACCTAGCCCGACACACACACCTGACTAATGAGTTGAGTGTGTGTCTTGACCTCCGCCGAACCCCTGAGACTGACCCACCGAACCCCTAGGGTTCGATCGAACCCAGGTTAAGAACCACTGCCTTAGAGAAAAGACTGTAAGACAACAAGAAAAAGCAGTCAAAGTATTCTATATATAGCTCACAGATTAGCAGATATTGATTTTATGGCAGCCCGTTCTCAGGTGGACCTCCTATGGGTCTGTGTAGGAGTCTCATGATTTTCCATCATCTGGACGTTCCTGAACTACACATCCACACCTGGACATTCGCTCAATAATCACCACATCTGCAGCCTCTTTAGGACTCCGGAGCCTTTTCAGATTCACATACTGGGTGGAGTTAGACTTATTATTGAATAGAACCACGTGAAAATGGTTCTTAAGACGTAGTAGGGGACCTGTTGTACAAGAACGCTGTGGACTTTGCTGAAAACAATGAGGTGTTTTTGAACCAGATTACATAAAAATATATGGAATAGTTATTTTAATGATCAAAAATGCTGAATTGATCGAGAATGCGAGGAAGGACATGTGTAGATTATTCATTTAAACAAAGGAAACTGAAAAAAAAAAAAAAAAAAAAATTAAACAACCTCAAGACTACAGTATTGAATTGAATGCTCTACAAGGTGTACCTGAATGCACCATGTTGCCATATGGGCAAAATCTGACAGAAGAATGACCTCTAATTAACCCTTTCATGCACGAATTACGAGAACCTTAATCAAAATTTTTTTCCTGAGTGAAAAAAACAATGCGATTGAAAATTTTCTTCTGAAAAATAAATACAAATAAATAAATAAAATAAAAATAACTGAAAAAATGTAAAAATACATAAAAAAATAATAATGAAAAAAAAAAAAAATTCTTATGAACCTGTTTTTCATGAAGTTGCAAAAATGTCCACTCAGCTAGACACCACACGTTTAATTTTTGACACACAGAAACATGTATTTACTGATGAATTGTGTGAAAACTCTGGGGAGGGCTTGTAATTCTGGGGGTTTATGATTAGGAGAGATCTACGTAATGTTACCAATTCATGTCAGAAAAGATATGTAGTGTCTTAAAACTTTAGTAAAGATATGTGTAAAAAAAAAAATATTAAAAAAAACAAAAAAGAAACAATGAAAAGAACAACAAAATCCATGAATATACAAGAGAACAGCTGTAGAATAGCTGTCCACTGTAGTGACCAGTATGCATGAAAGGGTTAAAAGGATTAAAAACGCAGCTAGAAAGTTGATCAATTTTAACTGGTTTAGATATTATTAAACTGTGTCTTGATCAGGGGGAGTAGTTTGTAGTGGGTTGTGTTGGCAATGCAATAATAATAATAATAATAATAATAATAATAATAATAATAATAATAATAATAATAATAATAATAATAATAATATATTTATTTATATTTTTATATCCTGTAGGATCAAATCATTTCCTACAAAACAACTTTAACTTCAATTTTGGGTTTAGGATTACTTTAACCCTTTCAAACCTGACGTGTCATCACTGATTCTCCCTGTGCATGTGCAGTTTGGATGGCTGTAACATTTACACTGTTTGTGCAATTGGAAAAATTCCAACTGTTTTTCAAACCCGAGATGTAGTGCTTTATAGGCTTTACACTGTAAGCCTGGAATTTGTATTTACTAAAATGCTTTAATTACAATGCACTTAAATGATTTAAGTTTTATGATGTTACTATAAAATGTTCAGTGTATTCTACTAATTTGTAGACATAGTTGAGAGTACGAAAAAGTTTAAGTTGAATGGAATTAAATCATTAAGCTTTAGTCATGACCACACCTTTTTATCTTCGCATTGCATTGTGGGTATTGGGCATGTTGTTGAAAATGTGTTATTTTTCTGTGCAGGGGTTCAGTGGGGTTGTGGTGTTAGTGTTAATTTGGATTTAATGTGTGTATGGCAGTGTTTATTGGCCTGTTTGTGTTTGTATTTTTGTAGAGCTGCACCATGAGTCAGAGCCAGAGGAAGAACAATGGCTTTACTGTTCATCAAAGACTTATTGTACAATGGAAATCTTAATGTCTTGTCAAAGTAAAAGCGCTTCCTGTACTGGCAAATGACATTGAGCTAATTTCCATTCATGCTACAACGTATTAAAACAAATAATCTCATAACTATTTTGGTCAGGAATAGGATTTTGAGTTTGATTAACTTAAAAAAAATTGTTTAATGATTGAGAAATTAATCTGGCTGCAATTGAGAAAATTAGCCAGTGTAACCTAAAATGCTGAGTTGGGGTTGATTTTACAACAGATTTAAAGTACAAATAACTTTCTTTTAGTGTTTTCTGCTTAATAGTTTAAGTTCAATACTTTTAGCATTAAAGTTGAACCTACTTAAACCAACTGATTAGTCGACCATTACTCCAATCACTTGCCTCAAATTTTTGGAGTAAACTCTACTTATCTGGGCTTATAGTGTATTGGGTCATTACGGTAATTTCACAGACGCCTGTACTAATAATAAACAATAATACATCACACTTATATAGCACTTTTTTGGACACTCAAAGACGCTTCACAAACAAACAAAACAAAAAGAACAGAGAAAAAAAAAAGAGGCTCCTGAAAATGCAAGTTTGAACAGGTGAGTTTTGAGGAGTGATTTGAAGTTTTGTATTGAGTCTGAGTTCCTGATGTTTTGTGGGAGTGAGTTCCATAGGGTGGGGGCGCTGTAGCGAAGGCTCAGAGAACACTCTCTCTAATTTCACGAGGTACATCCAAGTTGTATGAATGTACAGCTCCAGTCGCCAATGGTGGTGTGCGCCATTTCAAAACCTTACCAGCGGAAATGTTGCTGGTGTTGTTAGCAGGCCCAGTTCTAAACAAACGTCCTGCCCCCTCAAATGAAAGTTTCCAAAGGTAGGGAAAAGGAAAAGGAGCAGCACAACAGCGGGAGACGGAGAGGAATTAGTAAAGTGCCTGAAGTTTCATGTTCGTTTTGTACGGTCATATGGTCTGTGTGTACTTGGTGTAAGGTACCGCAAGGACCGCATCCCCGGGACATACACCCCACCCCCACTCCTCCAAGGATCAGTCTTATGAATCGGTTGCTTTTACTGATCCCCAATCCAGCAAAAATGTTGATATCAGAGCCAATATCTGATCAATGCAACCCTATATCTTATCTTATTTATTCAATTGCACATCATATACATATACAGGGTGGGGAAGCAAAATTTACAATGAACATTTAGTTGTTTTTTCTCAGCAGGCACTACGTCAATTGTTTTGAAACCAAACATATATTGATGTCATAATCATACCTAACACTATTATCCATACCTTTTCAGAAACTTTTGCCCATATGAGTAATCAGGAAAGCAAACGTCAAAGAGTGTGTGATTTGCTGAATGCACTCGTCACACCAAAGGAGATTTCAAAAATAGTTGGAGTGTCCATAAAGACTGTTTATAATGGAAAGAAGAGAATGACTATGAGCAAAACTATTACCAGAAAGTCTGGAAGATACTATTAAAGAAGAATGGGAGAAGTTGTCACCCAAATATTTGAGGAACACTTGCGCAAGTTTCAGGAAGCGTGTGAAGGCAGTTATTGAGAAAGAAGGAGGACACAGAATAAAAACATTTTCTATTATGTCAATTTTCTTGTGGCAAATAAATTCTCATGACTTTCAATAAACTAATTGGTCATACACTGTCTTTCAATCCCTGCCTCAAAATATTGTAAATTTTGCTTCCCCACCCTGTACATATATATGGTATAGTACAGGGGTCGGCAACCTGGGGCTCCGGAGCTGCATGCGGCTCTTCATCCTCTTTGTAGTGGCTCCTCCCTTTACTGCGGTCAAGCCAGCCGCGAATCTCCTCTGCATGGTCAAGCCAGCTGCTAGCGTTTTTCTTGTGCGCTACTCATTTGACAGTTACGGTGGATGAGCTGCATGGAGCAAATGTGGCTTCCAGACAATAAAAGTAAGGGCTCATTTATGCTCTACGTTAAAGACGCAGACGCAGACGCAGACGCAGACGCAGACGCAGACGGAGGGTTCTGTCCGTCCTTTGTGTATATTACTCACGAAATTCTGTCCGTTTTCTAGGAGAATATGGAGCAGTACAACTGGGAACTGTGGAGGCAGTGTTGAGTTTTGAAGAGAATCATTTCCATAAATAGCGATATTTTTCATAGAGCGACTGTATTAGTATGAGAACTGTGTACTTTTGGGGTAATCCTACAACAGATTCCCTTCCAAGCTACAAACGTGTGTTTTTTCGTCTGAAACAGGCTTTAAGACTAAATTCAATGATGAATAAAATTATTTTTTTCCAATAAGTACCTCATGAATTTGGTATATTTGGTATTAGTACCTCATATACTATAAGCACAAATATTATGAACTACTTTTACTGTGTACTTTTGGAGTAATCATACTACAGATTCCCTTCCAAGCTTCAAAAGTGTTTGTTTTCATCTGAAATAGGCCTTAAGACTAAATTCAATGATGAATAAAATTATGATTTCCAATAAGTACTTCATGAATTTGGTATATTTGGTATTAGTCCTTCATATACTATAAGCACAAATACTATGAACTACTTATACTGTGTAAATTCTGGAGTAATCGTACTCAAAAATCCCTTCCAAGCTCCAAAAGTGTTTTTTCATCTGAAATAGGCTTAAAGACTAAATTCAATGATGAATAAAATACATTTTTCCAATAAGTACCTCATGAATTTGGTATTTTTGGTATTAGTACTTCATATACTATTAGCACAAATACTATGAAATACTTTTACAGTGTACTTTTAGAGTAATCATACTCCAGAATCCATTCCACACTGAACTACTGTTTGTTGCATTCAGTGGTTGTAACAGATAAAATATAAAAAAAAAGATTAAAACTTTTAAAAGTTTATAAGCTCTGTTATTTTTTGCGGCTCAAGACTAATTTTTTTGGTGGAAGAGGGGGCAAAATGGCTCTTTTGATAATAAAGGTTGCAGACCCCTGGTATAGTATATATGTGATTCTGTATATGAATGTGATTTTATGTTGCTTTCTGCGTTTACAACCCAGTCACATTATAATCATATGATCAAATGTTGTGTTAAAGTTTTTGTTTATCACTGTGGTTGCAACGTGATGCTATTACCCGAGACGTATTTCCCTGTTGGGGCAATAAAGGATGTCTTAATCCCAATCTTAATCTTCAATGTCAACCCGACAGTTTGCCCATTAGTATTTAACCGACATGACTATTTACAGGATGGCAGGAGTGCGTGCGAAGGCGTCAACAGGAAGGTGTGGGTGTGGTTTCCATATACAGACGGTGACCTTACTGGGTACAGCAGTTGTGTGGTGCCATCTCCACAAAGTGCTTCCTCAGAGGAGAAACTCTTTGAATCTCTGGATCATTATTTTAAACATAACACAAGTGTCTGCAGAGGATGATAAGTGACTATCATCATGGTCCATTAAGCACACGCTAGTGAATGTTCCACAGAGACGCCTTAGAGTACAAATCGCCCATCCACCAAGACCCAAAGTCTACCGTCGACTACTGTGGGCATTACTGTTGGAGGAGAGCAAATGGAAATGACTTGTACTCTTGCCACATCCTGATCAATTGTCTTCCTATTGAAGTGCATAATATGGAAATGAATGTACAGGAGGAGGAAGAGGAGGCAATAAAGTAGACATGTAAATGGCCGGAGCGATTCAGCCGAACAAACAGTGCTGCCTCATTAGGCATCGTTTGCAGAGGTCTTTGTTTTCTAAACCATTAAGTCACTTTATTTTTAGGTGCACTGGGATATTTTTTATACTAGTGAATCTTATTATACAGTACAAGTTTCCGTGGGCTCCTATATGTTAAATTTAACACTTTAAGGCTGTTAAGAATGCGATTTATGCTCTATTTTACATCCACGCAAGCGAACGAAAAGCCTGATGTACAGACCTGATCAAAATCTTAAGACCAGTTGAAAAATAGCTAGAATTTACCTTTTGCACATTTGGATTTTAATGAGGTTTTAAGTAGAGCTACAATATACAAAAGCAAGAAGGGGGAGTGAGACAAAAAGCACTTTGAAAAAGTAATTTATTGAAAACAACAAGTAAACTGAAATAGGCTGTTTATCAGCTGATCAAAAGTTTAAGACCACAGGCTATAAAAGCCAAAATCTGCTCAAAATTCTCATTTTCTGTCGGGCATTCACACGGTCATGCCCTCCTGATGGCTAAAGCTAAGAAGCTTTCTCTTCTTAAACGTGGTCAGATCGTCGAGCTGCATTAGCAAGGCCTCTCGCAGCGTGCCATTGCTACTGAGGTTGGACGCAGTAAGACAGTCATTCTAAATTTTTTGACAGATCCTGAGCATTATGGAACAAAAAAGTCAAGTGGTAGACCCAAAAAAATTACACCTGCGCTGAGCCGGAGGATCCGATTGACTGTCCGTCAAGACACAGGGCGGTCCTCGACCCAAATTAAGGCCCTTACTGGTGCCGACTGCAGCGCAATAACCATCAGACGGCATCTGCGGGAAAAGGGTTTCAAAAACAAAAAACGAATTCAAAGACCTCGTCTCCTACAACGCCACAAAACTGCCCGTTTAGACTTTGCCAGGGAGCATCAAACATGGGACACTGAAAGGTGGAAAAAAGTTTTATTCTCTGATGAGAAAAAATTGAACCTTGACGGTCCAGATGGCTTCCAATGTTACTGGCATGACAAGGAGATCCCACCTGAGATGTTTTCTACCCGGCACAGTGGAGGGGGGTCCATCATGATCTGGGGTGCTTTTTCATTCAGTGGAACACTGGAGCTTCAGGTGGTGCAGGGTCGTCAAACGGCGGCTGGTTACGTGCAGATGTTGCAGCGGGCATCCCTCATGACTGAGGGCCCTGGTCTGTGTGGTAACAGCTGGGTTTAAAAACAGGACAACGCTGCAGTTCACAATGCTCGCTTGACCAAGGACTTCTTCAGGGAGAATAACATCACTCTTTTGGACCATCCCGCATGTTCCCCTGATTTAAATCCCATAGAGAACATTTGGGGATGGATGGCAAGGGAAGTTTATAAAAATGGCCATCAGTTCCAGACAGTTGATGCCCTTCATGAAGCCATCTTCACCACTTGGAGCAATGTTCCCACCAGCCTCCTGGAAACACTCGCATCAAGCATGCCCAAACGAATTTTTGAAGTGATTAACAAGAACGGTGGAGCTACTCATTATTGAGTCCTACTGAGAACATTTTTTGTTCTGGTTTGGAGAGTTTTTTGTAATTTTTTGAGCGATGGTCTTAAACTTTTGATCAGCTGATAAACAGCCTATTTCAGTTTACTTGTTGTTTTCAATAAATTACTTTTTCAAAGTGCTTTTTGTCTCACTCCCCCTTCTTGCTTTTGTATATTGTAGCTCTACTTAAAACCTCATTAAGATCCAAATGTGCAAAAGGTAAATTCTAGCTATTTTTCAACTGGTCTTAAGATTTTGATCAGGTCTGTATATGGAAAATCTGAAAGGCTTTCCAGTTGGTGTAATACACAATGGCCTCATCTTTCCCCTTTTATATAAGGTTTTATGCACTTTTTATTAATTATTTATTTTATTTAGTTAGTTAGTTATAGATGTATGTGGCTTCTTCTTTTTGAATTATGTGTTTTTTTCTTGTATTTTTTTTATCTGATTCCCTGAAAGACCGCACAAGAGTTCCTGTGTATATGCACAAATGGAAAATAAACTTGAATCTTTGTTGCAGAACTGTTTTAATTCAGTCACTAATGCATGGCAAAAAAATGTGAACTGACTTTCATAATTAAAATAGAAGAAGAGTGTATGGCAGAATTTCTAAAAGGTGACTTTAAATTTATGTGAAAAACAGAGGAAACGAAGATGTAACGAGACAAAAATGATGTCAAATGACACAAGCATTATAAAAAAAAGAGAGATAGACAAAATAAGACCTAAGCAGATTGGAAAAAAATGTAAAAGAAGATGGAGTAAACAACAAAGGACAAAAATGACATAATATAGAATAGAATAGAATAGAATAGAATAGACCTTTATTGTCACTGTCATTTATTTATTAATTTATTTGTAGATGTACGTGGCTTCTTCTTACAGAATTATATGTTTTTTCTTGTATTTTTAATCTGACTCCCAGAATGACCGCAATAGTTCCTATGTGTATATGCACAAATGGAAAATATAATAAAATAAACTTTTGATTTTTTATTGCAGAACTATTTTAATTCAGTTACTAATGCAGGGCAATAAAATGTGAACGGACATAATTAAAATAGAAGAAGAGTGTATGGAAGAATTTCTAAAAGGTGACTTTAAATTTATGTGAAAAACAGAGGAAACAAAGATGTAACGAGACAAAAATGATGTCAAATGACACAAGCATTATGAAGGAAAGAGGCAAAAAAGACCAAAGCAGATTGAAAAAAAAAAAAAAAAAAAAAAAAGGTAAAAGAAGATGGAGTAAACAACATAGGACAAAAATGACATAACAAAGAATAAAATAGAATAGAATAGAATAAACCTTTATTGTCATTTATTTATTTATAGATGTACGTGGCTTCTTCTTATAGAATTATGTTTTTTCTTGTATTTTTTATCTGACTCCCTGAATGACCACATAAGAGTTCCTATATGTATATGCACAAATGGAAAATATAATAAAATAAACTTTTGACTCTTTATTGCAGAACTATTTTATTTCAGTTTCTAATGCATAGCAATAAAATGTGAACTGACTTTCATAATTAAAATAGAAGACGAATGTATGACAGAATTTCTAAAAGGTGACCTTAAATGTATGTGAAAAACAGAGGAAACAAAGATGTAATGAGACAAAAATGATGTCAAATTACACAAGTATTATAAAAAAAAAAGAGAGACAAAATAAGACCTAAGCAGATTGAAAAAAAAGAAAATGTAAAAGAAGATGGAGTAAACAACACAGGACAAAAATGACACAGAATAGAATAGAATAGAATAGATCTGTATTGTCACTGTCACAGAAACAATTAAAATCAGTTTACCAGCTCAGTTCAATTTAGCAGCAAAACACTGTAAAAAAAGGGACTGTAAAAACAAAACAACAAAATATCACAAAGAATATTAAGAAAATTTAGCAACGTGTGAAGGCTCCAGAATAAAGAAAAGACATAACACCACAAATTATATAACTTCAATGTGTTCATTGTGTTTTTGTAGAACTGTGTCCCAAGGAGAAACAAGATGATTTTTTTGGGTATGGAGCTGAAAAAAAAAAAAAAAAAAAAAAAATTCTAGGATCCTGTGCTCTAAAGTGATACGATAGTTCTTATTTTCAGGTGACTACATTGAATAAATTGCCACTTTTTTTTGCAGCCTGGGTTTTTAAGACATTTTTTAAGGACTTTTACTTTTAACCATAGTTTTATAAACAGCAGCTAAACAGAAAGAAGTGATGAAACTGTAACACAACTGTAAACTGCCATGTGTCAGTGGTTGATGCAAACACAAGTTTTCGTTGCTATGCATTTTGCTATATTGGGTAATATTTATTTCAATCGCTAATAGATGAAACAAAGCCTTGAAAATCTGAGCAGTGACTCAACAAGAACCTCCGATGATGAAACACAGACAGCGACAGAAAACAGAAAAAAAACAACAACATCGCCTAAAACGGACTCATAACCCTTATGCAAAGAAAATATATTTCTCTATATATTGACAGTCAGTATATTACTGACTGAAAAATATATTACTGTATAATATATATTTATATTTAAAATATACAGAATAATATATTGTGTCAATATATTTTGTATTATATTACAATATATTGAAAAATACATAAGGAATTGCTGCTTTCCATATATTGAAACATATGACAATATATTTACTTATATATGGAAATATAGGTCATTATATATTTAGTAATACACTTCCTAATGTATGTATGCATAAATACATACATATATTGTCTAGTGTATTACTAAATATTTGTAATTATATATTTAGTAATACACTTCAAAATATATGCATGTATATATATATGTACATCTTTTTCATCCTATGTTGCCAAAATGACTAAGAAGGCATCTTTTATCAGTTAACACTTTTTTCATGTATATCACGATGCATATTTTCATGAAATATGTTATTATGCATACCAAGTAATGTAAGTGTTGATAAATATCTGCTTTATGTAAACTTGTGTCAATGGAAAGAATTTGAGTTTCAATAAAACTATATATAAAAATATAGGGCAGTTTTTTTCTCCATTGCAGTATATGTTTCATATGTATCAATATATGATTAAAGCATATATTGCAGTATATTGGAAAATATATGCACTACTTTCCCATATATGGAAATGTATTTTTTAATATAATGCATTATATTTTTCAGTATATTGCCATATATTTTTGTTTCATAAGGGAATATAGAAATGTCAGCTCAGTAACTTCCAAATCAAAAATGAATGTCTCTCCACACCACAGGACATTGCTTTCAGTCTCTGTATAGGAGACAGTGATACTTCAATATCAACCACAGGCTGAAATGTGTGTTGGATATAAATTTTGCATGTGCGTACCTCTGCCCTTTTTTGTCCCGGTTAACCTTTTACACGGTCAAACTGTGGATTTTAATGCTAACGGTGATGATCCCAGCAGCCACAGGGGGTTTATAAACAACCTGACAGGCATTTATAGCTCCATATTTTCCTCTGTATGTAGACTATTAAATCCCAGCAGAGATCTTAGCTTTCCACAAGAGCTTTTACTGGTCGGCAGTCAGGCTTTATGGCCGAAATTGAGAGAAATGCCAAATTGCGTTTAGAAGCTGATACTTTCCTTGGCTGGGGAAAAAACAATTGTGTGGTCGGCATTACATTGAAAATAGCATGAAGGTAAGTGAAAAGCAAAGTGTTGCAGCCACTTTGGAGGTCAGGCCTGAAACACTGACCGTGTAGCAGGAATCTGATATCATCTATGTGTATTTTTCTTGATGGCTTTATGGGTTGTTTCCGCAAATGCAATGCTAGGTTTATGAGTATTGCTTCATGTTTAGTTCAAACAAAGACTAACCCGCAAGAGTCGTTTTTTTCCCCCTCGATATCGAGTCGCAGAAAAAATTATTAGACCACCCCTTGTTTTCTTCAGTTTTGTTGTTCGTTTTAATGCCTGGTACAAATAAAGGTAGATTTGTTTGGACAAATAGAATGATAATAAAAATAGCTCATAACGCTGGTCAACAACAAATTTATTGTTTAAGTTTTTTGAGCTGATTTAGGATCATTTTGGTGTGCTGAATCCAAAAATCACATTAACCCTTTCATGCACAGTGGTCACTACAGTGGACAGTTGTTCTCCAGCTGTTCTCTTGTATATTCATGGGTTTTGTTGTTGTAGTTCCATATCAGCCAACACAGTGGACACTAATGCATCATCCCATACACTGACATTCATATAACTTTCCTTTCTTTTAACTAAATCAATTACTAATTGTTATTAGACTGTAATTAACAGAGTTTTTTTTGTTTTTTTTCTTTTGCATATTATCTGAGTGAGTAATAACTAGTATTATAGTATGTTCAAATGTGAGAAAACATCAGATTAGCAGCATTAACCTCCTAAGACCCAGGAAAGTGATTTTTTTTTTTGCTTCTTTTCCATTAAACAATTGTCTTGATTGGAAACTACATAATACAGCATTCCCCCCCCCCCTTTTGTTTGTTTTTTTTCCCCAAGACATTTTGAAAAAATAATTTTTATTTATTTATTTTTTTTTAATTTTTTTAATGGGATGTCCTTTACAATGGACAGCATTTTTTAAAGTAAAACTGTCAAACTTTTGTCCCCTACAGAGGACAAAAATGTATTGCTGGGCCTCAGGAGGTTAAAAAGGCTTTTATTTAATAGTTTTCACACAGTATGTCAGTAAATCCATGTTTCTGAGCTTCAAAAATTAAACAAACGGTGTCCAGCTGAGTGGATGTTTTTGTAACTCCATGAAAAAAAGGTTCATAAAAAAAACAAAAAAAAAACAAAAATCAATTACATTGTTTTTTTTTCATGCCTAAAGAAGAATTAAAAAACTCAGGAAAAAAATCTTGATAAGGTTCTCATAATTCGTGCATGAAAGGGTTAATTTTGCTCAATCAGGTCAACTTTCTGAACTATGCTACATATTGGCTTTTTAACATTTTTGCTTACATTTATGGGCATTTTCACATCATATGATACAAAATTCTTTCATATTTCTTGCAATAAACGAGTTCTGAAGATTTTACTTTTGACAATTTATGATTAATGTTTTTTTTTTAATATTACAGGTGAATGAAATGGCTTCGACTAGAAGATCTTGCAAAAATAAGCCTGACGTATTCTGCTACATCTGCGGTGAATACACCATTGTACCTAACAGGAATCCTGTTGGAAAATGATTTTTTTTTTTCTCTTAAAACCTATTTTGGGTGAGAACTATATAAAAAAAACAACTGATAAAGTCACAAAAATGTCATCAATTTTGTGAGAAGATCAGATTTTTCAAAATCAAATTAGCCAAAAAACCTGACCTGATTGAGAAAAACAGATGTCATTTTTGGATTTAGCGGTGCAAAATGGTCCTAATTCAGTTGAAAAAACCTAGACAACTTGCAAAAAACATTTTTTCGTAACCCAGTGTAATAGTTTAACCCTTAGGGGTCTGAGCCTATTTTGGCTGTTTTTTGTGTGCTTTTGAGTTTGCTTTTATATACTATATAAAGAAATGTTTACTATACCCACATTTGGTATCTTTTTTTTTTTTTTCAGCACAACTTCATCTATCTCATCTGTCTTTTATTTTTTCACTTTAACCGACTATATCAACAAAAAAGGCAGAAAAACACAAAAAATATAAAATCCGATCTGAAATATTTATATAATTTAGTGCATAAATAGCACAAAGATACTTAACGAACCTTTTCAAAGACTTTAAAAGTGAATATTGGTTCCAAATATTAGTAATATAAAATTAAAACTGTAATAAATTAAAACTATATTCAAATATTTGACATAAAAGCAGATCTTTATATAGGAGTTTTCTCTGGTTTTCTCCCCTCACCCCTGGTGCTCCTGGTTTCTACATCCGGTTCAGGTGGGGGTCATCCTCACCCTTACCTGTAATGCTAATGCAGTCTGTGGATTAGAATCTGCAGTTTGGGACAGTTTTTTCCATTTTGAAAAATTACAAACTAGAAGCACTCGGAGAGCGCAGACCTCCGCCAAGGCAGATCAGTGGCCCCACCCCCGATCACCACCAAAATTTAATCATTTGTTCCTTGTGCCAGTATGAACATTTCCTGAAATTTTCATCCAAATCCATCCATAACTTTTTCAGTTATCTTGCACAAAGACAGACAGACAAACAGACAAAGCAACGCCGACAAAAACATAACCTCCTTGGCGAAGGTAAAAATGATGACGATATAGTCAGAAATATAACGCCTCCACCTCATTTTTATACTTTTATTCACGTTTGTTTGCTCTAGATTCAAAACGTCATATCTGCAGTTGTATTTGCTCTATCAACATCAAATAAGAAAAAAAACTGGGAGAGTGTTTCAAGTCCACACTTGTGAATGCAATTGTCCCCAGTGGTCTATGTGACCAACTTCTGACGCTACAACATGTTGAAAATGTCATGTGATGGAGTCACAGGGCCGTGACCGTGGACCCATAAGGGTTAATTTCAGAGCTGATATCTATCTATTTTCCATGTTTTCTTGATAAAAACCAAAATCACTTCAGTTCTTATCTCAATATCTATGGCATTGTACTGACAAAAACAGTGCTTTTAGGCATTCTGTGTTTTCTTTTGTCTGTTTTAGTCACATGATACACACTGGAGTTAGTACTTGATTGCATGACCATTGCTTTTGATGACTTTTGATGGTCTCATAATTTTTTTTCCACAACTGTATATACACCAGATATTAGAGTTTCCTGGATGGCCTCTGAGCTACAAGCTGTACATCTCCGAGTGACACAAATTTGGTCCCTTGTGAAATATGAGCTTATTATAAGATACAGGTTGTTGAAAATGTAACACTTCTTGATTGGCCTTGTACAGACGCTGCAGCTTAATTCAAGGTCCCCACAACCTGACAGCAACAGGAATACAACCTTGAAAGAGGAATGACTGGGGTTTGCAACAACCAACAATTAATGCAGGAGGTAAAAGCACAAGCTGTCGGAGTCAGAGGACGGCGTATCCTCCCCGGCTTCTACGCAAATCTGAAAGTGGTACTTGTCAGTGATTTTGGCATCTTTTCTTCAAGTTCGGACACTGACGAGTCAAGTAGTTTCTCAGGTTGTTTAGGGGTAGATGACTGGAAGAATACTGAATGACTTTCTAGTTGATGGATGACATGAATAGATGACAACACAGTAATACAAGGGTACAAAATACAGCGATCGCAAACATAGTAGATCATGAGTGTGTCATTCAACAAAAATAGTCCCTGTATCTCAGCGGCATGTTCTATGAAGAATCAATACCAGGTTGAATTTGTGAGGCTGTCAGGTTCTGTTCTATGTTAGAGTCCTGTTATCTTGATTAAGGAGCTCCATCTCCCAATAAAAGTGGGCGGTACTCCCACTGGAGGAGGACTCAGCTAATTAAATCAAGACCCTGCTTAAGGCCTGATGACGACAGGACCTGAGGTGACCCATCTGTGCCCTGTCCTGACCCTGGACCTCCTCCCTTACCCCCATCGGTCTGGATGGACCGCCTCACCAAGGTTATAATAGTTTTGGATTTTTCTTTATAGTTTAGTTTTTATTTAGTTTTGACTTTTTTTTCTCTAATTCAGTTAGTTTTAATTAGTTTTTAGAGCAGGTTTGCTAGTTTTTATTCCATCCATCCATCCATCCATTATCCACCGCTTATCTGGGGCCGAGTCACGGTGGCAACAGTCTAAGCAGGGACGCCCAGACTTCCCTCTCCCCAGACTCCTCCTCCAGCTCTTCCAGGGGGACCCGAGGCGTTCCCAGGCCAGCCGAGAGACATAGTCTCTCCAACGTGTCCTGGGTCTTCCCCGAGGTCTCCTCCCGGTGGGACATGCCCGGAACACCTCCCCAGGGAGGCGTCCAGGAGGCATCCGAAACAGATGCCAGAGCCACCTCAGCTGGCCCCTCTCGATGTGGAGGAGCAGAGGCTCTACTCCGAGCTTGAACTAAAATAATAGATCCTAAAATAGCTCAACATGAAGCTAATGTACAGTACTGTGCAAAAGTCTTAGGTCAACATTAGGTTTGTTTGTTTTCTGAAGTTCTCAACTCACATGGTGGGTCAGTTTCATCGTTTTTATTAGCTTGTGTTATTTTCTAAATGCTTAGTTTTAGTTTTTGTATATCTTTTATGTTCTTCACCGTCATATTCAAATAAATCCCAGACAGGACTCTGCTGCTTCTCCCAACTTTAGTCTCCATGTTTCCAAGTAGAGTGGGGATGAAAAGCTGACTCTAAACGACAAGTGGCGGACTGTTAAATATCACATGGTGGGTCGATTTCATCGATTTCATATCAATCCAACATTGACAAAGATGAAAACTAGAGGAATTTTATTCATAATTTTTAGACGTTTTAGTTAGTTTTGTAAGCACACAATACAGTTTCAGTTAGTTATCGTTTTTTTCTTTTAATTATAGTTTTTATTTATTTCAGTGAACGAAAATGTCTTTACAATTCTAGTTTTCATCATTTTGTTAGTTTTCGTTAATGATAATAACCTTACTCCACACCCCCATCAGATGGACCCCCACCCTACGGCATCTTTACAGTCTGGAACTAAATCAGCAAATGGATGTCCGTCAGTCCTGGTCTCATCTACAGCCGGTCCGTCCATGGGAGTAGATCTCTCCTTCACTGTGGTTCTCCCCGAGGTCTCTCTTTTTCCCACTGGGATTTTTTTTTAGTTTTCCCTTGCCGAGGAGGAGGGTCTAAGGACGGGGGATGCTGAGGACTTTAATCCATTTGCTTCACCGACTGTTGCTAACTCAGTGTTTTTTAACCTTGGGGTTGTGACCTAACGTGGGGTCACCTAGAATTTTTAGGAATTGATAAGAATTTTAAGAAATTACTAATAAAAAATATATGGTGAGTTGAGAGAGACAATCACAATACATAAAAGGTACGAAACTGAAGCACTGTGGTTCTGTTTCTCTTTCAAATGTTCATTGTGGTCGGTTTCAGATGCTGCAGCTTTTTCATAATTCATAGTTTGAGTTCTTGTTTGTTCAGTATTAACTGTCAGCCTTGTAAATCCAACTGACTGTACATATCCTGACCAAGGAAAATAAAATTCTCCCTTTGTGCAGTAATCTACACCTGGCTTTTCTGCCTCCGTCCATAATAATATACATTATATAGACTAAATGTCATCGAAAATTAATGTTTATTTGCAATATAGTATAGCAAACTATTACATGATTAAAAACAAATTAATTTTAGCAAAAAAAGTCTCCGTTTTAAATGTCTGGAGTCACCAGACATTTGTGATGTTAAAATGGGGTCACAAGTCAAAAAAGGTTGGAACCACTGGTCTAAGGACTGGGGATGCCACTGATGTCACGGTCTAGTTTATTTCTATAGCACATTTAGAACAATGCAAAATGCCCAAAAACAAGGATATAGGTAAACATACAACATATAATAAAACTGGTAAAAATATACAGACTTACAAGATACAATATACTAAAACTGACAAAACATGGTGATCATGTGGAAGTCTGTTCAAGGCTGGATCCAGCTGGCCTATGAGCCCTGGATGAGTCCATTCAGTGCAAGTCAACAGAATAAGAAACTGACCATGAATGTATTGAATTGTATTGGGTCATAAGGGTTTTAGACAGTTATGCAAGGTATGCCCATTATATAATATATATAAAGAATACACAGTCTACTTACAAATAAATATAAATTTAGCAGTTGTAAGTGTAGGTGGATCATTTTGGTTCTTGAAAAAAGAGACCCAGTGTTACTTTTGTGGCAGTTCCCAAATGAATGTATCTCTCTATTTAACCTTTCTGAGGCCATTTAATCACCATTCATTATAATATTATCCTCTGTAGTTTGCATTTTTTCAGTGAAATTCATGTATTTTCCTATACTTCATTTGCTGATCGTGTAGATGTTCATAAAAGCTCAGATTAAAGTTGAGGGTTATTATATCAGAAACAGAGAAAACTGAAGAAAAAGTGATTTTTTCAGTAAAATCTATCATTAACTGAACATAAACCCAGTGTGTCCATCCACTGTCATTGATCCAACTCCATGGGTTTTACTGGCGAATCAATGTTGTAGAAGATGCATTGTTTCCACGGTAACTACGGAGCCTCTGAATGTCCAAATGGGTCATATCTGATGACCATGAAAAGATGATAAACTGTATTTTACACCAATTATTTACATGCGTTGATAGAATTAGTGGTTCAGACATTATTAAACCTCTCAGATCAGTAGATGGTTTGGTTGCCAGTGGCTGTTTGGGTCTTTGAGGGTTAAAAGTAGCTCAGAGCTGAAAAAAGTGTACACACCACAGCGCTGTCAGCGTTCCTACTCAGCCCATTTCAGTGTAATTACAGTATTTTACAGAGAGCGTTGTAATAACCTATGGGTTTGGAGCGTTAACGCCACTTGCATAAGTCTAGAGCAGGGGTGCCCAACCCTGGTCCTTGAGGGCTACTATCCTGCATGTTTTAGATGTATCCCTCTTCCAACCCACCTGATTCAAATGATAGGCCTATCATCAGGCTCTGCAGAAGCCTGATAATGACCGTCAGGTGTGCTGGGACAGGGATACATCTAAAACATGCAGGATAGTAGCCCTCGAGGACCAGGGTTGGGCACCCCTGGTCTAGAGAGTTTATTTCAGTCCTTTTATAGCGATACTTTAGAGTGTGCACTAAAGTGGTCAGGTTTAGTCTGTATTAACTTCCAGTGGTTGTGGAACATATTTTTACTGCTACTGAAGAAATGATGATGAATTACCATAAATCTGTGAAGTGCATGTCTAGCTACTGATGTTCAGTGAATCAGGTTTATATAGTGCCTTTAGCGTAATAGAAGTCATTATAAAAGTCTGATAGGTAATTACAGGAAACACTGCGGATGTACAGGAAGATAGAATAGAACAGAATAGGCTTTATTGTCATTGTGTGTACAGTGAAATTAGTAGTGCTACTCCAGTCAGTGCAACAAAATCAGGACTTGAAAACCCTCAGCCTTCAGTCTATGCCAAAGTTTTTGCACATACGGACAGATGGGCGGATGGACAGATGGACGGACGACAAACTAGCTTCAAACAAGGTTGAGAAACCCTGGTGTGGAGTGAAGGCCGGGGGTTTTCAAGTGTGAGCACATTATGTCTTTGAACCAAGCCCCACTAACGTTATCATCAGCCTCTACTAGCGACCCCCTATGCCCAAAAAAATTTGAGGATGGGGGGGGTACTTAACGCAACGAACCTGTATGTGGAGGACGTGGTGGGTTTTATAGCTGTGTAGATCAGCGTTTCTCAAAATGTGGGGCGGGCCCCCCAGGGGAGGTGTGAAGGCGTGCCAGGGGGGGCATGGGATCTCTCCTGGGTGGTTGTTTTTTTTCTCCTTCAGGTTAGAACATGTAGCAGGTGGAACTAATGTTTTGTGTTGGAGCACCCTGGACTCATTTTAGGGGCGTACAACAAACAAACCTACAGCCATGGTGATCTGTCACTAGACTAGACAAAGAGTTTAGGTTTGGACAATGGACAAGGACTGAACTGGAAAAGAAAAATGTGGAATGTTTCTGTTTTTGCACAGTTTGTACAGTTTGCACTTTAATGTTCTGAGATGTGCAATGGAAACAGGCTCATTGCAGCCACTGATATTGTTAAAATGTTCATCTTCATTACCAAAATTTGTTTGTTGTTCTAAAAAAAGTAACTTTATTGTCATAGTTGTCAGATAATTGCGCATTTCCAATTTTTATTTGGAAAAATATTGTCTCAGAGCAGTCAGGTTGAGTTTATTTGTATTGTTCAAGCAAAAATCTAAGTTATTTTTAATTTGAACAACAAATTATTCAAGGAAAAGCAAAAAGTATTGTGACAATATTGACGTTTCTTTCAATACAAGTTATAATTGCACCACTGTTACAATGTTGCTGGGGTTGGGGGGGGGGGGGGGGGCTGGAGATTTTTCGTCCTCCAAAGGGGGGCCCAACAGAAAAACACTGAGAACCACTGGTGTAGATAAAGCTGTGAGAAAGTGAAAGTGAGCTCCCCTCATCGTATCATGAAGTACCTGTTGCCCCCAGAAACACATTTGTGACTGGGGTGGGGGGGTGGGGGTGATGTGCCAGACACCCAGTGTTGGGCAAATTACTTTAAAAAGTAATTAGTTATAGTTACTAGTTACTTTCCCAAAAAAGCAAATGAATTAGTACTGAATTACTCTTTCATTAATGTAATTAGTTACCAGGGAAAGTAATTATTGCGTTACTTTTTTGAAAAACTTTCAAATATGTGAAAGGAAACTGATTTTTGAGCGTGTTTCACAGGCCAGTTGCATAGAGTAGAACAGCACACAGGTACTTCATACCGTAACTGTCGTGAGGCTGGGGTCCACCAGGGCCCAGCTGGACCTGGCTGGGGTCCACCACATAAGTGCATATCTGCATTTATAGGAAGAAGATGCTCCTCCAGTTAATCCCACATCTCCAGTTTTTTCCATCGCTCCTCCCTGATACAGCGGTAAATGTCTTCAGTCCAGTCAGTCAGACTCACTGGTAACTCCTCCCCTAAATTAGCTGTGCACGTAGCTGCGTTCAAGTGAATGGGGTGTGCTGGGACAACTCAAACTCGGACATGTCATTAGTCATTCAGGTGAAGGCAGCATGGACAACTCGGACTCGTGGTGCACACAAGTGAAGCATGAAGGCAGCGTGGGCAATTTGAATATAAGAATGACTTGTAGACGAACGGCTCACAACGAATCGGTTCTTATCGTTCACTGAAAAGAGCCGTTCAAAAGACTCGACTCGTCTGCGAACGTCACACCTCTCGTGCCTGGCTGAGCGAGTCAGGACGGATAACAGCTGTTAGATATCAGCGCATGGTAACGCACCATATTTCACTGCCATAACAGCATTTTAATATTTCAAATAGTTATTCATTAGATTACCTGTTACTGGAATACAATAATGATGTTAGTAACACCGCTATTTTTAATGCCGTTATTGCCACACAGCAGACATCCACCCAGCCCCGCTCATGGACCTCAATACATAATTCTACAAGTAACGCGACAAACCTCTACTGGGTGGGGAAGCAAAATTTACAATGAACATTTAGTTGTTTTTTGTCAGCAGGCACTACGTCAATTGTTTTGAAACCAAACATATATTGATGTCATAATCATACCTAACACTATTATCCATACCTTTTCAGAAACTTTTGCCCATATGAGTAATCAGGAAAGCAAACGTCAAAGAGTGTGTGATTTGCTGAATGCACTCGTCACACCAAAGGAGATTTCAAAAATAGTTGGAGTGTCCATAAAGACTGTTTATAATGGAAAGAAGAGAATGACTATGAGCAAAACTATTACGAGAAAGTCTGGAAGATACTATTAAAGAAGAATGGGAGAAGTTGTCACCCCAATATTTGAGGAACACTTGCGCAAGTTTCAGGAAGCGTGTGAAGGCAGTTATTGAGAAAGAAGGAGGACACATAGAATAAAAACATTTTCTATTATGGAAATTTTCTTGTGGCAAATAAATTCTCATGACTTTCAATAAACTAATTGGTCATACACTGTCTTTCAATCCCTGCCTCAAAATATTGTAAATTTTGCTTCCCCACCCTGTATGTGGAGGACGTATCGATAAAACTTTGAGAAAGTGAGCTCCTCTCACGTTATCACTGATTATCCGCCCCCCCCCCCCCGCTTGAGAACCACTGGTGCACGCCAAAGTTTTTGCACATACGAATGGACGGACAGACGATGAACTGATGTCAATACCCTGCACTACCCTAAAAATGAGATAAGAAAATAGAAAAGAAAATTTAGCAGAAAGTAAAGTATGAATAGAAGTGAAAGTAAAAAAAAATAAAAATAGACATAAAATATGAATAGGCACAATATTAGCAGTATGTGACAGTATGTATATACAAACAATATTAACTATATTGTTATATATCGTAATTATCTCATTTGCACTACTGTACACAATAGACATTCAAGTGGATATACAGCATTCATACCACACTTCCTGTACACACTGTATAATATCTATAATACCTATCGCTATTTTTTTTTAACCTTTAATATATAATTTTTAATCACTGCTAAAGCACTTCTAGTTAGATGCAAACTGCATTTCATTGCTTTGTACTTGTGACATGTGCAATGACAATAAAGTTTAATCTAATGTAATCTAATCCAATGAATAATATGTATATCTATGAATTCAAGTCGATGTAAAAATAGTGCATTTATGTTTGGGTAAATACTGAATTATATTTGTATTGAATGAGGATTTTTCATGAACTGCAGATGGTTATTGCAGTGTTCAGTTCTCATCAATATTGTAGGAAAAGTTAGTCCAAAATTAGGCAAAAACGCAAAATTTCTAAGATGAACAATGATAATCAAAAGCGTTCGCATGGAGCCGAAGTGTCCAGAAACCAAATAAAATCATGTGATCACAGTAAACAAATGAAATCCACGAACCTCGTTAAAATTCTGTACATATTGTAAACACTGGTTAGTATTGCAGATGCTAATCATTGTTATTAAATTATGCAAATATCATTGCATATATTAACCTGCATTACAAGGCTCAGTTACACATGATTTACCTATAGAGATAAATACTGTTTGTAAAGTGAGGGTGTTTTCTCATATGCCGTCATGTTTTTTTCCTGCAGTACTCTGCGTCAATGCGTCTCCTTTCGCAGCAGTCCTGTTCCTGCTGAAGGTCAGTGTAAGAAGCTTCATAAATAATATAATGTCCTATAAAGAGTTTTAGTCCAAGGATAACTCACTTCAACGTCTAGTGGTTCTAAGAGTGATCCAATACGTGCCCGGTTCTGCCACAGCTATGTCTGAATCTTGGTTATTTAATTTTTATTTTTTATTTTTATTTAGCTCTTTTTATTGAAATTAAAACAATGACAATAAAAAAAAAAAAAAAAAGTCCTATACAGTATCCAATATATGTGATGTCAGAACAACAACACTACACCTGCATGCACATGTACACACTAGGGATGCAAATTATCAGTTAATTCATTAATCATTAATTGGCTGACCTTCTCCATTGATTAATTGATAAAAGTGGTGATTTTCCTGTGAACCTGAATTTCTCTTTCAATAGGGTCTAAAACACAGGTGTCAAACATGCGGCCCGGGGGCCAAAACCGGCCCGCCAGAGGTTCCAATCTGGCCCACGGGATGAATTTACAAAAGTGTAGAAGATATTAACAGACAAACAGTCAAACTCAAAAATAACAGCATAATAACTGAAAAATAGACTCCAAATATTCTTCTTGGTTTAATGTAAAAAAAAAAAAAAATGACATCATGCCTCTAAATAATGACAACACTATTTTTTTTCTCTTTGATTTATTGCAAAGAACATTCAATTCTGATATCCTTTCAAAATAAAACGTCAATAACCTGAACAAATATGAACAAACTGGAATGTCTAAAGAAAAATCAGTGTAATTTTAACAATATTCTGCCTGTTTTGTGTCTTGGTAGATCTGATCTGTCATGCACATGTATGCATCATAAGTTGATCAAATTTTTCTTATTACGATTTCTTCATATTTTTCTTCAGAAATTTCAGTTTTTTCAAGTTATTCTCATTTTTTGTTTGTTTGGATAGTGTGTAAAATGTGCATGTTTTCATAATTTAACCTGTTTAACCCTGACCATATTTTCAGGGGAAAAATGCCTAAAAAGACATACCCAAAGTAAATGAAGAATTACTTATAATACTTGTAATAATAAGGTTCATATGGATGTTCTTGGTGTCTATGGACATTTACAGACCTCACAGAATCTATTCCCATTGTCTAAAATATTGTATCTATTACTATGTCTGAGTAAACTGTAACAAACTAAAAGAGAAATTAGAATTTTTTATCCTCGCCTGTTTTTTTTTTCGGCTGGATTGACGATGATATGCATAAATTAATTGTTCGTGTCGGAGATTTTTTAATAGCGTATATTTCACCCCGCAAAGATTAAAAATCATGTTTGAACATTAAAGTTTGCACTAAAACACACTTTTGATGTACTTTTATTAACATTAGGGTCTAAACTTTGAGCAAAAGTTGAAAAAAAACATCCATTGTCCTGATTTATTATATTTTTATAGTAGATGAATATTAACCCTTTCATGCACGAATTCAAGATGTGTTTTCCTTCGTGTTTTTATTCCTCTTTAGGCATGAAAAAAAGCATGCCTAAAAAAACTTTTCTTATGAACCTATTTATCATGAAGCTGTAAAAATGTCCACTCAGCTGAAAATCATGTGTTTAATTTTGGGAGCAAATCAACTTGTATTTACTGATATATAGTGTGAAAACTATGAAATAAAAACCTTTTTAATGCTTATTATGGGTAATTCATTTCTCAGACAGTGGTAGTTGTTTGTTTACTTGCTTTACTAGTTTGTCTGATAAATGAATTACCTACAATAATTACATGTGGAAGACAGTATGAACCTTTACCAGACATGTTTAATGCTGTTAATCTGATGTTTTCTCACATTTTAACACTCTAATACCAGTCATTATTCACTTCGTGGAGATAACATGCAAAAAAAAAAAAAACTTTTACAAAAACTGTTAATTACAGGCTAATAACAACAATTGATTTACACTTAAACATATTACTCTAGATCAGGTTTATCAAGAACAGTAAAGTTACAGTAATGGTATGAATGTCAGTGTAATACTAGTTATTACTCACTCAGATAATATGCAAAACAAACAAACAAAAAAAAACTTTTTAAGTTAAAAAACAAACAAACAGTTAATTACAGTCTAATAACAATTAACAATTGATTTAGATCAGTGGTTCTTAACCTTGTTGGCGGTACTGAACCCCACCAGTTTCATATGCGCATTCACCGAACCCTTCTTTATTAAAAAATACAATATGATTTTTTTCAAATTCAAGACACAGACA
This sequence comes from Sphaeramia orbicularis, assembly GCF_902148855.1. Lineage (NCBI taxonomy): Eukaryota > Metazoa > Chordata > Actinopteri > Kurtiformes > Apogonidae > Sphaeramia > Sphaeramia orbicularis. Next base: position 15,574,346 of record NC_043961.1, on the reverse strand, counting down.
TATGTTTTACTGGTGCACAAAATGAACCGTGCATTAACATCCCTGTGCTCAGAGAACAAAACCAACACAGTGCATGAACTCACAACAAATGACATACCTTTTCACAAAGACATGACCTTTTTAATATAACCACATTGAAATGGTTTTAATTTTTAACCTTATGTATTCCAATAATGAACTTATTGTATTTATGCTATTTATCATTTTTAACATTTTAACACACACCCATCACCTAATTTCCATCAGGTTACAATAATAATGAATATTTACTTCAAATCAGTGTGACTTCTGCTGTTGTGTATATGTATGTGAGGGCCGTCAGGTTCAACCGATTTTCGTTTCATCTCGCTCCGAACTTTCCAAACCACGCAATTTTGACATTAAAAAAAAAGATAATTGCATGTAGTGTATAAAAAAAAAAGTTCTCGTTATACTCCTTCAGTATTTTTGTGATCGTTGTTTTATTACGGCACTAGCTCGGCTTTAGCGTAATACGATTTTTCCATCCGCGACGGTGCGTCGGTTGTCACATGATTGTAACTGACCAGTGCGGTGACCGAAAAATGTAAACAAGCGGTACACATGGCTGCCTTCGTGGTTAACAGGAAGTAACAAAAGTCATAACAACGATGTGGAAAATACTCAAATAATTCATCGTCAGACGAGTGGAAGAGATTATAAACACTTCTGGATGTGTTGTAGTGCTATAAGCAACAACAATACACCACGTATATTGGATGTCAATCAGAGAAAGAGTCTCCGAAGCTGTTTGTTTACATACACGGACCTAGCCCGACACACACACCCGACTAATGAGTCGAGTGTGTGTCTTGACCTCCGCCGAACCCCTGAGACTGACCCACCGAACCCCTAGGGTTCGATCGAACCCAGGTTAAGAACCACTGATTTAGATAAAAGAACAGGAAGGTTACAGTAATGGTATGAATGTCAGTGTATGAGATGATGCACGAGCATCCACTGCGTTGGCTGATATGGAACTAAAACAACTAAATTCATGAATATACAAGAGAACAACTGTAGAATAAGTGTCCACTGTAGTGACCACTATGCATGAAAGGGTTAATATAATTTTTTCGGCCCGCGGGAGGGCTGGTAGGGCTAAAGGGGTTTTAATGTTATTTTTTGCAGAGAAAAAATTTGGAGTTGTCATTATTTCAAGGCTATTATGCTATTATTTGACTGATCCGGTCCGCTGGGGGTCAAATTGGGCTGAATGTGGCCCCTAAAAGAAAATGAGTTTGACACCCCTGGTCTAAAAGAGTAAAAGCTAAATACTGTTCATATACTTCATGAAAAAAGCAGGTTATATTCCTTCATGACTGATTTATTGTACTATTGGATACAGTACAGACAATGACATTTATGTAGTATAAAAAAAAATAAAAATTATGCAGAGAAGTTAAAAAAATAAATGGATCTGAAGAGGGGCAGTTTAGAGGAAACAGGCCTTTCTGACTTTGCATCACTACCTGACATGATGGAGTGACATTTCAGTTTGGAGGAGGTTCACATGGGGGACAGACCCCTCTCGATGAAGCCTAGTTTAAGCAGTGGCGCCCCCTACTGTCGACACCACAAATACCGCCGTGGAAAAGGGCAGTTAACCGACAATTTTTGTAATTTAATCGAGCAAATTCATAGCAACAATTAATTGAAAAAAAAAAAGAGAACAGCCCAAAAAAATATCCATTAGCTCATAGTGTATAGTGGATATTTTTTGAGCTGTTCTCTTTTTTTCTTATAGTGGGTAATTTTTTGGGCTAGTGGATAGTTTTTGAGCTGTTCTCTTTTAGTTCCTATAGTGGATACTTTTTTGGGCTGTTCTGTTTTTTTCTTATAGTGGATAATTTTTTGAGCTGTTCTCTTTTTTTCTTATAGTGGATAATTTTTGAGCTGTTCTCTTTTTTTCTTATAGTGGATAATTTTTTGGGCTGTTCTCTTTTTTTTCTTTTAATGGATAATTTTTTGGCCTGTTCTCTTTTGTTCTTATAGTGGATAATTTTTTGTGCTCTCTTTTTTATAGTGGATATTTTTTTAGGCTGTTCTCTTTTTTTCTTATAGTGGATAATTTTTTGGGCTGTTCTCTTTTTTTTCTTTTAATGGATAATTTTTTGGCCTGTTCTCTTTTGTTCTTATAGTGGATAATTTTTTGTGCTCTCTTTTTTATAGTGGATATTTTTTTAGGCTGTTCTCTTTTTTTCTTATAGTGGATATTTTTTGGGCTAGTGGATCGTTTTTTAGGCTGTTCTATTTTTTTTCCTTATAGTGGATAATTTTTTGGACTGTTCTTTTTTTTTCTTATAGTGGATATTTTTTTTTGCCTGTTTTCTTTTTTTTCTTATAGTGGATAATTTTTTGTGCTCTCTTTTTTCTTATAGTCGATGATTTTTTGGGCTGTTCTATTTTTTTTTTTTATAGTGGATAATTTTTTGGGGTCTCTTTTTTCTTATAGTGGATAATTTTTGGGCTAAGTGGATAATTTTTTGGGCTGTTCTTTTTTTATAGTGGATAATTTTTTTTGCCTGTTTTCTTTTTTTCTTATAGTGGATAATTTTTTGTGCTTTCTTTTTCCTTATAGAGGATGATTTTTTTGGCTGTTCTCTTTTTTTTTTTTCTTATAGTGGATAATTTTTTGGGGTGTTCTCTTTTTTTTCTTATAGTGGATAATTTTTTGGGGTCTCTTTTTTCTTATAGTGGATGGTTTTTTTTAGGCTGTTCTCTTTTTTTCTTAGAGTGGATAATTTTTGGGCTAGTGGATAATTTTTTGGGCTGTTCTTTTTTTTTTATAGTGGATAATTTTTTGGGCTGTTCTCTTTTTTTTCTTATTGTAGATAATTTTTTGGGGTGTTCTCTTTTTTTTCTTATAGTGGACAATTTTTTGGGCTGTTGAACATCTGGGCCACCACAATTAAGGGCCGCCAAATTGAATAAAATAACTTTACATTATCTTTTAGTGAAAATTAGATTTTCTCCAAACCTAAGTGTTGCATAATGTCTTTCAACAGAACCTGAGGAGTCGGAGAATTTTTATTCTTCCAGTTTAACAGAATAAGGCATCTGGCTAGTGGTGTCACAAACCTCAAAACAACCCTCTGTTTAGTACTGAGGTCCACTCCTGTTGGTTTCATTATTGTTATTGGTCTGGAGGGATCTGTCTCTTTAAAATCTTAGACAAAATCTCTAAAGTTTTAGCCCAACAGGTAGTGATGGGACAAGTCCAAAACGTGTGTTGAACTTGATTAACCCTGTAAAGTCTGAACCATTAAATCACTGACAGAAAATCCCAGTTCTTTGAAACTGGAGCCTTTATTGGTCATTCTGAACAACCCAAATTTTTTATTCAAATATCAGTTTCTATGTATGAGTTTCAATTTTGTATCATATTTGATGCATCGGGTCTCAATGCTCAAATATTATTATTTTTGAACAAACAAAAAACATAATCCTACAATAATGGACGTTCTTTGTCCGACACGTGTCCCAATGTTGCAGCATGGGAGGGCATACGGGTGCAATGCCGCTGTTCCACCACAGGAGGACGTTATCGCACAATGGCACCACGGGTACAATGCCACTAGTATAACACAAACATGTCTAACAAATTGTAAATTCCTTTTCAAAGTTCTACCTCCTGCCTCGTTAATGACAGTCTTGTAGTGTCACTGGAAAGGCCTCTGGTGAACAAATTCCTCCCCCCGGTGGATTATCTTCATATTGCATATATCTAATTGTATACATCAGGTATTTCAAGACAAAAAATATCACACTGATCATGTAGAGGGCTTCAAAACTCATGTATCAAATATGACACATTTGGCGTTATAGGGTTAATTTTAAGAAAGAAAAAAAATTGGTGAAGTTATAACAAAACATGCCTGTGATCATTTAAAGAAAAGCAAAATCCATCTGTTTTTAAGAAGTCATAATGCTCCTCCTGTCAACACCCTTTGATACGGAATGAAAAAGCCGAGTAAAACCTGACAAGAGTGTTGTTTCCCTCTTATTTTAACTCTTATTTTGTCGGTTTTTGTTTAAATCTTTCTCTGTGAAGAAGTTTGGGCTGCACTCCTGAATGAAAGCAGGCAGCAATGTAAATAAAAAAAAAGAAAGTGAAAAAACAAACCGTAGCATTTCAGCATCGCTTTTGAATTATTACAGTTTTGCAGCTGAAGAAAAGTTTTTAGCTGGTTTTTGCAGCGAGGATATTTTCAATTTTCTATGTAAATAAACAAGGGAAGGATGTGTATGTCAGTGTATATAATTCATAACATATTGAAAAAAACAAAAAAAAACAAAACAAAAAAAAAAGCCTTCGTGTGGAGCTTCATGCCCCAGGAATGCCTCCAGCGTTCAGGAAAAAACAGCCTTTAAAGGTTATTTTTATAGGCGTTGCTTTATTAAACGACTCAAAGTGAGAGGTGACAGAAAGGGTAGGTTCAAGGAGTCAAAGGATCCAACCCATATTTAAGCACTTCAGTTCAGGGGTAAGATCTGCACCGCTGGGTTTGGACATGGACGCCACAGACGCCCTGGATCTGCTCTGTTTTCTCCTTTTGTTTCCCAGACTCCTCTTTCCCCGGTGTATCTGTATTCTATCTGCCTTTTCTTTTTCCAGCAGGACATGGAGACCAGAACACCAGTATCCACCACCATCAACCAGTTAAAAACCCCCCGATCGTCCTCGTCACCATCACTGAGCCCGTTTACATGAAAATATAAACGACAACTTACATGACAACTTAATTCAATAATTTTACTACCCAATTTTTCACACAGAATATCATTGATAGTATTAACCCTTTATATTCCAACACAGAAATACTCTGAAATTCAATATTTCAATCTTAGCATTTTACTGGTGGACATAAGACTTTATTACTTTTGTGAAATTGTTCAAAATTTTGTATTATGTAGAAAATCAAGGTCAGTGAAGTTACCATATTTGATTCCTTACCATAAAGACCCACTGCTACTTCGTGGCATTTCCTAAATTAATTTTTCTAAATTTTTAAACTTTTTTTAAAGTCATTTTTCTCTGTTTATTCTAATATTATTAGAATATTACTATTCTACTATTACTTGGTTTTTGTTTGTTTATTTGTTTGTGTTGTTTTTAATTTGATCTAATAGTATTGTTATTATTGTTAATGTTGTTTGGTTTGACTGTTGAGTGTTCTTAAGAAGGAAATATAAGGGTGAATCACATTGTTTTTATGCTTGGAAATGGATACTGTATGTGTGTTTGGAATGGGAGGACCCCAGGAAGAGTAGTTGATGTATTGCATCAGCTAATGGGGACCTTAAAAATAAATAAATACATACATACATACAGCTCTATATTTTCCAATTTTCAGTGAAAATCTGCTTTTTTCCCCAGATTTAATTCACAGAACATGTAGATGTTCATAAAAGCTCAGACTGAAAATTGAGGGTCATTATATCAGAAATACAATATTTAGGAAATTACCATATTTGATTCCTTACCATAAAGACCCATTGCTACTTTTGTGGCAGTTTCCAAATGAATTTTTCACAGTTTTTAAATCTTTTTTAAAGTGATTTTTCTGTTTATTCTAATATTATGCTCTGTATTTTGCAATTTTCAGTGAAAATCTGCTGTTTTCCAAGATTTAATTCACAGAACATGTAGATGTTCATAAAAGCTCAGACTGAAAGCTGAGGGTTATTATATCAGAAATAGAACATTTAGGAAATTACCATATTTGATTCCTTGCCATAAAGACCCATTGCTACTTTTGTGGCAGTTTCCAAATGAATTTTTCTTCATTTTTTAACCTTTTTTTAGTGATTAATCTCCATTTATTCTTATATTATGCTCTATATTTTGCATTGTTTGGTGAAAATTGTTTTTTTGCCCAATATTTAATTCACAGAACATGTAGATGTTCATAAAAGCTCAGATTGAAAGTTGAGGAGTATTATATCAGAGACAAAATTTAGGAAATTACCATATTAAATTCCTTACCATAAAGACCCATTGCTACTTTTGTGGCAGTTCCCAAATGAATTTTTATCAATTTTTTTAACCTTTTTTTTTTTTTTTTTAAGTGATTAATCTCCATTTATTCTAATTTTATGCTCTATATTTTGCATTTTTCTGTGAAAATCTGCTATTTTCCATTATTTAATTCACAGAACATGTAGATGTTCATAAAAGCTCAGATTTAAAGTTGAGGGTTATTATATCAGAAATAGAATATTTAAGAAATTACCATATTTAATTCCTTGCCATAAAGACCCATTGCTACTTTTGTGGCAGTTCCCAAATGAATTTTTCTTGATTTTTTTTAACCTTTACTAAGCAATTTCTTTCCATTTACTCTAATATATGCATTTTTCAGTGAAACTCAGCTATTTTCCAATATTTAATTTACTGAACATGTAAATGTTCATAAAAGCTCAGATTGAAAGTTGAGGGTTATTATATCAGAAACAGAGACATTTTAGGAAAAGGTGACTACTTCAGTAAAATGTATCATTAACTAAACATAAACCAAATGCCTCCATTCACCATTACTTATCAAAATATGTGTGTTTTTTTGGTGAATATATGTTGTAGAAGATGACGGTGTTTCCACATTCACTATAGAACCTCTGAACGTCCAAATGGGTCATATCTGGTGACCATGAAAAGATGACAAACTGTATTTTACACCAATTATTTATATGGATTGATAGAATTAATGGATCAGAAGTTATTAAACATTTTAGATCAGTAGATGGTTTTGCGCGGTCATGGATGTTTGGGTCTTTATGGGTTAAGTTGAAATAAACAAACAAAATAATAAATAAAAAATGTGAATAAATTTTGTAAACACTGTCCCAAGGAAGCTACACATACAATTTTAAATGAATCTAACCAGTAGTTTCGTCAGAGAAGATGTTTGAAGAAATTGCTAACAAAGACATCGACAAAGACAACGAGGACAAAGCTGGACACAGTACATATTAATCGGTGAGCTACGAAAGAACATTGGATTAAACTTCAGTAAAGTAGGAGACTGAAAAGCATCTTAAATCATTAGCCTCATAGCATAATTGCCTAACTCATTCAGAAATGGACAAAAGTATGTGGACATGTTGAATTCAGGTTTTTTTTTTCTAAGAGGGGTGTAGGATACAAAACAATAATGACAATTTTATATTGGGATAAATATCATATTGATTATTAATACTGATGTTTTTATCTCAAATCATCATGACCAGGACATCTTACAGTTGTAGCCAAGATGTGTCCCGATGTTTTTGTCCATGTAGTTTATAAACATCAATATTTCCTTCAAATTTAACAGGAGATTTTTGTTCCTCAGTGAGATGTGTAGAAAGTAGATGGTTAGCTGTGGTAGAAAATTAATATTTACAGTCAGAGCAGGAAAAAACATTTTAGAAATTTAGAGGTAGAACGTTTAAAATCATGGATAAATGAAATGGATAAAAAAAACAAAAACAAAACATCAATATTGAGCAAAATGAATTCAAAACCATCTCTGAGGCATTTTGGAAGCAAAAATAACAATTTAAACTAAACTAACCAATGCAATGATATTTATCCCAATATGATGATGATGACCACAGTAGATCTTTCTTTTTTATATATATATACATCCCATGAGTTATATACACTAACATAGACATACTTCTATTTGTTTTTGATAGAAAACTGAAATATTCCCTATATAGGCAGAAACTGGCTGAAAACCTGTTTCCAACATGAATGAATAACAGTGTAATAATTCAAAAGCCATTGTGAAAAGCTTCTGTTTCTTCACATTCTTCTCTTTTTTTTATTATTTATACAGCAGGTTTTTGTTCAATGCAGCCTAAACGTCTTCACAGAGCAAACATCAAAACAGCCCAAAGAGGCAAAAATAAAAGATAAAAAAATGTTCCTGTAGGTGAGCTTTTGCTTTTTCCTGTGTATGAAAGGGTGTGAATAGCTGGTGGTGTATTGTGGAATTTAGGCAGTGTAATATAAAATGGGTATCTTTTGTCACATACTAATATGTTGGTAATAATCAAAGTGACGGTAGTGGAAAGTAGATAGATTAAAAAACACAGCTATTCTTCAGTGTTTGGAAGATTTTGGTCAGTAGATGGAAAAACTGTGGAGTCATGACATTTAACTGAAAGCAACATGCACTGTGGTGAACTACTGTTTCAGCCTAAACTGCAGACTTTAAACTGAATTTAAACTAAAGAAATATTGGACTGTAAGTATATTCTTCATGTTCTATAGAATTCATCACATCTCTGGTACATGTGTCAGTCCGTGCGTTTCCATGACAACTTTTATTCCTGGTTTAATCTGAATAAACGTTAGATCCGATTTCAGATGCCCATGTAAACACATTATTCCAGTTGAAAAAGAATAGTTCGGAATAAATTTAAATCCCAATAAAGTCACTGGTTTAATCCCCTTTTAATTCCGAACTAAATTATTCCTCGGACATGTAAACCCTTTATTCCGTTTGGACTTTATTCCTGCCATTCTGCACATGCTCGTTGTCTTGTCCTGTCGTGATGACGCATACGTTCTACGCTGGTGGAAGAATATGCAATACAGTCTCGTCAACCCAAACCGTTCCAGTGGGCTATTCTGATGGGATCTACCAGCCTCTAAAACCCTGAAGGAAGAGTTCGCCACTTTTTTATTCATTCATTCGTCATGCACTAATGAGTTCGATAAGTGGGCAGATCAGTTTGCACTGCAGTGCACCGATTACCTTGCTCTCGTAGCCCTTCCGTTAGCTTAGCTTAGCCTAGTTTAGCATAATCGCTTCATTCCTATTGTCAGATGTAGCCAGGCTTTTATAGGTGATCCGTAGTATTTTATGAGTGATTTTGTGAAATTCAATTCTCCCTAATCATTACTTTAGTCCGGTGGGGTCAATATGATCACAAATCGAGGCTCAAATCATGGTGATGTGACTTACTGCTGTAAGAAAACCTTGGGAAATAAAAACTAATGCAAAGCTACAACGGTAAAGCAAAGCTAATTTAGCGCATGCATCCCTTCCAACAAAAAGGTTTTCCAACTTCCCCATCATACCCATTGGATTAGAGACACTCTTTATTTTCTTAAACTGGAAAAAATCAGACTCTCTTTAATTGGCTGCTCCAGTAAATTTGGAAAACTATGGAACCCATTTCTTCGACTGGTCAAGACGACAGATCTTTCACTCACCCCTGATTGACACAAAGATTGTCTTTGTTTATGCTACTGCTGATGTGAGGAGAATTATGTGTCACTGCTCAGACCTGCGATGTGCTGATTGTAGTCTATTAATACCTGACTGATGTGATGGTGTTTCTTTTTTGTTTGTTTGTTTTTTGTTGCTCATTCTGTCCTAGTCCTACCTTTGTTTGTTTACTTATTCATTTATACTATTTATTTTATTTTATTTATTTTATTGTGGTTCTAGTATTATAAGAGCTGTTTGGGTATACATTAATATTTCAGTAATCACTATCTTGGTCTTTTGTTTTTCTTAAGGAAAATGTAAAATGTATAATTATCTCTGTAATTTTTCTGAGACATTTGTATACACCTGCAAAACCAAATTAAAAAAAAGTTTGAAAAAAAAAAAAAAAAAGATTTTCCAACTTCCGTCAACACAACAGTCCCAAGATTGTATGAGTGCAGTAAGTCGCAGATCTAAAGAAATAATTAGGGAGAATCGGATTTCACAAAATCGCTTACAAAAGACTACAAGTCACCTTTAAAAAACTGGTTATGTGTGACCATGGGAATGCAGTGACTATGCTAAGCTAAGCTAACAGAAGGGCTGCGAGAACAAGGCAAGGTGAGCACTGCAGCGCAAACCCTTTAGCTCACTTATCTACCTCATTAATAGCTCATGTAAACCTTTATTCGGGTTTAACATTTCCATGTAAACAGAGGAGAAAATACTTTAGTTCCGAATTAATTTCTTCTGAAAAAATAAATCTGACTTAAAAAACATCATGTAACCGTACCCAGTGTTGACAGTGTTCTACTGGTAATTCACTGACTTATACACCAACAGATGCGACAAAAGTGGGATTTTCTCACCGCCGCATCTGCTCTGTATTGGTTTTGTCATGTGTAGGTTTAAGTCAGAGGTGTAGTCCTGGGTATAAGATGTATACCTACTTATTTTCAGTCATCGTTGTGTATACCCACTTCTAAATTCCCCCCGATGTGCACCATTCAGTAGTATCTGAGCTGAATTGTCGATTTTTTCTCCTAGGATGGTGACACCATGACCCGCCTCTAATTGGCTAGCACTCGCTGCCATCACTGATTACATTGGTTAACTTCAGGCATGAGGACTTATGAGCCAATCAGAGGCAGAGTAGGGCGGATCATGCCCAGGAAAACATTGCTAACTAGCGCTGACCACCTCTGGAATCTGATTGGACACCTCAGGTGCCAGTGCCACCTCAGTTGATTGACAGGTCACTGCACGTCTCGTTGAAAGATGCACGACTATTGGAAATGCAAACAAGAAAGGCAGAATAAACGTCTTTCAAGTGAGTGACACATATCGAGAGAACCTACTTTCATGGAATACATAATTCTAAGGTAAGTTTTAAGGTGGTTTCAGAATGAGTCACTGTTTTAAACTACTGGTCATATGACTGCACATTTAGAGGAGAAGAGATGTTGTCGCCAATAGTTAAACTGTGAGTAAGCTAACGTTATGAAAGGCTAATGTTATCCTGTGTTTGTATAATTTCATTCATCCATTCATGCAGCTGCTTGTGTGTTTAACAGCAGAAAAATGAAGGAAACAAAGCTTTGATTCAGGAGAATTGTGGTTGAATGATTTTTTTTTTTTGGATCACTTTTAGTCGATTAATCGTTTCAGCTCTACATAATTCTAAGGTAAGTTTTAAGGTGGTTTCAGAATGAGTCACTGTTTTAAACTACTGGTCATATGACTGTACATTTAGAGAAGAGATTTTGTCACCAACAGTTAAACTTTGAGTAGGCTAACGTTATGAAAGGCTAACGTTATGAAAGGCTAACGTTGTCCTGTGTTTGTTTAATTTCATTCATCCATTCATGTAGCTGCTTGTGTGACCAGAAATACCTACAAACTACTCCTGATCAAGTCAAGTAAATATTCTAATGCAGTTTTCCTGAATTGAAGCTTCTTTGTGCGTCACAATAAGCGTCCGTGTGAAACACAACAGCGGAACCAGTGTTTAACAGCAGAGAAATGAAGGAAACAAAGCTTTGATTCAGGACAATTGCGCTTGAATGATTTTTTTTGGATCACTTTTGGTCGATTAATCGTTTCAGCTCTACATAATTCTGAGGTAAGTTTTAAGGTGGTTTCAGAATGAGTCACTGTTTTAAACTACTGACCATATGACTGTACATTTAGAGAAGAAGAGATTTTGTCGCCAATAGTTCAACTGTAAGTAGGCTAACGTTATGAAAGGCTAACATTATCCTATGTTTGCCTCACATTAAATACATTTCCATTCCTGCAGCTGCTTATGACCGGTAAAACCTTCAAACTGCTCCTGATCAAGTCATGATAATTTTATAACAGTGAGCAAATACTACCGATGGATTTTTGGGTAAACTAAATAGAGTAGTCTGACATGTCACTGTTTCTAAAAATGGGCATTTTTCTGGGCTACTTTAACCCTTTCATGCATGAATTATGAGAACCTTCATCAAGATTTTTTGTCTAGAGTGTTTTTATTCCTCCTTAGGTGTGACAAAAGCAATGTGATTGAGTGTTTTTTTTTTTCATGTCATTACAAAAATGTCCACTCAGCTATACCATGCATTTAATTTTTGAAGTAAAGAAGCATGTATTTAAAACCCAATACGGTCAAACCACAGTCATGTCTCATTAGAGAGCCAACATTTATTTCAGTATAAAGTAGCTCCTTGTTTTGGATAATCCCTTATGGTCCAACTAAAGCAAAAATGAATTTAAAAGTATATATGTGGGTCATTTAGCAGCACTAATCTGTCAGAATGTCTCTAAAATGTCCTGTCAGAGAGATTTCAAATACAGTGTTTTGACCCAAAAGCAGAAAGTGATATAAAAACAATGAAATTAAGACATTTTTAATAATAATAATAATAATAATAATAATAATGATAATAATAATAATAATAATAATAATAATAATAATAATAATAATAATAACTTTATTTGTATAGCACCTTTAAAAACAAAGTTTACAAAGTGCTTTGACAGAGGGCACAACAGCAGGATACACGAAGCAAGTAAAAACACTAAAACAGAAGCAACATAATTAGAGAGATGTATGAACAAGTTCATTATCAAACAGGATCAATGCCAGGATAATGCTGCTAATTGGATGTTCTCTCACATTTTAACATATTCTAATATCAGTTATTACTCACTTCATGGAGATAATATGCAAAAAAAAAAAACTTTTTGTTTAAAAAAAAACAAAAAACAAAGTTAATTACAGTCTAACAATTAACAATTAATTTCCACTCAAACATGTTAGTGCAGATCAGGTTTACCTAGAACAGCAAAGTTACAATAATGGTCTGAATGTCAGTGCATTATTATGGGATGGTGCATAAGTGTCCACTGTGTTGGCTGATATGGAACTGAAACAACCAAACCCATGAATATACAAAAGAACAGCTGGAGAAGAACTGTCCACTGGAGTGACCACTGGAGTGACCACTGTGCATGAAAGGGTTAAAAAAAAAAAAAAAAAAAGGAAAAAAAAAGGAAAAAAAAGGGGCAAAAATTGAGAGTATACCCACTTCTCCAGGGACCACTACACCACTGAGCACCAGCACCGAACTAGCACCAGGTTCTTTTTGGTGGAAATGGGTTATTAAAAGACGCATTTAAATAACTATGTCTGTACAAGTACACTATATTGCCAGAAGTATTGGCTCACCCATCAGCTCAGTGAATTCCAGCGTGGAACTGTGATAGGATGCCACCTGTGCAACAAATCCAGTCGTGAAATTTCCTGGCTCCTAAATATTCCACAGTCAACTGTCAGCTGTATTGTAAGAACGTGGAAGTGTTTGGAAACGACAGCAACTCAGCCACAAAGTGGTAGGCCACGTAAACTGACGGAGCGGGGTCAGCGGATTCTGAGGCGCATACTGTGAAGAGGTCGCCAACTTTCTGCAGAGTCAATTGCTACAGACCTCCAAACTTCATGTGGCCTTCAGATTAGCTCCAGAACAGTGTGCAGAGAGCTTCATACATCACCAAGTGCAATGCAAAGCGCCGGATGCAGTGGTGTAAAGCACGCCGCCACTGGACTCTAGAGCAGTGGAGGCACCTTCTCTGGAGTGACCAATCGCGCTTCTCCATCTGGCAATCTGATGGACGGGTCTGGGTTTGGCGGTCGCCAGGAGAACGATACTTGTGGGACCGCATTGTGCCAAGTGTAAAGTTTGGTGGAGGGGGGATTATGGTGTGGGGTTGTTCTTCAGGAGCTGGGCTTGGCCCCTTAGTTCCAGTGAAAGGAACTGTGAATGCTTCAGCAGACCAAGACATTTTGGACAATTCCATGCTCCCTACTTTGTGGGAACAGTTTGGAGCTGGCCCCTTCCTCTTCCAACATGACTGTGCACCAGTGCACAAAGCAAGGTCCATAAAGACATGGATGACAGAGTCTGGTGTGGATGAACTGGACTGGCCTGCACAGAGTCCTGACCTCAACCCCATAGAACACCTTTGGGATGAATTAGAGCGCAGACTGAGAGCCAGGCCTTCTGTCCAACATCAGTGTGTGACCTCACAAATGCGCTTCTGGAAGAATGGTCCAAAATTCCCTTGAACACACTCCTAAACCTTGTGGACAGCCTTCCCAGAAGAGCTGAAGCTGTTATAGCTGCAGAGGGTGGACCCACGTCATACTGAACCCCATAGACTAGGAATGGGATGGCACTGAAATTCATATGTGAGTCAAGGCAGGTGAGCAAATACTTTTGGCAATATAGTGTATGTATGACTGCTGTTGTATCTGTTTGTTGTTTTGTCGCCTGCTCTCTCTCTTTCTTTCTTATTCTGTTGTTGAAAAACCGAAGGGGAAAGAAGACACAAAACTGCGTGAACGTTTTACTTCTGTGGGCATTAATAGGCCCAATCTGAAGAAAATAAGGCTGACAGTAGTTTCTCTGCAGCAGCAACACCCCTCCAGTGTGAACAAACACGCAAAAAACACACAATCAACACGCAACAAGACAGCGTGTCCGGGCATCACACCGATATCTGCTGGACAAAGTCTGCGTTTGACGACCAGTTTGTTTTTGGTGCGTGCTCATAGCGATTCCACGACGGTCCCATGGCGTCGTGTATGTGCTCTCCATTATATTGTCATAATTAAAGGAGTAACAAGCTGACAAAAACAAATTAACACCACTGAAGGACACGACGACAAAGCATTTTACCCACTCACATTTTATTTTATTACGCTCCTTATTTATAACAAAAAAAAAAAAAAAATGCAGTTATTATTTTCTGCAGCAATCATCAATTAATTTACCTTGTGTTTGCACTTGGGGATGTTTTATCTGCATTCCATTTGTGTTTAGTTGAATGTTTTTTTTACAGTTACTGGCTCCTTTAGGAAAATATAGTAATGACATTAAGTTGGTGCAACAGAAGCGACTACAGTGAGCATCATTTTTCATTGTTCACTTTGCAAATGTGGAACCACCTCCTTTAATTGCCAGCCATGCTCTGTTAGACAAGGACATGCAGGTTTTAATGTGAAACAACACCTTGAGCAACTGCTGAATGAATATGAGTCTTCAAGTCAGAGGACTGGAACTGTTAACATGGCTGACACAGGCTTATCTACATATTACCTGTTCATATTAACTAGTACAGTGTTTGTCCCCAGGAGGTCGTTGGGACACCGTCGGGGCGGGGGGGCGTTTGGAATGAGACCAAAAAGGGGGCGTTAGTCTGTATAAGTATCAATATCAAGCTGCAATGGCATCAAATGTAGATAAACTGTACTTTAAATCTCATTGATTATTTTCATTTATTTATTTTTATTAGCCCCTCCCGTTTTCCTCCTTTTTCTTTTTCCTCTCTCTTTCTGTTCTTTTCCTTTCTCTTCTTCTCATTTAGTTTCAGTTACCTAATGATTGTCTTTGGTCATATCTCTGATTTTTATTCTTTTTTTTGGTTATTTATTTATTTATTTATTTATTTATTTATTTTCTTTCTTTCTTTCTTTCTTTCTTTCTTTCTTTCTTTCTTTCTTTCTTTCTTTCTTTTATGCTTCGCGTTAAAAGTAAAAACCTTCCTTTTGGTATTCAGAAAATTTTTAAGTTAAGAGAAGGACATTATAATTTAAGAGGGATGTTTGTGTTTGAAAAATGTAAAGTAAGAACTAACGTTAAATATCACAGTGTTTCAGTTATTGGTGTCAAGCTATGGAACGAACTGAAGGATGAAGTGAAATTGTGTAGCTCACTGTTGAGTTTCAAAAAGACTTTAATTTGTCAAATTCTGAAGGGCTATGAAAGTAATATGATTACAAAATGATTTATAACACTGAATGTAGTATAATTTGTGTTTAAGTGTTTACCTGCTGCAACTTCAGGTGTGGATGTGAATTAAGGATGTGAATAGGGGAAGCAGAAATAAGCCTCCGGCTTCAGCTTCTTCCTTTTTCAGTTACAAAATGTGTTAATTTTATGTTTGTTTTTTTAATATGTAAGAGTTTTGTTTTGTTGTTGTTTTTTTTTTTTAATATGGATGTGTTTTGTATTTTTGTATTTAACTGAAATAAACATTTATTCATTCCTTTCTTTCTTTCATTTATTTTTTATTTCTATTTTTTTTTTTTTTTTTCAGAAGCCTGCATCACAACAGTCCCACCACTCCACCACACACAAAACATTTACACAACCAGGACTGGACATTGATATTTATTACTGACTGACATTTTATTTCTTTTGTATATTACATGCCATATATCTTACCCCCCCCACACACACACACAAACATTATGATGATGTCATGTAAATATTGTATAATACTGTGCATAATCTCTTTGTCACTTGGTGTCGCTTCAAGAAAGGTTAAAAAATAAATAAATAAATATATATATATATATATATATTTACAGTATATCAAGCTGCATGTTATGCCTGTGGTGAATCAGCGTGCCCCCACCCAGTCCTCTGCAATAATAGAACATTGTTGATTGTGTTTAGGGCAAGAAACGGACTTTTGCCTGCAAATTTGCAGAGACTATTTGTTTTAGTATCACAGGATGAAAAACATAGAAGGAGGTTTAATTTTAAACAGCAAAGGGTTCGGACTAATGTAAAGCAAATGTGTATTTCTGTTGTGGGTGTCAGAATGTGGAATTCTTTGGCAATGGAAGAGAAGAGCTGTGCAAATGTTTTTCAGTTTAAGAGGTTGTATAACGGGAGGATAGAGAAGCTTTATAAAAGCATGTAATGAAAAAATTTTACATATGCATTTTGGATTTGTTTTACTTTCATTGACTGTCATGTAAACTGTTTGCTGTAATAGCTGTAACGTTTCTGATGTAAACAGATGTTTGAAGAAAGGGGCAGGTATACGTTTTCTTCATCCTGCTCCTTTCTAATCATTTGGAATGGAATGAATAAATGAAATGAAAAAAAAAAAAAAGCTATGGTGGAGTACCCCCTTCAGTGTTAACATCCCCCCCACACACACACACACACACACACACACACACACACACACCTGGTCGTGAGGGGGGCATTACGTATGCAACGTATATAAGCTCGATCAGCCCCGCTCAACAACGAGTTATGGACCGCTAAATTGGTTGAATTCATACCAAATTGGGTTTATAGATTGCCAGTGACCCAGAATAGATGTCATTACATTTTAGGAAAAGTAGGTCAAACTTTACATTTTTTCTGAATTTTTGAAAAAAAAAAAAAAAAAAAAAAAAAAATTCCCATTTACTTACAATTGGTGAAATTTCACATGTCTGTAGCAGCAAAACTATTGGTTGAATTCATACCAAAGTACGTTTATAGACTGCCAGTAACCCAGAATAGATGTCATTACATTTTGGGAAAAGTAGGTCAAAGTTTCAATTTTTTCTGAATTTTTGCCCCCCCTCCCCCTCCTCCATTTACTTATAATGTGCAAAATGTCACATGTCTGTTGCAGCAAAACTATTGGGTTGACTTCATACCAAATTGGGTTTATAGATTGCCAGTGAAGCAGAATAAATGTGGTTACATTTTGGGAAAAGTAGGTCAAAGTTCACATTTTAAAGGAATTTTTAAATTATTTTTTTCTCCCATTTACTTATAATGGGTGAAATTTCAAATGTCTATAAAAACATCAATTTTGTTTCAATTTACTTTAAACTTGGCACATATATAGAGGCAACTGATATGGTGACATCAGCCGGATCGATGCCAAAATAAGCCACAATACGTGCGAGGGGCGGGGTTTGTTGTGCCTGGAACCACTTGTTAAATACATGTTTACTGCTCAGATGTTTTGAGGTAAAAGGAGGGAGACTGTTGTCATGACAACCGACGAGGAGGTAGATGACGATGTCCAATAACACACGAAGGCTGACATTTTGAATTTCAGAGTATTTCAGTGAGTGCCCTATAGAGGGTTAACGATAACCACAGACTTCTGGAAGTGTTGGTGCGGCGCTGCTAACCTTTAAATGAAAGTAACTCCTTCATGTGTCGATCTGACTGCAGAACCGTGGACTAAATGAGCTGCCAAAGAAGCATTTGTTTCTCTCTTTAAATGAGTTGAAGTCTGCGAGGGAAGTGGTTAGATTTGTCCCAAGGTGCTTCTATAAAGAAAAGTTGCTAAAGGCGTCTTAAATGTCACGGTCCACTCTAATGAGAAAACTGCTGGCCACGCTAAACAGTTGCCAGTAATTAAGCTAAGTGTAATTATCTGAAACAGCAGTCAGATGTGATTTTTCAGCTCGAATTTGCGTCAGATCCTGGATATTTTAACGCCAATTCTACCGTGCCAAGCAAAAGTTCAGCTACAACAGTTCTTTCAAGTTCATACAGTAGAGAAACAACCTGGAGTCTTCGAAAACAAACACCTACTACAATAGACTTGAAACAAGGGATATTTTTTTTTAAGTCGATTTGATTTTTATTTAACCCTTTCATGCACGAATTATGAGAACCTTAATCAAAATTTTTTCCTGAGTGTTTTTATTCCTCTTTAGGCATGGAAAAAAACAATGCGATTAAACATTTTCTTCTGAAAAATAAATAATAATAATTTTAAAAATAACAATAATAATAATAAAAAAAATAAAAAATACATTAAAAAAAATAATAATAATGAAAAAAAAAAAAAAATCTTATGAACCTATTTTTCATGAAGTTGCAAAAATGTCCACTCAGCTGGACACCACACGTTTAATTTTTGACACACAGAAATATGTATTTACAGATAAATTGTGTGAAAACGATGGGGAGGGCTTGTGATTCTGGGGCTTTATGCTCAGGAGAGATCTACATAATGTTACCACTTCATGCCAGAAAAGATATGTAGTGTCTTAAAACTTTAATAAAGATATGTGTAAAAAAACAACAACAACAACAATGAAAAGAACAACAAATCCATGAATATACAAGAGAACAGCTGTAGAATAGCTGTCCACTGGAGTGACCAGTATGCATGAAAGGGTTAAATTAGATACATTTTATGAGAAGAAACAGATTCAGTCAAGCTCGGTGAGTCCATTTACATGCAGTAATAAATCAATTATTATCTGATTTTTGGATTTATCAGATTATTCAAGTGATCGTGTAAATAGCATAGTCTGATATTAGATTAGATTAGATTTTATTGATCCCACAACAGGGAAATTCTCTGGTCAAGGCCACAATGGATTAAAATGCGGAGAAAAAAATGTGCAGCATAAAGATAGTGTAGAAGACAACACTATATGTTAAAAAAAAAAAAAAAAAAAAAAAAAATCATAGTCGTAATAACAAGTGGTGCCAGGCAAAACAAACCCCGCCCCTTGCACATATTGTATCTTATTATTATTATCATATATACAAGGTGGGGAAGCAAAATTTACAATACTTTGAGGCAGGGATTGAAAGACAGTGTATGACCAATTAGTTTATTGAAAGTCATGAGAGTTTATTTGCCACAAGAAAATTGACATAATAGAAAATGTTTTTATTCTATGTGTCCTCCTTCTTTCTCAATAACTGCCTTCACACGCTTCCTGAAACTTGTGCAAGTGTTCCTCAAATATTCAGGTGACAACTTCTCCCATTCTTCTTTAATAGTATCTTCCAGACTTTCTCGTAATAGTTTTGCTCATAGTCATTCTCTTCTTTCCATTATAAACAGTCTTTATGGACACTCCAACTATTTTTGAAATCTCCTTTGGTGCGACGAGTGCATTCAGCAAGTCACACACTCTTTGACGTTTGCTTTCCTGATTACTCATATGGGCAAAAGTTTGTGAAAAGGTATGGATAATAGTGTTAGGTATGATTATGACATCAATATATGTTTGGTTTCAAAACAATTGAGGAAGTGCCTGCTGAGAAAAAACAACTAAATGTTCATTGTAAATTTTGCTTCCCCACCCTGTACATATATAAAATTCATAATTCGATTCAAGTTAAGATTTTTGACTTCGGATTAAAGCGAATCAAACAGTATTTCTGATTTGGTAACTCAACCTTAATCAATATATTTCTTCAGTCTCAAATCAAATTGTTACATAAATCAGGTCCAAATCAATTTTTTTACATACTCAGAAAATAATCCGATAGTGGACTGAAACATCCAAACCAAGGTTTTTCCATTATCGTATTTCTAAAGTGCATGTAAACGTTTCAGATCTGATTTTTACCATTATATATGATTACTCTCAGTTATTGGATTTTTATGGTCAGTGTTGAAACTTCCCCTTTTTACAGCTCTTCTCTTTCTTCTTCTGCTTTTACGGTTTTGTGGTTGGCCTCATAGCATCAATGTTTGCCAAACACGCTGGTTCAGTTCGCACCCACACGAGGCCAAGGAGGCAGTGCTGATGTGAAGCCCAGACGGCGGCTGAAAGGGTCCAGGTGACCCCTGTACGTTGCTGCTGGATCCACATTGTGCATTAGTCTGTCAGGGCTGTAATGCTAAAAGCACCCAGTCTGTGTTGATTTAACGCAGACCTTCGGGGTCACGGGGGTCCACGCTGGTACAAGCCCTGCTAATGGATGCTTTGAATCTTAACTCTGCTGGGACACTTTAACACATATACATTTACATACAACCTGTGAAAACGCTGAAACAAACACCAGAACCACATTTTTCCACTATAGTGACTGAAGAAGACAAGAAATCTCTCCTCCTTCTTTCCTAGCGGTCCAAATTACCCGTGTAGCTGCTGTGTGCAGATAGGCTGTTATCTTATATTGAATATGTTGACAGGAAGCAGCATGGCCTGCGACTTGGATCTGATGGGATGGCATATCTTGAAGGCAGTAGCTCTCTGCATCATTGACAATTCCTCATGCAGTATTCACCTTAGTTGCTCCGGTTCAGCCTCTACTCGGTACATATTTTTCCACCTAAGTAGAGCCGTTTTCTTCACTGCTTAACATCACCTACAGATTTATGTTGATGCTGAACATGAAGGCAAACAAATCTATAACTGATGTGGTTTGAGTGATGAATTAAAGACATATATTTGGGGAGGAGTAAATATTACAGCTGGGCTCATGTTGTTCTAATGTCAACACTGCTGGATGTCTTTGGAAAGACTTGTAAAAGATGACGTTTGGACATTTTCTAGCAAGATTTTCTTAGAGTTTTTTTTTTTTTTTTAGCTTAAGCCATAGACTACATAGTGGATGAAGGAACCATGACGCTGCCTGTTGGTTTCTGCTGCTGTTTTTGAAGGCAGTAGTTTTCTATTTTGGTCACCATGTTGGCTTTTTGGAGCCAGAAGTGACCGTATTTGGACAAAAAGGGGTGGAGCTGCAGGAGCATGAGTGTTCTTTGCGAGAACAGTCTACAATGGGTCATGGATGAGCTAATGCTGAATGCTAAGTGTCAGTAATTAATACACGAATGTTAAATTGATCCAAAATATACTTTTTTCAATGAAGAAATTAAAGTAAAAACTGATACAACAGATAAAGACAACCAAGAAATTTGGGAAAAGTGACCATTTTTTAGTCCATTTACACATTGGTAACAAAACAGATTATCTTTACCTCCACCACAGAGGTTATGTTTTTGCCAGGGTTTGTTTGTTTGTCTGTCTGTCTGTCTGTCCGTTAGTGTGCAACATAACTCAAAAAGTTATGGACAGATTTTGATGAAATTTCAGGGTTTGTTGGAAATGGGATAGGGAAGAAATGATTAAATTTTGGTGGTGATCGGGGGTGGGGGGGCCCACGGGGGGGCCCATTTCCAACAAACCCTGAAAATTTCATCAAAATCTGTCCATAACTTTTTGAGTTATGTTGCACACTAACGGACAGACAGACAGACAGACAGACAGACAAACAAACAAACCCTGGCAAAAACATAACCTCCTTGGTGTGGGGGGGCCTACGGGGGGGCGGGGGGCACTGATCAGCCTTGGCGGAGGTCTGCGCTCTCCGAGTGCTTTTCTAGTTTCACTTGTGGTAGATATTACGACATAATATTTTTTAATTGTAGGAGGCTTTGAGGCTTTTTAATTAATAGTTACTATCATTTTTGCAGTGGATTAATTATCTGTGTTCTCTTTTAGCTCAGAACAAATCTTATTTTAACCCTTTCCCAACTCTTTTCCATACCCTCACAGCACAGGTGATTTCTCATTGACTGCAAGGGAAGCTCAGCTTCCCCTAAAATTAACAAAATTAAATGGTCAAATATGTTCGGTTGTGTTGACATTTCATTGACTACAAATGTGTTAGAACACGTTCATCTCAACACGTTCAGAATCGACTTTATCACAAATCAACAGACTCGATGTTGTTCACTTCTCATACATTCCCGTTGCGCTGTTTTCTCATTCGATCTCTGCTCAGTGCATTTGCCCGTAGACGCTTAGTGTCCACGCACTTCGATGGGACTGAGTGGAACAGTTTTTTTCATTGCCTCAAAACTGGACGGTAATTGGATAAATGCCACAATGTTGTCCCGCCCCCAGACGCCGGGCGTCTCTGGGGGTGAATGGAGCTGTGGGTGGAGCTCGGCCGGGCTGGAAGCCAGGCTTCCACGTGCTGATTGGAGGATCAGTCGAAAGGCTGAATCCCGTTTGACTGACAGCTGTTTTCAGATCTCCTCCTTCACTGACACAGTTCAGTTTAATACCGTCACACATTCTGCTGTGAAATTGAGAGAGAAACCACTACGAAACTACTTGTTCATTTCTTGCACTGTAAATAAAACACACTCATTGGACTTCCTTGTTTCAATTGAACATAATTTCATACATGTGGCTCTGCTGGACATTGAGAGGACACTGGTCAAGTCCCTGGAAAAGACGCCTGCTTGGTACGATAAGGTCACTGACCATTTTCTTAAAAAGGAACAGAGGGCCGAATTTATGTTTAAATAACTTGACAAATTTTTTTGATGTAAGTCGACAATGAGCTTCCCTTCTCTGAAAGACGAGCAGCCACCACTGCCTCACAGTGTTTTTTTTTGGGCCGAAACCTAATGATAACAGTGGCTTTGTTGGAATAATCACTACAGCCATTTTTGTCATTTTCTTCTCTTGGTTCCAGACCCTTTTTTTGATGCTAACTCAGTGGTTTTTGCACCTAATCCTGACCAAACCATAGCTGTGACATTGGTTCTTTCAACAGCTGTGTAAGAATTTTAATGCTGTCAACGCTGTTCTATGTCTGACAATCGGGTGGAAAATTTGTGTAGAAAGACACCGAAGTCCATGGAACACTCCCAGAGGAAACATTTATTAATACATGAGAGTTCATCGCTGAGAGTTGACGAGAACAGATTTCTCGACACAGGAGTTTGGACAATTTAGTTCTGAGTTCACTTGTGTGTCCAACCTTGAAGAAAACATAGCAACTGAACCCCATGTGCACATTCCTAAAGGGAGACGGAAGCAGATAGTTTAGGACCTTGGGCTGTAGAAATACTGTCTGTAGATCCAGATTGAGGACAGAGGACAAGGTAAAGTGTGCAGATACCGTGACTACAGAAATAAGAAAAGGCTAAAACCACAAATTAACTTAGAACTTCTCTAACAGATACTTTAGTGAATCAAAAATTATCATATAAGACAGGGGCATTGAACTCTTTTTATTTCAGGTTCTACATTTAGCCTAATGTGATGTCAACTGACCGGACCAGTAAAATAATAACAGTAAAAAAAGTAAAATTACATTATTAAAGTGTTTGCATCTACAAAGTTTCCTTAAAAATCT
Source organism: Sphaeramia orbicularis (assembly GCF_902148855.1). Lineage (NCBI taxonomy): Eukaryota > Metazoa > Chordata > Actinopteri > Kurtiformes > Apogonidae > Sphaeramia > Sphaeramia orbicularis. Next base: position 15,550,921 of record NC_043961.1, on the reverse strand, counting down.
GAACAACATGAAAAACCTGAAAGTTCTTCAGAAAAGTAAGTGCAATTTTAATAATATTCTGCCTCAGTTTATCATTTACACATGTTCATTACAACTTGCAGCTCACAGTGGATCTACAAATACACAAAATATTTAATAACAGGCAGAATGCTGGTAAAATTACACTTAATTCTCCTAAGACATTTCATGTTGTTCATATTTGTTCAGGTTATTCACATTTTTTGTAAAAGGATAGTTTGTAAATGTAAACATCAATTTTTTCGAACACTACAAGAGAGAAATTTGCAGTTGTCGTTATTTATAGGTTATAATGATAGTGTTTTCAGTGTTTCTGCAGGTATTAGCAAATCTAATTTAATGCTTTTTAATGCCACTAAACAAATGTAATGCCTACGTCCAACTGCAGATACAGTTTTATATATAGTTTAATGACTGTTTAACGTCAACAGGCTTTAACCAGATTCTGAATAGTTCCTCCTCGAATCATTTCTGCTGAAACTTGCATTTTCTCATTTTTTCTGACATTTGCTAACATTCCCACCTCTCTTTCATCACAGCATGTTGCATTTCAAGCATCCGGTGTTGTGACTTCGTGTATCGGCCATAAACAATAGACAATTAAAGGGTTCCACATGTCAATCATCACACTCTACTTCTGATCAGAATTATTAAATGTTTATATAATTAAAATAAATCATGAATAACAATGCTTTTTTCCATTAAGTGTACTTAATTTTTTAATGCCCCTAGTCATCGAATTTAATGCTTTTTAATCCCATTTAAGGCCTTAATTTTCACAAAATCTATTTAATGACTTTTAGTGCTTTTTAATGACCTGCAGAAACCTTGGTTTTATGGGTCCGACCCACTTGAGATGGACTTGGGTACTAAAATGATTTAGACACCTTTGATTGTTAACCCTTTCATGCACAGTGGTCACTCCAGTGGACAGTTCTTCTCCAGCTGTTCTCTTGTATATTCATGGGTTTTGTTGTTTTAGTTCCATATCAGCCAACACAATGGACACTTATGCGCCATCCCATAATAATACACTGACATTCAGATCATGGAAATGGTCAGTTGAAATCAATTGTTATCTGTTAGAAAAAAAGGTTGGGCTATTTTGCATATTATCTCCATGAAAAGAGTAATAACTAGCATTAGAACATGTTAAAATGTGAGAAAACATCAGATTTTATTTTATTTCATTGTTTTCACATCACTCTCTGATATTGGGTTTTAAACACGTTTCTTTACTTCAAAAATTAAATCCATGGACGTTTTTGTAACTCCATGAAAAAAAAAAAAAAACCTTGATCACATTGTTTTAGTCATGCCTATGGAGGAATAAAAACTGTCAAGAAAAAATTTTAACTAAGGTTCTCATAATTAATGCATGAAATGGTTAATATCTTCAGTGTAATTTTTACATTTCACAAATTCATCCCACAGGTTGGATTGGACTTTTTGGTGGGCTGGTTTTGGCCCACGTACCATATGTTTGACACCTGTGATATAGGACACCCAGTGGCCATCAGCGGTATTACACTTTAAGATAATTCCACATTTTGGAGCCAAGTCGACGCCCTTTGGTTTAAACCAGGGGTGTCAAACTCATTTTAGTTCAGGGGCCAGATTCAGCTAAATTTGATCTGAAATGGGCCGGACCAGTAAAATAATCACATAATAATATATAAATAATGTCAACCCCAAACTTTTCTCTATGTTTTAGAGCAAATAAAGTTAATATACATTATGAACAGGTTTACATCTACAAACTATCCTTTCAAAAGATGTGAAGAACATGAACAAACTGAGAAAATAAGTGTAATTTTAACAATATTCTGCCTCAGTTTATCATTTACACGTGTACATTATAACGTACAGATCACAGTGGATCTACAAACACACAAAACATTGAGTCACAGGCAGAATTTTGTTAAAATTGTACTTGCTTCTCTTAAGACATTTCAGGTTATTTGCATTTTTTTTTTTTTGCAAAATTATACTTTGTTTTAGTGTAAATACATGAAAATATTTACATTTACAAAGAGAAACATTTGGAGTTGTCATTATTTTTATGTTATTATGATAGTATTTTACTGATCTGACCCACTTGAGATTGAATTGGTCTGAATGTGGAATCTGAACTAAAAGGATTTTTAGTATCTTTGTGTAATTCTTGCATTTCACAAATTCATCCCAAGGGCCGGACTGGATCCTTTGGCGGGCCGGATTTGGCCCCCGGGCCGCATGCACTCAAAAAAATAATTAAGCCAAAAATGTTGACTTTATGTATTTTAACCCTTTCATGCATGAATTATGAGAACCTATAGTCAAGATTTTTTTCTGGAGTGTTTTTATTCCTCCTTAGGCATTAAAAAAAAAAAAAAAAAAAAAAAAAAAAAAAATGCAGTCAGGTTTTTTTTTCATGGAGTTAAAAAAATGTCCGTGCATTTAATTTTTTAAGTACAGAAACATGTGTTTAAAACCCAATATCAGAAAGTAAAATGAAAACAATGAAATAAAAAACATTTTTAAGGCTGCTAATTTGATGTTTTCTGACATTTTAACATACTCTAATGCTAGTTATTACCTCATATAATATGCAAAAAACAAGTCTTTTTGTCTAAAAATTAACAATTGATTTACACTCAAATATGTTAGTGCAGATCAGGTTTAACAAGAACAGCAAAGTTATAGTAATGGTATGAATTGCAGTGTTTGAGATGATGCATAAGCGTCCACTGCGTTGGCTGATATGGAACTAAAACAACAAAACCTATGAATATACAAGAGAACAGCTGGAGAAGAACTGTCCACTGGAGTGACCACTATACATGAAAGGGTTAATTACATGTAAATTTTCCATGTAATTTTATTACATAAGTTTAATGTAAAGAGTTGCATTTAATACAATGTTTTTTCTATCATATTGAGTCAATATGAATAAATTAAATACCTTCAGTCAGATTTGATTTAGTTAATGCAAACTTTTACATAAACTGTTTGACTGACGCTCAGCCTTTCTATGCGATCTAGTAAATAAAGTTTACTTTATTTGTTTAGATTCATTTTATACTAAGCATATTCACATTATGTTTGACTTTTTCAGATAAATAAACTTTAAATTTCATACATTTCAGTTACATTTTACTTTAAAATATTACTTCATGTTTATTAGAGCCAAGAATCATTTTTTTTTAGTGTGTTTGACACCTGTGGTTTAAACTGTATCTCCATGTAACAGTAAGAATCAAACTAGATTATCAGAATGGAGGATTTTGTCGATAAAATTCAGACTTTGTTGCCGAAACAAGAGTTGCTTTACCCCCAGAAGATGCAAAATAAAAAAGGAGAGAAGTAAATTGTTCTGCAGCTTCTTGATAACACTCGTCCTATACTCCAGACATCTCTTCTAGTGGTTTGAGAGTGATGACATGCCTCAGGTTGTGAACAGCAGGAAAGCAGCAAACTCCTTGCATCATTCCCAACTTCAAAGTTCCTTTGTCAAACCAGGAGAGAAGCATTAAACGCTAGCAGCAGGAGAGTCTATAACTGTGATTGCTCCCAGTAAGGTATGGGGCATGCATGCTGACCTGGACAAGCAGCTGGTCTTCCAACTGAAGATCACACAAACATCAAACCAATGACTCTCGGGGCTGATGTTGCGATGCGGTCGACAGTCACCGATGGCGACGCTCTGGAAGGAGGGGGTACCAGTAGAACATGAGCGCTTCAAACTGGTGCCAAGAGAGCCGGATGAGGAGACTCGACGGGATTATCAGGAGTCCAGAATCTCTGCTGCTGGACTGAGCCTCAGGAGGGTCATTGCAGAACTGAAGGGGATGCTGACAAGGCAAACTGGTGGTTGTGGCTGAAGAAAGGGAAGGTTAGCAAAGTCTAAAACCCAATCTTCTCTCAGTTTTTGATGTGAACGTTTACCAGACCTGTGTCTTCATGGACAAATATGTTCACTTAACTCATATTCTTCCTAAAGTTTTTCACAATTTCTTTATGTTGTCTTCTGTTATTTACAACTTTCCGACATGATTTTCAAGCAAATTTTATCTTCCGTACTGCCGAACTTCAGTCCGTCAGTATTCTCTGAAATATGGTGGACCAAATCTGTGGAATAATCTAAGACCTGAACTTCAATCAACATCGACTTTATCATTGTTTAAAAAGCATCTGAAAAGGACTTTAATTCCTGAAAAAATGTAAGGCTGTGTATCATTTGATTTGTATTTGATGATTTGTAATGTGGATCACATTTTTATTGTTTTTACTTTAGTTTATTATTTCAGTTATATTGTATTTTTCATTCTTTTTTTTTGCGTGTATTGTTCATTTCGGGGGGAGGTATTCATATAAGCCTTCTTTTGGCTTCTAACCTCCTGCACAATTTTGTTACTTGTTTGAATGTTGTTTTTTCTATTGCTGTTTTTATTATGTGCAAATAAAATAAATAAATAAATAAATAAATAAATAAATAAATAAATAAATAAAAGAAAATGGGAAAGGGAAATGCAGAAGGAGGAAGGGGATGTCCATATATGGCTACACTGTAACAAGTTTCTGTAGTTTTCACAGCATTATTACTGTATAATGAGCAAATGCTTACTGTAGAACCTGTATACAGTATGTTGCTATAGATCTGCAAAGCATCATGGGCAAAATTAATTGGCAGGTGAATTCTACAGTAAAATACAGGGTGGGGAAGCAAAATTTACAATATTTTTAGGCAGGGATTGAAAGACAGTGTATGACCAATTAGTTTATTGAAAGTCATGAGAATTTATTTGTCACAAGAAAATTGACATAATAGAAAATGTTTTTATTCTATGTGTCCTCCTTCTTTCTCAATAACTGCCTTCACACGCTTCCTGAAACTTGCGCAAGTGTTCCTCAAATATTGGGGTGACAACTTCTCCCATTCTTCTTTAATAGTATCTTTAAGAAAGTGGACATTGCTGTGTGATGTTCTATTGGTAGCATGTTCTAAAACGCCCCAAACAGCAGAATCCAGAGGGTTTAGATCTGGGCTAGAAGGCGGCCATAAACATGATTCCCAAAAATTGCTAAAGTTGGATTTGTTGCTATTGTCAACAAGTGTTTTGGTGTTCTTGTGTAAGATTTTAACTTCAAATCATATTTTACTGCGTTTCTAACGGTCTTGTTGTCTACCCCAAGTTCAATTGCCATTTTCCTCATGGATTTGGTTGGATCCTTTAGGATTTTGGATTTGAGAGCTTTAATAAAAGCTTTGGTACGTTTTTTGTTGCTTCCTCCACTTCCAGACTTTCTGGTAATAGTTTTGCTCATAGTCATTCTCTTCTTTCCATTATAAACAGTCTTTATGGACACTCCAACTATTTTTGAAATCTCCTTTGGTGTGACGAGTGCATTCAGCAAATCACACACTCTTTGACGTTTGCTTTCCTGATTACTCATATGGGCAAAAGTTTGTGAAAAGGTATGGATAATAGTGTTAGGTATGATTATGACATCAATATATGTTTGGTTTCAAAACAACTGACGTAGTGCCTCCTGAGAAAAAACAACTAAATGTTCATTGTAAATTTTGCTTCCCCACCCTGTATATTTTACTGTAAATCGAAATATAGTAATTTTGAGCAGGATTTTTTTTTTTAGCTGCCCTCTTTGGGTTATACTATGTGTTCAACATTGAATATGCAGAGGAGGCAGCCACATCACTGGAATTTCTCCAGAGGTAAGCATGTATTTGTTCTGAATATTCTTCACTAGGGATGGGAGCAAGTATATATGTGACCACCTACTCCACAAGTAAAATACTACTCAAACTGTGTCTGATTTTCACAGATTTTCACCGTTCAAACTTTAAAATCTTCAGCTTCTTCAGGACATTAGTGCTTGTATTTATATTTTTCAATTTTTTTTTTTTAAATATTCAGCTTTTTATGCCAAAAATGTTTAATGTTTTCTTCTGGAGAAATCAGCACTTCTTCTAGTACTTGATAGCAGCGCCGGCGGCCAATCAAACTTGAAGCACTTTTTGCACTTAATAAGGGTTTTTCCCTCCAGTCTAAATTCTTGCTTATGTTATACGTCGCTTTGGACAAAAGCGTCTACTCAATGAAATTGTAAAATTGTAGAAATCTTCAGCAAGCCACACTTTCAACTTTTTCAGCTGTATTTTCAATCTTTCTTTTCAGCTCAAAGCGAATTTTAACCACCTAAAACAAAGCCCACTTAAATAAATCAATATTGGTTCAAGAGTGCGTTAAATAAAGGATATTCCCATTTTTTACATCACCATCAGACAGCCCATTCCTTTGCCATAACTTTTTCTCAACTCTGTTACTTCAAAAAATCCAAACTACCACCTCAAACAGCAGTTCTTTATTTTTACTCACCATGCAAAAGATAGAAAAGCAAGAACGGCTTTTACTGGTTCCATGAGAAATGTAAATCTAAAATTTATGCGCATATCACATATCTACATGTCTTTTTTCGCTTCATCATTTTAAAACAAAAAGTTGAGTGCTTGTTTTTGTTTTGGAGTATTCAATAAAATACCCCAAATTCCCATTTCACAGTAGACCACTATTTGCAGTGATACAAAATACATCACCATATTACAGTACTGTAATAGGAATTACAGTACTGTGATTGGTACTGTTATTACAATTACAGTATTTTACAGGTACTGTAATTTAATATACAGTAAGTACACTGTAGAATGTAATACAGCAACTTACTTGCTAATTGCTGCCAGCAAGTTACTGTACATTTCACAGTATCCTTGTTACAGTGTAATTCCCACCTTTCTGGGAAATGTATTGGTTAGGAGGGGAAAAATAAGTGAACTGTGGCTCCAGGAAGAACAAAAAAGATTAAAAATATTTAATAATACTCAACAGGTTTGATGTTATAAAGGCCTCAGAGGCAGAATATTGTTCAACTTCCACTTATTTTTCAAAAGAAATTTCAGGTTGTTCATATTATTCACATTTTTAAGAAAACTTTGTAGATGCAAACACTTTCATAATGTAGTTGTACTTTTTCACTGTAATTATTTTACTGGTCCGGCCCACTTAGGATCATATTGGGCTGAATGTGGAACCTCGGGCCGCGCAATTAATCAATTTTAAATCAAAATCGGATTTTTTTTTTTTTTTTTTTTAAATAATATTATTTTTTGAAAAGGGAAATCATCAAATCACAGAATTTTAAGGTATTTTGGGATACCATTACAGATTTGAGGTGTCGAGCAGTGCCTTGCATTGGGGCCATGTTGACTTCTGTTGCCTTTTGTAAATTTTATCCAAAAATTGAAAATCCAGTTTTTAGGGGGGGGGTGTCGGGATTTAGTTTTGGCCAAAATCGTGCAGCCCTTGTGGAACCTGAACTAAAATGTGTTTGACAGCCTTAATGTATACTCTCATGGTTTTGTTCCAGTTGTAGAAATGTGTCTGCAACAGTAAAAAGTTGACAGAAGATGCAGAAATCCAACCATGTTTCATACGCCTATGATTTTCTTGGGATTCTGTAAAAATATTCCAGTATTTGTAAGGTCCTGTCTTGAATTAAGGATCTTCTTTGTATACAACAGTCCTTAGAAACTGCAAGATATGTCAGATATTTAACACATACAGTGTAGAGAAAAACTAAGGCTATTTTTGAAGCTGGGATTTTCTTTTAGTGTATTTAGTTCAACGTGTTTGAGTATCCCAGAGAAAACCTCCTAGTCCACATTATTTTATAGTCAGGCTTGATTTTAACACATTTTCAGTCATTTCCAAGCTCGTCGTCATCTTGTTAAATCGAACTGCTCATTTAAAAAAAAGTGTTCTCATAATTAGCATTAAACAAACAGGAAAGGGAATGTGATGGCATACTTCTCACATCTGCGAAAATTCCAATAGAAAACTTCGACAGTCGACAATGTGTCACTTGACAATTACACTCTGAAATGCCCCAGAAACTTATCGGAATGAAATGTCTGTTGAAATTAAAGTTAATGTAGCCTGAAAACATTTTAATCATTCTTACAGGGTGTAATGGTCAGGCCAGAACCAGAGCTCTGACTGTGACATATTAATGATTCACTGCCGTGGTTTAAAGGGTCATTTCTATTGTGTCTAAGATGGTGAGAGTTTAGGGACAAATAAAGTCTTTTGTTAAATTTGTTGAGTATTTTGTTTATTTTATTTCATTTTGTTGATAACTTTACTAAACCAATAAACTTCATGCTGGAATAGGACTTTTACACAGTACTATAAGTGGCTTGAATCTGATTTATTATTATTATTATTATTATTATTATTATTATTATTATTATTATTATTATTATTATTATTATTATTATTGTTATTGTTATCCCTATGATGTCAAATGTATCATATCTGATACATGAGTTTTGAAGCCCATTACATGATCAGTGTGGTATTTTTAATCTTAAAAAACCTTATGTATACAATTAGATACATGCAATACACAGATCATCCACCAGAGGGAGGAATTCATTCACCAGAGGCCTTTCCAGTAACACTACAAGACTGTCATTAATGAGGAAGGAGGAAGAACTTTGGCAGTTTTGAAAAGGAATTACCAATTTGTTACATATGTTTGTGTTATATTATATTTTTGTTTGTTCAAAAATAATATTTGAACACTGAGACCCGATGTATCAAATATGATACAAAACTGAAAATCATACATGGAAACTAATATTTGAAAAAATATTTTTTTTGGTTGTTCAGAAGGACCAATAAAGGCTCCAGTTTCAAAGAACTGGAATTTTCTGTCATTGATTTCATGGTTCAGGCTTTAAAGGGTTAATTGAGTTTCAGATCTGCTTTTTCAGTTCAGTTTAGTTTAGTTTATTTTGAATATGCAGCAAAGTAATCCTACTTAGTCCTTAGAAATAAAACTGATTGCAAGGAAATATGACAAAAAAAAAACATGTACATGAAAACAAAGTATGATTGCACTTGCACATTCAAAAAGCAGTGTGAGGAAGTCTAATTTGTTAAATCCTACCCCTTCTCCACACAACAGTCTGTCTCAGTGGTTCCAAACATTTTTTGCCTCGTGACTCCATTTTAACATCACAAATTTCTGGTGACCCCAGTCATTCAAAACAGAGACATTTTTTTCTGTCAAAATTCATTTGTTTTTTATCATGTAATAGTTTGCTACATTATGTTGCGAATAAACATTAATTTTAGACTACATTTAGTCTATATAATGTATATTATTATGGACAGAGGCAGAAAAGCCAGGTGAAGATTACTGCACAAAGTGAGAATTTGATTTTCCTTGGTCAGGATATGTACAGTCAGTCCAGCTTGGATTTACAAGGCTGACAATTACTACTGAACAAACGAGAACTCAAACTATGAATTACGAAAGAGCTGCAGCATCTGAAACTGACCACAATGAACATTTGACAGATAAACAGAACCACAGTGCTTCAGTTTCAGCTTCAGTTTGTCATGTCTTTTATGGATTGGGATTGTCTCTGTCAACTCGCCACATATTTTTTATTGGTTAGTTTTTATTTTTATCAATTACTAGAAATTTCAGGCGACCCCACGTGGGGTCCCAACCCATAGCTTGAAAAACACTGGTCTTTCCTTTAGTTTCCTATCAGCATAATATACCAAAAATCAAGTCCCATGGATCTTTTGTAAATAGTCAGCCTCATTTATCATCTTCACATACACACCTATAATTCCCATACCAGCGAAGTAAATAAATAAATACATATAGGCATCCTTGAAGACAACACAAAATGAAGAGCAGCAATCAAACAAAACATAAACAAATGAACAAAAAAAAAAAAAAAAAAAAGCACAGTTACCTTCTGTAACCATCACTAAACAGCACTATTTGTAATTTTGGGCTAATTCAGATGCAGATTTTTTATAATTTTTTTTTTTTTTTTTTTTTTTTTTTAATGTGGCCTGAACAATGAAATCTTAACATTTAGCTTTTTAACCCTCCGGTATCCCGTCCAGCTAGGCCCTTACTAAGCACCAAGTGTGCCATTTTGGCACACTTGTGGAATAATGTCAAAAATTTTTTCATGCAGTTTGTTTTTTATTCTTTTACACTTTTTTCTATTTCATCAACTTGAGCCGTAAATAAAAATACCAAATACTCAATAACTGTCACATTTTTTAACCCTTTAAATGCCGTGTTTGTAATGTAAACAAACCATTTTTTTTGGATGCAAAAAACACAAAAAAATAGTTTTTTCAATATACTACTTAAAAAGTGGATCACATATTTGATTTTTGCAGCCTGGCATATGTCAGTGATTAACTCCAACATTGGTTAATTTGTATTATTATTTTTGGCGCTAGGTCGAATGTTCAAAAATACTAGCATCTGTCACCAAGTGTGCGTAAAATGCACACCTATAAATCAAACTGTTAAATATTATATATTGATTTATTTTTCTGCTTTAATTTGATTTTATATCTGTAAACCAAGGTCAGTCCTAATCATACATATCAAATGGAAGAAATAGTGCGTTTGAGGCACACTTGGCAGACAGATGCTAGTCTTGTAATTTTCTTTTGTTTACAATGTGCACATTTTAGTTGGTGGCCAGAATTTTAAAGATCATGCAAAAATGAACAACTTTTGAATTCTAACCTTATTGAAATTGAGAAAAATAATATGAAGTTTTTTAACACGAAGTGCAAAGTGTGCCTAAAAGGAGCACCCGGATACCGGAGGGTTAACACAGTCTCGAATGACATTCACCAGGAGCATCACTCAGAGGGACACTGAAGTCACAGCCCTTATAGTATTGGGGGGGGGGTGATGTAACCAAAATGCAATAGAATGAACATATAGCATCCACACACAGCCACCGCTATGTAAAACAATGTCAACCTCCTCCCTGTCCTTGTCCTCATTATCATTTACTGAGGAATTCACAGGCTTTCAACACATGACATCTTGTAAATTAAACCATAAACGTCAACTTCCACACCGTCCATGTTTGCCTCTGCACGACTGCCTGCTGCTTGTCATTTATGTATGTTGTTATTGTTTGTTTGACCATGTGCATCTGTTCAGGACTGTAACCAGATCTGATATAGTCACATTTAGAGCGTTTAAGGCACAGCCGAACATGCAGTGACACTGACGTATCACCCCATTCAGCCATAAAATTATGACCACTGACAGAGGAGGTGGCGATAATGTTGATTATGTCATTATAATGGCGCCCGCTGGTGGGTGGGGTGTATTAGGCGGCAAGTGAGGATTTAGTCGTCGAAGCTGATGTGTTGGAAGCAGCAAAATAAGCAACGTAAGGACCTGAGTGACTTTGACCAGGGTCGTATTATAACAGTAAAGGTCAAAGCATTTCCACAACTGCAGGTAGGTTGTGTATTCCTGGTCTGCAGTGGTTAAAAAAATGAAAAAAATGGACAAAAATTACACAAAATTTAAATAATTTACTAACAATAGGGACAATAACATAGAAAAGGTTAACAAACTGTAAAGAAATGAACAAAATGATCAACCATAAGGACAACAATGAAGCAAAAATTCGAAACAAAATTAACAAAAATAAAGAACCAAATCAACAACATGGACTAAATAATCAATAAAATGAACAAAATATTCAACACAAAGGGCAAGAATGAGGAAACTTATCCAAAAACTTGGCAAAAAAAACCTGTAAAATAATCAATAAAATGAACTAATATAAAGAAAGTAGTCAAAATAATGGACAAAACTGAACAAAACAATCCAAAAAAATTAAAAACTACAACCAACAATAAGAACAATAATAAAGAAACAATTAACAAAATGAACAAAAATGAGCAGAACTAATCAGCCATAAGGACAATGATGAATCAAAAAAATTGCAAAATAACCAATGAAATGAACAAAAATGAACAGAATATTAAACACAGAGGGAAGAATGAGGAAAATAATCGACAAAATGGCCAAATATACAGACAGTAGTTGACAATGTGGACAAAAATGAGCAAAACTTAACAAAATTGCCGTTGGTTCCTGGGGGAGTGGGTTTTATACTTAGTGTGTCACAAAATCTTATATCATAAAATGTGAATTTCTTTCTTTTTTTTTTAGTATTGTACTTTTGGAGATGCACAACGAAAATAAATAAAAAAAATTGATGGAAAAAAAAAAAAAAAAAGGGCTGTAGATATCGGCCATCGGCTCACCAAATAGTTTTCAAAAATCGGATTCAGCCTTAAAAAAAACCCATCTCGGTCGACCGCTATTCTTTAGTTACTTTTGGTCGGTTCTAACCACTTGGGAATGAACAAGAAGATCTGGAAACACTCACATTCTCTTGACATTTTGCTGTTTTTAAACACATCAACTTCGGGGTCTACAGGTTCACTTGCTGCCTCATATATTCCACCCACTGACAGGTCCCACTGGAATAAGATCATCAACATTCATACCACTTTGCAAATTGCTGATTGGTTTATACATTAAAACACAGCAACATATGACAAAATAAATACATTGCGCGACCAAATAAAATCCATCATTTCGCTTAAACTCCTCTTTCGTAAGATATGAAATAAGACTTGTCTTTGCAGGCCTTTCCTTCAGGGACTGAGGTAATAGATCACACCGCCCAGACCTGTCATCCATTTTCAAGAAATGTGCAGTAAGAGACTCGAGTGGTCACCTTCTGGAATTTTTTTATTTTATTTTTTTTAACCTTTTGAAAAGATGAAATAACTTCATCCGTGTGCAGCTTTGTCCGCACGCTCACACTTCATTTATTGTTACACTCATTAAGCACATGTATTCTTCAGCATGAGGTGCTTGAATATCTTCTTTTATTCTCAGGCTCAGGAAGCAGCCGCATACAATTCTGACAAAAAAAACCTAAAAAAAAAAAAAAAAAAAATGTCTCGGCCATCAAGCTGTCACACTGTTAACAGGCCATCCCACATTGTGTATACGAGTAGAAAAGCTGCTCACAGGTCAATGCAGTGCTGTGACATGGACTAAAAAGTTGACTGGCTGGGAGATTGGCCTCAGGTGACAGGGCCACATTCTTCCCTGCAGCAGGGGGTTGAAATCTATAATGGTGGACTTGTCACGGCTCAAAAGAGGATTCATAATGATATCTTTGACAATAGACTGCCTGGCTGCCAATGAGGCCCTGCCTGTCAGTGGAGCCCAGCCAAATAAGATGCCATGGAAGGTGCACAAACCTCTGGGAGACGAATGTAAAGCAGAGGGAGGTTGGGATTATTACAGCAAATCAGAATTCCTGTGTCCATATAAAGCTCTATTAAAGCCAACGTCTAAAAAAATGGTGACAATTTCCCGAAAACTGTAGTATCTGACAAGCCTTTTTTGGCAGTAAAATAATATATACATAAAAAAAAAACCTCTTTAGTCTTCTCACTCATTCTTTTTTTTATTTCGCCCCAGAAATGTATAATAACCCCGCACTGCCTTTCTTGTGATAACACACCCCAAGTTCATGGCTCTTCCCTGACATTATTATTACACCGTGCCAAATTGTAAGTGTCTCAGGAGGCAGAGATGACATTCAAATATCCCGTCCGGCTCTATTCATTACAGCCGTTGTAAGTGTTCCCCCATCCGGGAGCTAGGTGAGCAACTCCTCTCTCAACTCTCACCTAATCAGCTCCCCGGGGAGATCAGGTTTCTGAGGAAACCATGGCGTTGTGTGGGCGACATTTGCACATTTTCGCTTTTTATTACTTGAGCTCATTAGGGGGCAAATCATCTGGTCCAAATTTGGTCGTTCTTCTGTTCCTGTACGTCGCTCTGATTAGTCCTTTTGGCTCTGACGTGTATACGCTGGGGTGATTTTGATGTTTTTCATGCTCTTTCCGTTGTACTTTCAATAGAAATAGGAGCTAGTGACAGCTATTCAATAAATATCCACTTATGTTTTTTTTTTTTTTTTTCCAGGTTGGTGTGATATTACCCTAAGGTGCCGTAGCAGTTGTGTAAGTTATTGACTCTGTTTAACACAAGTGCTTTCTTCCTCTGCTCATGTCCCCTAAAACTATATTCTGAAACTTACAAACATGGATGGAATTTCATTTTCCTTGAAAGCGTACACTTGGTATGCCGCTGTATAGTGTCAATCATATAAATGACCGAAGGTTGTGCTTCCATTTTAAGGGTTGGAACCGCCTTGAAGCAAAATCCCAAGTGGATGCTCTTCGGCTCATATTTCCAAATTAGCGTGTCCTTTTTTTTTTTGCAGAAAAAGACACACTAAGAAGAAAAGCAGAGGTGGTTAGAATGCAGATTCACCCGTTTCCTACTGAGAAATTATTGGAGCGTATCCCTCTGGCTGGCAGAGTAATAAGTGGGCTGAGACACTATGTACTAATCATCTGACAGTAACAAAGGAAGCGAAAGGGACGGGAAATTTTAAAAAGGAGGGCTACCTTGACCTCTGGTGTCCTAAGAAAAGAGGCGGCATGTAGGTCTTTTTACCAGTAATACCCCTGTGTCTTCAGCAGGCAGGGAATGGCCAGAGCTATTATCTCCAAGGGCTTCGCTCAAATGTTAACATCTTTGTACTGACCGGATTTCTGAACCTCATTCCCGCTCTGTGTGCCAAAAAGAAAATGAAACAAAGACGAAATAAAGGTAGCTGAAGTATAACTTTCTATTCACTTGCTTTTTAAAAAATCAAAAGTGAGGGACAGGAAGGAAAAGGGAACAGACGAACGACAGAAATTAAAAACGTCCAAAAGACAGAAACAACCGTAAGTGGTCATTATTTCTCTGAACAATTATTGTAATATACATCATAATTAACCATTAAAGACCTAAACATCCATGATCTGCCATAAGCGTGTACTGAAATAACTGTTGGTCTACTAATCCTGTTGATACATGTCAATAACACTGGGTTACAAAAAAATGTTTTTTTGCAAGTTGTCTAGGTTTTTTCAACTGAATTAGGACCATTTTGCACCGCTAAATCCAAAAAATGACATCTGTTTTTCTCAATCAGGTCAGGTTTTTTTTGCTAATTTGATTTTGAAAAATTTGATGTTCTCACAAAATTGATTACATTTTTGTGACTTTATCAGTTGATTTTTTATATAGTTCTCACCCAAAATAGGTTTTAAGAGAAAAAAAAAATCATTTTCGAACAGGATTCCTGTTAGGTATAATGGTGTATTCACTGCAGATGTAACAGAATACGTCAGGCTTATTTTTGCAAGATCTTCTAGTCGAAGCCATTTCATTCACCTGTAATATTAAAAAAACCATTAATCACAAATTGGCAAAAGTAAAATCTTCAGAACTCGTTTATTGCAAGAAATATGAAAGAATTTTGTATCATATGATGTGAAAATGCCCATAAATGTAAGCAAAAATGTTAAAAAGCCAATATGTAGCATAGTTCAGAAAGTTGAGCTGATTGAGCAAAATTAATGTGATTTTTGGATTCAGCACACCAAAATGATCCTAAATCAGCTCAAAAAACTTAAACAATAAATTTGTTGTTGACCAGTGTAATTAGTGTAAAATGCAGTTTATCATATTTTCATGGTCATCAGATATGACCCATTTGGATGTTCAGAGGCTCTGCAGTTACCGTGGAAACACCGTCATCTTCGGAAATAAAGGGTTTGTAGAAGCCAGTAATGTAATAACAACTGATAACGTAACAACGGCCGATAACGTAATAAATTTGCCATTTTAAAAATGTAATAAGCCAATAATGTAATATCTGGCCGACAACATAATAAAAGTCCTGAACCGCTAACGTAATAACTTTTGGCAAATAACATTATAACTTATTGGCTAGTTATTACGTTATTGGCCCGGTAAAAAAAAAATTCTTTGCAAATGTAATAACTTTGCTAATAACGTAATAAGTTATAACATTATTGGCAAAAACCTATTACATTATCGGTTCAGGACTTTTATTACATTATTAGCCAGATATTACGTTATTGGCCTATTACATTTTAAAAATGGCAAATTTATTACGTTATCGGTTGTTATTACATTATTGGCTTCTACAGGGTTATTCAAAAAGAATGAACCGATTTCATGACGCATTGCTTCAGTTCTCAAGCAATGTCACAGAATGAGTCAGTGACCATTTGACAGAGGAGTTTTCTAAGTTTTGAATGGCTGCGTCGATGACCTTAAATTTCGAATAACAGCGATCAACTCAGTGGATGGTGATATGCTGATGTGCGTCTGGGAGGAATTCTCTTTTCGCATTGATGTCCGTGCTGCAGGTGGTGGACTCATTGAACACTTGTAAAACAGGAAATAACAGTTGATTGCGAGTAGAATACTTGTGACTTGGCTGGAGTTTTCTATTGCTTTTCCTTATTAAAATATTGCGTAACGAAATCGGTTCGTTCTTTTTTGAATAACCCTGTATTTGATTCAGCAATAACACCTGTGTAGTTTAATAAATGACTATCAATGTAGACCCTTGTTTTTACATGCAGTTACATATTTTGCCGAAAATGCCACTTTTTCTTCACTTTTCTCAGTTTTGATATAATAATCTTTGAATTTACTCTCGTAGCTTTTATGAACATCTGTACATGATCAGTAAATTACATATGGGTGCTTCTATGAAACTGGTTCCTAAAAACAGGACATGGGGGCTAAAAATTCAAACCAGTTGTAGACTAATGTTATGAAGCAAGTTTGGAAGCACTTTGGGTCTGTTTTTAAAAATAAATATTTACTGAGATAAAAGTGAAACTATTTTTCAGATAATTTTTTTAAAAATATTTTTTTATACAAAAATCTGCATGTAATACGGTAAAAAGGACACGAAAATTATGTGCTACTATTTTTGAATATCTTTTTATTCTTTCACGGGTATATTTTGGGGATCAAACTAATTATTCAAGGCAGAGTGTTTCACAAAAAATGGCCGCTGTTGCAAAATCACTCACGATTTATTTGTGTTTAAATGGGCAGGTTCCGCATGTAACACCAGGGGACACGATGGGTTGTGCATTAAACCTGGAATGTAGCTGAGATTTGTGAAAAACCTGCATGTCTGGATTAGAAAAACCACTAGGATCCTTACATTTAACACAGTGTCTTTATTTATAATGGTATATAACATATTTCAAGCCATGTTTTCAGATAAAATGCATTGACACCTTGGTAGCTTTTCCTGTCACAATTTTGGCCCCAATATTTGATTAAAAATTCCTTATTTTTGGGATGACTCAGAGAAAAAGTATAATCTGTTTTGTATTTATCTGAGGTCATCATTAGGTACATCCTGGGGGGAAATTTGTCTAAATTTCTCTTTTATTGTTGGGTCTAAAAAAGCTGGCAAAGTCCCAGAAGGTACCAAAATAAACCCAGTTTCATAGAAGCACCCATATAGGAAAACACTAGATTTTAACAACAATGTAAAAATCTAGAGGATAATGTTATATTAAGTGGGGATAGGTTTAATGTTGCAAAAAATATCATGTGGAGGTCACCACAAAAATAGCTTTAAGTCATATCTACAGATCAATAGGTAAACTTAATAGCAGAAAAAATGGTATAGAGCAAAAAGCCCCATAGTAATCTATATTATGGCACGGATCACTCAACTTAGCAAAGGGAAACAACAGTCCATTAATATTTCAAGAACTTTGGAAAGTCTTCAAGTGCAGTCACTAAAACCAACAACCATGAAGCGGGTCCTCACGAGGACTGTCCGATCTTGGTTGTTTACAGAAGTACCTTGTCAGCGCTCCTCTGTCAGTCATATCAAACCCCTGCTCATCATAAAAAACACAGGTGGAAGTGTGGTGTGGAGATGAACCACATGAAACCTGCCACGATGAATGAAAGATGAGATTGACCAGGTTCCTGGGTGAAGTCATCACCGCAAATTAAAGTGGTTCTATGTAGTATTGATGTTCCAAACTCTGACCAGCAGGGGGCAGGCTGGTTCAAGAACACACTTTTGACTACTAAATCCACCATCAAATCCACACTGTAAGCCCGGACTTTGTATTTATTAAAATGCTTTAATTACAATGTACTTAAAATGATTTCAGTTTTATTACATTACTATAAAATGTCAAGTATATTCTACTAATTTGTAAACATAGTCGAAAGTACGAAAAAGTTGAAGTTGAATGGATTTAAATCATTAAGTTTTAGTCATGACCACACCTTTTTATCTCTGCATTGCATTGTGGGTATTGGGCATGTTGTTGAAAATGTGTTATTTTTCTGTGCAGGAGTTCAGCGGGGTTGTGGTGTTAGTGTTAATTTTGACTTAATGTGTGTATGGCAATGTTTATTGGCCTGTTTGTGTTTGTTTTTGTATTTTTGTAGAGCTGCACCATGAGTGAGAGCAACAGGCCAAACAATTGCTTTCCTGTTCAGATATAGTTATTTTAATTTTATGCAAATTTCTGTACCTTGACAAATTAAAAACATTTCCTGTACTGGCAAATTACATTGAGCTAACTTCCTGCCTAACTTCCATTATCACTACAATATAGTAATTTGAATAATTATACTGGGCAATTTATATTGCAAAAGATTTTAATTGAAGTCATCTTGGAATTGAGTACAATGAACTGATGATATTAAGTTAATGATTATACAAAGCAATTGACATTGCAAAAAATTTTAAGTTAACCCTTTCATGCATGAGTTTTGAGAACCTTAGTCAAGATTTTTTTTCCTGAGTGTTTTTATTCCTCTATAGGCATAAAAAAAAACAAAAAAACAATGTGATTGAAATTTTTTATGAAGCTATTTCTCATGGAGTTACAAAAATGTCCATTCAGCTGGACACCATGCGTTTAATATTTGAAGCAAAGATTATAAGATTAATATAAAACTATATTATGACATTTGTCATTATTGGTTTGTATCCCAGACCCCTGTTAGAAAAGAAACACCTGAATTCAACATGTCCACATACTTTTGGACATATCATGTGCTATTAATTTTACTAGCACCGGTTGCTATTTTAGTCCTTAGCCATACTTTATTGTGCAGGTGTCAAACATGTGGCCCGGGGCTACAATCCAGCCCGCCAAAGGATCCAATCCGGTCCGTTGGATGAATTTGTGAAATGCAAAAATTACACTCCAGATATCAACAGTCAATCCTTTTACTTTATATAAAGCCCTACTTTAGTCTCAACTGGGTCAGATCAGTCAAATACTACCAAAAAAACCTACAAATAATGACAATTCCAAATGTTTCCTCTGTTTTAGTGTAACTTTACAAACTAGCCTTTCACAAAAAATATGAAAAAGAAGAAATGTGTAAAGAGAAGTATGTTCAATTTTACTAATGCTCTGCCAGTTACTAAAATATTGTGTATTTGCAGATCAATTGTGATCTGTAAGTTGTAATGCACATTTACAAATGATAAGCAGAAGCAAAACAGAGTTAAAATTGCAATTATTTTTCTTCATAAATGTCATTTTTTTCCTGGTTGTTCATGTTATTCACAGGACAGTTTATAGATGTAAATGTTTCCATAATGTAGTTTTACTTTTTTCACTATAAAACACACTGAAATATTTGGAGTTGGCATTATTTATATATTATTATGTTATTAACTCACTAGTCCGGCCCACTGCAGATCATACTGGGGTGAATGTGGCCCCTGAACTAAAAATGAGTTTGACACCCCTGCTTTAATGTCTATCCAAAGTACAGTATTAAGGTTTATTCTGTGTTCAGTTGCAGTATTTGTCGAATGTCTGGTCTTGCAGCAGCTGAAGGAATAATGATAAATTACAGTAAGTCCGTCCGTGGTCCAGCTTCTGAACTCCAACGTGCAGGGAGTCTGAATTACGCAGATACATGTTGAAAGTGTCTCTGATTCATTAGAAAACTCAGCGAGACAAATTAGGCTTCTACAGTCTTTAATTAATGACACGCTGCAGCAGAATGTACAGGAAAATATCCAGTAGTGTTTACTTCATCTAGATATTGTCAAACTATTATAATAATGTTGGCAAAATGTGAAGGAAAAATGCAGATTTTTTTGTTACATATAGCTGTTGTACATATACATATATTACATATATCACGTAAGTCTCCAGAAACCACAGAAAAAAAATTGAGGAAAGCTTAGTTTGGTTGTAGCCCAGTGGAAAAATTGTGATTCAGATCATGGATATGGATTCTAACTGGGGAGACAGTCATGATATTTTTACCCAAATCATCCAGAACAACTTTAACATGAGCCATTTATATCGACAGGGAGATCAGGTCGACTCAGATGCCCCGTGGACACCAGCATAAAATATGCAAAAATGACTCCAAACCGGTCCAAACCACAGTTAGTGTTGTCCAACCTGTGGACACTGTGTATAAGACTAGATTTAATGTTTCAGGTGCAGGATCATCACATGACGTAAAAGCAGACATGAGCGCAATGAGATGTGTGTTATGCAACCTAAAACACAATTGACTGTAGGCCAGGGGTGTCAAACATGCGGCCCGGGGGGGACCAAATGCGGCCCGCCGAAGGGTCCAGTTCGGCCCCTGGGATGTTTTTGCCAAGTGCAAAAATTCCACAGTCTTGGATTGAATTAAGCAAAAGAAAATTTAGCTTGAATTAAGGAAAAAATCTTGAATTAAACAACAAAAAAAAAATCTTCAATTAAGTAAAAAAAAATCTTCAATTAGGCAAAAAAAAGAAAAAAAAAATCTCAAATTTAGCAAAAAAATCTTGAATTAAGCCAAAAAAAAAAAAAAAAAATCTTCAGTTAAGTAAAAAAAAAAAATCTTGAATAAAGCCAAAAAAAAAAAAAATCTTCATTTAAGTAAAAAAAATCCTGAATTAGCAAAAAAAAAAAAAAAAAAAAAAAATCTAGAATTAAGAACTTGATTTTTTTCCTTTGTTTTAGTGCAAAAAATAACATTACATTATGAAAATATTTACATTTACAAACTATCCTGTAACACTAAAATGTGAATAACCTGAACAAATATGAACAACCTGAAATTTCTAAAGAAAATTAAGCACAATTTTAACAATTTTTCTGCCTGTTCCTCAGTGTTTAGTGTCTTTGTCGATCTGATCCATAACGCACATGGACAAATGAGAAGTGGAGGAATCATATTGTTAAAACTGCACTAAATTTTCTTACGTTTTTTTTAATTTAAATTCCAGTTTTGTTTTTTGTTTTTTTTTAAATTATTTATAAAAGTAATTTTTTTCATAATTTAATGGGGTTTTTTTTTACACTAAAACAAAGACAAAAATTTGGAGTTGTCATTATTTATTGGTTATTTTGTTATTATTTTTCTGGTCCGGCCCACTGCAGATCAAATGTAGCTGAATATGGCCCCTGAACTAAAATGAGTTTGACACCCCTGCTGTAGACAAAAGGCCCAACTGTGGAGGAAATTCCCATTTTGCAAAATGTCTGTGTTAGTGTGGCTTCAGCCGAGTGTCAAAACCTGTCCGACAGATTCAGATACGTAGATTCCCAAAAGACTCTACTGACAGGTGAATTTCCAGACTCCCATCACTTATGTAATAAAAATAAAAAGACCCAAAACTCTTATCATTGTCTCAAAAATCAGTCAAATACAATGTTAATTATACTGAAAAAGTCACACATGAAATGCAACTACAAATGAGAACACAAAGTGACGTTTAAAGAACATGATTATATAAAAATCACCCCAGTCATTTTCCACAAAGACCCACCGTACTCTGTCTCTGATTGGCTGATAAATTTCTGATATTGTTGGTCTACTGTTGACATGAAAATATAATCTAAGTCTATTTGTCTGAAAGTGCATTTATTTACCCTTTAGGCCAGTGTTTTTCAACCTTGGGGTCAGGACCCCACGTGGGGTCGCCTGGAATTCAAATGGGGTCGCCTGAAATTTCTAGCAATTGATTGAAAAAAAACCCCACCTTACTTGTAAAAAAAAAAAAAAAAAAGTATGTGGTGAGTTGAGAGGGACAATCACAATCCATAAAAGACATGACAAACTGAGAAGCTGAAACTGAAGCACTGTGGTTCTGTTTATCTGTCAAATGTTCATTGTGGTCAGTTTCAGATGCTGCAGCTCTTTCATAATTCATAGTTTGAGTTCTTGTTTGTTCAGTATTAATTGTCAGCCTTGTAAATCCAAGCTGGACTGACTGTACATATCCTGACCAAGGAAAATCAAATTCTCACTTTGTGCAGTAATCTACACCTGGATTTACTGCCCCCGTCCATAATAATATACATTATATAGACTAAATGTCATCTAAAATTAATATTTTTTTTTTTACAACATAGTATACTGATTACACTCTATGTATTCATCATAACGTACTCCATGTGTCACCCCCCCCCCCCCCCCCCCCCAGTCTCTCTATATCTCTATCGCTCTCTCTTTTCTCCTCCTTTACTCTCTCTCTCTCTCTTTAACCCCAACTGGTCAAGGCAGACAGCCATCCTTCAGGAGTCTGGGTCTGCTCGAGGTCTCTGCCCGTTAAAGGGAAGTTTTTCCTCGCCAATGTCACCAATCACAAGTGTTTGCTCCTGAAGGATTCTGTTGGGTCTCTGTAAACTTAATTTGATTCTGATTTGAATTGATAAAGCACTTTGTGACTCTGTCTGTGAAAAGTGCTCTATAAATAAAATTTACTTTACTTACTTTACTTATAGCAAACTATTACATGATCAAAAACAAATTAATTTTAGCAAAAAAAAAAAGTCTCGGTTTTGAATGTCTGGGGTCGCCAGAATTTTGTTTTGTTAAAATGGGGTCACGAGCCAAAAAAGGTTGGAACCAATGCTTTAGGCATTAGGTGAAGATTTTTTTTTTTTTTCTTTTTTCTTTCCAAAAATATAGCATTTTGATATCAAGATTTCAAAAAGCTGCATCTTAGAGTGATTATAAATCATGCTGTAAATGAAAGAAATATTTGGTACAACCCAAAGTTTATGATGGGAGTAAATGTACTCATCTAGCCTAATTTGCATATTGTGACATCGCAGGGTGGCGGCCATATTGGATTGCATAACTTTTAGCAAAATTGAACTCTGAACATATTTACAGGCAAGTTTTCTTCATGTTTTTTTTTTTGTCATATTATCCTAAAAATAAATTAAGTTAAACATTAGTAGAAAGTAAAATGCAGTAAGTTTTAGAATATTTTTATTTAAATCTGTCCTTGTCTATCCAAACTAAAACTAAATAAAGTTTACCTACTTACTAAACCAGCTCAGGACCACACCTTTAAACTGGATTCATTTTGAATAAAAACCCTGAAATGGTGTTCGGATTAAAGGGACACATGTCTGCTATCTACTGATGGGAGGTGGTAACAAGTTTGCAAACTATCTGGAGCTATTATGGTCTGTTTCATTAAATTATATTGCCTGTCACAATATTGCAACTTTGGCGATTAAAAGGTTAATAAACTACTTAAAGGGTTGATAAACTATTAGGGTAGGAGAAGGTTATTGTGCAGCACATTTCATACCCAAGGAATTGAAATATAAGAGCAGAGAATAATATTATGACCAAAATACACCTGGACGATTAATACATTTTAATTTCCTTATTTCTTTATTTAAGGATCCCCATTAGTCTCTACCAAAGTACAGACTATTCGTCCTGGGGTCAATTCCCAATATTAAAATATTACAATTTTTACATTTTCAAGTGCAGCACATGAGGAAAATGGGGTGTGACACCATCAATTTCCAATGTTGTCCTTGAATACATGTATACACACAAACTGGAGTTTAGAAAATCGACACGTTGGGAAGCATTTTTAAAAACCTCAGTCATTCCGATCTGAAACATAGTTTAAATGTGGACAATAGACACAAACGTAAAAAATAAATAAATATCTGCACATATGTACACTACCAGTCAAAATTTGGACTCACCTGTTTTTTTTTTGTTTTGTTTTTTTAAATTTTCATGACTGTTTACATTGTAGATTCCCACTGAAGGCATCACAACTATGAATGAACACATATGGAATTATATAGTTTAAAAAAAAGTGTGACATAACTCAAAGCATGTTTTATATTTTAGATTCTTCAAAATAGCCACATTTTGCTTTTATTACTGCTTTGCACATTCTTGGCATTCTCTTGATGATCTTCGAGGTCGTCGTCCGAAATGTTTTCCAAAAGTCTTGAAGTAGTAGCTTTGACACTGACCCTCAAATTGCACAAATATAACTTGCGCATAAAAATTTACCTAATGGCAAAATGACAATTTCGCCAAAAGTCTGATTTTTCGATTTAAGGTTTTTGCGATGGCAAGAGGTGGTTTTTCAGACGTAGCGCAAATGGTATATCCCACAAAACTGCAATGGAAAGACCGTTTTCGCAGCTAGAGTCACGTGAATTAAAAAAAACGGATGTTGACGTACGTTACAACAAGCGAAAAAGAAGAAGAAGAAACACGTTGCGGTATGTGTGGACACACCAGGAAACCCGATCATTTTTTAATTTAGTACGAGATAGAGGGGTAATATATAATAATAATGAATATATCTGTAAATCAACACCATATTTAAGATAAGATAAGAAAGATAAGATAAGAAATCCTTTATTTGTCCCACAATGGGGAAATTCCAGTGTTGCAACACTCATTATAGGACAGTGCAGAAAAAGTTCACACAGAAGGTTTTAAAAAAAAAAAATAAAGATGTGCATGCATTAAAAGTATGTACAATATGGATACAAATAAATAAAAGTGTCCGTTTTGTGTATTGCAAATGGGATTCTTGCACCAGGTTAAAAGTGTTCATTGTAGAGTCTAACAGCAGCAGGAAGGAAAGATCTGCGAAACCTCTCTTTCACACAGCGAGGGTGGACCAGTCTGTCACTGAAGCTGCTCTCCAGAGCTGACAGAGTCTCCTGCAGGGGGTGGGACTCATGGTCCAGCATTGACCTAAGTTTGGCCAGGACCCTCCTGTCCCCCACCTCCCAAACCGAGTCCAGAGAACAGCCCAGGACTGAGCTGGATTTCCTGATGATCTTGTCCAGCTTCTTCCTCTCCCTCTCCGTGATGCTGCTGCTCCAGCAGACCACACCGTACAGTACCGCTGATGCCACCACAGAGTCATTTACATACGTTGCCTTGTTTATGGAATGACTTCTTGTGTCATCTCGCGATAATAAACAAATCATCGCATTTGTGATTTAATGGAAAAACCGACATTACCCACTTCTGTTTTTTTGACATTTAGTAAATATCGGTAAAGTTTTACACAGATGTCAATGGAAATGCGACTAGTGATGCTGAGCACTTGTTGGCCATCTGTGGTCCTTCTCAAGTCATTTAATTGAGAATGTGAGTCCAAACTTTTGACTGGTAGTGTACAGGGGTTGGACAAAATAATGGAAACACCTTCACCTCAAGATGATAATGCCCCAATCCATACAGCTAGAATTGTTAAAGAATGGCATGAGGAACTTTCTAATGAAGTTGAGCATCTCGTATGGCCGGCACAGTCCCCAGACCTCAACATTATTGAGCATTTATGGTCAGTTTTAGAGATTCAAGTAAGACGTCGATTTCCACCGCCATCGTCTCTAAAAGAGTTGGAGGGTATTCTAACTGAAGAATGGCTTAAAATTCCTTTGGAAACAATTCACAAGTTGTATGAATCAATACCTCGGAGAATTGAGGCTGTAATTGCCGCAAAAGGCGGACCTACACCATATTAAATTATATTTTGTTGATTTTTTAAGGTGTTTCCATTATTTTGTCCAACCCCTGTACATGTAGCATGAGTCCACCACCGTGTGTCCATGCAGTATTTCTACAGGTGCCCAGAATGGACAAACTAAACACTGGCATTACTGAAGGCCTTTTCAGTATGTTATGTTTTTATTCTGTGGTTCTTCTACCTACTTGGAAAAGGTGGCAAGTTTTATCCATTTTTATTAATTAAAATAAAATAAACCTGTGTTTCAAATTCCTTTGCTGTTGTGTGTATTTGAGAGTTTAATTCAAAGCGGTTTTAGTCGAAGAAACATCCCCAGGGGAACAATTTCAATGCTGAGCAGATGTCACAGCAGGCCAGAAAACCCATGTTCACATTAAAAACAGAGCATAATTTTTTTTCTGTAATGTCAAAGACATTCCCTTTTAACATGCTCTCTACTAACACTAACCTGGTGACCCGAGGCATTGCTGTTAAAAAACAAGCCGCCTGATGTGTCTTGTAAATATAATTCCTGTTTTGAAATGTGCCCCAGCAGCAGATTCACTCTGCATTTAATGAAACACACACACACAAACATTTCATACGCGGTCTCAAGGTGATAACGGGATTTGATAAGTATTGATTTACGCAAGTAATTTGAGACCCCGCGACGTACTGTACATCAAAAGTCTTTGACATCGCCGTTATTTGTTTGAGATAAGACTATCCATCAAGAGATGCTCGCAAGTAAAAGCTGAAAAGAGTTGAGAGAGAAAACTAAGTGCATCTCCAGAGCAAAGTATTCATTACACTTTGATTCCTGAGCAATTTCCTCTGCTTTTCAGTGTCAGCAGTCGCTTCGTCGCTATCCTCCGTAGAGCGTTTCTGCTGCAGTCGACTTCAGGTTCCAGGTAACCAAATTAATCCTGGAAATCAGCATATCCCCGACAATTCTTCTCGCAAATACACAACATCCTCCCCGACACCTTCGAAAAACCGCGACGACGTCATGTAATTCCGGAGAGCGGGGCCTCTAAAGGGACTCGCCTATTTCATATTTATACCTAGTGAAGAGCTGGCGTACTTCGCTGCGCTTTAGAGCGAGAGATTTCCCTAGCCTCTCGCAAAAAAAATGCTGCCACCCTTTAAACATTCAAGTCATGGTTCAGTAAGGTGCCTGCTGTCAATTTTATTTATAAACCTCCCTGGCCTGTTCTTTCATTCAGACAGGCGCTCTACCAGCCCTCCATCCAGCTCTCGTAATATTGCCATGAGAGATGCAGACACCACCTACAAGGCATCCTCAAAGGCAAAGGGTAAACATGGCTCACAACAGCACTTAATGCAATCACTGGGCAAAGAAACACATGCCTCAGCAACATTGCGCTACAGCACTCTCCACGAGGTGTTAAGGTGAATAAAAATGCCTTGCTACAACCCGTGGATTTAGAAGTGTATATTTCTTCTGAGAGCCACATTCCAGAAATTACCTCCTGCTTCTCCCCAACCCCCCATCACCACCACTTTCTCTCTCTCTCCCTGCCCGGCATTTCCTTCTTTCGCTCAAGACAGCCCGGCTTCGAAGACGTGATGGCTCCCTGGTTGTACGTCTGACAATAGGCTGTGATGCTCACAAACCAAAG
This sequence comes from Sphaeramia orbicularis, assembly GCF_902148855.1. Taxonomy (NCBI): domain Eukaryota; kingdom Metazoa; phylum Chordata; class Actinopteri; order Kurtiformes; family Apogonidae; genus Sphaeramia; species Sphaeramia orbicularis. The sequence goes on along the minus strand of NC_043961.1, from coordinate 15,523,621 downwards.
TGATGGTTCCCTGTGTGGGAATGCAAAGAGGAGAAGCCCCAATAAAACAGATAGATGCCCTGGAGAATGCCAGAGGAACACTCAAACTGTGGGATTTTAATGACATAATGAGGGCAGTTGGATGCGTTTCCTATTAATTTGCAAATTCACTTTATGCAGGAGGAGGAAAAATTTACATGGAGTGAGTGTGAGACTGAAATAAAGATGTACTGCACAGAGGTGGCCATCACAAAGGATCTTGTTAGACTGATTTGCATTGGGTTTTTTCAACTCCGGTATTCCCATTTGTAGCTTGTTTTTTACCCGTGCAGCCACTGTTGTTTTGCTCTCATTCTTTCTTTGTTAAAAGGCTCATCGCTGCAAAGCCTTGTATCATGCCCTGGAAAATACTGGCTGACAGGAGATCAAGATCGAAGCTGCGGTAATTATGAAAAACGTTCTCTGAAAATTATATAAACAGAGCTATGCGCATTTTATGTATTTTGTTGACCTGCACTGTATAATGTTTACAGCGATGTTTCAGTTACTGGGAACGTCTCTTTCATTGGTGTTCAAAAGTGGTGTCAAATCTTGACAAGCTAACATTAACATTTGACAAGACTTGTAGATCTTTTGCTAGAATTAAATGACATAATGTAAATATTTATCGCTAGACATGATAATAAAACTCTGAGATTTGAATAGCAGATGTTTTTGGTCCTTTTTCCAGTTTTATCATGAAAGGTATGAATAAAAATGCAACAAATGGCATCTTCCACTATTGTTACAATTAAGTGATGCTTCGCAACAAAAATGACATATTGTGTGTTTAAAGTGTGAACAAAAGGTGTCATGGTACGATGATGATATATCAGTTTACAATGTAAGTATAAGCCCTGACACACACATCTCATCTCATTCATTAAACCATCCACAGATTTATTTTTACTCCAGTTTGTTTAAAGTTAAGATGAAGGTGCTTTATTATCACTGGTAAAAATAAATAAATAAATAAATAAAGGAGTGATATTTAGCTTTTTTTTAAAATGTAATTATGCATTTTAAAACATGTCCCTGTGGCCTATATAAACTGTAAATGCTCTGCTTGGGTCTGAATTCTTCATTAATTCAACTCCACAGGTCCATCTTCAACCCTATTTCTGAGTAATGACACCAGAAAGGTGGTTTGGAGCGCTGGCCCTTTAAATGCACATGAGCCACTTCATGCCCCGCCCCCTTAAAGTTGTTGGCTGTGCTGCTCTGTCCTGTTCAACCAACAACTGAACATTTTAGGTAATCAGCTCGAAATTTGGAGATTCAGTTTTTACTATAACTGCTGCTGACAAACAGTTATATCGTACTCGGAGAAATGTTCATCGGAAGTCTTGACCTTATATGTGCAAATGTTGTGGCGTAACTAGTTATAAAATGTAACAAACTAGAAAAGCACTCAGAGAGTGCAGACCTCCGCTAAGGCAGATCAGTGCCACCCCAATCACCGCCAAAATTGAATCATTTGTTCCTTGTGCTAGTATCAACATTTCCTGAAATTTTCATCCACACCCACAGGTCCATCTTCAACCCTATTTCTGAGTAATGACGCCAGAAAGGTGGTTTGGAGCGCTGAACCTTAAAATGCAAATGAGCCACTTCAGGCCCCGCCCCCTCCAGGTTGTTGGCTGTACTGCTCTGTCCCGTTCAACCAACAACTGAACATTTTAGGTAATCGGCTCGAAGTTTGGACATATTTTCAGTTTTTACTACAGTCTACTCTCGTTAAACCGCCCGCCGTTATACCGCCATTTCCGCCTATCGCCATCCGCCAGCCCAGTTCCATGCACAAACAACACTTATACCATTGATTTCCCGACCGTTATACCGCCAGCGTGATTGCCATCGAATACACATAAATTTTAACAATGCACTGAAACAAACGCGCCAGACGCTGATCGTGACAAGCTACGAGTAGGTCTACGGAACGGCCACCGTTCATTTATCGCAGAACACTCAGTAGGTCAGGATGTCGGGAAGAGGACGTGGGATTAAGCCAAAGCCTCAAGATGATGGGGTGTCATTTCTCGACACGGTATAATAATGCTTAAAATGTTTCGCCACTTTAAATGATCTCTTACAACATAACAGAATCAAGATTTATTTAGAAACGCAATTAGAACGGGTTAACGGAGGCAGCGTAGACATCATATAGTAAAGACATGCACATTATGGACGCAACCCGTTGTAACGCCATTTTCGCTATACCGCCAATTTGGCCGTGAACAGAAGTTGGCGGTATAACGAGAGTTGACTGTACAACCGCTGCTGCTGATAAAGAATTATGTCGTATTCTGAGAAATGTTCATCGGAAGTCTTGACCTTATATGTGCAAATGTCGTTACGTAACTAGTTACAGGCATAACAAATTAAGAGGGAATTAAAACAGGTTGTAGAAATCCACTTGATTTTTGCCGGAATGAATATAACGATAGCTTTGCAGCAGCTGGAGGGTTCAAATTCAAACTTTATAAACTATTAGGGTCCAAATACACAAATAAATGAACCAAAGACTAGGGTTGGGTATCATGGCTGATTTTTTTAATCGATTCGATTATGATTCACAAAGTTCTGAATCGATTAATCAAAATTCAATATGGATTCAATTCAATATTAATTGATTCAGATTCATTTAGTGATACCAAAGTACAATTTTGAGCTGTAACCTGATTATGTGACTACCACAGCCATGCAACACATCAATACTGGTAATCAATATTGATATTAGAAAGGTAATAAATATGACATTTCAGCAGTAAATAGATGAATCTGCTGTTAAATAATGAACATGACAGAAACGTTACCATGTTTCTACAGTGGCTCAGAACAGACTTCTTCCTCATCTGTATTGTGTTTTATAGACAGATTTTTATAGATTTCTGGTGTAATTCAATTCATCAAGGAAATAATCATTAAAAAAAAGAAACAAATAAAAAAAATTGCCTTTTTTAACAGTATCATGATATATCACGATATATCGTATCGTGATCCTAGTATTGTGATTTGTATCGTATCGCCAGACTCTTGCCGATACACAGCCCTATTCATAAATGTCACGTTATCACTGTTTCGGTTCAGCATCTTTTAACGACATCTCGCCGTGTCCTTGTCTTCTGCTGTGGTTTACGGCGCAAAAAAAGTCAAAAATAGACCCTTTCTATAGCAGGCGTTTAGGTCGAAAACACACAGTTGCAATGGATACGAAGAAAACCGGACGCGCACCACTCATATTTATTAACAGTAGTCGTTGCAGTTGTGCGTACCAGTGGTTTGAATGGCATACTGAGGTAAATAAATCTAAAAAAACCACCAACACTGATGCTTTGCGTACTTTAACAAACCCAATTACCTGCTGTGAGCAAAGACTATTAGCGGCACTAACTATATATGTTTAATGCCGGTGCCCGTCTCTTCTGTTACGTGTATTATTCAGCTGCGATTAGCCTTAGCCCGTAACAGCAGGATAAAATTAACACAGAAAGACAATTAAAACAACAATTAATCATCAGCTAAAATTTAATCAGTGTGACACCTCCAGTAGCAGCCAATAAACCCAGAAATATTGGACATAATCCCACTTTGGCTCTGGAACTCGTACATCATCAAATTACCAGGCGAAGACAGGGTACCTAGAATGATCTATTATTTAATATTTTTATAAGTTATTTAGGGAAGTGTTCTCTATGCAGGGGGTGGGGGGGTTGTGATGCCTTCAGGCTCCGTCGTTCATGGCCACGCTACTCAAATGTGACACATGAAGACTGAATGAATACACGTTAAAAAAATAATCAATATGAGCTGATACTGTATACAGTACCGTGCAAAAGTCCCATTCTGCCTTTATCGTTGTTGTTTTTGAAGGGTTCGATGTGAACTCTGACCCCGTGAAAAGAAGCAGCACAAACAAGTAGAAACATCTGACGTGCGTTGAATGAAACCTGGTGTAAAACATCAGGAAATTAATGCCGTAAATGTCATATTTTCTGAACTAAACGGTTAAAGATATGTTAAATACAACAAACAGAATGTTAGATGAGGACTTTTGTTGATTATTTTGTTCTTTCAGTTCATTAATTAGGTCATTCTTACTCCTTTTGCATGTTTTTTAATTGATTTCTGTTTAATTTCTTGATCGTTTTTGTTCATTTTGATTGATGACTCAGGAAATTAATGCCATAAATCTCATATTTTCTGAACAAGAGTTAAAGACGTGTTAATCACAAAAAAATACGACCACTTTGGTTTATAGAAGCTGTTTTTAAACTGAAACTGTTTTTATAGTGTATAGTGTATATCAGATTGGATCTAAATATATAGACAAATGCATGTGTGTGGACATTAGAACTGTAATAAACCAACAAACAGAATGTTGGATGAGGACTTTCGTTGATTAGTTTGGGCATTTAGGTAAATCTGTTGACTAGTTTGGTTATTTTATTGAATATTTTGGTCATTTTTGTTCAATGTTTGATTTTTTTTTCTTTCTGTTGATTATTTTGGTCATTCTGTTGTATATTTTGGTTTTGTTACATCTGTCAGCTATTTTGTTTGTTTTCTTAATCATTTTAGTCATTTTTGTTCAATGTTTTGATTATCTTGTTCTTTTGGTTGATTGATTTGTCATTTTTGGTAATTTTGTTAAATCTGTTGACGATTTTGTTTGTGTTGTTAATCATTTTGGTCATTTTTGTTCAATGTTTTGATTATTTTGGTCATTTTGTTGATTATTTTAGTCATTTTTGGTCATTTTGTGAAATCTGTTGACTATTTTGTTTGTTTTGTTAAATTTTTTTTGATTATTTTGGCCTTTTTGTTGATTATCTTGGTCATCTTTACTTATTCTACTTGTTATTTCATTAATTTTTGTTACATTTCTTGATTAGTTTGGTCATTTTACTTTATTTTATTGATTATTTTTGATCATCTCTACTTCATGTAGATTTTTTTTCCCCATTTACCCATATATTTCCCATATATTGCTTATTTTTTTGATTTGTTGCTGCATAAAACCTCAGAAAATTCACACCATGAATCTCATATTGTCTGAACAAAGTGGAAAGGAATGTCAGACTAATCTTAATGTTAATACAGAGACAAATGCATGTGTGTGGACATTAGAACTGTAATAAACCAACAAACAGAATGTTGGATGAGGACTTTTGTTTATTGTTTTGGGCATTTAGGTAAATCTGTTGACTATTTTGGTCATTTTGTTGAATATTTTGGTCATTTTTGTTCAATGTTTTGATTATTTTTTTTTCTTTCTGTTGATTATTTTGGTCATTCTGTTGTATATTTTGGTCATTTTGTTACATCTGTCAACTATTTTGTTTGTTTTGTTAATCGTTTTAGTCATTTTTGTTCAATGTTTTGATTATCTTGTTCTTTTGGTTGATTATTTTGTCATTTTTGGTCATTTTGTTAAATCTGTTGACTATTTTGTTTGTGTTGTTAATCATTTTGGTCATTTTTGTTTAATGTTTTGATTATTTTGGTTATCTTGTTGATTATTTCAGTAATTTTTGGTCATTTTTGTTTTGGTAATCATTTTGGCCATTTTTGTTCATTTTTGTCATTTTGTTGATTATTTTAGTCATTTTTGGTCATTTTGTGAAATTTGTTGACTATTTTGTTTTTTTTTTTTAATTTTTGGGATTATTTTGGCCTTTTTGCTGATTATCTCGGTCATCTTTACTTATGCTACTTGTTATTTCATTAATTTTTGTTACATTTCTAGATTATTCTGGTCATTTCAGTTCATTTTATTGATTATTTTTGGTCATCTCTGCTTCATGTTGAATTTTTTTTCCCCATTTATACCTCATATTGCTTTTTTTTTTTTTTTTTTGATTTGTTGCTTCATAAAATTCAGAATATTCACACCATGAATCTTATATTTTCTGAACAAAGTGCAAAGGAAGGTCAGACTAATCTTAATGTTAATACAGAGACAAATGCATGTGTGTGGACATTAGAACTTTACTAAACCAAACTGTTTGGTTCATTTCGTTAAATTTGTTGCCTATTTTAGTCATTTTGTTGATTATTTTGGTCATTTTGTTAAATCTGTTGACTATTTTGTTTGTTTTACTAATCTTATTGGCCATTTTTGTTAAACTGAATTATTTTGGTCTTTTTGTTGATTATTTTGGTAATTTTTTTTACTTATTCGACCTCTTATTTTATTAATTTCTGTTACATTTCTTGATTATTTTGGTCTTTTTTGTTCATTTTAGTGATTATTTTTAGTCATTTTTGCTTTTTTTTTTCTATCCAGAGACAGGTGCATAGGTGTGTTCATTAGAACTTTACTAAACCAAACTGTTTGGTTCATTTCGTTAAATTTGTTGCCTATTTTAGTCATTTTGTTGATTATTTTGGTCATTTTGTTAAATCTGTTGACTATTTTGTTTGTTTTACTAATCTTATTGGCCATTTTTGTTAAACTGAATTATTTTGGTCTTTTTGTTGATTATTTTGGTAATTTTTTTTTACTTATTCGACCTCTTATTTTATTAATTTCTGTTACATTTCTTGATTATTTTGGTCTTTTTTGTTCATTTTAGTGATTATTTTTAGTCATTTTTGCTTTTTTTTCTATCCAGAGACAGGTGCATAGGTGTGTTCATTAGAACTTTACTAAACCAAACTGTTTGGTTCATTTTGTTAAATTTGTTGCCTATTTTAGTCATTTTGTTGATTATTTTGGTCATTTTGTTAAATCTGTTGACTATTTTGTTTGTTTTACTAATCTTATTGGCCATTTTTGTTAAACTGAATTATTTTGGTCTTTTTGTTGATTATTTTGGTAATTTTTTTTACTTATTCGACCTGTTATTTTATTAATTTCTGTTACATTTCTTGATTATTTTGGTCTTTTTTGTTCATTTTAGTGATTATTTTTAGTCATTTTTGCTTTTTTTTCTATCCAGAGACAGGTGCATAGGTGTGTTCATTAGAACTTTACTAAACCAAACTGTTTGGTTCATTTTGTTAAATTTGTTGCCTATTTTAGTCATTTTGTTGATTATTTTGGTCATTTTGTTAAATCTGTTGACTATTTTGTTTGTTTTACTAATCTTATTGGCCATTTTTGTTAAACTGAATTATTTTGGTCTTTTTGTTGATTATTTTGGTAATTTTTTTTACTTATTCGACCTGTTATTTTATTAATTTCTGTTACATTTCTTGATTATTTTGGTCTTTTTTGTTCATTTTAGTGATTATTTTTAGTCATTTTTGCTTTTTTTTCTATCCAGAGACAGGTGCATAGGTGTGTTCATTAGAACTTTACTAAACCAAACTGTTTGGTTCATTTTGTTAAATTTGTTGCCTATTTTAGTCATTTTGTTGATTATTTTGGTCATTTTGTTAAATCTGTTGACTATTTTGTTTGTTTTACTAATCTTATTGGCCATTTTTGTTAAACTGAATTATTTTGGTCTTTTTGTTGATTATTTTGGTAATTTTTTTTACTTATTCGACCTGTTATTTTATTAATTTCTGTTACATTTCTTGATTATTTTGGTCTTTTTTGTTCATTTTAGTGATTATTTTTAGTCATTTTTGCTTTTTTTTCTATCCAGAGACAGGTGCATAGGTGTGTTCATTAGAACTTTACTAAACCAAACTGTTTGGTTCATTTTGTTAAATTTGTTGCCTATTTTAGTCATTTTGTTGATTATTTTGGTCATTTTGTTAAATCTGTTGACTATTTTGTTTGTTTTACTAATCTTATTGGCCATTTTTGTTAAACTGAATTATTTTGGTCTTTTTGTTGATTATTTTGGTAATTTTTTTTACTTATTCGACCTCTTATTTTATTAATTTCTGTTACATTTCTTGATTATTTTGGTCTTTTTTGTTCATTTTAGTGATTATTTTTAGTCATTTTTGCTTTTTTTTTTCTATCCAGAGACAGGTGCATAGGTGTGTTCATTAGAACTTTACTAAACCAAACTGTTTGGTTCATTTCGTTAAATTTGTTGCCTATTTTAGTCATTTTGTTGATTATTTTGGTCATTTTGTTAAATCTGTTGACTATTTTGTTTGTTTTACTAATCTTATTGGCCATTTTTGTTAAACTGAATTATTTTGGTCTTTTTGTTGATTATTTTGGTAATTTTTTTTACTTATTCGACCTCTTATTTTATTAATTTCTGTTACATTTCTTGATTATTTTGGTCTTTTTTGTTCATTTTAGTGATTATTTTTAGTCATTTTTGCTTTTTTTTTTCTATCCAGAGACAGGTGCATAGGTGTGTTCATTAGAACTTTACTAAACCAAACTGTTTGGTTCATTTTGTTAAATTTGTTGCCTATTTTAGTCATTTTGTTGATTATTTTGGTCATTTTGTTAAATCTGTTGACTATTTTGTTTGTTTTACTAATCTTATTGGCCATTTTTGTTAAACTGAATTATTTTGGTCTTTTTGTTGATTATTTTGGTAATTTTTTTTACTTATTCGACCTCTTATTTTATTAATTTCTGTTACATTTCTTGATTATTTTGGTCTTTTTTGTTCATTTTAGTGATTATTTTTAGTCATTTTTGCTTTTTTTTTTCTATCCAGAGACAGGTGCATAGGTGTGTTCATTAGAACTTTACTAAACCAAACTGTTTGGTTCATTTTGTTAAATTTGTTGCCTATTTTAGTCATTTTGTTGATTATTTTGGTCATTTTGTTAAATCTGTTGACTATTTTGTTTGTTTTACTAATCTTATTGGCCATTTTTGTTAAACTGAATTATTTTGGTCTTTTTGTTGATTATTTTGGTAATTTTTTTTACTTATTCGACCTGTTATTTTATTAATTTCTGTTACATTTCTTGATTATTTTGGTCTTTTTTGTTCATTTTAGTGATTATTTTTAGTCATTTTTGCTTTTTTTTCTATCCAGAGACAGGTGCATAGGTGTGTTCATTAGAACTTTACTAAACCAAACTGTTTGGTTCATTTTGTTAAATTTGTTGCCTATTTTAGTCATTTTGTTGATTATTTTGGTCATTTTGTTAAATCTGTTGACTATTTTGTTTGTTTTACTAATCTTATTGGCCATTTTTGTTAAACTGAATTATTTTGGTCTTTTTGTTGATTATTTTGGTAATTTTTTTTACTTATTCGACCTCTTATTTTATTAATTTCTGTTACATTTCTTGATTATTTTGGTCTTTTTTGTTCATTTTAGTGATTATTTTTAGTCATTTTTGCTTTTTTTTTTTCTATCCAGAGACAGGTGCATAGGTGTGTTCATTAGAACTTTACTAAACCAAACTGTTTGGTTCATTTTGTTAAATTTGTTGCCTATTTTAGTCATTTTGTTGATTATTTTGGTCATTTTGTTAAATCTGTTGACTATTTTGTTTGTTTTACTAATCTTATTGGCCATTTTTGTTAAACTGAATTATTTTGGTCTTTTTGTTGATTATTTTGGTAATTTTTTTTACTTATTCGACCTCTTATTTTATTAATTTCTGTTACATTTCTTGATTATTTTGGTCTTTTTTGTTCATTTTAGTGATTATTTTTAGTCATTTTTGCTTTTTTTTTTTCTATCCAGAGACAGGTGCATAGGTGTGTTCATTAGAACTTTACTAAACCAAACTGTTTGGTTCATTTTGTTAAATTTGTTGCCTATTTTAGTCATTTTGTTGATTATTTTGGTCATTTTGTTAAATCTGTTGACTATTTTGTTTGTTTTACTAATCTTATTGGCCATTTTTGTTAAACTGAATTATTTTGGTCTTTTTGTTGATTATTTTGGTAATTTTTTTTACTTATTCGACCTGTTATTTTATTAATTTCTGTTACATTTCTTGATTATTTTGGTCTTTTTTGTTCATTTTAGTGATTATTTTTAGTCATTTTTGCTTTTTTTTCTATCCAGAGACAGGTGCATAGGTGTGGTCATTCGAACTTTACTTAATCAACAAACAGAATCTTGGACTTCTCCACAGGACTGTATTTTATCGCGGTTGCACGTCCAGCACCGACTCAATGATCTGTGGCCATTTTCTTTTTGACCATAAACTCTCCTGATGCAGATCACTTAAGGAAACACACCTGAATAATGACCCAAACAAGAGAAACGCCATCCTCAAAGCAGCTTTTATCTTCTATATGTCTCGGCAGAGTGTAATTTGATTTTCCGGCTGTCATATTTGTACCACAGATGGAACTCCTCAGCTCTGGTTCTCCATAAGTAACTCTTGAAATCAAAAGCCCTCGCTGTATTAAATGTATTGTAGCAGAAGTGATATAAGAGGTTGACTTGGATGGATGTTCCGAGTGCATCTTTAGAGCGCTGGAGCACTGTTAAAATAACATATCTAATACCGCTATATAAGCTATTTCAAGAAAATGGACAATGGGGATGTAATGTAGGCAGATCCCATTGCAGCTTGAGTGTTCTTGAACTGAAGGGCGGTGGATTAATCGCTAAACCAGGCCAAATACAGAGCAGAAATCTGCACTGAAGAGGCTGCACGTTGAGCACAATTACCAATCAATGAAAGACAAAAAAAGGGAAAAAATGGTCTTTTAATATACAGGGGATTGTCTTACATAGAAGCACTACATGGACAAAAGTATGTGGACGCATTGGATTCGGGTGTTTCTTTTCTCACAGGGGTCTGGGATACAAAACAATAATGATAAATGTCAGAATATAGTTTTATATTGGGACAAATATCATTACATTGGTTAGATTGGTTTAAATTCTTTTTTTTTAACCCTTTCATGCGCGAATTATGAGAATCTTAATCAAAGTTTTTTCCTGAGTGTTTTTATTCCTCTTTAGGCATGACAAAAACAATGTGATAGAAAATTTTCTTCTGAAAAATAAATAAAAAATAAATAAATAAAATAAAAATAATTTTTTTAAAAAATGAAAAAATACATTTAAAAAAGTAATAATGACAAAAAAATTCTTATGAATCTATTTTTCATGAAGTTGCAAAAATATCCACTCAGCTGGACACCACACTTTTAATTTTGGACACACAGAAACATGTATTTACTGATAAATTGTGTGAAAACTGTGGGGAAGGTTTGTGATTCTGGGGGTTTATCCTCAGGAGAGATCTACATAATGTTACCAATTCATGTCAAAAAAGATATGTAGTGTCTTAAAACTTTAATAAAGATATGTGTAAAGAAAAAACAAAAACAAAAAAACAACGAAAGGAACAACAAAATCCATGAATATACAAGAGAACAGCTGTAGAATAGCTGTCCACTGGAGTGACCACTGTGCACGAAAGGGTTAAGTTAGTGATTATCTGAAGCAATTGACATTGCAACAAATTTTGAGTTAAATTAACTTGGCATTTAGTGTGTTGTACTTAAAATAGCAATTCCATTCAAATCAAGCATTTAAGTTTAATACACTCAAGTTTTCAGTACTCATTACTTAATTTTTTTAAGGTAACCGGTTTACTCACATTTTTTAAGTAAACTCAATTTATCCGGTATTTTTACAGTGTACAGTAATGTTATCATTTGCAGTGTTTTGTGTATTGTGTTGGCTGATATGAAACTAAAATAACAAAATCCATGAATATACAAGAGAACAGCTACAACAACTGTAGTGACCACTGTGCATGAAAGGGTTAATATCTCAAATATTGATGTTTATCTCAAATCAGCATGAACTTTTGACTCATATCCTTACATTATATCAAAAGTTTCTAAAATTATAGAAATCTGTGTAAAAGTCTGTCCGTGTTAAATTACTGCAAACAGTTAATCTAAGTTCTGATTTCAGTAGAATTAAATAGTGCAACTGAATGAATACTGTATTTATTCATGTAATGGTTGGGCTGTATTTAACCTCAGATGGTACACTACGTGGACAAAAGTATGTGGACATCATTGCATTGGTTAGTTTTGGTTTAAATCGTTATCGTCAGAGATGGTTTTGACTTCTTTTCTCTCAACATTGATTTTTTAATTTTTTATCTATCCTCGACTATGATTTTAAATGTTCTACCTCCAAATTTCTAAAAATATTTTTCAATCTCTGTAAATAGCTTCTAATTTTCATCTTTTTTTTTTTTTTTTTTTTTTTTTACTTTATTTATAGAACTTCTCAAAATTTATAGAACTTTTCAATATTTAACAAATGTAACACTTATAATCAGAGGTGGGTAGTAACGCATTACATTTACTTAAGTAACTTATTACATAAATTGTACTTTTAAGAGTACTTTTAATACAACATACTTTTTACTTTTACTCAAGTATATTTATGAAGAAGAAATGCTACTTCTATTCCATTACAATGGTGCATATTCTACTTGTTACTTTTATTTTTGGTCATTTGTTAATGCGCGAACCATTTGCTCTGTTTTGTTAGAAAGATTTCCGCCAAAAACTCACAAGACTCACATGAGTTAAAGAAATTTAACAGAAGGGGAAGGTATGTTTAAAGATATCTAGGCAAACTCGTAAAAATAAATAGAAAACCATGCACAGTATCTGCCTCCATAAGAACAGACTAGAAATATTAAAATGATGGAACCAACAATGATTATTGTGAGGTATTTGTAACTAGCTGTAATGTTCCCATGTATATTTTCTATATTTTATTTTAACATTTCATTCATTAATTGTTGAATTTAAAAGAACAATAAATATGATGTTACTCAGGAAGTACTCAGTACTTGAGTAAATTTTTCATTAAGTACTTTTTTTTTTACTTTTACTTAAGTAATTATTTGGAGGACTACTTTTTACTTGTACTTGAGTGATAAGTTTCTAAAGTAACAGTACTTTTACTTGAGTCTAACTTTTGGCTACTCTACCCACCCCTGCTTATAATGTCAAAAAACGTGTTCATGATACAAAGATTTACACAGGAAATGATAAACAAACAACACCCCCCCCCAACACAGACACACACACACCTAAAAAAAAAAAGGGCAATACAAACAAAACGTGTATAACAAGACAGTCAACACAGTGCATTCTGGTACATTTAAGGAGAAAATAAATAAATAACCAGGTCAGTCACAATTTAAACACCTGAAATGTAAAATTATATAATTTTCTACCACATCCAACCATCTACTTTCTTTACATCTCACTGAGGAAGAAAAATCTCCAATTAAATTTTAAGGAAAAATTAATGTTTCTATGTTAAATCATCATGAACAGGACATCTTACAGCTGTAGACATGATGTGTCCCAATATTTTTGTCCATATAGTTTAAAAACATCAGTATTTCCTTAAAGTTTAATGGGAGATTTTTCTTCCTCAGTGAGGTGAAGAAAGTAGACAAAACTAGAAGAAAATATCAAACAAAATGAACACAAAAAAACAAAACAAATCATCCCGAAAATGAATAAAATCATCCAGAAATTTTACAAAAATTACTCAAATAAACAAAATGATTACAAATTACCAAAAATAATCATCCAAAAAAATAATAATAATAATAATTAATTAATTTAACAAAATAATCAAGAAAATGAACAAGACAACCAAACGAAAGAACAAAAATAATCCAACAATTGAACAAAAATGCAGAAAATGAGCACAAATGAACAAAATGACCAAGAAAATAAACAAAATGTTTAAAAAAAAAAAAGTAACAAAAATGAATAATGATGAATGTATGTTTTTATGTCAAATCATCATGGACAGGAAAGTTTATAAACATCAATATTTCCTTAAAGTTTAATGGGAGATTTTTCTTCCTCAGTGAGATGTGAAGAAAGTAGATGGTTTGTTGTGGTAGAAAATTATTATTTACAGTCAGAGCATGAAAAATATTTTAGAAATTTAGAGCATTTTAAATCAGTCAAGGATAATAAAAAAAAAATCCTCTGTCCTCATTATCAATTACTTAACTCTTTTTTTTAATTTCTGTGTTGCACTTTAAGATTTTCAAAAAGAAAAGTGCTTTATAGATTGCATTTATACTTTTTTTTGTTAAATTATTATCAACTAACACTGTCAAATCATGAATCCTTCCCCTTCGTTTTACAGTTTTTAAATACATGTTAAATTGTTATCTTTAAAATCTAAAATATTGATGTTTCTATGTTAAATCATCATGAACAGGACATCTTACAGCTGTAGACATGATGTGTCCCAATATTTTTGTCCATATACTTTAAAAACATCAATATTTCCTTAAAGTTTAATGGGAGATTTTTCTTCCTCAGTGAGGTGAAGAAAGTAGACAAAACTAGAAGAAAATATCAAACAAAATGAACACAAAAAAACAAAACAAATCATCCCGAAAATGAATAAAATCATCCAGAAATTTTACAAAAATTACTCAAATAAACAAAATGATTACAAATTACCAAAAATAATCATCCAAAAAAATAATAATAATAATAATTAATTAATTTAACAAAATAATCAAGAAAATGAACAAGACAACCAAACGAAAGAACAAAAATAATCCAACAATTGAACAAAAATGCAGAAAATGAGCACAAATGAACAAAATGACCAAGAAAATAAACAAAATGTTTAAAAAAAAAAAGTAACAAAAATGAATAATGATGAATGTATGTTTTTATGTCAAATCATCATGGACAGGAAAGTTTATAAACATCAATATTTCCTTAAAGTTTAATGGGAGATTTTTCTTCCTCAGTGAGATGTGAAGAAAGTAGATGGTTTGTTGTGGTAGAAAATTATTATTTACAGTCAGAGCATGAAAAATATTTTAGAAATTTAGAGCATTTTAAATCAGTCAAGGATAATAAAAAAAAAATCCTCTGTCCTCATTATCAATTACTTAACTCTTTTTTTTAATTTCTGTGTTGCACTTTAAGATTTTCAAAAAGAAAAGTGCTTTATAGATTGCATTTATACTTTTTTTTGTTAAATTATTATCAACTAACACTGTCAAATCATGAATCCTTCCCCTTCGTTTTACAGTTTTTAAATACATGTTAAATTGTTATCTTTAAAATCTAAAATATTGATGTTTCTATGTTAAATCATCATGAACAGGACATCTTACAGCTGTAGACATGATGTGTCCCAATATTTTTGTCCATATACTTTAAAAACATCAATATTTCCTTAAAGTTTAATGGGAGATTTTTCTTCCTCAGTGAGGTGAAGAAAGTAGACAAAACTAGAAGAAAATATCAAACAAAATGAACACAAAAAAACAAAACAAATCATCCCGAAAATGAATAAAATCATCCAGAAATTTTACAAAAATTACTCAAATAAACAAAATGATTACAAATTACCAAAAATAATCATCCAAAAAAATAATAATAATAATAATTAATTAATTTAACAAAATAATC
Source organism: Sphaeramia orbicularis (assembly GCF_902148855.1). Taxonomy (NCBI): domain Eukaryota; kingdom Metazoa; phylum Chordata; class Actinopteri; order Kurtiformes; family Apogonidae; genus Sphaeramia; species Sphaeramia orbicularis. Next base: position 15,508,308 of record NC_043961.1, on the reverse strand, counting down.
AAGAAAATGAACAAGACAACCAAACGAAAGAACAAAAATAATCCAACAATTGAACAAAAATGCAGAAAATGAGCACAAATGAACAAAATGACCAAGAAAATAAACAAAATGTTTAAAAAAAAAAAGTAACAAAAATGAATAATGATGAATGTATGTTTTTATGTCAAATCATCATGGACAGGAAAGTTTATAAACATCAATATTTCCTTAAAGTTTAATGGGAGATTTTTCTTCCTCAGTGAGATGTGAAGAAAGTAGATGGTTTGTTGTGGTAGAAAATTATTATTTACAGTCAGAGCATGAAAAATATTTTAGAAATTTAGAGCATTTTAAATCAGTCAAGGATAATAAAAAAAAAATCCTCTGTCCTCATTATCAATTACTTAACTCTTTTTTTTAATTTCTGTGTTGCACTTTAAGATTTTCAAAAAGAAAAGTGCTTTATAGATTGCATTTATACTTTTTTTTGTTAAATTATTATCAACTAACACTGTCAAATCATGAATCCTTCCCCTTCGTTTTACAGTTTTTAAATACATGTTAAATTGTTATCTTTAAAATCTAAAATATTGATGTTTCTATGTTAAATCATCATGAACAGGACATCTTACAGCTGTAGACATGATGTGTCCCAATATTTTTGTCCATATACTTTAAAAACATCAATATTTCCTTAAAGTTTAATGGGAGATTTTTCTTCCTCAGTGAGGTGAAGAAAGTAGACAAAACTAGAAGAAAATATCAAACAAAATGAACACAAAAAAACAAAACAAATCATCCCGAAAATGAATAAAATCATCCAGAAATTTTACAAAAATTACTCAAATAAACAAAATGATTACAAATTACCAAAAATAATCATCCAAAAAATAATAATAATAATAATTAATTAATTTAACAAAATAATCAAGAAAATGAACAAGACAACCAAACGAAAGAACAAAAATAATCCAACAATTGAACAAAAATGCAGAAAATGAGCACAAATGAACAAAATGACCAAGAAAATAAACAAAATGTTTAAAAAAAAAAAGTAACAAAAATGAATAATGATGAATGTATGTTTTTATGTCAAATCATCATGGACAGGAAAGTTTATAAACATCAATATTTCCTTAAAGTTTAATGGGAGATTTTTCTTCCTCAGTGAGATGTGAAGAAAGTAGATGGTTTGTTGTGGTAGAAAATTATTATTTACAGTCAGAGCATGAAAAATATTTTAGAAATTTAGAGCATTTTAAATTAGTCAAGGATAATAAAAAAAAAATCCTCTGTCCTCATCATCAATTACTTAACTCTTTTCTTTTTTTTTAATTTCTGTGTTGCACTTTAAGATTTTCAAAAAGAAAAGTGCTTTATAGATTGCATTTATACTTTTTTTTGTTAAATTATTATCAACTAACACTGTCAAATCATGAATCCTTCCCCTTCGTTTTACAGTTTTTAAATACATGTTAAATTGTTATCTTTAAAATCTAAAAGTTTAACGGGAGATTTTTCTTCCTCAGTGAGGTGAAGAAAGTAGACAAAACTAGAAGAAAATATCAAACAAAATGAACACACACACACACACACACACACACACACACAAAATATCCCGAAAATGAATAAAATCATCCAGAAATTTTACAAAAATTACTCAAATAAACAAAATGATTACAAATTACCAAAAATAATCATCCAAAAACAATAAAATAATTAATTAATTGAACAAATTAATCAAGAAAATGAACCAGACAACCAAACGAAAGAACAAAATAATCTAAAAATTGAACAAAAATGCAGAAAATGAACAAAATGACCAAGAAAATAAACAAAATGTTAAAAAAAAAAAAAAAAAGTAACAAAAATGAATAATGATGAATGTATGTTTTTGTGTCAAATCATCATGAACAGGAAAGTTTATAAACATCAATATTTCCTTAAAGTTTAATGGGAGATTTTTCTTCCTCAGTGAGATGTGAAGAAAGTAGATGGTTAGTTGTGGTAGAAAATTATTATTTACAGTCAGAGCAGGAACAATATTTTAGAAATTTAGAGGTACAACATTTAAAATCATAGTCATGGATAAAAAAAAAAAAAAAACAATCAATGTTGAGAGAAATTAAGTCAAAACCACCTCTGAGGAATTTTGGAAACAAAGATAACAATTTAAACTAATCAATGCAATGATATGTATCCCAATATAAAACTATATTATGACATTTATCATTATTGTTTGTATCCCAGACCCCTGTTAGAAAAGAAACACCTGAATTCAACGTGCAGTTTGCAGTTTAACTTCTACATCCTCAGACTCTCTTCATTTTCTTACAGATCAGTGACAGAACTTCAGTGCATCAAAAATATCCATCTGAGCCCACGCAACAGCGGTAAATTTCGCCAAACATGGTAAATCTATAGAGTTTAAATTAGCAATGTTACAGCTTCAGTTCGAGGTTAACATCCTGTCAGACAGACGAGTGACAAACACAAGAACAGCCAAGGTGTAATAATCATTGATGAAGTTACGTCACCTCAAGTTAAATGTTTCTTTCTTTTGCATTAACTTCGTAATAGTTCCACTATTCAACTAAAGCAGGATTAGTTTATTTAAGAATAAAAGAGGATTGAAAACAGCACACAGGGTGGATTAGTGTCACTCATATCTGGTTCAAACATACACTTTTATTCCTGTCGGGGAATATTTTCTGGTTTTCGTGGGACAACATGGTTTTTCGGTGCTTACAACAGTTGTTCGTGTCTATTATAAAATGACTTGGTGAGTGTTTTGTGACGTGCTGCTGTTGATGCAAAGATTTATAAAAGTTAATGAACTAAAACTGTACGGTTACTCTATATTACAGATGTCAAACTCATTTTAGTTCAGGTTCCACATTCAGCCCAATGTGATCTGTAGTGGCTCACAGCAGTAGAATAATAACAGTGAAAATATAAAATGACATTGTGAAAATGTTTACATCTACCAATTATCCTTTAAAAAATGAGAATAACATGAACAACCTGAAATTTCTCGAGAAAATTAAGTGCAATTTGAATTATATTCCGCCTCAGTTTATCATTTACAATTACAGATCACAGTGGATCTACAGGGTGGGGAAGCAAAATTTACAATATTTTGAGGCAGGGATTGAAAGACAGTGTATGACCAATTAGTTTTTGAAAGTCATGAGAATTTATTTGCCACAAGAAAATTGACATAATAGAAAATGTTTTTAAATGGTGCTGCTAGCGAAAACTGCTGGAGCGAAATAAATTCAATTTGATATCAATCTGACACTGACAAAGACGAAAACGTAGGAAATTTTTATCCATAATTTTTATACATTTTAGTTGGTTTTGTAAGCTCACAATACAGTTTCAGTTAGTTATCTTTTTTTTCTTTTAATTAGAGTTTTTATTTATTTCAGTTAACGTAAATGTTTTTTCAATTTTAATTTTCGTCATTTCGTTCGTTTTTGTTAACGATTATAACCTTGCTTCCCATAGTATTACAAGGACGGAAACCGACACACGTGCACAGTTACTGACCAAAACTCATGCACATGCACCCCCTTGGCCGAACTATGCGCATGCTTCCGAGTCCCCCCACCGACAGAAACACAAGCGTGTGCCCCCCCCCAATTTACACACCACCACTAACAGATCAACTCCACAGGGAACACCTGATATTTGTTCAGATTATTTACATTTTGTGTGAAAGGATAGTTTCTAAATGCCATTTTTTTCATGTAATTTTACTTACTTAACAGAGATCAAATTGCTCTGTATGTGGAACCTCAACTCAAATTAACCCTTTCATGCACGTATTATGAAAACCTTAATCAAAAATTTTTCCAGAGTGTTTTTATTCCTCTTTAGGCATGAAAAAAAACAATGTGACTAAAAATTTTCTTCTGAAAAATAAATAAAAATAAATAAATAAAATAAAAGTAATCAAAAAAACAAACAACAAAAAAAACAATAATGGAAAAAAAAAAAAAAAATTCTTATGAACCTTTTTTTCATGAAGTTGCAAAAATGTCCACTCAACTGGACACCATGTGTTTAATTTTTGACGCACAGAAACAAGTATTTACTGATAAATTGTGTGAAAACTACGGGGAGGGCTTATGATTCTGGGGGTTTATGCTCAGGAGAGATCTACATAATGTTACCATTTCATGTCAGAAAAGATATGTAGTGTCTTAAAACTTTAATAAAGATATGTGTAAAAAAACAAAAAAAAAAATGAAAAGAACAACAAAATCCATGAATATACAAGAGAACAGGTGCAGAATAGCTGTCCACCGTAGTGACCAGTGTGCATGAAAGGCTTAATTTGACCCTTGTTTGTTAAAATTTTCAGTGTAATTTTCGCATTTCACCAATTCTTCCATGGACCGGATCAGACCCTTTGGCAGGACGGTTTTGGCCTACGAGCCGTATGTTTGACACCCCTGCTCTGTAGACATTCAGGTTTGTTAATTCTAGTTACTTCTTTAAATGGCATTCTGAGGCAAGTAAATGTAAAAAAAAACAGTTAACATGATCAACACCACCAACATTCTGCTTAGTTTTACTCACTAAATTATACTTATCAATTGGATTATTAACCAAAGCATCACGAGAAAACTTTTGTTATGATCTTGTGCTATATAAATAAAATGTGATAAGATTTAAATGACCTGACGTGAAAAATGTCAATTAGAATCACTAAATATATACAATTAATGCGAATGCTCATTTCTTCTTTTATGTGTATTAGCCACTGCATTATTTTTCTTTCAAAACCTATTTATTTTAGCTGCTTTTATTTGTTTGTATTTTTATGGTAAGTTTTATATATGATGCACAAATTGGATGGCACTTTTAATCTCTTTATTTATTTATTTGTTTATTTATTTATTTATTTATTCTATTATTCTGTATTCTCTACTGTAAATTGCATTAATATATCTATTATACTAATTATGCTTATATTACCATTCATACAAATTTATATTTCACATTTGTTGCACTTCAAACTCTATTGGTTGGATTTTGTCTGAGTTTATTTCTCACCATTATTTTTCTCTGTTTAATCTCTGCAAACCAGGACAAATGTGCTGTATTGTGACAATTATACGTGTTAATAAACCCCATTTTGGCTCTGAACCTTTGGGAACATGGTAGAAGCTGAGTATATACGGATATATACAAGAGGAAAAATGACAAAACTTCACAATATGTTCACAAAATCACACACACAGGAAATGTCACCCACATTTCTGATCTATTATCTATTTAATCCGTCTACTTAACGATCACTGGAAACGAACCATGAGGTGACACATTAATTAACGCAACATGTAGGTTTACCTTCACTAAAACTAGTTTTCTCTCTAAATTCGTCATCCTGAGAACCTCCTCCTTCTCCTTGACTTGCGATTGATTTTATTTTTTTCTCGTCGTATAAATACCTTCAGCTCCTGACAGTTTTGTTATTCACAACCACAACAGCACAGGAAGGACAAAGTCAACTAATGATGTTTTTTTCATGTACTTTGGCTTGGATCATACCCAAAGATTCGATATATTTCATTATCATTTAGTCTGCATCCACGTCATTAACTGTGGCGACTAATATACACTATGAGGACAAAAGTATGTGGACACGTTGAATTCAGGTGTTTCTTTTCTAACAGGGGTCTGGGATACAAAACAATAATGACAAATGTCAGAATATAGTTTTATATTGGGATAAATGTCATAATTTCTTCCAATACTTATTTAGTTTTGCTTTTTTTTTTTTTTTTTTTTTTTTTAAATCGATGACTATGATTTTTCATGTTCTACCTCTACATTTCTAAAGTATTTTTCATGCTCTGACTGTAAATAATAATTTTCTACCATAACTAACCGTCTACTTTCTTCACATCTCACAGAGGAAGAAAAATACTGATATTTACATCTCAGATCATCATGAACAGGACATCTTACAGCTGTAGACATGATGTGTCCCAATACTTTTGTCCATATAGTTGATAAACATCAATATTTCCTTTTACACCTTTGTAAATGTTGCCTGTCTAATTTTTAGTAAATTTCGGAAATTCATCCCGTCGTCCGGATTGAACCTTTAGATTAGATTAGATTAGACTTTATTGATCCAACAATGGGGATATTCACTGGTCAAGGCAGCAACAGAATAAAGTGCAAGAAAACATTTGCAGCACTAACATAGTGTAAAAGAAACAATATAATAATAATAATAATAATAATAATAATAATAATAATAATAATAATAATAATGATAATAATAATAATAACAATAATAATAACAATAATAACTAGAAAAGTACATGGAGGGCACAGACCTCCGTCAAGGCAGATCAGCCCCGCCCCCCCAACACCACCAAAATGTAATCATTTGTTCCTTGTGCCAGAATCAATATTTCCTGAAAATGTCATCCAAATCCATCCATAACTTTTTGAGTTATCTTGCTAACAGACAAACCCCGATGAAAACATAACCTCTGCTGTTCCTTGGCGGAGGTAATAATAACTGGAAAAGCACTCGGAGAGCACAGACCTCCACCAAGGCAGATCAGCCCCCCCCACCCCCCCCACCCACCACCACCATCACCACCAAAATTTAATAATCATTTGTTCCTTGTGCCAGGATCAACGTTTCCTGAAAATTTCATCAGAATCTGTCCATAACTTTTTGAGTCATCTTGCCAACAGACAGACAGACAGACCCCGATGAAAACATAACCTCCACCATTACACTTGGTGGAGGTAATAAAATGCCAGTGACTATATACATATTTATAACAGAGTGGAATTGCACAGGTGGGCCGGTTTTGGCTCATGGACCGTATATATACGACACCCCTGAACTAATGTGAGACAGACTTCCATTTTCACCAGAACTATACACTTATATACAAACATAACTGTACTTCTAACATTTAGTCATAGTTTTTTTTCTGGTTTGTTGGTGAAACTGTACAAGTACACGAAGTATCCGTGTCTTCTGAAGTTTTGTTTTTGTGTCTGTTATCGCTTCAACGCCTCCTTGTTTATATCTGGTAATAGTTTTCATGTCCTCTCAGTGGGAACGGTCTCTGGTCGACTCCCAGTCATGGTTCACATTTTGTTTTTGTCAAAGTGACTGATCTGAGCACAAATCCCCCTGCCCACTCACACCTACCTTCAGGTGTGATGTTCACTGGTCAGAAAGGCTCCGGGTTCCACAGGAGGTTCTCCGTCCACCGGGGTCTTCATCGCTGATCTCCTGGATCATCCTCCCTCCGACATAAAGGCCTGACCTGCATTTAAACACATGTTTATCATGTGACCCGTCCTTCACTTCCACTGCAGCAGCGGTTCAGATATGAGCTCACATGGATCAGACCAGTAAAAGAAAAACACAGTAGTCGCTTTTCCATTGACCCTCAAATTGCGCAACTACAGGGTGGAGAAGCAAAATTGACAATATTTTGAGGCAGGGATTGAAAGACAGTGTATGACCAATTAGTTTACTGAAAGTCATGAGAATTTATTTGCCACAAGAAAATGTACGTAATAGAAAATGTTTTTATTCTATGTGTCCTCCTTCTTTCTCAATAACTGCCTTCACACGCTTCCTGAAACTTGCGCAAGTGTTCCTCAAATATTCAGGTGACAACTTCTCCCATTCTTCTTTAATAGTATCTTCCAGACTTTCTTGTAATAGTTTTGCTCATAGTCATTCTCTTCTTTCCATTCTAAACAGTCTTTATGGACACTCCAACTATTTTTGAAATCTCCTTTGGTGTGACGAGTGCATTCAGCAAATCACACACTCTTTGACGTTTGCTTTCCTGATTACTCATATGGGCAAAAGTTTCTGAAAAGGTATGGATAATAGTGTTAGGTATGATTATGACATCAATATATGTTTGGTTTCAAAACAATTGACGTAGTGCCTGCTGAGAAAAAACAACTAAATGTTCATTGTAAATTTTGCTTCCCCACCCTGTATAACTTGTGCGTAAAAATTTAGTTAATGGAAAAACAACAACTTTGTCTCATTTTTCGATTAAAAGTTTTTGCGCTGGCAGGAGGTGGTTTTTTGGGTGTAGTGTAAATGGTATATCACACAAAACTGCAATGGAAAGACCTTTTTTCACATCTAGAGTCAGGTGAATTAAAAAACTGGATGGTGACGTACGTTTCAACAAGCGAAGAAGAAGAAGAAACATGTTGCAGTATGTGTGGACACACCAGGAAACCCAATAATTTTTTAATTTAGTACAAGATAGAGGGGTAATATATAATAATAATGAATATATCTGTAAATCAGCACTATATCTTTGTTGGTCACCATGTTTATGGAATGACTTCTCATGCCATCTTGCGATAATAAATAAACAAATCGCATTTGTGATTTAATGGTAAAACCGACATTACGCACTTCTGTTTTTTCGACATTTAGTAAATATCGGGAAAGTTTTACGCAGATGTTCAATGGAAAAGTGACTACTCTTTCTGCTGGGAAGGTTTTGCCATGATGCACCACCACAGTAAAATCCTTGCTGCCACACCATACGTTTGATAAATAAAAATGTGTATGTACACTACCAGGCAAAAGTTTGGACTCACCTGGTTTTTCTTTATTTTTATGACTATTTACATTATAGATTCTCACTGAAGACATCAAAACTATGAATGAACACATATGGAATTATGTAGTTAAAAAAGATGTGACAAAACTCAAAACATGTTTTATATTTTAGATTCTTCAAAATAGCCACATTTTGCTTTTATTACTGCTTTGCGCATTCTCTCGATGAGCTTCATGAGGTAGTCACCTGAAATGTTTTCCAAAAGTCTGGAAGGAGTTCCAAATGATGCTGAGCACTTGTTGGCCATCTGTGGTCCATCTCATGTCATTTAAATGAGAAGGTGAGTCCAAACTTTTGCCTGGTAGTGTATAAGGCTCTGTGTGTACCCAGATGGAGAAGCAGTACCACCGGGAACCGTGGAGGAAGCAGATTTTGTGACTGTGTGAGTTAGTGAAAAACTACTGACATATTTATGACAACTACCCTCATTAATATCAACATTAGTATCCACATTAGTATTACCTCCTCTGTCGTCACCACGTTTATTATTACTGACTTTCTTCTTCTTCTTTGTGGTATTTGTCCAGTAATGTTAATTAAGAGTGAGATTGAGAAACGCTCATTCCAACTACATAATTCCATATGTGTTCATTCATAGTTTTGATGTCTTCAGTGAGAATCTACAATGTAAATAGTCATAAAAATAAAGAAAAACCAGGTGAGTTCAAACTTTTGCCTGGTAGTGTATATAAGATAATATGATCTTTATATGGCTCTGGGTACGCATCCGCTAGCTCTCAGAAAATGGACAGAATTACGTGTTGAATGTACGCAGATGACGGACAATACACTCCATCTGTATCCGTCTGTGTCAGTAACGTTACTTTTGTCAACGTCGTTTATTTGAAAAAATCTCCACACTGCTGACATTACTCCTCCACTGCGTACCTGCTGCATTATGAGGTGAACGTCACGCTGCCGTCAAATGGAATCAGAGTACTTTTACGGGTATGAGTATTACTACACACACTCAGTATTGGATCGATACCCAATACTGGTATTGCTATCGGTGCATCTCTACTTTTATACTTGCTTGCCTACTTTTTTGGTTGAGATTGTACCTGTTGTGTGCAGTAAAGAAGTCCATTTTAATAAATATATGAATGAATGAATGCATAATTCACAGTAAATTATGTTTTACAGACGGAAACATTTTCAAAACATATGAAAATCACAAAAGTGCATGGATATTACAATAGAATCACTCCAGTACCAACCGGTTAGTGAAATCAGATCAGTTTTTTTCTACACTGAACAAAAATATAAACGCACCACTTTTGTTTTTGCTCCCATTTTTCATGAGCTGAACTCAAAGATCTAAAACTTTTTCTATGTACACAAAAGGCCTATTTCTCTCAAATATTGTTCATAAATTTGTCTAAATCTGTGTTAGTGAGCACTTCTCCTTTGTCCTTTGCTGAGATAATCCATCCACCTCACAGGTGTGGCATATCCAGATGCTGATTAGACAGCAGGATTATTGCACAGGTGTGACTTAGGCTGGCCACAATAAAAGGCCACTCTAAAATGTGCAGTTTTACTCTATTGGGTGGTCCAGGGGGGTCAGAAAACCAGTCAGTATTTGGTGTGACCACCATTTTCCTCGCACAGTCTTCTTCATGAATTCTCTGAAACAGCTTTGGAGATGGCTTATGGTAGAGAAATGAACATTCAATTCACAGGCAAAAGCTCTGGTGGAGATTCCTGAAGTCAGCATGCCAATTGCATATTCCCTCAAAACTTGTGACATCTGTGGTATTGTGCTGTGTGATAAAACTGCACATTTTGGAGTGGCCTTTTATTGTGGCCAGCCTAAGGCACACCTGTGCAAAAATCCTGCTGTCTAATCAGCATCTTGATATGCCACACCTGTGAGGTGGATGGATTATCTCAGCAAAGAAGAAGTGTTCACTAACACAAATTTAGACAGATTTGTGAACAACATTTGAGAGAAATAAACCTTTTGTGTACACAGAAAAAGTTTTAGATCTTTGAGTTCAGCTCATGACAAATGGGAGCAAAAACAAAAGTGGTGCGTTTATATTTTTGTTCAGTGTAGATTTTCCTCATGTATTTCTTTTCTACTCTAACATACTCTAAAATTCAACTATGAGAGAAACTATTTTCTGTACTTTATTAATACTTTCATAAAAAATTCCAGACTTTTCAAGGTCTGGAAAACAACATTTCAAAATGTGATACTTTTTAAAATTTTTAAGACGTGTGCTGGCCCGCTGTATGATACATGGTTACAGAGGATAGGCCTTAATCATGTGAAGGACATAAATAGACTTGGTTTAGTGCTACTTTTCCAACTCCCATGACAGTAAGAACAGTAGCTTTCACAGTTCTGATGGTGTTATGCCATAATTTGCTTGTTCTCCCTTCAGACTGGGTCAAAACGCTGGACACAGTCACCATATGTGGGACAACATACGCAGGATAAAAATGTTGTGCAGTCCTACTTTTACGTGATACCCAGTCACCCTTGAATTTTCCTGCATTAATCATGTTACTGTGTGTTCACACAAACCTAAAACCAGCACCATCCTTGAGTGTCTGGAGCTGCCTATGTCCATGAAAACAGATGGATTTCTGTCCTCACACACACCTAGAATCTGTCTGTCTCTGATAAAGTACAGCCACTGTTAACGCTTTAACCCTGGGGTGTCAAACTCGTGTTAGTTCAGGTTCCACATTCAGCCAAATTTGGTCTGAAGTAGATCAGACCTGTAAAATAATATAATAACATATAAATAATTTCACTTCTATACTTTCTTCAATGTTTTAGAATGAAAAAACTAGTAACATTACATTATGAAACTGTTTCCATTGACAAACTATCCTTTAAAATAATGTTAATGACATGAACAATCAGAAATTTTTAACGAAAAATAAGTGTAATTTTAACAATATTCTGCCTCACTTTATCATTTACACATGTGCATTACAAATTACAGATCACAGTGGTGTCATATTTGTTCAAGTTATTCACATTTTTTTGTGAAATGACAGTTTGTTTTGGTATAAATACAGTAAAATTACATGAAAATGTTTACATTTACAAAAAGAAAAAATGGAGTTGTCAGTATTTTTAGGTTAATATGATCATCTTATCTTATCTCATCTCATCTCATCTTATGGGTGTGGCCAAACGAGTGATAGAGTGAGAAAGCACTGTGCAACAATACTAACACTGGGTTACAAAAAAATGTTTTTTGCAAGTTGTCTAGGTTTTTCCAACTGAATTAGGACCATGTTGCACCGCTAAATCCAAAAATGACATCTGTTTTTCTCAATCAGGTCAGGTTTTTTTTTACTAATTTGATTTTGAAAAATTTGATCTTCTCACAAAATATAATAATTAATACCAAAATAAGATTGGTAAGCACACTTTATGAAACTTGTGACTTGATTCCTGTTAGGTACAATGGTGCATTCACCGCAGATGTAGCAGAATACGTCAGGCTTATTTTTGCAAGATCTTCTAGTTGAAGCCATTTCATTCACCTGTAATATTAAAAAAAAACATTAATCATAAATTGGTAAAAGTAAAATCTTCAGAACTTGTTTATTGCAAGAAATATGAAAGAATTTTGTATCATATGATGTGAAAATGCCCATAAATGTAAGCAAAAATGTTAAAAAGCCAATATGTAGCATAGTTCAGAAAGTTGACCTGATTGAGCAAAATTAATCTGATTTTTGGATTCAGCACACCAAAATTATCGTAAATCAGCTCAAAAAACTTAAACAATAAATTTGTTGTTGACCAGTGTAATCATTCCATATCTGTTTTTTTTTTTTTTTTTTTTTAAATGCCTAATTTAGCAGCAACCAAAGAAACTCAACTTAATAATAATAATGGATTGGATTTATATAGCACTTTTCTAGACACCCAAAGCGCTTTACATTATTGACCCATAATTCATTCGCTCTCACATTCTCCCTCTGGTGGTGGTAAACTACATCTGTATCCACAGTTGCCCTGGGGCAGACTGACAGAAGCGTGGCTGCCAATTTGCGCCTACCACTACCACTCCAACCACCACCAAACATTCATACACCAGTGTGAGTGGCACTGGAGGCAGGGAGGGTGAAGTGTCTTGTCCAAGGACACAATGGACTGACTAGGACAGAGTGGGATTCGAACTGCCAACCCTTCGGTTATTGGACGACCTGCTCTACCACCACAGCCACAGCCGCCCCACTTGTAGGTCTAAGCAAGTACTTGAACATACCATTAAGGAATAACAACCTAATATTTAATAAAAATATGAATTTATCATCACTGACAAAGTAATGGAGTGAGGATGAAATGGTTGTTTAGTTCAAATGTGTATAAATTAGCATTATTTGTTTGTAAAGCCTGGAAAAAGTGGCAGATGTGTTTGTTTAAATAGGTCAGTACATTGTCTTGTTTATATCTAATGTGCCTACTGTCTGGTATTTGGTCTATAGTTTATATTTTTGGTGTTTTATAAGCCCATGTAAAGGCTAGGCATATTCTTATACAAGACAATAATTAAAATTCATTCATTCATAAAGGTGATGCTGTGAACCATGGTCTGTGTCAGTGTCATAGAAGCTGCTGTGAGTATGTGCTTGTGTTCCTTTTCTTCAGTGGTTTTACTGTTTTTTTTGCACCTCCGTCCTACCATAAAGTTACATTTCACTTGCACATTACAGTTTATTATTGCACCTTACTGTTGAATTATGTGGATTTATCACCCAGTTCTGTTTGTGCTTACTTATTATTTATTATGTATAGTGTGTTTACTCTTGGGTTCTACTTTTCTTTAATCTATCTATGTAATTTGATTGTTTTAATACATGTAAATATTCTTTATTAAACATTAAAAAGTAAAAAAAAAAAAAAAAAAAAAAAAAAAAAAGCAAAATCTCATTATATACAATACATACGATAAACATTCTTTAATCTATCTATCTATCTATCTATCTATCTATCTATCTATCTATCTATCTATCTATCTATCTATCTATCTATCTATCTATCTATCTATCTATCTATCTATCCATACAAGGGGTGTCAAACTCATTTTAGTTCAGGGGCCACATTCAGCCTAATATGATATAAAGTGGGCCAGACTAGTAAAATAATAACATAATAGAATAAGAACTTAGAAATAATGTCATCTCCAAAGTTTTCTCTATGTTTTTGAGTGAAAAAAGTACAATTCTAAAATGTACAAACTGTACTTGAACATAACATAAGCAAATATGAACAACCTGAAAATTCTTCAGAAAAATAAGTACAATTTTAACAATATTACACCTCAGATTATCATTTATACATGTGCATTACAACGTACAGATCACAGTGGATCTACAAAAACACAAAACATTTAATAACAGAATAGCAGAATACTGGTAAAATTCCACATACTTCTATTAAGACATTTCAGGTTGTTCATATTTATTCAGGTTGACATTTTTTGTAAAAGTCTAGTCTGTAAATGTAAACATTTTTGTGTAATTTAACTTTTTTTTTTTTTTACACTAAGCCAAAGAGGAAAATATGCCTTTTCCATTATTTATAGGTTATTATGATAGTATTTTACTGGATTGACCCACTTTAGATTGAACTGACCTAAAATCATTTTAACATCCTTGATTGTTAATTTCTTCAGTGTAATTTTTGCATTTCACAAATTCATCCCAGGGGCCAGATTGGACCCTTTGGCGGGCCGAGTTTGGCCCCCGGGCCGCATGTTTGATACTTTTGATCTACACTGTGTGTTTTCAGTGTTAAAACAGGGTGGAATAACAGAAAAAGACAAACACTCACAACTTAATTCAGTTATCAAACATAAAAATATAAAATCGGTAGGTCTGCGTAGTAAGAATTGAGAAATACTTTTTACATTTACTCTTTTTGTACATTTCAAAGCAGAAGAAAATGAATTTAATTGATTCAACTGTGGATTTTTGCCACATGTAGTGTTTTTTTGCTCAGTTATTCTATTTTAATTGCATTTTATAGTGACTTATTGTTAGCTTGAAGCTTCAAAACTACGGTCCTTGCTTTTAATGCAAACCCACATGTGTTTTATTTCTTTAATATGTGTTTTAGCTGTTTTTTTGGACATAAATCTGGCTTTAAGAGGCCCATTAATATTTATTTATTTACCCCTTAATGTCCATTGGGTCACCAGCGACCTCTAAACCGGATTATAAACCCCTGTAATGTTTGTCAAGTCCCTTACACCATCATACATATCATTAGAAAGCTTTGACTCTGTATAAATGTGTAATTTTATGTAAATAATGACCACTAAAGTACAATTAATTTAACATCACGAACATGGTGAGAAGAAAAGATGATAAAATCTGATTCCTACCTTCATCATGTGTCTGTTTGGGGATAAATCACATTCCTTTAGTCCATAAAGACCCACAGTTTATAAAAAAACAAAACATTTGTCCACAAAAGTATTCCAAAATGACTCCATGTGGTGAATTTCACTGCATTTCTCACTCATTTCTGAGCTTTGTTTGTAAAAAATAAAATCCATGAACAAAGTAACTGTCAAACACCACAGATATTTTGAAAGTTTTTGTGATAAATTCCTTTTCTTCATCTTATTATCTAAAAAAATGGTGGAACCACATGTTTATTTGGTTTAGTTTTCACTGTGGGACAGCTCATAATTAACAGCAAGCACACCTGTTTGAATGACCAATAGGATTCGTCCTCACAGCAGAGTAGGCTTTTATTTGCTATTAAAAATGTCAATCACTTAGGGTTTTAGCCAATCAGGTTTCAGCTAGGGTGTGTTTGATTGGAAGGGGTCAAAGGTCATCTATGGATGATCTGTTAACAGATGTCTCACTTTGTTTGGATGCAAAGTCCCATTTTATGGCACATTGGACTCTTCATTTACATTTTTAGTTATTTATTTAAAGAATTTTATAAACATTTCATGTATTTTTTATGAATTGCTCGGCTTTATGCAGTTTTTATGTGGTGATACATAGTAAAAAGTGGCATATCAAATAATAATAATAATAATAATAATAATAATAATAATAATAATACTATTTTATTGTCAATTAGCTAGATACACAAGACATACAGAGAACTGAGATACTGTTTTAAAATGCCATGTACTAAGTGGTATAAAGACCAAGCTATAATAGAATATAAAATGTATACATCAGTCTATTTACAATGGCAGCAGTAGTTCAGTACAGTAATGGTTATGAGGTGAGGGGGTGAATAATGGAACAAAACAGAAGTATATATATGACGATAAAATCATAATAATAATAAAAACAAAAATAAACTTTATTTGTAACATGCTTTACATCTTTGATACACAGATCTCAAAGTGCTGCAAGTCAGAATCTACAGAATCGAACCAATTAGACACAATTAAAACAAAAACACAATTAAAAGCAGAATGTTTACTACAGTCCATATGATATATTTAATTGTATAATAATGGGGAAACCTTCTATCTCCCATAAGGTTAGGTCTAGAGATCTGAAACATCCTACAGGTGTAGATGACAACATGTAAAAGACACAGCTGTGACATAAATCTGGCATAAATCAGATCCTAGTTACCGTCAAATTTCACATATTTTAGGCCAGGATCAAAAATATCTTGTAATGTAATAGGCTCTGTTTCAGCCACATGTCAAACAAATACATGTTCAGATCATAGAAGGCGTTATCATGCTATTGAAGTATCCTGTTTCTATCTGGGCCTTATACCTTTTCTGTTATAAGCGTATGTAATTGGAAATGCCCATTAGGTGAAAATACAATGGAAAAAAGTGGATATCAATTAGCATGTAAATAATGTTGCATTTTGTTTATTTGTTGAATAACTGCTAATTTCCTTTAACACATAAAGACCAAGTGCTATTTTTGTGTCAGTTCCCAAATTAAATATTCTCTCTATTTAACTTTTTAACTTTTCTTAAGTGGTTTATCATAATATTATCCTCTTTTAGGTGTTTTCCTTCATTTAATTTACTGATCATGTACTTTAACCCTCCGGTAGCCCGTCCACCAAGGCCCTTACTAAGCACCAAGTGTGCCTTTTTGGCACGCTTGTGGAATAATGCCAAAAAAAATTTCAAACAGTTTGTTTTTAATTCTTTTACACTTATTTCTATTTCATCAACTTGAGCCATAAATAAAAATACCAAATACTCAATAATTGTCACATATTTTAACCCTTTAAATGCTGTGTTTGTAATGTAAACAAACCATTTTTTTAGATGCAAAAAAGACAGTTTTTTTTTTTTCCAATATACTACATAAAAAGTGGATCACATATTACTTGATTTTTGCAGCCTGGCATATGTCAATGATTAACAGGAACATCGGTTGATTTGCATTATTATTTTTGGCACTAGGTCAGATGTTCAAAAAATACTAGCATCTGTCACCAAGTGTGCTGAAAAGGCACACCTATAAATCAAACTATTAAATATTATATATTGATTTATTTTTCTGGTCTAATTTGATTTTATTTTTGTAAATCAAGGTCAGCCCTAATCATACAGATCAAATGGAAGAAATAGTGCGTTTTAGGCACACTTGGGAGACAGATGCTAGTCTTGTAATTTTCTTTTGTTTACAATGTGCAAATTTTAGTTGGTGGCCAGAATTTTAAAGATCATGCAAAAATGAACAACTTTTGAATTCTGACCTTATTTAAATTGTGAAAAATATGAAGTTTTTTAAAATGAAGTGCAAAGTGTGCCTAAAAGGTGCACCTGGATACCGGAGGGTTAATCATCACGGTGAGATTACATTTGAGGGTTATTATATCAAAAACAAAGAAAACTGGAGAAAAAGTGACTTTTTCAGTAAAATATATCATTAACTGAATGTAAAAACAAGCATCATCTCCTCATCCACTGCCACTGATTCCAACTTTGTGGGTTTTACTGGTGAATCAATGTTGTAGAAGATGGTGTTTCCATGGTAACTACAGAGCCTCTGAACATCCAAATGGGTCATATCTGATGACCATGAAAAGATGATAAACTGTATTTTACACCAATTATTCACATGTATTGATAGAATTAGTGGGTCAACAGGTATTAACCGTTTAGATCAGTGGATGGTTTTGGTTAAAGGTGGACGTTTGGGTCTTTATGGGTTAATTCAGTCTATTACATTCACTGTTATATGTAATAATAGGGTAAAATATTAATAAATGTAATCCAAGTTTATATATATATATATATATATATATATATATATATATATATATATATATATATATATATAACAGATCAGTCTTTAATAGAACAAGAGTGGGTTCAGATGGTTTTGGTTAAAGATGGATGTTTGGGTCTTTGTGGGTTAATTATTGGGGCTTATTATCATAAAACGGGAGGTAAAAGCCTAATTGTGACTGGTTCTACCAAAGTAATTGGTTGTTGTTAACTATCAGTAATAAAAAAAGTTGAAGTTGGAAAAAAAAAACAGTTGAAAAAAAAAAAAAAAAAGAGGACTTGGTTATTTAAAGCCAAACACTGTGCACTGATTTTTCCCTTAACTCATCTATATTTAGCTGAAAAGCCACATTCTGTCCTTTTTACCGTATACAGACACACATCGCAGACTGAGCGGCTAAAGCTACCGGTTGGTACAGTTTCCTAACAGTCTGACAAGTGCACAGACTCATTGTTTTCGTTCTCTTCTGGTGGATCTACCACGTCGTCGACTGTATACCGTTATGTCGTCGGTGGAGCGTGCGCTTCATTTCCTAGAATAAAATAGTCATGTTTTGGATGTATTTGCTCAGCGATGCCTCTGCAGATGTCTGCTCTCCGACAGCCTGGAGTCGAGTCTGAGCGTCTTTTAACTGTGACCCAGTGAGTTGGCTTCATTTGTGATAGAACAGGGGGTTCAAACATGTGGCCCATGGGCAAAAACTGGACCGCCAAAGGGTCCAGTCTGGACCATGGGATGAATTTGGAAAGTGCAAAACTTACACTGAAGATATTTACAATCAAAGGTGTCAAACTTCTTTTACTCCAGGTTCCACATACAGACCAGTATGAGCTCAAGTCAAACAACTGGTTCCAGGCACAACAAACCCCGCCCCTTGTTGAGCTGCATTATGGAATAAATTCTCATTATGTAATAAAAGTTCAAAATGTAATAAGAATGTCACGTCATCTTGTAATAAAGCCGCGTTATGTAATAAACTGACACATTTTGTAATAAACTACCTCAATGCATGATGTAGTAAATTTTTTCACATTATGTAGTAAGTTATTACTATTTGAGAAATTTATTACAAAATGCACTTGACACATTTTTATTTTCAGAAAAATGTAATGTGCTAAATTAATCTTTAAACAGTGTGGTTAAAGTTCTGATTACATTACCTGTAGCTCCTGTGACTAATTTCTACTAAATTGCTCTGAAATTATATTAATTTGGATTGTTATTACATAATGAACCATGTTATTTTTTTTTTTTTTAAATAAAAATGTGTCATGTGCATTTTGTAATAAATTTCTCAAATTGTAATAACTTACTACATAATGTGAAAAAATTTACTATATAATGCACTGACGTAGTTTATTACAAAATGCGTCAGTTTATTACATAATGCGGCTTTATTACAAGATAACGTGACATTCTTATTACATTTTGAACTTTTATTACGTAATGGGAATTTATTACATAATGCGGCTCAACATCCCTTGCATGTATTGTAGTTTATTTTGGCATCAATCCAGTTGATGTCATCATGTCTATGCATGTGCTGATGTCAGCATATCAGTTGCCTCTATATATGTGCCAAGTTTGAAGTAAATTAAAATAAAACTGATGTTTTTATAGACGTGTATTTTTGCCCATTATAAGTAAATGGGAAAAAATAAAAATAAAAAATTCATTAAAAATTTTAACTTTAACCTATTTTTCCCAAACTGTAATCAGATCTCTTTTGGGTCACTGGCAATCTATAAACCCAATTTGGTGTGAATTCAACCAATAGTTTTGATGCTAGAGTGTTAACAAACAAACAAAGAAACAAAAACAATACTCCTTGCCTTCCCTTTGGGGGGCGGGGCCAAATTTTTCTCCTTGTTTTAGCGCAAAAAAATTTTAAAAAATTAAAAATTAAACTAGTTAAATTATGAAAATATTTACATTATTAACAAACTATCCTGTAACAATAAAATGTGAAACACCTGAAACGTCTCCAAAAACATTAAATGCGATTTTAACAATATTCTGCCTGTTACTAAATGTTTTGTATAAATGATAATTTGAGGCATCATATTGTTAAAATTGCACTTATTTCTCTTTTTTTCCACGTTATTCACATTTTTTTTTTTGTTTGGATAGTTTGAAAATGTAAATATTTTCATAATTTAATGTTGTTGGGTTTTTTTTCCACTGAAACAAAAAGAAAAATGTACAGTTGTCATTATTTATAGGTTATTATTTGACTGTTTTGATCCACTTGAGATCAAATCGGGCTGAATGTGGATCCTGAACTAAGTTTGACAGACCTGTGTTAGCATGACAAACATCTTCCGAAAAAAAAAAAAAAAAAAAAGTCTATGTTTATTTCATGAATCCTGACAAATATGAAGACGCAGGGACATTCTTTCTCTGAACACTTGAAATTTTTCGAAAGCCTCAATGCAAAGATCGCAGCCTCACAGCCCGTGGACGCTCTGGTGGAGTTAATAAGACATGAAGGGTTATTTTCAGCCTTTTACATCCCAGATCTCCAGTTTTTTGCTATTTTCAGTCCCGTCAGGAGGTTCAGTCACTTCTCATGTTTTGCCCCAGGAGACAGATGATGAGCCTAATCCAGGACCATTCCATCAAATCCAACTTTTCACTCAAGCTATTCTTCACTGCCACGTTTCTTTATGTTTGATCGGCGAGGTAGGCTGGTCCCGCCGGCGTCATCTATCATCATCAGGCCTCAGAGGTACCGGGCTCTTCTGACCACTGAGACGGACGCCTCCCAAGAACATCTGTCAATCAAACGCTCGTGGAGGCATCGCTGCATTTCCATCTTCAATCAACCACAAAGAAACCCATGAATCTTATACGGTGGAATGTACAGACACGCACGGGTACTGGAGTTTAGAACAGACACATGAATGGGAGGATGAGCTGTACACACTTTAGCCTCTGTCTGCTATTGGTGAGAATTCACCCCAGTTATCCACTGTTCTGGACACACTGGGTTTATGTGTGAATACATGTATTCTACTGCTCTGTTAGAACAACCGCTGACTGTTTATCATACTTACACTGGTGCTGATCAGATTAGATTGAAGTAGATTAGATTAGATTAGAATATTGTAGATTAGATTATAGTAGATTAGATTGCATTAGATTATAGTAGATTAGATTATAGTATAGTAGATTAGATTAGAATATTGTAGATTAGATTATAGTAGATTAGATTGCATTAGATTATAGTAGATTAGATTATAGTATAGTAGATTAGATTAGAATATTGTAGATTAGATTATAGTAGATTAGATTGCATTAGATTATAGTAGATTAGATTATAGTGTAGTAGATTAGATTAGAATATTGTAGATTAGATTATAGTACATTCGATTAGAATACAATAGAATAGAATAGAATAGAATAGAATAGAATATTGTAGATTAGATTAAATAAAAGCACATTAGATTAGATTATATTAGATTAGATTATAGTAGAGTAGAGTACATTAGATTAGATTAGATTATAGTAGATTAGATTTCATTAGATTATAGTAGATTAGATTATAGTATAGTAGATTAGATTAGAATATTGTAGATTAGATTATAGTACATTAGATTAGAGTAGATTACATTAGAATAGAATAGAATATTGTCGATTAGATTAAATAAGAGTACATTAGATTAGATTATAGTAGAGTACATTAGATTAGATTATAGTAGATTAGATTGCATTAGATTATAGTAGATTAGATTATAGTATAGTAGATTAGATTAGAATATTGTAGATTAGATTATAGTACATTAGATTAGATTAGAATAGAACAGAAGAGAATATTGTAGATTAGATTAAATAAGAGTACGTTAGATTAGATTATAGTAGAGGAGAGCAGATTAGATGAGATGAGATTAGAATGGAATAGAATAGATTAGATTAGAATATTGCAGATTAGATTATAGTACATTAGATTAGATTAGAATGGAATAGAATAGATTAGATTAGAATGTTGTAGATTAGATTAGATAAGAGTTCATTAGATTAGATTAGATTATCGTAGATTAGAGTAGAGTACATTAGATTAGAATAGATTAGAATATTGTAGATTAGATTAGATAAGAGTACATTAGATTAGATTAGATTAGATTAGATTAGATTAGAATGGAATAGAATAGATTAGAATAGACTAGATTAGATAAAAATATAATAGATTAGAGTAGATTAGATTGGATTAAATTATATTAGATTACATTAGATTACTTTATATTACATTAGATTAGAATGGATTACACAAAATTAGAATAGAATAGAATAGAATAGAATAGAATAGAATAGAATAGAATAGATAAAAGTTTATTGATCCTTTGGGCAAAACCCTCAGGAAATTGAGATTCCAATAGCAGCACATTTTTTAAATTTTGGCATCGATCCAGCTGATGTCATCATGTCTATGCATGTGCTGATGTCAGCCTATCAATTGCCTCCATATATGTGCCAAGTTTGAAGTAATTTGAAACAATATTGATGTTTTTAATAGACATTTGAATTTTCGGCCATTATAAGTAAATAGGAGAAAAAAAAAGATGTCAAAAATTCCTAAAAAAATTGAACTTTGACCGTCTTTTCCCACTAATAAAACATGTTATGTCATCCACATAACATTTTAGACAAACTGATGCTTTTTTTTTTGCTGGTGGCTGTTTGGGTCTTTATGGGTTAATTACATTTTACAGAACTACTGCCTGATCTGGATTATCCGTAGCTGTGAAACTTATGTTTCCTGGCAGTTGAGCTGTCTTTATAAAAGTCCTCTTTGCGCTCATTTTTTTCTCTCATCTCGAAGGTAAATCATACTCATCACGCTCTGAAAATGACAGTGAAAGCGTTCGCCGTCCCCGCGGTCCGACCCCAATTAAAGCCGCCGTCTTCCGTTTCTGGACAGATCTGAACCTTCGGTGACCACACACATCTGTAAATCTGTTGTCCGTCCTGTCTCTCATATCTTCAGGGAGACTCTCCTTCATACACCTTTTCCTTTTTTTTACCTCTTCATCTGTCTTTCTGTCAGCGCTTCCATCAGCCGCTGTTCGATGTATTGATATTCCAAGGCCTCCGTCAGCCCGTCGAGGTGAGCCGCTCTGGCGTGTTTTTGATATTTTCTGCTTTGTATTTAGATGACACATGCCATTGATTAGCCTTCACAGCCTCTAAAACAACCCTCCAACGGGGGAAAGATCTGCTGCTCTTGCACCTCCGACGACCCGAAGAAGACGTACACGAATCAGCCGGCTATTATCGCATCTCGCCAACTTTGTAAATGCGCGTTGATGGAGAGTGTTTTTACATGTTAGCGCACTCGATTTTGCTGCAGTCAAACACACACAGGTGCCAACACTAACTAGAATTAATGTTTACACTCCTGGCTCTGAGACACTCGGCTGTAAGAGGCTAATTTTCCAGTCGAGGCTTGAAGCTATACTTTTAACAACGCTGGCAGAGGAACGACATCTGTGACTGGCATGAGAAACGCTTTATATGGAGAACTCGGATGTCACAGAAAGACACTGACTCCAGCAAACCGACAGTTCACCCCTTAAAGGAGTGATATTTTGCTTTTTTAAATGGAATTATGCATTTTCAAACATTTCCCTGTGGTCTACATAAACTGTAAATGCTCCGCTTGGGTCTGAATTCTTCATTAATTCAACTCCAAAGGTCCATCTTCAACACTATTTCTGAGTAATGATACCAGAAAGGTGGTTTTGAACGCTGGCCTTTTAAATGCAAATGAGCCACTTCAGGCCCCACCCCCTCCAGGTTGTTGGCTGTGCTGCTCTGTCCTGTTCAACCAACAACTGAACATTTTAGGGAATCGGCTCAAAGTTTGGACATATTTTCAGTATGGACTACAACCGCTGCTGATGATAAACAATAATGGCGTACTCGGAGAAATGTTTTTCTGAAGTCTTGACCTTATATGTGCAAATGTCGTGACGTAACTAGCTATAAATATACAGGGTGGGGAAGCAAAATTTACAATATTTTGAGGCAGGGATTGAAAGACAGTGTATGACCAATTAGTTTATTGAAAGTCATGAGAATTTATTTGGACAAGAAAATTGACATCATAGAAAATGTTTTTATTCTATGTGTCCTCCTTCTTTCTCAATAACTGCCTTCACACGCTTCCTGAAACTTGCGCAAGTGTTCCTCAAATATTCGGGTGACACCTTCTCCCATTCTTCTTTAATAGTATAAGAAAGTGGACATTGCTGTGTGATGTTCTATTGGTAGCATGTTCTAAAACGCCCCAAATAGCAGAATCCAGAGGGTTTAGATCTGGGCTAGAAGGCGGCCATAAACATGATTCCCAAAAATTACTAAAGTTGGATTTGTTGCTGTTGTCAACAAGTGTTTTGGTGTTCTTGTGTAAGAGTTTAACTTCAAATCATATTTTACTGCATTTCTAACGGTCTTGTTGTCTACCTCAAGTTCAGTTGCCATTTTTCTCATGGATTTGGTTGGATCCTTTAGGATTTTGGATTTGAGAGCTTTAATAAAAGCTTTGGTAAGTTTTTTGTTGCTTCCTCCACTTCCAGACTTTCTCGTAATAGTTTTGCTCATAGTCATTCTCTTCTTTCCATTATAACAGTCTTTATGGACACTCCAACTATTTTTGAAATCTCCTTTGGTGTGACGAGTGCATTCAGCAAATCACACACTCTTTGACGTTTGCTTTCCTGATTACTCATATGGGCAAAAGTTTCTGAAAAGGTATGGATAATAGTGTTAGGTATGATTATGACATCAATATATGTTTGGTTTCAAAACAACTGATGTAGTGCCTGCTGAGAAAAAACAACTAAATGTTCATTGTAAATTTTGCTTCCCCACCCTGTATATATATACACTCAAGGAAAAAAGAAACGCACCATTCTCATTTCCTTGATTTTTTTAGAAATATGACAATTATTGCAAAATTACAAACTACAATGGAAAAAAGCATCTGCCAAATGCATAAACATAAACATAAACATACAATGAGTTCAGTACTATTCTAAGTCCAAATGAAATGATTGTTTTCCTGGTTCCGGTTGATTAATTTTGATTAGCAATAAGAACTGTATTTGTGTATTCCTCACCCATGTCTGCTCATGAGTGAAACTCACAGATGAATTGGACCTCTCCTCAGTTGTGCACAACCATTCCCTATAAAAAGACACCAAAATGGAGCAAAAACACATTTTCCCACAATGCCACGACTACTGCAACCGGACAGAGATCGGGCCATTGGCATGTTTCAAGCTGGACAAAGCAGACGGGCCGTAGCCAGGGTGTTTTGGACTCCACCACTCTACCATTGGACGCCTTGCTGAGCGTTACCACACCACCGGCTCCTCCAACGACCGTCCCAGATCTGGTCGACCGCCTGTTACAACCGCTGCACAGGACCGTCCCAATCGGCTGTCACATTTCCATGACAGCCGTGAGATATTATATTATATATATATATATATATATATATATATATATATATATATATATACATACATACATAAATAAAAGGCATGACAAACTGTGAAGTTGAAACTGAAGCACTGCGGTTCTGTTTATCTGTCAGATGTTCATTGTGGTCGGTTTCAGATGCTGCAGCTCTTTCATAATTCATAGTTTGAGTTCTTGTTTGTTCAATATTAATTGTCAGCCTTGTAAATCCAAGCTGGACTGACTGTACATATCCTGACCAAGGAAAATAAAATTCTCCCTTTGTGCAGTAATCTACACTTGGCTTTTCTGCCTCTGTCCATAATAATATACATTATATAGACTAAATGTCGTCTAAAATTAACATTTATTTACAACTTAGTATAGCAAACTATTACATGATCAAAAACAAATTAATTTTAGCAAAAAAAAAAAAAAAGTGTCAGTTTTGAATGTCTGGGGTCGCCAGAAATTTGTGATGTTAAAATGGGGTCACGAGCCAAAAAAGGTTGGAAACCACCGACGTAAAGTATGGTTAAAGAGCGGCAATAAAATAGTTTTACATTGTATGACATTTGTTTTTCTTTTTGGTTCATTTATTTCCATATATTGCAGTGTCCTGTTTAAATTGGTAATTTCTTTTGCCTACTTATGTTCAAAATAAACTCTGTCCTAGCTATCTATTCAGCTATTATGCTATGATTTTACCAGTCCGGCTTTTTTTGAAATCATGTTGGGCTGACATCCATGCAATAGAAGATGAACATGATGCTCGTTGCAGCTACAGCGAGAAATTTGTGATGTTGGTATGATCTTTATTCTATATTTTTTATTTGGTAGTGGTTAGTTGTTCTTATTTATCTATTCTATTTATTTGTTTATTTTATTTATATTGTCGTTTTTAATTGTATGGCTTTTAATCTATTCTTGTGTTTTATTGTTTTTATTTGGGTTTTATTTATTCTTCTGTATAGCACTTTTTTTTTTTGTTTTTGTTTTTGTACAGTTTCTATGTCTTTAAATCTATTCTGTATTTTATACTTCTATTTTGGTTTTAATTTTTCTTCTGTACAGCACTTTGGTCCACTGCAGTTGTTTAAAGTGCTTTACAAGTAAAATTGGATTAGATGTTAAAATGGGGTCACGAGCCAAAAAAGGTTAGAAACCACTGCCTTAAATGTAAATTTCGCATTTTGCAAATTCATCCCACGGGCCTGATTGGACCTTTTTGCGGGCCGTTTTTGGTCCACAGGCCATATGTTTGACACCTGTGGGTTAAAGGATGAACCTGACACATATTTGGAGTTTGCAGAAATGTACCGTGACAACATTTTATTCTGCCAACTGGGCTGATGAAGAGGAAAATACTGGAATGTTTCCTCCGATGCTATCAGTCTGAACACACAATGTGTAAATCTGCCTTTGCCAGTAATAAGAACTAGTTGCCAGGTTTTAAACACCATGTCATTAATCTGTTGTGCTCTACACTCAATTACTCTATTTTCTCCAAGGAGCTGGGAACAGACTGTGGCCTTAACTGTGGTTTCACAACATCTATAATTAGAAAAACAATTATTCAATTTCATGATAATCACACACAACACTGTAACACACCAGTCACACCTTGTATGAGTCGGCCGTGTCTTCCTCATTGTTCCTCCTCACCTTCAAAGTTCACATGGGGCTAATGAACACCGCACATACCAGCGCCACTCTCTCTGGTGGTTTAGGAGGATATTTAACTTATGTTCACCATATGGTTGGTGCAAATTTTCAGAGGGGACCAGGGAACGGGGTTACCTTCAAAAGAGACTGAAACACACCACCGTCGGGTTTGGTGTCGCTTCATTCAGCCCAGTGTGATCTGAAATAGGCCAGACAAGGAAAATAATAACAAAATAACCTATAAAGAATGAGAGCTCTTTGTTTTAGCGCAAAAAAATAACATTTAATTATGAAAATATCAAGGTTCAAGGTTCATTTTATTGGGTCATTCCACCTCAATTCAACGGGTTTAGAAAAAAATTCCTGCTCGACCATTTAGGATTTGCTTCAAATTTTTACCATATGAAGTTCAACCATGAAAACTAGCCCAGCCAAAATTTCAGACCGATATATCAAATGTATCCAAAGAAAAAAATTCTTGAAGGCGCTTGCTGTTTTTGGTGCATTTCGCGATCGTCTTAAAATGCAGCAAAGTTTAAAGTGCAATATCTCAGTAAGTTTTCTAGCTAAATGCATGAAATTTACAGTGAAGGAAGACTAACTGAACTTGAAAACTTTTACGAACCCCTATATTAATTGACCAATTAAACACAAACCAAATATGATATATTGCAAATAATTACACATCCTTTTACATAAGTATATAGAGTGATCAGATCAGCAAAGGCATAAAACATTTAATAGCAGGTTGGATATTGTTAAAATTACACTTAATTTTCTTTATACATTTCAGATTGTTCATATTTGTTCAGGTTATTTAGATTTGTAGCTTGTTAATGTTAATATTTTTATCATTTATTTATTTATTTATTTGCACTAAAACAAAGAGAAACATTTGGAGTTGTCATTATTTATTGTTTATAGGAATAATGTAATATTATTTTTTTTACATTAAACCAAGTTGAAAATTCAGAGTCATTATTTATAGGTTATTATGTTGTTATTTTACTTTAGATCATATTGGTCTAAATGTGGAACCTGAACTAAAATGACGTCGACACCATTGTTAATATTTGTAAATTCCATATGTTGGATACCCCTGTTTTAAATGTCCTTTTATTTTAAGTACAGATTCAGAACAGGTTTGAACCTGCAGCCCAAAAACTGAGATAATATAAAGTAACAATTTTTAACAAAAAGGAATAAGTGTCATCAGTGTTCCATCCATCCATCCATCTGTCTGCCCGTCCATCCATCTATCCATCTGTCCAATCAACCATTCATCCGTCCGTCAATCCGTCCATTCGTCCATCCATCCATCCGTCCGTCCGTTCATCCATCCATCCATCCATCCATCCATCCGTTATCCATCCATCCGTCCATCTGTCCATCCATCCGTCCGTCCATCCATCCATCCATCTGTCCATCCATCCGTCCATCTGTCTGTCCGTCCAATCATCCATCCATCCGTCTGTCCATCCATCCATCCATCCGTCCATCCATCCATCTGTCAAATCATCCATCCATCCATCCATCCGTCCGTCTGTCCAATCATCCATCCGTCCATCCATCCATCTGTCCATCCATCCATCTGTCTAATCATCCGTCCGTCCAATCATCCATCCATCCATCCATCCATCCGTCTGTCCAATCATCCATCCATCCATCCATCCATCCATCCGTCCGTCTGTCCAATCATCCATCCATCCATCCATCCATCCATCCATCCATCCATCTCTTGTGGATAACCCATCTCAGAAATGACTTGACAGACTTTCTTCATATTTGGCTCAAATCTTCTCTTGAACTCATGAACAGGTATCGGTGGTCAAAAGTCAAGTTCATTGTGCCGTTACACAACTCGTGATTTTGGCCAAAAATCTAGAACTCATGCTCTGAAGACAGAATTTCATATGAATACATAAGAGGAAAAAATGGAAAAAAAAAAAAAAAGTGGAACGTCACATTCACTGCCACATCACAACATTCTCCGTCTATTACTCAACACTTATTCCTCTGTAAAATAATCTAAAAGTCAAAACTAAGTGGAAATTATGAACTGGAATTAAACATGTTAATAGTAACAGTGTGTTCAGTTCAAGTCCGTGAAAAGACACAAAGTAATTTAAATGCACAAACCAGGGTCAGGAAACCTCTTATCAAAAGCCTGATGCAGCTTATTAGTCAGAAAACTTAATTGCTGACCAAAAAAAGCTTTCACTCATCAGTTAGAAAGACTGCTTTACCAACTGCAAACGTCTTTCTTAAAATGAACACAGGCTGTATTTTTAATGACACTGTTCTGCTGCTGGAAAAGTCAGTCAGGAGCCAAATCTGTCAAATATTCCCTAACAAGGCCAAGAAAATCCAACACACATCCATTTAAAGGAATCAATAAACCTTGACTTTTGACTTTGACATTTTTTTTCCCTGTGCTTTCAGATGCCAAAACACACTGAACAGCATTTATCATCATACCATAAAGCATTGATATTATTTATAAAAGGAGAATATCTTTCCTACATTGTGTACTGATCATGAACCAGGTTAAAAGATAGAGGTTTTATATTGTACTTTATTATTGTTCTTTTATAATAAAAATAGTTCTGTGTTCTCTCCTGGTGATGAAATGACATTTTGGAGGCCAAAACCTGAAACATTTCTTAAAAGTACTAACAGCGTCATATAAACCACGGTGGTGCCTTGACTTACGAGTTTAACTCATTCCGTGACCGAGCTCGTAACTCCATTTGCTCGTATATCAAATCAATATTCTCCATTGTTTGTATTATGTGTTTATGTAAATCATATTATATGTGTTCATAATAATATAAAGCCGGAAACCAAATTATTTACTAGTAAGTATCAGTCATATTATGACATAGTGTATAGATATGATTAGACGAGGAAGGTTGTTATTGTTATTAATTATATAAGGAGAAGAGGTGGGAGTTTATAAGTTGTACGTCTTCTCACTCCTTTTCAAATATGTAATATATGTCTTATGTTTAAGTGTTTTGTTTATTTATTTTCTTCTGTTTGACATTCATGTTCGAAATAAATATATCAATCAATCAATCAATCAATCAATCAATCCATTGAAATGAACTGAAATGCTATTAATCCGTTCCAGCCCCATAAATTGAAATACATGGAGATAATGTCTAGAGTATCCAAAACCAACGAGTAACAGATTTTGAACCTATGTGTAACTTATATTGAACTTAATGATGTTTGTAGACGTATCTGACCTGTTCCAGACCGCCTCTTTTCTAGATGTGGTCGTTTTTATGCCGTTATGCTAATATTCAGTTGAATAACCTCTCAGCTGGCATGTCTGTTTATGTACATGAAATTTGACACCATGACAACAGGGCCCTATTGTTTATCTGTTGCTAGGTAACCCATTTAAATGTTTTGATTCTATGATTCTGGGCATAGCAACGTGATTATAAGCAGGGTGTGATTTGTCAAAAAAAAACAGAAGGGGGGTTTTTTTGTTTTTTGTTTTTTTAGCCGGAGTGTTTGAGGGGTGTAGTTATATACGTGGGGGTGCAGTCCATAACTTACGTAACTAACGCTGGCAGGAAATGAAAGTGACACTTTACACACTTTGAATGTCTGACTCTCAGGTTGTATTCCTCTCTTAAACAGTGGATCAAGATTATAATAGTTTTGGATTTTTCATTATAGTTTAGTTTCATTTAGTTTTGACTTTTTTTTCTCTAATTCAGTTAGTTTTAATTCGTTTTAGTGCAGGTTTGCTAGTTTTTATTGTTTTCATTGTTTTCTAAATGCCTAGTTTTAGTTTAGTTTTAGTATTAATTTTAGTTTTGTCGTATCTTTTATCTTCTTCTCTGTCGTATTCAAATAAATCCCAGACAGGACTCTGCTGCTTTCTCCCAACTTTAGTCTCCATGTTTCCAGGTAGAGTTGGGACCAGAAGACGACTAAACGGCAAGTGACGAGAAATGACTGACCATGAAGTGTCGTATGTGCCACTAGCTAAAATTGCTAGAGCGAAATAAATCGCTTACGTTTCAATCTGACGTTGACGAAGACGAAAACTAAGGGAATTTTATCCAGAATTTTTATATGTTTTAGTTAGTTTTGTAAGCACACTATACGGTTTCAGTTAGTTATTGGGTTTTTTTTCTTTCAATTATAGTTTTTATTTATTCCAGTTAACAGAAATGTTTTTTCAATTCTAGTTTTCATCATTTCATTAGTTTTTGTTAACGATAACACTGGTCAACAACAAATTTATTGTTTAAGTTTTTTGAGCTGATTTAGGATCATTTTGGTGTGCTGAATCCAAAAATCACATTAATTTTGCTCAATCAGGTCAACTTTCTGAACATACATATTGGCTTTTTAACATTTTTGCTTACATTTATGGGCATTTTTACATCATATGACACAAAATTCTTTCATATTTCTTGCAATAAATGAGTTCTGAAGCTTTTACTTTTGCCAATTTATGATTAATGTTTTTTTTAATATTACAGGTGAATGAAATGGCTTCGACTAGAAGATCTTGCAAAAATAAGCCTGATGTATTCTGCTACATCTGCGGTGAATACACCATTGTACCTAACAGGAATCCTGTTAGAAAAGGATTTTTTTTCTCTTAAAACCTATTTTGGGTGAGAACTATATAAAAAAATCAACTGATAAAGTCACAAAAATATAATCAATTTTGTGAGAAGATCAAATTTTTCACAATCAAATTAGCAAAAAAACCTGACCTGATTGAGAAAAACAGATGTCACTTTTGGATTTAGCGGTGCAAAATGGTCCGAATTCAGTTGAAAAAACCTAGACAACTTGCAAAAAACATTTTTTTGTAACCCAGTGTAATAACCTTGCAGTGGATCTTACACGGAATTTTCACAACTTCTAACCTGTATCCACTGGACACACAAATGCTACGCCCCATGAATTTGCCACGTTTACCCCCCATTTATAGCACCCCAGTGCATGGGGATGTTTGCGAATTCTGAGTCAGTTCGGTTCAGGTGAACATTAGTGCCACTAATGTAGGATATAGGTGTAAGAAAACTGTCACAACCTGCTGTTATTTACACTGGTTGGTTGTCCCCCCAAATTCAAAATTCATTGAGTAGAAGTAGGGATGTAAAAACCACAGGGGGGGTTGATCCCCCCATCCCCCTCAACAAATCACACCCTGATTATAAGGCCATTGTATTCCAAAATTACTTATATCTCCCAAAATATTGGTCCTATAAACTTGCCGTTTTTTGCTAGTCTGTTCCTGGATTAAAATTCATGAGTACAACAAACTGCAGCAGTCAGCTCTTTATGGATTTTGTGTGATGCCCAAGACACAGAGTCCACTTCCCTTTTATAAAACATATTCTATTCTATTCTATTCTATTCTATTCTATTCTATTCTATTCTATTCTATTCTGTTTTCTATTCTTTTTTGTTCTGTTTATATGTCAACTTTTATTCTTTTCTATTCTGTTCTGTTTTCTATTCTATTCTATTCTATTCTATTCTAGTGACCGCCCGAACGTGTATTATGAGCTTCAGATAAACTAAATGAGACTAAGCAAAAAAAAAAAAAAAAAAAAAAAAAAAAGGACTGATTTAGTGTTTTTATACAGAGGTTGAAAGTGTCTATGGGAGGCAGGTTTTAGACTTTCAGATATTTCCCCATTGGCTTAACTTTGGACCTGAGTCTTTGAATCATACAAGATGAAAAATGACTTAGCCGTTTTTGCAGAAACTCCAGTTAACATCTGAACTGCTGATAGCGGTCCAGAGTGTCCTCACAGCGCTCACACTGAAACACAGACTCCATTAGACCAGAGGTCACCAACCCTGGTCCTCCAGATCTACTATCCTGCATGTTTTAGGACGGATCCCTCTTTCAGCACACCTGATTCAGATGATAAACCTATCATCAAGCTCTGCAGAAGTCTGATAACAACCTGTCAGGTGTTCTGGAAGAGGAAACATCTGAAACATGCAGGATAGTAGATCTAGAGGACCAGGGTTAGTGACCCCTGCATTGGACTATATGGGCCGGATCTACTAAAGGTTTCACTGTATTAAAACATGTGCAAACTCATTGCACATGCAAAAATATACAAATTGATTTACTAACAGTGCACACTAAGGGTTGTGTCTTTCAAAGGTGCAAAATAACGAGTCTGCATCTAGTTAGTACGTTTGCCACAATGAATACACAATATG
Organism: Sphaeramia orbicularis; assembly: GCF_902148855.1. Classification (NCBI taxonomy): domain Eukaryota; kingdom Metazoa; phylum Chordata; class Actinopteri; order Kurtiformes; family Apogonidae; genus Sphaeramia; species Sphaeramia orbicularis. The sequence goes on along the minus strand of NC_043961.1, from coordinate 15,475,105 downwards.
TGATGTTTAATCAATTTTTTTTCGATTCCCAAAAACCATAAATTTAGTTTTTTTAATGTTAAGTGACAATCTATTGACATCAAACCAAGTTTTAAGAATTTCTAAATCTTTAAACCGTGGACAGAAGTTCCTTTAGATTTTTCCCAGAACAGAACATATTTGTATCATCTGCAAAAATAATACATTTTAAGAATTCAGTGACATTACAAATATCATTAATATAGAGCAGAAAAAGTTTTGGACCAATCACCGATCCTTGGGGTATGCCACAGTTGACCTTCCTGTATTGTGACATAGTATTGTTAATTTGTACATATTGTTCAAACGAAAAGCAAAGGCTAACAAGAATAGCACTCGGAAAGCACAGACCCCTCCACCCGAGCCAGATCTGCCCCCCACCCACCCCCACCCCACCCCCGATCACCACCAAAATTTAATCATTTGTTCTTGTGCCAGTATCAAATTTCATGAAAATTCATGAAATCCGTCCATAACGTTTTGAGTTATCTTGCTAACAATCAAACGACAAACACATAAACATGCATGCCGCAAAACACACAAAGCAAAGGATCACAACACCTCCTGTGGAGAATATAACAAAAAGAGTTAAGGCGCAGCCAACATGACGCTTCAGGATGGCAGTGCAAAACCTGATGTGGCCCTCCTGGTGGACACGTTTGGACCCTGGTGTCAGAGCTGGAGCAGGAGGCGACGCAGAGGGGGGACGAGTTCTAGTACCAGTGGACAATGTATAACCTCTGAAAACTAATGGGCTGTTTACCAGAAGTACACTAAATACAAAATATAATGCAAAAATATTATAAAGGCAAAATACCAATAAGGAGGGAGCAATGATTACTAAACAAAAATAAATTAAGTATTATAGAAAAAAAAAACACAAAACACAAAGGTGCACTGATAAAAGCTTATGTTGCCCCACAACCACTCCGCTTGTCTGGGGAACGTTGTCTGGTGGTCCCCAGACTTGTACAAGACAATCCAGGCTCTTTTCATGGGTCGTTCCACGTTTGGTTGGAATGTTCTACCGAGCACTACGAGAACAGAGGCGTCCCTGCCTATCTTCAAGAAGATCCTGAAGACCCAGCTCTTCCTGAGAGCACCTCCTGTCCTAGCACTGTCAGACATTCCCTTTTAAATATTTTAATAAGGTTTTTCCAGGATTATCACAGATTTTTCCAGGATCATCTCTGGACCTGCTGCTGTGGTCCTGCCTCTCTCCTGCCTTCATCATCATCACTCACTTATCCTCAACTGCCTCCATGTGTCTCCCCCTACTCCCCTCTCCCCCAGTCTCTATCTGTATCCCTCTCTCTTTTTCTTTTCCTTTACCCTCTCTCTTTAACCCCAGCTGGTCCTGTCAGACGTCCATCCTCCAGGAGTCTGGGTCGCTCCAGGTTTCTGCTGTTAAGGGAAGTTTTTCCTTCCACTGTCACCAGTCACAAGTGTTTGCTCCAGGAGGATTCTGTTGGGTGTCTGTAAATTGGCTTAGAGTCTGGTTTTGACCAACTCTATATATGAAGTGTCATGAGATACTTTTTTGTTGTGATCTGTGCTATATAAATAAAATGTGATTGATTGAGTGATTTGATTGGTTTTCCCCTGTAAGTCGCTTTGGAAAAAAGCGTCTGCCACATGCATAACATAAATATAAACATAAAGGTGCAGAACAGAACAACCTCTAAATGAATCCGGTGCCGCCGTCACATTTTCATGCATCTGTTTCCATAGTGCTGGCATATCCCGCGTATTGTCGCCATGACGACACCAGCAGCACACGCCAAAAATCCCTCATTTAAATAGGCTGGTCTCCAACACTTTGCAACCATTGTCATTTTTGTAGGCAATCTTAGGTAAAATCACCCAATAAACCGCAGTTCAACCCCTCATGCAATATTCTAGATTGCGCACACTAGTTAGTACATGCAACTGGGATCTTTAGTAGATCCGGGCCCTATGGTTAAGACTCCTTTAATTTCTTCATTCTATTCTGTCCATACTCATAGTAGGACAGACCTGACCAGAACTGACAGACTATAGACAAACAGTCACCTCTATTACAGAGAACATTGAACCCTTTCAGGACCTTCAGAACCTCAACAGGGTCACATGAGGGGGTATTCAGTCCTTTGTTGCTAACGTGGTCGATGAGATAATTAACCACCTGATGTTTCCACCTCAATCTATAAATATATTGATGAGTTGATTGTCTGTAATTGCGTCTCCAGAAATATTTATAGTCGATCCTTTGGTCCTGAAATATGCACTTGAGCTGAGGTGACAGTAATTACAGTTTTTACTGATTAAGATAGAAAGTCTACTGACAGCAGTACACAGAACAGTGGAATTTAATCAGAATGAGGGATGTTTTTTGTTCTTTTTTTTCGTCTGCCTGAGCTTTACAGCTGAGTGTGAAGTAGCTCTCCAAGTCTGAGGCGAGTGGTTCTCAGTTTGGATAAGGATGCATTTAAGAAGGAAATATTTAGAACTATGAACCATCTAATACATATTAAATACATTAACATATGTGCATTTCTTTACATCCAGTAATCGTTAGCTTCATACAGGGCTCGTGACTGCGACTGAATTACGGTCGCATGCGCCTGAGAATTTCCGGTAGTGCGACTGTTTTTGAGATTACGATCGCACGCGTGCGCCAATTAAAAAAATGAGCGAAATTAATACGTGCGCCTAGAATAATGGCTGCAGAAGTAACTCGTCAGCGGAAATAAACAAGCATCCAAGCCCCGCTGGACTGAAGCGGAAAATCTAGTCCCCGGCCCCCTCGCAATGAGCATCTCTGCGGATGGTTCCCAACACTGCATGACTTCGATGCACTGCCAGCGGTCAGGAAGTACCTACACTCTGGCACAGGTCTAAGGAGGCCTGACTTCAGGCGTGGTGTAGACCACAGTGACTAAAGGCCTTTAGGCCATGAAAATAAAAAAAGTTGGTTGTTGCAAATAATGGTGTGATTCGTCTTTCTTCTCCAAGAACCACTAAAGTATGTACCACACATTGACAATTGTTTTGCACCTGGGTCAATGTAAGCTTTTCTTTCATACTCTATTCAAATACTTTATTCTAGGTTGGTTAACATTGCTTAAATACATATAGGAATTAGGGCTGCCGATTAATCGATTTTAAATCGAAATCGGATTTTTTTAATTAGGACGATTTTTAAAAAGGGAAATCGTAAAATCGATTTCATGTCTCTCGTGCCTGCGGGCCGTGCGCTTGCGGGCTCCCGTAGGCTCCTCCTCCTATCAGTTGACAGCGGTTCTGTCACAGAAACTCCGTGTAATGGCCGGACTTTAATGTGTTCATGAAACCCGCAGTACTTATACCAATGTAAGCGTGGCTTCACGCACGGATCCCGCAACTGAAATAGAACTGCATGCGGATCACTCATCTTCCGTTGTCCCGGATCCGTACCGTACTGTCTTCCTTCCGATCCGGGTCCGGGTCTCGGGGGTCATCAGCCTCAGCAGAGGAGCCCACACAGCCCTGTGCCCACACACATCCACCCGCTCCAGGATAGAATCCCTCCAGCGTGTCCTGGGTCAGTCTATTCCACGCACGGATCCCTCAGTTTAACAGAACCGCATGTGGATCATTTATATTAACCCTGGTCCACGCACGCACGCACGCACGACTGATGCCTGTCACTGACTTACATTGGTATCACTTCTGTGGGCCCAGATACCCAGGAAAAAAATAAATATAAATAAATAAAATAAAAAAAACACAACAACACAACCACACACACAATATATATATATATATATATATATATATATATTATTATATATATATATATATATATATAAATTAAATAATTTAGTCCTCTTACTTGCTAAATTTTTCATTCACAAATGTAAGTTCTGTAACACAAAAACAAATATTATTTATTTTTTGAAAGATGTTGAACTTTATTTAAAGCTGTTAGATAAATGTGGAAACAAAAAGGCTATAAAAAACATAAGTATTTGCTCTGATTTGGACATTGTATTATAGTGTATTCCCCCTGGCAAACTTATGTTATTTTCTGTTGCATACATTGTTTGTATACTCTATTTTTCATTCACATAAAGATTTAATTAAGAAAAAATAAACTTCTGGGGGTTCATCACGTGATACCATCACAGATTTGAGGTCAGAGCAGTGCCTTGCATTGTGGGCTGCTCACGAAAACGACATGCTGACTTCTGTTGTCTTTTGTAGTTTAACCCAAAAATCGAAATCAAAAATCAAAAAATCGAGTTTTAGAGGAAAAAATTGGGATTTTTTTTTTTGGCCAAAATCGTGCAGCCCTAATAGGAATATTACTTGGTATGGCCAAGAGTTTTGCTTGTTCTCCAAATTTTTATATAATAGTGATGCGCCTAGATTTTAGCCTGTGCTCCTAACTTTTAGGGTTAGGAGCACAGTGCTCCTAGGTCAAAAAGTTAATTTTGAGCCCTGTTCATAGCATAATTGCCTCAGTCATCCACTATGTGGACAAAAATATGTGGACACGTTGAATTCAGGTGTTTCTTTTCTAACAGGGGTCTGGGATATAAAACAATAATGACTAATGTCATAATATAGTTTATATTGGGATAAATATCATTGCATTGGTTAGTTTGGTTTAAATTGTTTTCTTTGCTTCCAAAATGCCTCAGAGATGATTTGGACTTAATTCATTGATGTTTTTTTTCCATGATTTGAAATATTCGACCTATAAATTAAAAAAAAAAATTTTCATGCTCTGACTGTAAATAATAACTTACTACCACAACTAACGATCTACTTTCTTCACGTCTCACTGAGGAAGAAAAATCTATTAAACTTTGAGGAAATATTGATGTTTATAAAATATATGGACATAAATATTGGGACACATCATGTCTACAGCTGTCTTGTTCATGATGATATGACATAGAAACATCAATATTAATAGTCAATGATATTTACCCCAATATAAAACTATATTATAACATTTGTCATTATTGTTTTGTATTCCAGACCCCTGTTAGAAAAAAACACACCTGAGTTCAACATGACCACATACTTTTATCCACATATTTAGGCAGTTATGCTATGAGGTTAAAGTTACTGAGTTGAATATTTTGATTAAAAACCTCTTTAGCCTGATCAGCCCACCCGCGGGCTGAAAAATTATATTAATATTCATCTACTATAAAAATATAATAAATCAGGACGATGGATGTTTTTTTTCAACTTTTGCTCAAGTTTAGACCCTAATGTTAATAAAAGTACATCAAAAGTGTATTTTAGTGCAAACTTTAATGTTCAAACATGATTTTTAATCTTTGTGGGGTGAAATATACGCTATTAAAAATCTCCGACACGAACAATTAATTTATGCATATCATCGTCAATCCAGCCAAAAAAAAAAAAACAGGCAAGGATAAAAAATTCTAATTTCTCTTTTAGTTTGTTACAGTTTACTCAGGCATAGTAATAGATACAATATTTTAGACAATGGGAATAGATTCTGTGAGGTCTCTAACTGTCCATAGACACCAAGAACATCCATATGAACCTTATTATTATAAGTATTATAAGTAATTCTTCATTTACTTTGGGTATGTCTTTTTAGGTGTTTTTCCCCTGAAAATATGGTCAGGGTTAAACAGGTTCAACTAAAGCTTTTTTTGGACTCTATTTTTTTTTTTTTTACCACCACCAAGGAGGTTATGTTTTCACCTGTGTTTGTTTGTCTGCCTCAAACAAAACAAAAAAAAGCAGTTGCGGAAAAAATTATTAGACCATCAGAAGTCATCAAAAACAATAGTTATACAATCGAGTACTAACTCCTGTGTGTATCATGTGACTAAAACAGACAGAAAAGAAAACATGGAATGAATAAAACCACTGTTTTTGTCAGTACAATGTCATAGATACTGATGTAAGAACTGAAGTGATTTTGGTTTTTATCAAGGAAAACATGGAAAAATGGATAGATATCAGCTCTGAAATTAAACTACTATGAACTATTTTTGTTGTGATTTATTACATTTGTCCAAACAAATGTACCTTTAGTTGTACCAGGGATTAAAATGAACAAGAAACTGAAGAAAACAAGGGATGGTCTAATAATTTTTTCTGTGACTGTATTTTCAATTTAGGTGGTAATCAGTTAATTATTGGACCTTTGGTGAAACTAGTGAAACACCACTACATGCAGTTATATTACATTACATTTACACTACATTCCCATCATGGAAACATAAGGCTGACTCCTTCTAGTTTAGAAAAAAAGCCAGTCATCAATTTGTGAAATCACTCGATGACAGATAAGGAACACACATTAGTGCCGCCGCAAATATTTGGTCAAACTCATCCTCTGCTGTTTATGTACGCGCCTTTACATCGACTCCGTACAATACTGTGTTATTATCCGTTTATCAAAGTGTATCATCCATATGAGTGAATCTTTTTATTTACAGAGCAGATTAAATCGGCCGTATGTTTCTGTTTATCAGTCCGCGGGAGATAGAATCACAGTATTTACACATTATTAGATATACGCTTAGAATCAATTTGCACAAAAATAAAAAAATATGTACAAGTGACGTGTATTATAGTGTGTATTTAAAACCCATGAAGAGCCAAACCTCCACTGGTGACCAAAGCCATCTACTGATCTAAACTGTTTAATAACCTCTGATCCAATAATCCTATCAATACATGTAAATAAATGGTGTAAAATACAGTTTGTCGTCTTTTCACGGTCATCAGATATGACCCATGTGGACGTTCAGAGGCTCTGTAGTTACCGTGGACACACCGTCATCTTCTACAACACTGATTCACCAGTAAAACCCATGGAGTTGGATCAGTGACAGTGGATGGACAGAGCTTTTTTTAATGTTCAGTTATTGATATCTTTGCTGAAAAAGTCACTTTTTCTTGGGTTTTCTCTGTTTTTGATAGAATATCCCCCAACTTTACTGTAAGCTTTAATGCACATCTTCATGATCAGTAAATTAAACCCTCCGGTATCCGGGTGCACTTTTTTTTTTCAAACACTTTGCACTTCGTGTTAAAAACATCATATTATTTTTCACAATTTCAATAAGGTTAGAATTCAAAAGTGTTCATTTTGCATGATCTTTAAAATTCTGGCCACCAACTAAAATTTGCACATTGTAAACAAAAGAAAATTACCAGACTAGCATCTGTCTCCCAAGTGTGCCTAAAACGCATTATTTCTTCCATTAGAACCACTGTTTTTGATCCGAAAGTCATTAAGGCATAAATCCTGCTTTTACTGATATCTGGGCTTCATTTGAGAGGTGAGGGTCTAAATTAATTTATTAACGTTGTTAATGTTGCTGTTAATCATTGACATATGCCAGGCTGCAAAAATCAGATAATATGTGATCCAATTTTTATGTAGTATTTTGAAAAAAAAAATCATTTTTTGTGTTTTTTTGCATCAAAAAATGTAGTGACATCATGATGAAACAAGATCGTTTAAAGGGTTAAAAAAAATGTAAAATGAATGATTATTTGATATGTATGATTAGGGCTGACCTTGATTTACAAAAATAAAATCAAATTAGAGCAGAAAAATAAATCAATATATAATATTTAATAGTTTGATTTATAGGTGTGCATTTTACGCACACTTGGTGACAGATGCTAGTATTTTTGAATATTTGACCTAGCGCCAAAAATAATAATGCAAATTAACCGATGTTGGAGTTAATCACTGACATATGCCAGGCTGCAAAAATCTAATAATATGTGATCCACTTCTTATGTCGTATATTGAAAAAAATATTTTTGTGTGTTTTTTGCATCCAAAAAATGGTTTGTTTACATTACAAATACAGCATTTAAAGGGTTAAAAAATGTGACAGTTATTGAGTATTTGGTATTTTTATTTACGGCTCAAGTTGATGAAATAGAAAAAAGTGTAAAAGAATTAAAAACAAACTGTATTAAAACATTTTTGACATTATGTGTGTGCCAAAATGGTGTGAAAATTATCTTGGTAAGATTTCTTAAAATAAGATTTTTAAGATCTATTGTCTAAAAATACATTCTTTAATCTCACTGAAAAGTTACTCTTTAGGTGATTATGTCTTATTTGAAGTGTGATGAGATGTTTTGACCAGAAATGAAAAAAAATACACTTGGTAAGATTCAGATTTTTGCTAGTGTAATAGGTGAAATTTCAAATGTCTATAAAAACAGCAATTTAGTTTCAATTTACTACAAACTTGGCACATACAGTCACAGAAAAAATAATTAAACCATCAAACTCCACTCCACTGGCAGATTTTTTTTTGCTTGAATTAAGCAAAATAAATAAATAAATAAAAATAAAATCTGGAATTAAGCAAAAAAAAAAAACAACAACCTTGGATTAACCAAAAAAAAAAAAAAACAATAAAAATTAAAAAAAAAATCTTGAATTAAGGAGAAAAAAAAAAAAAAATCTGCCAATGGAAACAAGTGAAAATTATCTTGGTAAGATTTCTTGAAATAAGATTTTTAAGATCTATTGTCTAAAAATAAGTTCTTATATCTCATTAAAAAGTTACTCTTTAGGTGATTATGTCTTATTTTAACTGTGATGAGATGTTTTGACTAGAAATGAGAAAAATACACTTGGTTAGATTTAGATTTTTGCTAGTGTAATGGGTGAAATTTCAAATGTCTATAAAAACATCAATTTAGTTTCAATTTACTTCAAACTTGGCACATACAGTTGCAGAAAAAATTATTAGACCATCAAACTCCACTCCATTGGCAGATTTTTTTAAATTTTTTTTTTTATTTTTTGCTTGAATTAAGCAAAAAAAAAAAAAAAAAAAAAAAAAAAAAATCTTGGATTAACCAAAAACAAATCTTGAATTAAGCAAAACAAATCTTGAATTATGAAAAAAAAAAAAAAAAAAAAATCTGCCAATGGAACAAGTGAAAATTATCTTGGTAAGATTTCTTAAAATAAGATTTTTAAGATCTATTGTCTAAAAATCAGTTCTTATATGTCACAAAAGTTACTCTTTAGGTGATTATGTCTTACTTGAAGTGTGATGAGATATTTTGACTAGAAATGAGAAAAATACACTTCGTAAGATTTAGATTTTTGCAGTGAAATGGGTGAAATTTCAAATGTCTATAAAAACATAAATTTAGTTTCAGTTTACTTCAAACTTGGCACATACAGTCGCAGAAAAAATTATTAGACCATCAAACTCCGCTCCATTGGCAGATTTTTTTTGCTTGAATTAAGAAAAAAAAAAAAAAAAAAATCTGGAATTAAGCAAAAAAAAAAAAAAAATTGCCAATGGAACAAGCGAAAATTATCTTGGTAAGATTTCTTGAAATAAGATTTTCAAGATCTATTGTCTAAAAATAAGTGCTTTTATCTCACTCCATTGGCAATTTTTTTTTTTTTTGCTTGAATTAAGTAAAAAAAAAAAAAATTGGATTAAGCAAAAAAAAAAAATCTTGAATTAAGCAAAAAAAAAAAATCTTGAATTAAGCAAAAAAAAAAATAAATCTTGAATTAAGCAAAAAAAAAAAAAAAAAAAAAAAAAAAAAAAAATCTGCCAATGGAACAAGTGAAAATTATCTTGGTAAGATTTCTTGAAATAAAATGTTTAAGATCTATTGTCTAAAAATAAGTTCTTTTATCTCATTGAAAAGTTATTCTTCAGGTCATTATGTCTTATTTTAAGTGTGATGAGATATTTTAACTAGAAATGAGAAAAATACATTTGGTAAGATTTACATTTTGCCATGTATAAGTAAACGGGAGAAAAGAAATGTAAAAAAAAAAAATCCATAAAAAATTTGAACTTTGACCTACTTTTCCCAAAATGTAAGGACATCTATTCTGGGTCACTGGCAATCTGTAAATTTGGTTTGAATTCAACCAATAGTTTTTCTGCTACAGTGTAAACAAACAAACAAACAAACAAATAAACAAACCAAACCAAAAACAATACCCCTTGCCTCTCCTTCAGGGTGTAAAAAAATCAGAATTGTCAATATTTCTAGGCTATTTTTTCCATTATTTTACTGGTTCAACTTGCACATATTTTCTATTTTTGTGCAAGTGAAGTCTGTTATCGTGCATATTTGTAATCATGCAGAAGATTTACGGTGATTTCTACAATGCACGGCTCCTGGAACTAAAATAACCGCGCTGCATTTTTCATTTACTTCCAAACTGGTCTATTGATATTTTTACACAGGACATGCTTTTAAAGCCGTGTGCTGTACATGCATGTGACATATAAGCACCATACAACGGGATATGAACTTGTGTTTCACCGATCAATAATTCACAAAGGAGTGATCGACAACAGCGGTGTCAGGGCCCCGCGGGAGACTCCTAAGGTTAATGGCATACATGCATTAATGGGTGGAAATGCTAGAGGTCACATGACAGGGGATAAGTGATAAGACTACGTTATTGTTGCGAGCTGAATGATAGAGTAAGCAGCGTGTCCACGGTACAGCCACCAGACAGAGGTCAACGGCAAAGATAAATGGCCCTGAGGCAAAACATGGAAGGTTCGCTTTAAATAAAAAGGATTTTTCGTGGTGGATTTATGAGATGATCGCAGCTCAGGAGAAATCAATAATGGATGAGTGACGTAGGATAGTTACCAGGAATTCACATGCGGACAAAAGTATGTGGACACGTTGAATTCAGGGGTTTCTTTTCGAAAACAGGGGTCTGGGATATAAAAAAAATAGTGGGGTCAAGGTAGAACTGAGGGATTTTTTGAGTTTCCTTTACAGCAGGGGTGTCAAAGTCATTTTAGTTCAGGGGCCACATTCACCCCAATATGATCTCAAGTGGGCCAGACCAGTAAAATAATACCAGTGAAAAAAGTAAAATTACATTATGATAACATTTATATCTATGTCGAGGCTCAAAACGGAATCTGGCCCGATTCAGAATCGGGCCGGCCCAGAATGGAATTCTATTCTAGGCCGGCCTAGAATGGAATCCTGCTGCTATAATGTTATTTTTATACCATGTTGAATGCAAATGATCTAAATTATTACAAAAATCAATACATGGAATTTGCAAATATGTGAAAAAGAAATGAAACAAACAACATTTTAACTGTAAACTATAATACACTTTATTTATAAATAGAACCTAGTGGTACTCCCCACCAGTATATGGTACAGTGAAATCGACTGAAATTGACAATAGTTACTCAAGGTATGTAAGACTGAAAATGTAAAATTATGACAAATTATGGAATTCTGGATCGTTTGCATTAAACATGGTATAAAAATAACATTATAGCAGCAGGATTCCATTCTAGGCCGGCCTAGAATAGAATTCTATTCTGGGCCGGCCCGATTCTGAATCTGGCCAGATTCCGTTTTGGGCCTCGACATCTACATCATTTCCTTAAAAATCTGAATAGCGTGAACAACTTGAAATGTCTTAAGGAAAACAAGTGCAGTTTTAACAATGTTCTGCATCAGTTCATCAGTTTATCATTTACACATGTGTATTACAACTTACATAACAATTACAAATACACAAAGATTTAGTAACAGGTATAATATTGAAAAAATTGCATTTACTTTTCTCAAGACATTTCACGTTGTTCATATTTCTTCAGGTTATTCACATTTTTTGTAAAAGGATAGTTTGTTAATGTAAACATTTTCATGTAATTTTACTTGTTTTTTTACACTAAAACAAAAATGAAATCTGCAGTTGTCATTATTTACAGGTTATTATGATAGAATAGAATAGAATAAACTTTATTGTCATTGTACTCATATTACAATGAAATTATGCAGCCCCCCCCCCCCCCCTCCAGTGCAATCCAGCATAAACAAGATAAAAACACAATAGTATATAAATAAGACTTAAAAGAAAATATAGTGATGATAAAAAAATTAAAATAAATATTAAAATAAATATTCAGGCATAACGGTTAAGAACTTAAAAGCTTTAAAAGTGTAAAAGTACCCCAAGTTTACTTGTTTAAAAGCCTTACTGCCCAGGGATAAGAAGTGTCTCTAAGCCGGTTTGTTCGACTCCCCAGAACCCGATACCTCCTCCCTGAGGGTAGGGGGTTGAAGAGGCACCGGCCAGGGTGGGATGTGTCCAGCAACATGTTCCTTGCCCTCTTCGACCCCCTAGAGTTCGCAATGTCCTCCAGGGAGGGTAGGGGGCAGCCAATAATGTTCTGTGCTGACTTTATGACCCCTTTATGATAATATTTTTCTGGTCTGACCCAACTGAGATCTAATTGGTTTACATGTGTATGTATGGAACCAGAAATAAAACAATTTTTACACTATTGATTGTTAATATCTTTGGTGTAATTTTGGCATTTCACAAATTCATTCTAGGGGCCAGATTGGACCCTTTGGCGGGCCGGATTTGGCCCCCGGGCCGCATGTTTGACACCTGTGCTTTACAGGGTAAGATAGTTGAGAGGTAGAGTTGATGTTTTTAAAAATAAAATATTGTGACAGAGGTAAAAATAAAGAAAGAAAGAAAGAAAGAAAGAAAGAAAAAAGAATTCATAAGACATAGACATTAACCCTTTCATGCATACTGGTCACTACAGTGGACAGCTATTCTACAGCTGTTCTCTTGTATATTCATGGATTTTGTTGTTCTTTTCGTTGTTTTTTTTTTTTTACACATATTTTTATTAAAGTTTTAAGACACTACATATCTTTCTGACATGAATTGGTAACATTATGTAGATCTCTCCTGAGCATAAACCCCCAGAATCACAAGCCCTCCCCATCGTTTTCACACAATTTATCAGTAAATACATGTTTCTGTGCATCAAATATTAGACGTGTGGTGTCCAGCTGAGTGGATATTTTTGCAACTTCATGAAAAATAGGTTCATATGAATTTTTTTTCATTATTATTCTTTTTAAATGTATTTTTTAATTTTTTTTTTTTTATTTAAAAAAAAAATTTATTTATTTATTTTTCAGAACAAAATTTTCAATCGTATTTTTTTTTCATGCCTAAAGAGGAATAAAAACACTCAGGAAAATTTTTTTAATTAAGGTTCTCATAATTCATGCATGAAAGGGTTAAACGCATGGTGTCCAGCTGAGTGCACATTATGGTAACTCCATGAAAAATAGGATCATAAAAAATCAATTGCATAGTTTTTTGTTTGTTTGTTTCTTTGTTTGTTTGTTTTTTCATGCTTAAATGTGTAGAATAAAATCTTGATTAAGGTTCTCATAATTCATGCATGAAAGGGTTAAGCAAAACAAAGATGGATGAAAACAAAGGGCTATTTGCAGGTGTGTGTGTGTGGTTATTTATGACTTTTTTTTTTTTTTTTTTTGCATATCCAGGTGGAAACAAGAGAGAATGAGAACAAAAGAGCCAGTCTAATAAGTAAAAGGATTAAAGGATATGGGTATACAGAAGTGAGAAATCAGAAAAGGGTTTAAAATAATAGTATAAAAAGAAGCTTAGAGGGAAAAGAATATAAATACATAAAAATAAAAGTAAATAATAATGTGTTTTATTTCTTTAAGATGTGTTTTAGCTGTTTTTTTGGACATAAATCTGGCATTAAGCGGCCCATTAATATTTATTTATTCACCCCTTAACGTCCATTGGGTCACCAGCAACCTCTAAACCGGATTATAAACCCCTGTAATGTTTATCAAGTCCCTTACACCATCCTACATACCATTAGAAAGCTTTGACTCTGTATAAATGTGTAATTTTATGTAAATAATGACCACTAAAGTACAATTAATTTAACATTACTAACATGGTGAGAAGGAAAGATGATAAAATCTGATTCCTACCTTCATCATGTGTCTGTTTGGGGATAAATCACATTCCTTTAGTCCAGAAAGACCCACAGTTTATCAAAAAACAAAACATTTGTCCACAAAAGTATTCCAAAATGACTCCATGTGGTGAATTTCACTGCATTTCTCACTCATTTCTGAGCTTTGTTTGTAAAAAATAAAATCCATGAACAAAGTAACTGTCAAACACCACAGATATTTTGAAAGTTTTTGTGATAAATTCATTTTCTTCATCTTATTATCTACAAAAATGGTGGCGCCCACATGTTTATTTGGTTTAGTTTTCACTGTGGGACAGCTCATAATTAACAGCAAGCACACCTGTTTGAACGACCAATAGGATTCGTCCTCACAGCAGAGTAGGCTTTTATTTGCTATTAGGCAAGGCAAGGCAAGACAAGTTTATTTGTATCGCACATTTCAGCAACAAGGCAATTCAAGGTGCTTCACACAGGACATTGAAATAAAAGAAACAAAAAGAAACACATTTAAAACATTATAAAAGAAACATAGAAAAGGTGATTAAAAACAGCAAGTAAGAAAACAACACATAAAATCAAAATAAATAAATAAATAAAATAAAATAAAATAAAAATAAAAACACACACATATTAAAGTAAAAGTTGCAGTGCAGAGTTTCAAAGAGAATATAAAATTTAAAAAGTCAAAAGCCTTTTAGTCAAAGGCAGCAGTGAACAGGTGAGTCTGTAACCTGGACTTAAAAGAACTCAGACTCTCAGCAGACCTGATATTTTCTGGTAGTTTATTCCAGATATACGGAGCATAGAAACTGAACGCTGACTCTCCATGTTTAGTTCTGACTTTGGGAACCCAGAGCAGACCTGCACCAGATGACCTGAGTGGTCTGGATGGTTCATACTGGACTAGAAGGTCTCTGATGGATTTTGGGCCGAAACCATTCAGTGCTTTATATGCTAGTAAGAGAATTTTGAAGTCTATTCTCTGAGAGACAGGGAGCCAGTGTAGAGACCTCAGAACCGGGCTGATGTGGTCCACTCTCTTGGTCTTCGTGAGGACTCGAGCAGCAGCATTCTGGATCAGTTGCAGTCGTCGAATAGACTTTTTAGGCAGACCAGAGAAGATAGTGTTACAGTAGTCAACTTGACTAAAGATAAATGCATGGACCAGTTTTTCAAGGTCCTGCTGCGACATCAGTCCTTTAATCCTAGAAATGTTCTTGAGGTGATAGTAAGCTGACTTTGTAATTGTTTGTATGTGGTTTTTAAAATTCAGGTCTGAATCCATGACAACACCCAAATTCCTGGCCTGGTCTGAAGTTTTTAACTGAAGTGACTGGAGCTGCATGCTGATTTTAAGACGCTCCTCCTTGGGTCCAAAAACGACTACCTCAGTTTTTTCTCTGTTTAACTGAAGAAAGTTATGGCCCATCCATTCAGATATTTGCTCCATGCATTTACCCAGTGCTTGTATGGGGCTATGGTCACCTGGGGACATTGAAATGTAGAGCTGTGTGTCATCTGCATAGTTATGGTAATCTATTTTGTTTTTTTCTATGATCTGAGCCAGTGGAAGCATGTAGATGTTGAATAGAAGGGGCCCCAGGATGGAGCCTTGGGGGACTCCACATGTAATTTTGGTCTGCTCAGATTTAAAGTTACCTATTGACACAAAGTAATCCCTGCCCTTTAAGTAGGATGCAAACCAATCAAGAACTGTGCCAGATTAAAAATGTCAATCAATTAGGGTTTTAGCCAATCAGGTTTCAGCTAGGGTGTGTTTGATTGGAAGGGGTCAAAGGTCATCTATGGATGATCTGTTAACAGATGTCTCACTTTGTTTTGATGCAAAGTCCCATTTTATGGCACATTGGACTCTTCATTTACATTTTTAGTTATTTATTTAAAGAATTTTATAAACATTCCATGTATTTTTTTATTAATTGCTCAGCTTTATGCAGTTTTTTAATTTGGTGATACACAGTAAAAAAGTGGCATACTCGAATAATAAAAATAAAAATAAAAATAATAATAATAATAATAAATAAAAATGAAAAATAAAAAATTGCAAAATCAATACTCCCAAATACAATAATAGTGACAGCCTTTTCTCTCTTTATCCTTCTCCCTCCTACCCCCCCCCCCCCCCCCCCCCCCCGTTGACATTTTTGTTGTTTTCAGTCCAAAAATCAACATAACCATAACACCACATCACATTTTTACAGACAGATTCTTCTAAATATCATACATACAACTGAGTACAATTAACAGTTATTTATAAAGATACTGTCGTAACATTGTTGACATAAAAGTGGGATAAATACACACCTGACTCACACAAGGCTTTATATTAAATAACTAAGACAGAGGAGACAGAACATATGTTGGAGACTTCCAGTGTTTTCTTCAAGAGGAAATGACATCATGTGGAGCAGGTCATGTGATTTGGAATTAACACACTTCCTTCAGAGGTGTTTTTGTAATGGGTGACTTAGTAGAAAGTGATTTTTCAGACACAGGTACAGTTTGTTATTTTCCATACGCAATTTGGTATAGTGTCAAAAAAGAAATATCTGTCATGATTATCAATCAAAACATTTTTTGAATAAGCTCATTTTATTATTGTTTAGCTAATTAGAAGGTGGCTGTTGTTAAATTCAGATAGTTATTTAGTTGACATTTTAGTATATCCATTCATTTATTAAGTATTCATTAATAAGTGATTGTTTCCATAATTAAATAATGATGGCATTTTTAACCCTGTAAAGCCTGAACCATTAAATCATTGACAGAAAATTCCAGTTCTTTGAAACTGGAGCCTTCATTGGTCCTTCTGAACAACCCAAAGAACTTTTTTTTTTTTTTTCCAAATATTAATTTCCATGTATGAGTTTCAGTTTTGTATCATATTTGATACATCAGGTCTCAGTGCTTAAATATTATTATTTTTGAACAAACAAAAACCTAATATAACACAAACATTGTCATGCGTCGTCGTTTGTGTTAATTTAGTTCTGGGTTTTTGTTCTTCCAGTTTTATTTTGGTGATGGTAGTCTCCTTCCTGTTTAGTCTGCACTCTATCAGTCTTGTCTTGTCTGCCCTTCCCCTTCATTGTCTGCACCTGGTGTCTCCCTCGTTATTGTCCACACCTGTTTTTGATCCCTGCCTCCCTTATATATTCTCCCTGCTCCCTTTGTCTCTTGTCAGTGCGTCGTTTCTGTGATCTTGTGAAGACCAACCTCTGTTAAGTATCTTGAACCTTGAATCTTGACCCTTTTGTTATCTTCCTCAGGCTTTAGTTTATACAGAGTACGTTGTACTTCTCTTTTAGTTCATTTGGTTTTTTAGAGCACGTTGTGCTTCTCCTTTTGTTAACCTTTTTGTGATTTTGAGATTTTTTTGTAAAATAAACCTTTTTTTGACCACTGATCCCTTCGTCTCGATGCATTTGGGTCCACACCTTGTGAAGTGTCGTAACAAACATATTCAATGTCGAACAAATTGGTAATTCCTTTTCAAAATTGCCAAAGTACTGTCTCCTTCCACATTAATGACAGTCTTGTAGTGTCACTGGAAAGGGCTCTGGTGAAGGAATTCCTCCCCCTGGTGGATTATCTGTGTATTGCATGTATCTAATTGTATACATCAGGTTTTTCAAGAAAAAAAAATATCACACTGATCACGTAGAGGGCTTCAAAACTCATGTATCAAATATGATACGTTCAGCATCATAGGGTTAAAGACATGATCATAATGAACAGAAAAAAAACATGCTTTTTTTTCTTTTTTGTTTTATTTTTTTACTTTTAATAAAGATGTACGCAAGATATATCCTATGGACTCCAAAAGTCCCTCAATTATATATTGACCCAATGACAAATGTCATAATATAGTTTTATATTGGGATAAATATCATTACATTGGTTAGTTTGGTTTAAATTGTTATCTTTGTTTCCAAAATGACTCAGAGATGGTTTTGACTGAATTTCTCTCAACACTGATTTTTTTTTTATCCTTGACTTTGATTTTAAATGTTCTACCTTTAAATTTCTAAAATATTTTTCGTGCTCTGACTGTAAATAATAATTTTCTTCTACAGCTAACCATCTACTTTCTTCACATCTCACTGAGGAAGAAAAATCTAACATTAAACTTGAAGGAAATATTGATGTTTATAAACTATATGGACAAAAATATTGGGACACATCACATCTACAGCTGATGTGAGATATAAACATCAATATTAATGATCAGTATGATATGTATCCCAATATAAAACTATATTATGACATTTGTCGTTATTGTTTTGTATCTCCGACCCCTGTTAGGAAAGAAAGACCTGAATTCACTGTGTCCACATACTTTTGTCCACATAGTGGATGTTACAGGACAGTCTGTCTTCAAAGCCCAGCCCAGCTGTTTGTGCTGTTGTTCATATTCGTTCCATCATTCACACGTCAAAGCTGACAAAGCGACGGTCACATGAACAGCCACTGCTCAGATCAGACTGTTTTTGGATGGTTTTAAATGTTCTATTCTGGGATGTACAGTCTGTCTGATCCAGTCTGAAGTGACAGCGGTGTTGAATGAGTGGCATCGAACATGACACTGGACTGACCACTGGACTGACCACTGGACTAAACACTGGACTGACCACTGGACTGGTTGAATGAGTGGCATCGAACATGACACTGGACTGACCACTGGACTGACCACTGGACTAAACACTGGACTGACCACTGGACTGGTTGAATGAGTGGCATCGAACATGACACTGGACTGACCACTGGACTGACCACTGGACTAAACACTGGACTGACCACTGGACTGGTTGAATGAGTGGCATCGAACATGACACTGGACTGACCACTGGACTGACCACTGGACTAAACACTGGACTGACCATTGGACTGGTTGAATGAGTGGCATCGAACATGACACTGGACTGACCACTGGACTGACCACTGGACTAAACACTGGACTGACCACTGGACTGACCACTGGACTAAACACTGGACTGACCACTGGACTGAACACTGGACTGACCACTGGACTGAACACTGGACTGACCATTGGACTGACCACTGGACGGTTTCAGCCTCTGGACTCCAAGCACTGCTCTGAACACCAGGCAGACACCCACTCCTCCTCCTCCTCTTTTTCTTCCTCCTCCTCTTCTTCCGCCTTCTCCTCCTCCTTGTTTTCTTCCTCTTCCTCCTCCTCCTCTTCTCCCTTGTCCTTCGCTTCTTTGTCTTCCTCTTCCTCCTTCTTCTCCTCCTCGTCCTCCCCCTCCTCCTCTTTCTCCTCCTCTTCCTCCTCCTCCTCCTCTTCCTCTTCCTTCTTCTCCTCTTCCTTTTCCTCCTTCTCTTCCTCTTCTTTTTCCTCTTCCTCCTCTTCCTTCTCCTCTTCCTTTTCCTCCTTATCCTCCCCTTCTTCCTCCTCTTCCTCTTTCTCCTCTTCCTTCTCCTCCCTCTCTTCTTCCTCCTTCTCCTCCTCCTCTTCCTTCTCTTCCTCTTCTTTTTCCTCTTCCTCCTCCTCCATCCTCCTCCTCCCCCTCCTCCTCTTCATCTTCCTCTTCAGACTGTCAGACTGAACGTGGCCTGTGCAGGATTAAAACAGTGACTGTTCATTCAAGTCATCTGACAGACTTGGTACCTGCAGAAGTTTGCACATGTTCTCAGATGCAGAAGAACTTTATTCACCTGAGTTTTTATCAGTGTTGATGCCTGCAGCACATCTGAATATGCTGAAACAGATGGATGTTTATCACTGTACTATGTTTTTATTACACTTCTTAATCATTTGGGAACTGATGGCATTAAACGTTACCCTTTTATACATGGAATTTTTGCACATTTACTATTTTTGCATATTTGTCAGACTTCGGCTGATCAGCAGCCCATGGTGGTTATTGTCTGATTTTACTTTTCATGATGTCTGTACTTTTTTAATTTATAGAATTAGTTATAGAATGAAACCTGCTGAAAAAATCCCAGGCATCATAGAAAGATTTTGAATTTTTTTGGTCTTTTATCTTTGTTTTTAGTTTTTGGTTTTGATTTTAAATGTTGATATTTAAAATAAAAATAAACCAAACCAAAATGATAACAACTTGATGGGAGCATATGTCAATATAGGTTTTTACATCAATAGTACCTTTAAATATATGCAGGTTGGCCATGTGGGTACTGATACACCCCCAGACCATCACCGATATGATCATGCCTAAAGAGGAATAAAAACACTCAGGAAAAAATTCTTGATTAAACCTATAACGCCAAACGTATCATATTTGAAACATGAGTTTTAAAGCCCTCTACATGATCAGTGTGATATTTTTTTCTTGAAAAACCTGATGTATACAATTAGATACATGCAATACACGAATAATCCACCGGGGGGGCAGGAATTCATTCACCAGAGGCCTTTCCAGTGACACTACAAGGTTGTCATTAATGCACTGTAAAAAAAAAAAACAAAAAAAAAAAAAAACAACTTAACATAAAAAAACCCAGTAATATTCCAGCAGCTGGGGTGCCAAAAAAATACTGCTAAATAATGGAAAATAACCATTTAAAAATGCGGTAATTTTCCATAATTAAAATACAGCTTTTTGCCCTAACTTTACATGAGATTTTGCTTTTTTTTTTTTTTTTTTACTTTTTAATGTTTAATGAAGAATACATACATGTATTAAAACAATCAAATTACCTTTATATATAATTTTCAATGAGACTAAGTTGTACAATCCACCGATAAAAACTGTATTTTGACAGTTTATCAGTGCTTATACATGTTATACATTCACAAAAATACATTTATTCAACATTTTTGTTGCGAAAGCTCCCATAATTACACAAGATATTTGTCAATTAACAAACAAGTCTGGTTCAACTTACAGGACAATTACTTCTTTTATGGTTAATTGTCAGTAATTTTATCTGGTTTTAATATAAATATAAAATATGTATATATATATATATATATATATATATATATATATATATATATATATATATATATATATATATGTATATATATATAGTACAGTATTAAAAGTTTAAATTAACAGTTTAATCTCATAAATACAAAAGAAATATTTGTGAAATTATGATACATTTGCAAATGTATTTTAACCGTATCTTTCTTTGAAAAAAGAAAAATTGTCTTTTAAAAAATGGAAATTTGATGGACAGTTATAGTTTTTTCATGTTATTTTACATTTGACGTGTAAATCACAGTCTGTTTTTGTAATTTCACTGATATTTTCTTGTATCTTAAAAATACAGGAAAAATCTGTAAAATAAACAGTGAAAATTCTGTTCAATTACAGATTTTTTTTTTTTTTTACAGTGGGGGGAAGGAGGTAGAACTTTGACAATTTTGAAAAGGAATTACCAATTTGTTAAACATGTTTGTGTTATGTTATGTTTTTGTTTGTTCAAAAATGCTAATATTTGAGCATTGAGACCCGATGGATCAAATACGATACAAAACTGAAACTCATACATGGAAATTGATATTTTAAAAAATGTTGGGGGGGGGGTTACTCAGAAGGACCAATAAAGGCAATTTTCTGTCAATGATTTAACAGTTCGGGCTTTACAGGGTGAAGGTTCTCATAATTCATGCATGAAAGAGTTCAGAACACTGTCATCCCTTCTGTCCATCATATCATTACATATCCATCAGGTCCATCTTTTATGGTTAATTGTCATTAATTTTATCTGGTTTTAATATATATATATATATATATATGTGTGTGGAATTAATACAACACCTTGAGTTTCCTTTAAGTGCTTTCATTTTGCCTCTAAAATACTATTCATTTGCATCTTTTTACATCTCTCTGTGATTTGTTTGTTCTAATGACGACTCCAGGAGGCAGAAGAGCTGCTCTGTGTTTGCATTTCATCAGACTCTGACCTTTGGAAATTACTGTAAAAATCATCTGTATTCAAAAAGCTTCGAGTCCTGGTTTCACCTTAAATCTACACAATGGAAGTCAGAATAATACAGCTGTGTCGATGTGAAATGCACTCACTTTTATTTATTTATTTATTTACTTAGTCACACTTTGAGTGATGTTGGAACAAAAACACCAGCATCAGTTTCTAAACGTTGGCTTCGGCAGAGCCTTTCACTTGTGTGTGCGGTGTTTGCGCTTGTATCAGTGTCAGTTTTCATGCCAGACAAATGTCAGAAGTTGTGTGTGTTTGTGTGTGTTGTGAGTGACTAATGTGGTGACAAGTGAGAGTGATGATTTTTAATGATAATATCCTGTCTGTCATCCTGCAGCCAGTCAAAGGGAACACAGCAGCTTTATCAGCACTTCAGAAACATAGAAGCCACAGTGATTCATAATGTGTTTTTTTTTTTTTTTTTACAGGAACACAACAAATTTCTCAGTTGGGTCTTTCCATAAAACTGGGTTTATTTAGGTATCGGGCATTTTGCTAGTGTTTTTAGACCCAATAATAACAGAGAAATTTAGAGATATTTCCTTCAGAATGCACTGAATGATGACCTCAGATAAATGCAAAGAAATTATACTCTTGCTCTGAGCCATCCCAAAATTAGTGAATCTTTAATAAAATTTTGGAACCCAAACTGGGACAGGAAAAGCTACCTCGGTGTCAGTGCATTAGATCTGGAAAACATGGCAGGAAATGGTCTCATATACCACTATCAATAAAGACACTGTGTTAAATTTGACGATCCTAGTGGTTTTTCTAATCCAGATGTGTGGGTTTTTCATCAATCTCAGTCTCATTCCAGGTTTTGTATGTAATCCTTCGTGTCCACTTGTGTTACATGCAGAACCCGCCCATTTAACCCTTTCATGCATAGGCCACTCCAGTGGACAGTTCTTCTCCAGCTGTTCTCTTGTACATTCATAGGTTTTGCTGTTTTAGTTCCATATCAGCCAACACAGTGGACACTTACACACCATCCCATACACTGACATTCAGACCATTACTGTAACTTTGCTGTTCTTGATAAACCTGATCTGCAGTGACATGTTTAAGTGTAAATCAATTGTTAGTTGTTAGACAAGAAGTTTTTTTTTTTTTTTTTGGCATATTATCTCCATGAAGTGAGTAATTACTAGCATTAGAATATGTTAAAATGTGAGAAGACATCAGATTGGCAGCATTAAAAATGTTTTTATTTCATAGTTTTCATATCACTTTCTGATATTGGGCTTTAAACATATGTTTCTTTACTTCAAAAATTAAATGCATGGATATTTTTGTAACTCCATAGGAAAAAAAAACTCGATCGCATTGTTTTTTTCATGGCTAAGGAGGAATAAAAATGCTGAAGAAAAAAAATCTTGACTAAGGTTCTCACAATTCATGCATGAAAGGGTTAAACACTTTCACTCACAATTGTGAGTGATTTTGCAACAGTGGCCATTTCTGTGAAACACTCCGCCTTGCATATTTACTTATATTTCCAAAATGTACCATTGAGAGAAGAAAGAGATATTTGAAAAAATAGTAGTGTGTAATTTTCGTGTCCTTTTTCCTTTGGTTACATCGGGGTAATCATTGCATGCAGAATCATCTGCGCACTGCTGGAAGACAGGTTAGTCATAATTTCAGGTGAAAACTCCAATATCACTGAGTTGTCTGTGGATTTGCCTTGTGTAATAGTGTGGGTTTGGGAAAAAAACCTGAAAGAAAAAGACAGGGGCGTTCATTATAGAAACCCGGTGTCCATGTTACATGTGGATTTTTGTATGCACGCATCAAATAAAAATGTGTTTTATCTGAAAAATAGTTCCTCTTTTATTTCAGTATTTATTTTTAAAACAGACCCAAAGTGCTTCCACGCTTGCTTCATAACATTAGTCTACATCTGGTTTGAATTTTTAGCCCCATGTCCTGTTTTTAGGACCAGTTTCATAGACGCACCCATTTGGATCCAGAAATGAAAAAGCTGGGTGATCGCTGTAGTTTATTTTAAGGGTTTTTTGAAAATACAGGGTGACACAAAAAAAACGGGAACTTTTTAACAATCCAATAAAACCAAGAGTGATGGAAGAAAAATATTTTATTCATAGTCATTGAAACCTTAAAACATGCAATTTAAGAAAAAATGATGGAATTTTCATTTTTTTTTTAATTACAGGGTGACCCAAAAAAACAGGAATTTTTGAAGTGCGTATTGGCAGACATGAGCGAGTGGCAGCACTGCGAGACAGTGACCTTGAGCAAGTAAACACACCCCCATTTTAGTAACCATTGGCGGCTGTGCGAGAATTGTTCGGTAACCGTGTGATCTCAAGATTCGGTAACGTTCCCTGGCCCCCTACATCGCCAGATTTGTCTGTTTGTGATGTTTCCTTGTGGGGCTATCTCAAGAGTAAAGTGTACACGACTCGACCAAGAACTGTGGATGAGTTAAAACAGAGAATTCAGGATGAAATTCACAGTATCCCAGCTGAGATGTTGCAGCGGTCAATGAGGAATCTCAACAGTAGATTTCAAGAATGCATTCGTACAGGAGGACGCCATCTACAGGAAGTAATTTTAAAAAAAATGAAAATTCCATCATTGTTTCTTACATGGCATGTTTTAAGGTTTCAATTACTATGAATAAAATATTTTTCTTCCATCACTCTTGGTTTTATTGGATTGTTAAAAAGTTCCCGTTTTTTTGTGTCACGCTGTATTTTACTGCCACTTCAGAAACAGAAAAAAATATTAGTATTATGGAAAATGGAAAATTTTCACATTATGACAAAATAAAACATAAATAGCTCTAATATTATATATAACATGAAGAGTTATATGTCAAAATAATGTGATACAATGGTTGTGTTTCCATAAAATGTGAATAGAATAGAATAGAATAGAATAGAATAGAATAGAATAGAATAGAATAGAAGCTTTATTGTCATCATATTAGCACAAGGCATCAACATGACAAAATTTAAGGGGCAAGTCAAGTCAGTGCAACTCAAGCTTAACATAAAACAAAACATTTACTATACCTAAAATAAAGGTGGCCAAAAAATAAATAAATAAATAAAAGCAGCTAAGACAATAAAAGTATCTAAGACAAAATGAAAGTGGATAGACAATAAAAACACACACCTAACAACACTTAACAACATCAATGCAGACATAGACACAGTGTAATAAAAGCTTAATGGTGGTATTTAGGTGAATAAATAGGTATATTGCACATGAGGAGGGAGGCAGCAGCAAAGTATAGTGCATTATTGTTTGTCAAGTATTCATATTACCCAGGGAAAGTAACTTTTCCTGTGGTGCGGGTGAAATTGAAGTAATGTGTTTTTTTTAAAGTGGCAAAAATGAAAATGCTAATGATGTGTGTTTCCATAAACAGGTTTGGACTAAATAATCTAATACAGGGGTATTAAAGTCATTAAAGTTCAGGTTCCACAGTCGACCCAATATGATCTCAAAAGATTCAGACCAGTCAAATCTATGTCATAAAAACCAAGTGGCCTCTGTGTGCTTGTGTGCATGTGTGTGTCTGGGGATTCACACAAAATCTGGGAAGAGCTGACCACTGCAGTTTATCATACTTTTGTAATGTTGGTCGAGGAACAGAGTCACGAAAACGGCAAGTTGATAGGACCAATATTTTGGGAGATATTAGTAAATTTGGAATACAATAGCCTTATGATCCTGTTACTATGGCCAGAAAACTTTGGCGGTGACTGCTGGACAAATGTGGTACAGCATGCACGAATACACAACAGCATAGAAGAAAGAAAGAAAGAAAGAAAGAAAGAAAGAAAGAAAGAAAGAAAGAAAGAAAGAAAGAAAGACCCCAAACTGGGAAACACTACTATTTTGTCTGTTGTAACTCATCTAAATCATGTTAGTCTTTTGTTGTTTTCCTCCAGAAACACAAACCGTGGTGTTAAATAAAAGCTCTCAGGTAAAAATGCCACAGAAAAGTGACCTGTTACTTCAGTCTCTATATGAAGGAATTAATTTAGTAGTTTCTGGTGAAATTTTCAAATGAATGAAAGAATGAATGAATGAATGAATGAATGAATGAATGTTTTTATTATTGTGTCTTGCATAAAAAAACATGCCCAGCCCTTACATGGGCTTATAAGACACCAAAAATACACACCAAAAATCAAACACCAGACAATAGGCACAATAGATATGGACAAAACAAAATACTGACCTATTTAAACAAACATATCTGCCGCTTTTTCCAGGCTTTACAAACAAATAATGCTAATTTATATACATTAGAACTAAAACATATATATACAGATATATTTAAGCTTATTATGACAAGGATGCTTCTATGAAACTGGGTTTATTGTGGTACCTGGCACTACACCCAATAATAAAAGAGAAATTTAGAGATATTTCCCCCTAGGATGTACCTAATGATGACCACAAATACATAAATAAATAAATAAATAAATAAATAAATAAATAAATAAATAAATAAATAAATAAATAAAAAGTATCCTCTTGCTCTGAGCCATCCCAAAATTAATGAATTTTTAATCAAATATTGGGGTCAAAAATAGGACCAAAATTTGGACATGAAAAACTACCTATAGGTGTCAGTGCATTAGATCTGAAAACATGGCTGTAAAAGGTCTGATATACCGCTATAAATAAAGACACTGTGTTAAATTTATCAATCCTAGTGGTTTTTCTAATCCAGACATGCAGGTTTTTCATGAATCTCAGTCTCATTCCAGGTTTTGTGTGTAACCCATCGTGTCCACTGGTGTTACATGCAGAACCTGCCCAGTTAAACACGTATAAATCGCAAATGATTTTGCAACTGTGGTCATTTTTGTGAAACACTCTGCCTTGCATATTTACTTCGATTCCCAAAATGTACCTGTGAGAGAATAAAAAGATATTTTAAAAAAATAGTAGCGCATCATTTTCGTGTCCTTTTCACCTTGGTTACATCGGGGTAATCATTGCATGCAGAATCATCTGCACGCTGCTGAAATACAGACTAGTCATAATTTCAGAGGAAAAGTCAGACATCACTGAGCTGTCTGTGGATTTGCCTTGTGTAATAGAGTGGAGAAAGAAAGAAAGAAAGAAAGAAAGAAAGAAAGAAAGACAGAAAGAAAGAAAGAAAGAAAGACCCCAAAATGGGAAACTGTAGTATTTTGTGTCTTATAATTCATTGTGTGTAATCTATCGTGTCCACTTGCGTTACATGCAGAACGTGCTGAGTTAAATGCATATAAATCATGAATGATTTTGCAACAGTGGTCATTTTTGTGAAACACTCTGCCTTGCATAATAAGTTCATTTCCCAAAATGCACCTGTGAGAGAATAAAGAGATATTCAAAAAAATAGTAGTGTGTAATTTTCGTGTCCTGTTGACCGAGTTACATGCAGATTTTTGGATTAAATATAATGTAAAATAATATAAAAATGGGTTTTATGTGAAAAATAGTCTCTCTTTTATCCGATATTGACGAAGACGAAAACAAAGAGAATTTTATCCAGAATTTTTATCTGTTTTAGTTCGTTTTGTAAGCACACAATACAGTTTCAGTTAGTTATCGTTTTTTCTTTTGATTATAGTTTTTATTTATTTCTGTTAACAAACATGTTTTTTCAATTCTAGTTTTCATCATTTCGTTAGTTTTCGTTAACGATAATAACCTTGCTCTGCTGTAGACCCCCACTCAGGTCCACACCCTGTCACACACTGACATGTGGGACCGCCTGGACCTCCAGAAAAGCAGAACATATTGTCAGCCCCCTCCCACAGCCCACCGCCTTCCAATACCAACAAGTCACCTTCCACCACTGCATGTAGGAACAAAGGCCCTGGGCAGCCCCCCCACCCCCACCCCCCCACTCCATGTTCCTCTTTGCTCAGCAGTCTGTCAGATGAGGATGAAACCGTACATACAATCAAATTACAGCTCTGAGCTCAGTTCGCGATAGATCGGCCCCGACTTATCAGGTGACCCAGGCCGGGTGGGATTTTCCCCGATAATAAGCGGCGATGGATTCAAAGCGGACCGATGTGCAGAGCCAAGCAAAGGTAAAGAAGGCACTCCTTGAATGCTGCCATTCTCAGGAGATTTCCATAAATAAAGGATTAGCCACAAGCTGGGAGTCAAGCTCCGGTTCTTCCAGTTGCTTTACATATTTAAGGCCCAATTCTGCAGCCGCACAACCGTCAGCTTAACGCCAAAGGAGACGGAGCAGCACTTTTGTGTGGGGGAAATGACTCTGGGAGGAGTAGATTGGTGGAAGTTGGTACATTTTTTAACATGTGTGCCTTAATGGGGCTTTATTTTGAACAATATGGAAAATATGATGAGTTAAAACATGAAAAGTACCGCGTTAAATGGACTGAAGGGAATGAACGCGACAGTTTTTCATCTCATACACTGTCATAAACCACTGTGAAATTACAAGTAAAATTTGGGCATAATGAAATATAATGTATGTGTATATGTATGTATCAGTGGCGGCTGCTCGTCTTTCAGACAGGGGAAGCTCATTGTCGGCTTACATCAAAAAAAACTGTCAAGTTATTTAAACATACATTCGGCCCTCTGTTCCTTTTTAAGAAAATGCTCAGTGACCTTATCGTACCAAGTAGGCGTCTTTTCCAGGGACTGGACCAGTGTCCTCTGAATGTCCAGCAGACCTAGGCTGCTTAGATTACCTTGGCCCATTGTGTTGTGGGTGTTAGACTTCAGCCTTTTAAACAAGAGATGCTCCTTTCACTCCGACCTAGCTGACATTATGATTGATTTAACTATCTACAAAACGATATTAAACTCGAACAAGAAATGATTAAATTATGGAACTGAAACAAGAAAATGCTGAAATTATGTTAAATTGAAACAAGGAAGTCCAATGAGTGTGTTTTATTTACAGTGCAAGAAATGAACGAGTAATTTCATAGTGGTTTCTCTCTTGATTTCACAGCAGAATGTGTGACGGTATTAAACTGAACTGTGTCAGTGAAGGAGCAGATCTGAAACTAGCTGTCAATCAAACGGGATTCAGCCTTTCGACCGATCCTCCAATCAGCATGTGGGATTCTGGCGTCCAGCCCGGCCGAGCTCCACCCACAGGTCCATTCACCTCCAGAGACGCCCAGCATCCGGGGGCGGGACAACATCGTGGCATTTATCCAATTACCGTCCAGTTTTGAGGCAATGAAAAAAACTGTTCCACTCAGTCCCACTGAAGCCCAGAGACGCCCACAGTCTACAGACAAATGCACTGAGCAGAGATCGAATGAGAAAACAGCGCAACGGGAATGGAGGAGAAGTGAACAACATCGAATCTGCTGATTTGTGATAAAGCTGATTCTGAACGAACTCATCTGGGAGATGAACGTGTTCTAACGCATTTGTAGTCAATAAAATGTCAACACAACAGTACATATTTAACCATTTAATTTTTGTAATTTTAGGGGAAGCCGGGCTTCCTTTGCAGTCTGTGAGAAATCATCACTGGTGTGTGTGTGTGTATATATATATATATATATATATATATATATATATATATATATATACATATATATATGCTAATTATTTACTTCGGGGGTCAAATGAGCGACCATTTTTGTCAAAAAAAAAAAAGTTGTAAGAAATGCATAGAACTGTGTTGAAATAATGCTAATCCATTTGTGCACAGACTACTGATATTATTTGACAGTGGAAGCTCTATTTTCAGAAATATTGGATTTTGAATAGCACATGTATGTGAAAACTTTTGCTGGTGGACGGACGTGACATTACCCATGATGCTCTGGTCAGTACCAGTACTTTATTAGTAATAAACTTATATACTTACTATTGCTAATTCTCCTCTTCTTCATAAATGTTAGTATTGTGGATCTAAAACAATAACAGCTGACACAAAAACACAAAATGTGTCAGTGGACGGATGTGACATGGTTGTTACAGATCCCATCATACTGATGCTCAGCAGCCATGTCACCGTTTACACTAATGATCCCTGTGCAAAAACTAGGATCAGAATTATTTATTGTATAGTTTATCATCATACTAAAGAGGAAGTAACAATATAGAATTGTTATTTCTTTATAAAAATGCTTATTATTAGAAAACTGTTGATTTAAAAAGTGATGTGTGACATTCTTAATGAATGTATTGGCGTAACATCAGCAGGATGGATCAGCACCATACTCCAGATTGAACCTGTAAAAATAAAACATGTGATATGTAGGATAGAATCTGGTAAGAAAAATTGGGGAATCTAAAAAAATAGAATATTTGTTTTTCAGGTAAATTCAGTTCAAATATAACTTGGCCATTTGTGACATGAAAATATAGTATTAATTGTGGTGAAATTGGACATTTTTGACCTGAAAACATAGTTCATGTGACCATCAACATGTTGAACAGAACTGAAATCCTGTACATTTGCAGAACTTGCATTTACCAACACAAAGTTCCTTTAGGGATTCACTTATACTGATTTCTTATGCACAAAGACAGAAATAAGACATTTAAGCAAATTTTAGCCTACATATATATATATATATATATATATATATATATATATATATATATATATATATATATATGTATATGTATTCTCCATTTCCCTCATCGCTCGATGGAATGGAAGTGACAGGTGAAGTTGAGCTTCTCACCATGTTGGCAGGTTGTGGAAACGAAGTATTCAAAAATTGCGAAAGATACAGCCAAGGTTTTTTGCAGAGAAATGCCAGGTTTTTTGGGGTTTTTTTGCATTGATTCAGGAATTCGCTGCCACCTAGAGGATAAGAGTTACACACTGTACCTTTAAATGGCATGATGTTAATAACATGTTTTTTGAGGAAACTTTTCATTTCAAAGATATTACAATAAAACGTCACTCATTTCATTTGGACCCACGTATGCATCTGTGGGTTAAGGATAAAGGTGACGCCCTGCATGACATGAACCAATAGGATTTTGAGGATGGAATCAGCTGATGACACATGGGCGGAGCTTTACTTTCTGACCTGCCTGAACCAACACTGGGCTCAGTTTGGGAATATTTTTATCCAGTTTGTGAAGCAGGTTTCATCTGACTTCAACAGTAACAGGAACATTTTCACATAATGTTGAATGACACATTGAGAAAAAGAAGGTTTTCATTTCTTTTTCTGTTCTTTTTTTTTTCCAGCTCTAAAAATAAAGTATCACAAGTTCAAATGTTTGAGCGTCGAAACTGTTCATTTGTGCAGAAGAAACAGAAATAGAGCGTATTATTGTCAAATACTGTAATTAACCCTTTAACCCCCGACACATTCTTTCTGCTGTGAATCTGCGTCTGTTTCAGGTTCATAAAAGCTGCTGTGAGTTTGTGTTTGTGTTCTTTTTCTTCAGTGGTTTTGTTTTACTGTGTGTTTTAGGGCCAAAACAGGTGGAGTACCAGAAAAAGACAAAGAGAGGAATTAAAGTTTGACAGGTTTGGACTAAATCAGGCATTTAGAATGTACATGAATAAGAGATTTAGGATGTTGAACATGAACTGGAACACCTGTAACTGTTTGTTTTAGCTGATTTAGTTGATTATTTGTCACTAATTTTTGTTCTTTTCACTCATTTTAGTTCGATTCATGTTTGTTCATTTCTGTCAATGTTGTTGATTATTTTTTGACAATTTTCTTGATTTGTTTTTTCATTTTCAACCTTATTTGTGCTCATTTTCATTCATAGGTTGATTTTGTTGATTGTTTTGCTTTGTGGTCTTTATGGGTTAAACATTCATTTTGTTGATTTTGATACATATTTGTTTATTTCTGTCAATTTTGTTGATATTTTGTGCATTTTTTAAAAATAATTTTCTTATTTTTTTCCCCATTTTTACTCTTTTTTTGTGCTAATTTTAGAATGATTTTCACTGAGAAAATGCAAAATACAGAGGATAATATTATAATAAAATGATGATAAATCATTTTGGAAAAGTTAAAGAGAAAAAATAATTTGGCAACTGACACAATCACACTCGGTCTTCATGGGTCAGTCACTCATTTTGTTGAGTTTGATTCATATTTGTTCATTTCTGTCAATTTTGTTGATTATTTTTTGCTATTTTTTGATCATTTTCTTCATTTTTTTTTCATTTTCACTTTTTTTGTGCTAATTTTCCATTCATAGGTTCATTGTGTTGATTATTTGTTACTAATTTTTGTTCTTTTCTCTCATTTTGCTGATTTTGGTTTCATATTTGTTCATTTCTGTCAGTTTTGTTGATTATTTATTGCTATTTTTTTTCATAATTTTCTTGATTTTTTTTTTTCATTTTCACTCTTTTTTTGTGCTAATTTTCATTCATAGGTTCAGTGTGTTGATTATTTGTTACTAATTTTTGTTCTTTCCACTCATTTTGCTGATTTTGATTCATATTTGTTCATTTCTGTCAATTTTGTTCATTATTTTTTTCGCTATTTTTGATCATTTTCTTGATTTTTTTTTTTTTTTAATTTTCACTCATTTTCATTTTTTTGTGCAAATTTTCATTCATAGGTTGATTATTTTTAATTCCTTACATATATGAATATTCTGATAACTTTTGTTGATTGTTTTGCATTTTTTGCTCATTTAAATTTTTTAATATCTGGTTGAACTTTGGAAAGCAGTTACACGGTCAAAACCCAGTAAAAACTGTCTGTTGGGATAGGTCAGTGTGTTTTTTGTTTTCTTTTTTACTGCTGTCATAACCAAAATGTCATAACCAAATAATTTCCTGCAAAGGATTAATAAAATATCAGTGAAAAAACAGTTTAAAAAAATAAACAAAAATCACAACACTAGAAACAACAGTAAAAACAAAAAACAACAAGGAAAACAGTGTAAAAAAAAAAATTTAAAAAAAGGTCAAACCATCTATTTTCATGAGTTGGTCTCACTCACTGCTCTGTGTTTTACCCCCCATTCCACAGGTGGGGGGGTGAACTGAGCATGCTCAGATGTCTATGGAAAGAACAAGATCTATTCTATCAGCACGATTTGAAATTTTTCATATTGAGCAACGTATCATATTTGATACATGAGTTTTGAAGCCCTCTATATGATCGGTGTGATATTTTTTATCTTGGAAAACCTGATGTATACAATTAGATACATGCAATACACAGATAATCCACCAGGGGGAGGAATTCATTCACCAGAGGCCTTTCCAGTGACACTACAAGACTGTCATTAATGAGAAAGGAGGAAGAACTTTGACAATTTTGAAAAGGAATTACCAATTTGTTAGACAAGTGTGTGTTATATTATGTTTTTGTTTGTTCAAAAATAATCATATTTGAGCATTGAGACCTGATGTATCAAATATGATACAAAATTTAAACTCATACATGGAAATTGATATTTAAAATAAATCTTTTTTGGTTGTTCAGAAGGACCAATAAAGGCTCCACATTCAAAGAACTGGAATTTTCTGTCAGTGATTTAACGGTTCAGGCTTTACAGAGTTAAAGAATATTTTAAATAAATCATACATTCAGAACGCTCACCACAGACACGCCAGGGGTTAAAGGGTTAACTGTTGAAATAAATAGATGAGTCGGTATTTTACTGCATTTTTCCCACATTTTTCTAAGTTTAAGTGTAATTTCATGAGTAGAAACCTTTCCTCAGCATCCGAGAGCGGCAGAATTTCCCATGCTGCTGTGTTTACAGTAAATCGATTTCTTTATGACACAGAGATTATGAGCTGAGATCCGAAAGGTTCCAGTGAGCTCAGAGGAAAGTCACATGGCTGCAGATCATATCTACCAAGACTAATACCACGGATAAACTCTCTAATCCATCATCTATTTAATTGGCTCAAGCCGGATCTGTGAGGCTGATATCAACCTTCTGAGTGTATGTACATGACTGATGAAAGCCTCTGTCGTATGTGATGTCAGGACACCCAGTCAGCCTCTGGGGAATTATCAGACACATGAAGGCTTTAATGGGAATAGTAAGAATGTTTGGCACATGAAACAATATTGGTTTTATTAGTTTCATATTTATTCAATACGCAGGAACCCACTCTGGTTTTATTAAAAGACTGATCGGTAATATATATATATAAATACTTTGGATTACATTCATTCATTCATTATTCATTCATTCACTTATTTATTTGTTCATTAAATATTTTGGATTACATTTATTTATTTATTTATGTATGTATTTTTATATGTATATGTGTATGTATTTGTATGTATATTTATTTATTTAATGCTTTGGAATACATTTATTCATGTATTTGATTATTAACTAAATATTTTGGATTACATTCATTCATTCATTCATTTATTCATTAAATACTTTGGAATACATTTATTTATGTATTTAACTATTAATTAAATACTTTGGATTACATTTATTTATTTATTCATTCATTCATTCATTCATTTATTCATTAAATACTTTGGAATACATTTATTTATGTATTTAATTATTAATTAAATATTTTGGATTACATTTATTTATTTATTTATTTAATACTTTGGAATACATTTATTTATGTATTTGATTATAAATTAAATATTTTGGATTACATTTATTTATTTATTTGATTATTAACTAAATATTTCGGATTACATTTATTTATTTATTTATTATTAAATACTTTGGATTACATTCATTCATTCATTCATTCATTCATCCATTTATTCATTAAATACTTTGGAATACATTTATTTATTTATTTATTAAATACTTTGGATTACATTTATTTATTTATTTATTCATTCATTCATTCATTTTTTTTATTCATTAAAGACTTTGGAATACATTTATTTATGTATTTGATTATTAATTAAATATTTTTGGATTACATTTATTTTATATATTTATTAAATACTTTGAAATACATTTATTTATTAATTTATTTGATTATTAATTAAATATTTTGGATTACATTTATTTATTTATTTATTTATTTGGATTATATTTTTTTAATTTATATTTATTTGCACATCATAAAAAACAAGAGAAAAAAAAAATCATGCAAATAACACCATTGTGCAGGAGAGGATAGAAGCAAAAACAGAATTCTGTAAATACCTCCCCGGAAATAAACAATTACACTGGAAAAAAAAAAAGAATTAAAAATACCATATAACTGAAATAATAATTTCAAGTAAAATAATAGAAATACAATTCAAATGATATACAGCCGTACATTTTTTTTTGTAACTTACAGTCCTTTTCAGGTGTGTTATGGAAAAAATATTACTCTACTAATTCGTCTATAATAATGAAGGATAAGTTCAAACGTTCAGTGTCAAAGAAATCCCTTTATTTGGAGCTCCATAGAAAGAGACACCCCTCAGACAAAGACTGAGACGGTCTGAACCCAAAAATACAAATCACCCTGTAGTCTTCTGTCTCCCATGAGAAAATGATGATGTGTGGAAAGTGTTTTGGTTAGTGTCAGGAACTTAAAGATAAGACCCCTGTGAGAAATGTTGGTTTGACCTTCTACTGTGGACACAACACAAAAGAGGTCCAAACTGCTCTAGAATACACAGTGACATGAATATATCTGAAATAGAGTTAGAAGCCTATATGATATATGAAATATATATGAATATATATGGATATAAGTAATATTTCCATTACAGGTGCTTTTAAATAATAATAAAGAAGATGTGAATTGGAGTTCAGGCCGTAGATTATTCCAAATATTTTACCCCATTATTACATATAACAATAAATATAATAGACTGAATTAACTCATAAAAACCCAAACATCCACTGTTTTTCAAAACCATCCACTGATCTAAACTGCTTAATAAAAATAAAACGAACATCAGAACGTAAAACAAAGATGGAGGTTTAAGTCAAGAATACTTCAGATGAATTCTGTAAAAAAAATAAATAAATAAATAAAGTTACGTCCTGGAAATGTGAAAAGAATCTGAGTGGAACGGTTCTTTTAAGGGAAGCCATTAAGTAAATAATAAGGAGGGGAAAGAGTTTAAGGACATGTATTAAAGAATAAAACAGCAGCAAGTTCACTGGGTTTAAGTGATAATTATTAGATGATTATTTATTTAATTAAAGAGTATTTTGAGTTTGTTTTCTTGTTTTATTTTAGAATTCTAGAGCAAATTGAGGATGAAATATTGAACATATACATGAATAAAATGTGAAGTGTGCAGTAGCAGCTGTAATTATTATGTATTATCACTGTTTATCTGTATATACAGTTTAAGACACTACTCATAAACATATTTAAGAAGTAAATCACAGAAGCAGAATGATGGTTTTATCTGTTTTCTCTCAATCCATGTAAATAATTGGTGTAAAATACAGTTTTTCATCTTTTCATGGTCATCAGATATGACCCATTTGGACGTTCAGAGGCTCCGTAGTGAAAGTAGAAATACTGTTATGAACCAAAATTTTAAAAAAATAAAGTAACATTGTACATTTTGTCATTTGCTTTTGTTAATTTCCCTTTTTTACTTGCCGATTTTGTTTTGTTGCCCTTTTTTTTAAAATAAAGTCCCTTCAAATTACTTTGTTTTGTTGCTTATTTTGTTCCTGTTTCTTCCTATTTAGTTGGTTTATTATTAATTTTTGTTAATTTTATGCATCACTTTAGCGTTTTTTTGTTCATTTTGTTGCTTATTTGATCTTTTTGGCTTTTTTTTCCTTTATTTTTTATCTTTTTTTTTTGCTTATTTTTACACATTATTTATTATTTTGTAGTTTAGAGTGTGGAAATATTTTGGAAATTTAGAGGTAGAACATTTAAAATCATAGTCATGGATAAAATAAAAAAATCTAAAGAAATTAATTATAATATTATCCTCTATATTTTATGTTTTTTCTGATAAATCAGGTATTTTCCTATGTTTAATTCACTGATCATGTAGATGTTCATAAAAGCTCTGATTAAAGTTGAGGGATATTATATCAAAAATGAGAAAACTGAAGAAAAAGGGCCTTTTTTTTTTTTTTTTAGCAAAATATATAAAAAAAACTGAACATAAACCCAGTGTCCATCCACTGTCATTGATCCAACTCCATGGGTTTAACTGGTGAATCAGTGTCGTAGAAGATGGTGTTTCCATGGTAACTTGATGGGTTTATAAAATTTTTCTTATATTTTATATTTGTAGCTTATTTTCTTCATGTTGCTTATGGTTTTTGTTAAAATTTTATTCATGTTGTTCATTTTAGTCATTCCCTTGGCTTTTTTTTATTCATTTTCTACCATGTTTTCTATTATTTTGTACATTTTCTTGCTTGTATTTCTTAATTTTTCTTCACTATTATTATACAATTGCTGTTTTGTTTTTTGTTTTTTCATTTGTTGCCAATTTTAATATTTTTTTCCTTCACGTTCACTGCAGCGCCTCTGAAATTCCAAATGGGTCATATCTGACGACCATGAAAAGATGACAAACCGCATTTCACACCAATTATTTACACATATTGATAGGATTAGTAGATCAACAGGTATCAGTGGGTGTTTTTGGTCACTGGTGGATATTTGGGTCTTTATGTGTTAACATTTTTGCTGTACAATTGCTGTTCTTTTAATTTGTTGCAGATTTTATTTTTTTCTTTCAGTTTTTTTCAGTTTTCACATTTACTGTGGAGCCTCTGAACGTCCAAATGGGTCATATCTGATGACCATGAAAAGATGACACACTGTATTTTACACTAATTATTTACACGTATTGACA
This sequence comes from Sphaeramia orbicularis, assembly GCF_902148855.1. NCBI lineage: Eukaryota > Metazoa > Chordata > Actinopteri > Kurtiformes > Apogonidae > Sphaeramia > Sphaeramia orbicularis. The sequence continues at coordinate 15,437,616 of NC_043961.1, read as the reverse complement.
GAATTGATGGATCAACAGGTATTACACAGTTTAGATCAGTAGATGGTTTTGGTTGTTTGGGTCTTTTAGTGTTAAATTTCAGAGTGAATAATTTTAATAATTAATCTGTAGTGTGATTAGCTGCCTGCATCAAATTCAAATCCTTAATCCTAGCCTACAAAATTCTCAGTGGGTCTGCTCCTACCTACTTAGATGCACTGATAAATGCTTATGTTGCCCCACGACCACTCCGCTCGTCTGGGGAACGTAGTCTGGAGGTCCCCAGACCTTGTACAAGACAATCCAGGCTCTTTTCATGGGTCGTTCCACATTGGTGGAACGTTCTACCGAGCACTAGCAGAACAGAGGCGTCCCTGCCTGTCTTCACGAAGCTCCTGAAGAGACCCAGCTCTTCTGAGACCACCTCCTGTCCTAGCGCTGTCAGACATTCCATTTTAAATATTTTAATAAGGTTTTTAAACGACACGGGCGACACGGTGGTGCAGTGGTTAGCACTCGTGCCTCACAGCAACAAGGTCCTTGGTTCGATTCCAACACCAGTTGATGGGGGGTGGGACCTTTCTGTGTGGAGTTTGCATGTTCTCCCCGTGTCTGCGTGGGTTCTGTCCGGGTACTCTGGCTTCCTCCCACCATCCAAAGACATGCACTAATAGGTTAATTGGTTAATCTAAACTGCCCATTGTTATGACCCTGGGTCATAATTTGTCTGTTTATAGGTACAGTCTACTCTCGTTATACCGCCAACTTCCGTTCACGGCCAAATTGGCGGTATAGCGAAAATGGCGTTACAACGGGTTGCGTCCATAATGTGCATGTCTTTACTATATGATGTCTATGCTGCCTCCGTTAACCCCTTCTAATTGCGTTTCTAAATAAATCTTGATTCTGTTATGTTGTAAGGCAGGGATCGGCAACCTTTAACACTCAAAGAGCCATTTCGACCCGGTTTCCACGGAAAAGACAACACTGGGAGCCGCACCTCGGAGGTGCCACGGCGGCGCACCTCGGAGGTGCCGCGACGCGACGCTGGCGGTATAACGGTCGGGAAATCAATGGTATAAGTGTTGTTTGTGCATGGAATTGGGCTGGCGGATGGCGATAAGCGGAAATGGCGGTATAACGGCGGGCGGTTTAACGAGAGTAGACTGTATATGTGTTTTCTGTTTAGTGTGTGTGTGTGTGTGTGTGTGTGTTCTCCCCCGTCCTGTAGGTGTGCTGTGCCCCTTTTGTGTCTGTTTGTTTGCAGGTTGCTGATTGGTGGAACAAGATTGACCGGCCCCTTTAAAAATGGCCCTGGAATCCATTTGGATTTGATATTGTAGCATTTGAGAGTCTGACACTGGGGGGATATCATTTGTATTTTTATGTAATTATTAAAATAATTGTAGGCAGATATATTAGGTATGCAAATAAGACCTTGTAACAGTACACTGATTTGAGGTACCAGTTTGCCGAGAAGTTATGTTTATTTGTTAATTTATTTTGTTCTTTTTATGTTATAAAAGATATGTAGCTTTCTACATTATGAATATGTAAGGATTGTACATATTGTAAAGCTTGAAATATAAATATGAATAAAATTTTGTTCAAAAAAAAAAAAAAAAATGGCCCTGGAGCTTCCATCCACGCTCTCTCTTGCCTCCTGCCAGCTTCCAACCCTGTGTTCGTGTGTGTGACCGTCAGTCTTCGTGTGCTAGTGTAAAATTCGATTGCTTGTAATTGTAAATTGATGTTTTTTTTTTGTAAATCGATCCTTTTTCTGGTAGGGGAGGTCAGCTCTTTTGTTTTCACCTTTTCTCCTGTTTTTTGGTTAGGGAGTTAGGTAAGTTTGCTGTATTTTATGTCATGCATTTATTTTGAGTAGGTAAGTTAGTTTAAACTTTACAGAATATATTTTGTTTGTTGTTTTAGCCGATCCCTCCCCTAACCCTTCCTTAGTTGTTTAGGAAAAAATAATTGTAATAAACATTGTAAACTTTAGTTTTGACTGACGTGTGTGCTTGGGAGCTGGGAGGGGACAAATTGAGCACATTATGTTCGCCCTGGTGAACCCCTAGGCCGGGGCGTAACACCCATAGGTGTGAATGTAAGAGTGATTGTTTGTCTCTATATGTTCAGCCCTGCGATGAACTGGCGACTTATCCAGGGTGTACCCCGCCTTCGCCCCTATGTAGCTGGGATAGGCTCCAAGCGACCCCCGTGACCCTAGTGAGGATAAAGTGGGTTCAGAAAATGAATGAATGAATGAATGAATGAATAAGGTTTTTCCCAGGATCATCACAGGTTTTCCCAGGATCATCTCTGGACCTGCTGCGGTGGTCCTGCCTCTCTCCTGCCTTCATCGTCATCACTCACTTATCCTCAACTGCATCCATGTGTCTCCCCTTACTTCCCCCCTTCTCCCCCTGTCTCTATCTCTATCGCTCTCTCTTTTTCTTTTCCTTTACGCTCTCTCTTTAACCCCAGCTGGTCCTGTCAGTCGTCCATCCTCCAGGAGTCTGGGTCTGCTCCAGGTTTCTGCTGTTAAAGGGAAGTTTTTCCTTCCACTGTCACCAGTCACTAGTGTTTGCTCCTGGAGGATTCTGTTGGGTTTCTGTAAACTGGCTTAGAGTCTGGTTTAGACCAACTCTATATATAAAGTGTCATGAGATAACTTTTGTTGTGATCTAGTGCTATATGATTTTTTTTTTTTTAAATATTTTATTAGTGATGGTTAACAAGACAATGTGGACAGAAAAACAACAACACATAAACAAAAGGAAACTCAAACAAATAAACAAACAAAAAATAACAACAATGACAGAGTATTGACAAACAACAACGTCATATTACAATGAAAAAGATCAGAAATGTAAATGGCAATATGATAATAATAATAATGATAACATGATGATAATGAAAATAATAAAAATATTACTTTCTAATCCAAAAAAAGAAAAGAGAAAAAAAAAAAAAAGCAAGTGGGGGGGGGGGGGGGGGGGGCTTGGTTGAAGAGAGAAAGAGGGGAGGGGAGAGAAAGGGGAAGAAAGAAGTGTAGGTGGGAATGAAGGGGAGCAGGGATCCTGGTTTGTCTGTATGTGGAGGTAGAGAGAAAGAATGAAGTTAATGTGGATGATGTCAATTAAAAAATGTTTGTCATGGGTTGGATGTGGTCTGATATGTGATCCTGTACGTGGCTGTGGTTTTGGTTACTGCTTTGGTACGAGTTCTGGGTGGACTTTAGATAGTTTGTGAATGGGTTCCATGTTTCCTCAAAGGCTGATATATTGTTTGTTTTGTAGGCTGTTATTTTTTCTATTGATATGTGTTCTGAGAGTAAATTTGTCCAGTGGGTGATATGGCAGGAGTGTTTGGATTTCCAGTTTTGAAAAATGATTTTCTTGGCGATGGTCAGAGAAATTAGTAATGGGTTATTGTGTTTAGTTGGAATTGTAATGTGCGTCAAGTCCCCCAGCAAACAGAGCATTGGGGATGCTGGGATTCTGCAGCCCAAGATACACGAGAGTGTTTCTGTGACTGTATATAAATAAAATTTGATTGATTGATTTGATTGGTTTTCTCCTGTAAGTCGCTTTGGAAAAAAGCGTCTGCTAAATGCATAAATGTAAATGTGATTAATATGTATTCTAAATGTAACTAAATACAGTTTTTCCACATTTCTACTGTGAATATGTATATTCCGCTGCTCTGTTACAACAGCCTTCGACTCTTTCCTCATTTTTCCACTGGTCCTGAGGGAAACGTGCTGATTGGTTGATTCATGATTCCTTCCACCTTTTCCTCGTCTAATGCCACCTGTTATCGTCCCAGAGGATACGACGCCTGCTCTATTCTTACTCCAAACTACATTTGCAGTAATTCTTGAAATAATACCAGCAATTTAGACTATTAGTATTATTACTATATATTGTTGTGTTATCATTATCATAGAAATTATTTTCCCTCTCACCCCCCCTTCCTCTCTTTCATTGACTCTCCCCCTTCCCTTTTTTGTTTAGTTGCTCTTTGTTTGTTAGCTTTTTCATTGTAATATGTTATGTTGTTGTTGCTTGTCATTATTTCATTGCTGTTTGTTCGTTTATTTGCTTGATTTGTCTTTTGTTTGTTATTTTTTTTCTGTCCACTACGTCTTGTTAACTGTATCACTAATGTATATATGTATTTTTTAAAAATCTCTATATAATAATAATAATAATAATAATAATAATAATTATTATTATTATTATTATTATTATTATTATTGTTATTATTATTATTGTTATTATTATTACAATAATAATAATAATAATAATAATAATAATAATAATAATAATAATAATAATAATAAGAAGAAGAAGAAGAAGAAGAAGAAGAAGAAGAACAACAACAACAACAACAACTAAATAAATAAATTAATAAAGAAAAGAAAAGAAAAGAAAAGAAAAGAAAAGAAAAGAAAAGAAAAGAAAAGAAAAGAAAAGAAAAGAAAAGAAAATCTGTTGTTGAGATGTAGAAAACAGGCCAAACAACAGGTCTGGTTAAAGGGTTTCAATGTGAAATTTTATTGAGAGTTCTTCCCATCTCACAGAGATCTGTCGGAATATTAATACAATGGTATTACAGTACTAAAGTAACAAACTGCAGGTTCAATAGAAGAAAAGCAAAGAAGTAGAGACATCATCTTCAGATAAAACAAACCCTTTAAAGACAAAGCACTGAGGTTGAGGATGAGGCGTAAATGCAAACAGAATGACACGCTGAAGCCCCGTCGTCATCAAAATAGAGGCTGAAACATGACGGACGCACGCATCTGCACCCGAACGCATCGTTTCAACACATCGCCTGTTTAGAGCCGCATACGTACATGTACAGACGGATGACGGATGTGTTAACAGGACTGTCAAACAGGTTCCACATTCACAATAATGTCATCTAAAGAGGATCACACCAGTGAAAGAACAGAATAACCTGTAAATAATGACGAGGACAAACTTTTCTCTATGTTTTAAAGTGAAAACAGTCAAATTACATGATGAAAATGTTTACATCTATAAACTATCCTTTAAAAAATGGGAATAACTGGAACAGCCTGAAATGTCTTAAGAAAAATAAGTACAATTTTAACAATATTCTACCTCAGTTTATCATTTACACATGTACATTACAACCTACAGATCACAGTGGATCTACAAATACACTAAACATTTAACAACAGACAGAATACTGGTACAAATACACTTATTTCTTTGAAGACATTTCAGGTTGTTCATATGGTTTCAGATTATTCACATTTTTTGGTGAGAGGATAGTTTCTAAATATAAACATGTTCATGTATTATACACTCAACAAAAATATAAACGCACCACTTTTATTTTTGCTCCCATTTTTTCATGAGCTGAACTCAAAGATCTAAAACTTTTTCTATGTACACAAAAGGCCTATTTCTCTCAAATATTGTTCATAAATTTGTCTAAATCTGTGTTAGTGAGCACTTCTCCTTTGTCCTTTGCTGAGATAATCCATCCACCTCACAGGTGTGGCAGATCCAGATGCTGATTAGACAGCAGGATTATTGCACAGGTGTGCCTTAGGCTGGCCACAATAAAAGGCCACTCTAAAATGTGCACTTTTACTGTATTGGGTGGTCCAGGGGGGTCAGAAAACCAGTCAGTATTTGGTGTGACCACCATTTTCCTCGCATAGTCTTCTTCATGAATTCTCTGAAACACCTTTGGAGATGGCTTATGGTGGAGAAATGAACATTCAATTCACAAGCAAAAGCTCTGGTGGAGATTCCTGAAGTCAGCATGACCATTGCATATTCCCTCAAAACTTGTGACATCTGTGGTATTGTGCTGTGTGATAAAACTGCACATTTTGGAGTGGCCTTTTATTGTGGCCAGCCTAAGACACACCTGTGCAAAAATCATGCTGTCTAATCAGCATCTTGATATGCCACACCTGTGAGGTGGATGGATTATCTCAGCAAAGAAGAAGTGTTCACTAACACAAATTTAGACAGATTTGTGAACAATATTTGAGAGAAATAAACCTTGTGTGTACACAGAAAAAGTTTTAGATCTTTGAGTTCAGCTCATGAAAAATGGGAGCAAAAACAAAAGTGGTGCGTTTATATTTTTGTTGAGTGTACATATTATAATAGAACAAAATACATTTTTAAATTATTATTTATTATTTTCACTACTTTATTATTTATTTCTAATAGTACTTTCTACTGTACAATTGCCTGTTTTTTTTTCACTACTATTTTTATTAGTCTAACAGCCCGATGAATCTTGCTCTCCTCAGCCATCAGTCTGAATGATTTGATATTTGTTGTGGAGCATCTCTGGGGTAAGGTCTACCAAGTTTGTTCAAAGAACTGGGAAATATTAATTTCTGATTTTTTTTTTAATGAATTCTTGAAAAATAAAATCCTCATTGGTTGGACACATTTCAAAGTGCTATAACTTGAAAGTAGTTAAAGATATCGATATAATTACTATTGGCAATAGATCAGAAGTCACATATGGGCTTTCATTTGGTGCCATGACCTTTGACCTTGAGTGACCTTGAAAGGTCAAACCCCAGGTCATCTATGTCCAGACTTCTATAAACTTCTTCTCCAAAACTGTCAGCCAGAATCAAATGAAATTCACAGCAGAGGCTCCTTGGGGTAAGGTCTACCCAGTTTGTTCAATAATTCAGAAATATTGATTTTTGATTGTTTTATGAATTTTTGAAATTTTATATTGGTTCATAATGGGACACGTTTTCAGAGTGCTATAACTTGAAAACACTGAAGATATTGATATAAAGTCACACATGGGCTTTCATTTGGTGCAATGACCTTTGACCTTGAGTGACCTTGAAAGGTCAAACAAATGTTAATTAATGTCTTTAACCCTTTCATGCACTGTGGTCACTCCAGTGGACAGTTCTTCTCCAGCTGTTCTCTTGTATATTCTTAAGTTTCGTTGTTTTAGTTCCATATCAGCCAACACAGTGGACACTTATGCAACATCCTATAATACACTGCAATTCATACCATTATTCTAACTTTGCTGTTCTTGATAAACCTGATCTGCAGTGATATGTTTAAGTGTAAATCAGTTGTTATTTGTTAGACAAAAAGAGTTGTTTTTTGCATATTATATGAGGTAATAACTAGCATTAGAGTATGGTAAAATGTGAGAAAACATCAAATTAGCAGCCTTAAAAATGTTTTTATTTCATTGTTTTCATTTTACTTTCTGATATATGGTTTTAAATAGATATTTCTTTACTTAAAAAATTAAATGCATGGACATTTTTGTAACACCATGAAAAAAAAAAAAAAAACTCAATCGCAAATTTTTTTTTTATGCCGAAGGAGGTATAAAACACTCCAGAAAAAAAAAAAATCTTGACTAAGGTTCTCATAATTCATGCATGAAAGGATTAAATATGCCATTGGACTGCAGGACTCTTGGTGCTATTTTTGCTATTGTTATCACTATGTTCTTTCCTTTTTGTCTTGTCATATTTCTTATACGTGTACATTCGGTGTACTGGAACCGTAATTTCCCTAAGGCTCCGCTCAAAGGATTAATAAAGTTCTATCGAATCGAATCAAATCAAATCTAATCCAATCTAATCTAAAACAAAAACAAACACAAAAATTTGCAGTTGTCATTATTTATAGGTTATGATAATAGTATTTTACTGGTCTGATCCACTTCAGATCATATTGGTCTGTACATGGAACCTGAACTAAAATGATTTTATCTTCGTGTAATTTTTACATTTCACAAATTCATCCCAGGGACTGGATTGGACCCTTGGGTTTAAATGCCACACATATCACCTTCCGAATGCATATTTAAGAAAACTAAAAAAAAAACCAAAACTCTCTGCATAGCAAACCCATCTCATCTCTAAAATATCACCTACACACATCTATACTTCATCACAGGAACAGAAGAACATGGAACATGGAACATAGAAGGTCTTGTTTCTTACCTAAAGGTCAAACTGCAGCGTCGTTTCAAATCGAGGCAGAAACACGTCCTGTTGTCGTATTAAAGTTGCACGTCTAAAACAGTTTAATGGAGTTTATCAGTCATACAGTAGAGCACAGATATGGTTTAGACAGAAAAGATAGAAATGCTCCGGTCGGATTAGACAGAAAATGACCAAGGTTGTGTCTGGATGTGTTAATGGAAGCGTGATGCATCAAACACAGATCATCTACAGGGCTTTAAGTTCACTCGAAGTTCATATTTGGAGGATAATAAACTTTTTTTTTGTTTTTTTATAACATCATCTTTGTTCCTCCTGTCAAAGCAGCAAAGAAAGTCTTGTTTTTCACACATTAATTACATAAAAGAAATGAACAAAGACATTGAAGCGTTGTACATTCTGTGTTTGATAAGCCTGCCCTTTGTGGTGAAATTATTATCATTGTTATTATTGTTATTATTATTATTATTATTATTATTATTATTATTATTATTATTACAACAATCTGTATGTTCTGAAAAACCTGCTTGACAGAATAGAAACATGACAAGGCCAAGCAGCTCATTAAACCCTTGGGAGAGTTCATTTCAGCTGGTTTGTATCTGAACCCAATGTAAAGAAAACCTGAAAAAAATAAATAATATTAGTGTAGTTCATGCTCTTCGTACTTTAATATACAGCACTGCAATTAAACTTATCCACTTGGATTTATTACAGGTTGGGGTGTCAAACTCATTTTAGTTCAGGGACATTCAGCCCAATTTTTTAAACCTAATTTCATTGAACACACAATGACAATAAAGACTATTGTAATGGATTATATTATATTGTACTGTTATATTAAACTGCATTATATTGTATTGTACTATATCAGGAGTGTCCAGACTTTTTTTAAAGAGGGCCAGATCTGAAAATGTGGAGATTGCCAGGGGCCGGTGGTCCCTTCGGATGTTTTTTAAACAGTAAAAATTACATATAAAAGCGCTGTTCTACAACAATTTTATTTTCATTGTCACAATATCATTTTTTTAAATGGCAATGTAACCAAATCTAAGCCACTCAGGTGTGAACAAATTAAAAAAAAGACATTTCTGCCTTCCCTTCACAGCTGGAGTCAGATAACATAGAACAAACTGTGTGGAGTATCTAAAACATCCAAGAAGTTGATAAAAATCTTAACCTCACATTCATTTTAAACATGACTTATATGAGTAATCATTACTCATATATTACTCAGTAATGCAAAGTCTGTTAACATTTAAGATGAAAACATATGACTCTTACTCTTGTCTTTCACAAAATCATTCAGAAAGTAATATTTTGTGTCACATCTACAAGTACATAACACCAGCAGTTAGAGGCAACTAACCTGGCAACTTGGTAGCCTGCCCTGGTGGTGAATTCACTGAACTCCCAGGTTCACATGAAGAGTCACTGTTGTGAGTTTAAAGCAGCTTGAATTTGCTTCACTTTTTCGGAACGCTCACTCCCTGCTAGCTTGTCGTATGCATTAGCATGTTTTGTCTGCTCGTGTCTATTTACATTGAATTCCTTAAACAAGGCAACAGTTTCTTGACAAATTAGGCAAACACAATCGCCTCAATTTTCAGTGAAAAAAAATTGTAATGCCCATCTGTCTAGGAAGCGGCGGCCCTCACTGTCAACTTTCGTTTTTTTATTTACAGGCGCCATGGTTAGAAATTAGCGAAAGGGGTTCACGGCGAGGTCACAGAGCCAGATAGAGTAAGAGTGGTGCTGCCACCATGAGGTGAAAGGAGAAACTGCATTTTGAACCTTTTATGATTCATGTACTCGGTTCAACAGTCCAAGCGGGCCATAAATAATACATTCTAAAACCCAAGCTGTGGGCCGTAGAAAATCTGACCGCGGGCCGTGATTGGCCCCCGGGCCGGACTTTCAACTTGCCTGTACTATATTGTACTATATTGTACTATACTGTACTATACTGTATTATATTGTATTGTACTGTATTATATTGTAATGTGCCATATTATATTATAATGTACTGTAGTATACTGTACTGTATTATATTAAACTGTATTATATAATATTGTATAGTACAATATTGTACTGTACTGTATTCTATTGTATAGTACTGTACTGTACTGAATTACATTGTATTGTATTATATTGTCCTGTATTATATTGTATTGTACTGTATTGTACTATGCTGTACTGTATTGTATTGTACTGTACTGCACTGTACTGTAGTACATTATATTGTATTGTACTATATTATACTGTATTGTATTGTATTCTACCAGCGGGCCAGATCAGCAAAATAATGCACAACAGCCTATAAATAATGTATCTATATAGTTTTAGTTCAAATAAGTACAATGAAAGTGAAATGAAAATATTTACATTTCTAAACCTTTCTAATCCTTTCACAAAAAATGTGACTAACCACAAACACCTGAACCTTCTTAAGAAGAATAAGCACAATTTTAATAACATGATACCTCACCTTATCATGTATACATGTGAATTACAGATCACACTGATCTACAAATACACAAAACATGTAATAATAGGCAGAATATTGGTAGAATTTTGGAGTTTGACACAAAAATGAGTTTGACACTTCACTGTTAAAATCTTAAGTGTAATTTTTGGATTTTGTAACTTCATCCCCAGGGTCAGACTGGAACCTCTGGTGGGCTGCTTTAGGCCCGTGGGCCATATGTTTGACACCCCTGCTGTAGATAATCTGAACCTGATCTGACACCATGTATCGCTGTCATATTATGAACCTGTTATAATGACATATAATGTGAGTTATGACCTACAGCGATCTTCAGCGACTCCTACTGGTGAATGAGTTAACAGCAGATGAACCCAGTGACATCAGCAGTAGGATGGTTTCAAGATGGCTGCCCCCTGCTGGTGACAAAGTGAACAACAGTGAAATACAATCGAATTTTCTGATAAACCCAAGTGAATAATAAGTTTAAGCGCAGTGCCATATATGACCCAGGAGCAAAGAAAATACACCACAGTAATATTGTCCACTTTAAGCCCTTTAACATCCACCATTTTCATTCAACTTTTACAGAGGTTTGGGGAAGTTCTAGTATTAAAATACACACATTAGACATGGACGTGAACATCTAGTTCAGTGGTTGAAACGTGGCCAACTAAGTGTCAAATTATGCAGAAAGACACTTTCAGGAGCAAAACTGCAAAACCCAGGAGAAAAAACTAGTAATTATTTGCTCAAATTAAATGACGTTGGACTCGACAGTAATTTTTACCTCCGCCAAGGTGGTTATGTTTTTGCAGGCGTTGGTTTGTCTGTCCGTCCGTGTGTAAGATAACGCAAAAAGTTACGGACGGATTTGGATGAAAATTTCAGGAAATGTTGATACTGGCGCAAGGAACAAATGATTAAGTTTTGGTGGTGATCAGGGGCGGGGGGGCTGATCTGCCTTGGTGGAGGTCTGTGCTCTCCGACGGCTTTTCTAGTTAATCCTTTCATGATTGAATTATAGAGAAACAGGGATTCAGTTCTTATCTCGAGTCTGTGCATATCAATGGTTTGAATGTAGTTTAATGGTTAATATCATATTTTGCATTTATGACTGATTTGACTCATCAGTTGCCACATTAATGACTTGATAATGTATTAATATGACAGAAGCATTAGTAATCAGGTAATTAAGGTACTGCAGCGCGATAAACTACAATTAACACTATTAGTTTTGACTGCTTTTGCAATTATTATTATAATAGAAGCTCCAATAACTGTACAACATACATGAAAGGGCTGATAAATGTATTACCACACCAGTAGTCAGTGGATAATGACATGTAGCCAGGAATCGTGTTTTCCTCATTTTATAGTTTCATGTTTTTCACTTTTGGCCATTGATAGGAATAGTTCCAATGTCCCTGTATGTCAATGTCATGTTGTATCTGAATCAATCCCCAGTTGAATTTGTGAGGTTTTCAGGTTCTATTCTATGTTAGAGTCCTGTGGTACAGGCAAATTTGGAAAAGTTCAAAAAATTTGGCAAAAATTCAAAAAAATCGAAATTTCTGAAGACTGTGAACAGACTTTGTAGACATTGCCCCAAGGAAACTACTTAGAAAATTTGAAATGAATCCGACCGGTAGTTTGGTAGAAGACGATTGTTGAAATGTAGACATTGGCGACCTTGAGTTTGACCCTTCAAGGTCACTCAAGGTCAAAGGTCGTGGACCCAAATGAAAGTCCATATATGACTTCCTATCAATGATCAATAGGAACTATACTGATATCTGAAACCATTTCCATGTTATAAACCGTCAAAATATGGACTGACATAAGTAAAGGCAAATTTTTAAGATTTCAAAAATTCATCAAAAATTCAAAAAGATAAATTTCTCAAAACTGTCAAAACTCTTTATAGACATTGTCCCAAGGAAAATACATATAATATTTGAAATGAACCCGACCAGTAGTTTTGGAGACGATGATTGTTGAAATCTAGACATCAGCGACCTTGAGTTTGACCCTTCAATGTCACTCAAGGTCAAATATTATAATCCTATAATTATTTCAAAAATTTGTCTAAAATTCCAAAAGCAAAATAGTCCTGATGAAGCTACATATAACATTTGAAATGAATCCGACCAGTAGTTTCGTCACAGAAGATGTTTGAAGAAATTGTGAATAACGAAGATGGTGACGATGATGACACAACACCTTCAACGATAGCTCATAGTCTATTGGCCGGTGAGATAAAAAGGATGGACTTGGCCCCTAAACCCAGTTCCAGTGGTTAAACAGGTCATGGATGAACTGGTGGATGTTAAAAAGCTAAACCTAAATGGATGAAAATGAACCAGTTTCCATTGTCAGTGTGATATCATGAATTGCGTACAAATAAGACGCCATTTTTAATTGGCGTGTTATCTTAAGCTTCCCACGTGTATGTTCACACCATGTCAAATACCACATGATTAGCGGGTAGGGTTAGGGTTAGCGGTTACAGATATGTAAATCGGAAATCTTGGCGTACACTGACACGCGATCAAATGGCGTTGAATATCACGCAAAAGGATGAAAATGCAGTTTCATCAGAGAAGATGATGACACAACACCTTCAACGATAGCTCATGGTCTATTGGCCGGTGAGATAAAAAGGATGGACTTTGCCCCTAAACCCAGTTCCAGTGGTTAAACAGGTCATGGATGAACTGGTGGATGTTAAAAAGCTAAACCCAAATGGATGAAAATGAACCAGTTTCCATTGTCAGTGTGATATCATGAATTGCGTACAAATAAGACACCATTTTTAATTGGCGTGTTATCTTAAGCTTCCCACGTGTATGTTCACGCCATGTCAAATACCACACGATTAGCGGGTAGGGTTAGGGTTAGCAGTTACAAATATGTAAATCGGAAATCTTGGCGTACATTGACACGCGATCAAATGGCATTGAATAACACGCAAAAGGATGAAAATGCGTACATATAACACGCCAAATGCCATAAGAACTTTCGTGACATACAACACGATTTCATAAGATCAGTCTTCCATTGTCCACATCATCACATCGGTCAAACAGTAACTCTGAGGTCTACTCTTAGATTGTCTGTTTCATAAACCTACTGTTTCCTGTCAAATGGAACAGAAGCAGCAATTTCTATCCTGACAGACATGAATTAAAAACTATGTACAGCAACAACCCTATACTCATTAGTCTGTGGCCGTAGAAGCACAGATACTGTACGAACCGTCGTTTCCTCCCGGTTCTGTTCAATTCAACGAGGATCCGAAAGCGTGTAAAACTACTTTCTTTCTGCAACATTTTCCATCTAACATTCACGGAGCTACAAAATCAGCGAGCAGAGTCTGAGGCAGAATCCGTGGAGACAGACGCCGGAATGGGGAAACTGGGACATGAACCTGAGAAAAGGTTCATTTCTCAGCCGCAGATAAGAAATTCATCTTTGCGTGTTTATCAAACGCAGACATCCTGGAGGATTGCACTGGGCCTGAAAATAGGCAGATGAAAACGTCTTGGAATATCCTGTCACAACCGTCCCTCCATCCATTTCGGGATGCAAACGTCGCAGGGTAGCTGCTTATTCCAGAGCTAAACATGAAGGCATCAAGAGCTAAAAAATCACAACCAAAAATATCAAAACCGTCATGAAAGAGGAAATCTGCACTGGAACTGGACGAACACATCCTTTAGAGTTAAGACCTGTGAAGAGGACGGAAAAAGACAAGGATTAAACACGGAAAAACCAACTGTAAAATACATTTATTCAATCTGCACAGTTCCCTCTGGGTCTCCAGGGTACAAAACACTTTTATTGTGTTGTATCTAAAATTCTCTTTCATTGACTACACTGACCTTTAGAATATTTGGCTTTTTACAGTTTAGTCCAAGATGATCTGAGTGAAGTGGGAATATTCTAACATTGTCTCCACTCATAAAGACCCAAACAGCCACTGGTGACCAAAACCACCTACTGATCTAAACTGTTTAATACCTGCTGATCCACTAATCCTATTAATGCATGTAAAGAATTGGTGTAAAATGGAGTTTCTTGGCTGTAAATCATAATCAGATATGACCCATTTGGACATTCAGAGGCTCCGTAGTTACGGTGGAAACACTGTCATCTTCTACAACATTGATTCATCAGTAAAACCCATGGAGTTGGATCAATGACAGTGGATGGACACACTTGAGTTATTGACATCTTTGCAAAAAAGTATTTTTTTTCCAGTTTTTTTCTGTTTCCGATATAAATAACCTTAGAATTTACTCTAAGTTTTCATGAACATCTACACGATAATTGAATTAAATGTGGCAAAATACATGATTTACATCGAAAAATGCAAAATAAAGACAAGTATATTATCGCAAATAGTGATAAATCACTTAACCCATAAAGACACAGTGTTACTTTTGTGGCAGTTCCCAAATTAATAATTGTCCATATTGAACCTTCCTTAAGTGATTTATCACCATTTATTGTAATATTATCTTCTGTATTTTCTTTTTTTCAGTGTAAATTAGGTATTTTCCTACATTTAATTTACTAATCATGTAGATGTTCAGAAAAGCTCAGATTAAAGTTGAGGGTTATTATATATATCAGAGGTTTTATGAACATCTGCATGATCAGTAAACAAAGTATGGGAAAACACCTGATTTTCACTGAAAAAAATGCAAATGACAGAGGATATTATTATAATAAATGGTGATTAATCACTTAAGAAAGGTTAAATACAAGGCAGACGGCCAAGGCAGACGGCCATCCTCCAGGAGTCTGGGTCTGCTCGAGGTTTCTGCCTGTTAAAGGGAAGTTTTTCCTCGCCACTGTCACCAGTCACAAGTGTTTGCTCCTGGAGGATTCTGTTGGGTTTCTGTAAATTGACTTAGAGTCTGGTTTTGACCAACTCTATATATAAAATGTCAAGAGATAACTTTTTTGTGATCTGGCGCTATATAAATAAAATTTGATTGATTGAGTGATTTCATTGGTTTTCCCCTGTAAGTCACTTTGGAAAAAAGCGTCTGCCAAATGCGTAAACATAAACATAAATGCGTAAACATAAATACAGAGAAAAAAAAAAATAAAAAAATTTGGAAACTGCTACAAAACTAGCCCTGGGTCTTTATGGGTTAAAAGTCCGATTAAATTTAAAGGTTATTATATCAGAACATAGAAAACAGAGAAAAAGTGACTTTTCCAGCAAAAATATGTCTTTAATTGAACAGAAAAAACAAGCATCTTTATCCACTGTCATTGGTCCAACTCCATGGGTTTTACGGGTGAATCAATGTTGTAGAAGATGATGGTGTTTCCACGGTAACTACGGAGCCTCTGAATGTCCAAACGGGTCATATCTGATGTCCATGAAAAGATGAAGAACTGTATTTTACACCAATTATTTACAAATATTAAGATTAATGGATCAACAGGCATTAAACAGTTTTTTAGATCAGTAGAAGCTTTTGGTCACTACTGGATGTTTGGGTCTTTATGGGTTAAATATGGTTAAATATAGAGAAAAATTCATTTGGGAACTGACACAGAAGTAGCACTGGGTCTTGATGGGTTAATAAGTAACATAAGACCAATTAAAGCTTAAAGTTTAGTCACATGTTTCACCTGATGGTATTTGTTCCTCAACATAAAACTCATGTTTATGGTTGTATGCCTTTCGTTTTAGCAGAAGTGTCCATGGTGCGGGTAGATATTAGCGACATGTTCAATTAATAATGAGGCTTAGGGTATATCCCCAAATCCCCCCAATCCTTGGCTATATATAAATCTATCTACAATAATTGTTAGACAATTGATATAAACTCAATTTGAGCTACACAGACCTGACAGTGGCAGAATAATGGTCAGTGAAACAATATTTCCCCACAAAACTCCACCTAGTGAATGAAAATGACACTATCTGAACTCTGGAAGATTTATAAGTCGATTAATATGAACCAAATTTGATCTCAGTCGGCCTATTATTGGTCGATTTAAGTCCAAAAAAATGATTTTCAACTAAAGCGCCCCCATGTGGATGACTTATAATACTCATAGAGAAGCTGAAATCGGTAGGTTTCTTCCACTTGGGGTTCACTATGTTGGTTATCAAGGGAGAAGAAATCCAACCAAATTTGTCCTGGGTATCGTGTTCTGGCGGCAGTGTTCGGGGTAAAACTGTTACATCCCAGAAACTCAATTTCAGGACTACAAATATGTATAAAAATATATAAGGACGTATAGAAATAGAAACAAATAAACTTAAAAGCACATTCAGGAATAGAAAAATAGTTTAAGAAACATAGTTAAAAATAAACATAAGTATAAAAATATATAAAAAAATAAGAAAAAATAAATACAGTCTAGAAAATACAACTGCAAGAACATACAGACGCTCATTATAATGTAGAATAAACATAAAAACATGAGAATAAATATAAAGTGAACATTATCAGGTAATCAGAGTGATCTGAGTAATTCATTCATTATCTGAACTCACTTTATCCTCACTAGGGTCACGGGGGTCGCTTTGAGCCTATCCCAGCTACTTACAGGTGAAAGTGGGGTACACCCTGGACATTTCGCCAGTTCATCGCAGGGCTGATGTGATCTGAGTAATTTAAAATTTTTCTGCAGCTCTGAATATGTTCCAGTTTTCTTACTTCATGACGATAAACTGAATATTTTGGCACCAATCAACACTTTCCTGACAGTTTAGATCAGTGGTTTCTGACCTTTTTTGGCTCGTGACCCCATTTTAACATCACAAATTTCTGGCAACCCCAGACATTCCAAACAGAGACATTTTTTTGCTAAAATTAATTTGTTTTTGATCATGTAATAGTTTGCTATACTATGTTTCAAATAAAGGTTAATTTTAGTCGACATTTAGTCTATATAATGTATATGAGCCAACTCAAATCCCACCTCTTCGGATCATCATTCGAAAACTGACCGCCCGTTCAACCTCCTCCACTCTCACCTACCTTCTTTTGTGTGTTTTTCTTTTGTCAGTATTTGTCTCTGTATTTGTTCTTCGATTACCATTTAGTAGTAACTTCGTATCTGTTTACCCATTGGATGTATGTTTGTCCCTTGGTTGTTTATTGTAAAGCGTCTCTGAGTACTTAGAAAAGCGCTATATAAAACTGATGTATTATTATTATTATTATTATTATTATTATTATTATTATTATTATTATTATTATTATCATTATTATTATTATTATGGACGGGGGCAGTAAAGCCAGGTGTAGATTACTGCACAAAGTGAGGATTTGATTTTCCTTGGTCAGGATATGTACAGTCAGTCCAGCTTGGATTTACAAGGCTGACAATTAATACTGAACAAACAAGAACTCAAACTATGAATTATGAAAGAGCTGCAGCATCTGAAACCGACCATAATGAACATTTGACAGATAAACAGAACCACAGTGCTTCAGTTTCCAACTCAGTTTGTCATGTCTGTTATGAATTGGGATTGTCTCTGTCAACTCACCATATACTTTTTATTGGTTAGTATTTATTTTTATCAATTACTAGAAATTTCAGGCAACCCCACGTGGGGTCCCGACCCATAGGTTGAAAAACACTGGTCTATCCTTTAGTTTCCTATCAGCATAATATACCAAAAATCAAGTTCCATGGATCTTTTGTAAATAGTCAGCGTCCTTTATCATCTTCACATACATGCCTATATTCCCATACCAGCGAAGTAAATAAATAAATACATGTCCTTTATGTATTGGGATTATCTCTGTCAACTCACCATATATATTTTAGAAGTAAGCTTTTTATTTTATTTTTATTAAATACTAGAAATTACAGGCGACCCCATTTGAATTCCAGGTGACCACACGTGGGGTCCCGACCCCAAGGTTGAAAAACACTGGTTTAGACTAAACAGCTTATCAGTTACTTGAGAAAATGACAGATTAATTGACGCTGATTGCAGCCCTGGTTCTGTCCATAAACACTTGAAACTTCCCCGTCGGTTGGTTTTCTTTTTCTCCTTCAGAAACATGGCAGACGTCCTGCTTAAAAGGCAGACTGAGGACACGCCGTCCCTGAGCGGAGCCTACGTTTCCATCCCTTCCTCCTGTTTGCTCGGTGCAGTCTTATTTCAGCTGCAGTGTATGTATTTGAAGGCCTTGTTCAAACTATGGTGAAGCTGATAAACAGTATCAGTCACACGGGGGATTAGTTACCCACAGCGCACCCGTCCCACTGCTTCGCCGCTTCAGTCCAAATCTAATCATTTGCATTCTGGAGCGTGGTAGCGGAACTTACTGGACATCTTTGGTATGCGGATGGCGCCGCTGCTGGTGCCGTCGCCCCCTTCGGTCAAAGCTTTGATCTCGATGAGGTAGTCCTCCCCAGAAGGGATCTGCAGCTCTATACTGGACTTATTGGTTTCCAGTACTGTGGTCCTACCGGGCCAGTTCTGACGATACACGACCTGAAGGAGAGGACAAGTCCAAGTCCAAAACGTCATCACTGAGGCACAGATTATCTGAACCCTTTATCGTTGTAAGTGACTATTTTTGGTAATTTCCGAATACATTACAAAACAGTGACAGCAAGAGTTACAGTGAGGACAGTGAGGCAACAATGTCAGGTCCAATCTGCTCTAAAAGGTCTACGTACAACAGGGGCGTCAAACATGCGGCCCGGGGGCCAAAACCGGCCCGCCAAAGGTTCCAGTCCGGCCCGCGGGATGAATTTGTAAAAATGACACTTCAGATAGTAACAATCAAGGATGTCGAACTCGTTTTAGTTCAGCTTCCACATACAGGACAATGTGATCTCAACTAAAATAATAGCATCATAACCTATAAATAACACTGGTCAACAACAAATTTATTGTTTTGCATTTTTTTGACAGATTTTCTGAAAATGTAATTAAAACGTGTACATTTTGGATAAAAAAAACAACAAAACAAAACAGGTCATTATTTGCAGATTTGTATGTTTAAAGATGGAACGTGTTGTTAAGGGGCTCTAATATTAACCCTTTCATGCATGAATTATGAGAATCTTAATCAAGATTTTTTTTTTCTGAGTGTTTTTATTTCTCTTTAGGCATGAAAAAAACAATGTGATTGTTTTTTCTTTTCTTTTTTTTTTTTTTTTTTTATGAACCTATTTTTCATGGAGCTACAAAAATGTCCACTCAGCTGGACACCATGCGTTTAATTTTTGAAGCTCAGAAACATGTATTTACTGACATACTGTGTGAAAACTATTAAATAAAAGCATTTTTAACCTCCTGAGACCCAGCAATGCATGCTTGTCCTCTGTAGGGGACAAAAGTTTGAGAGTTTTACTTAAAAATGCTGTCCATCGTAAAGGACATTCCATTAAAAAAAACTAACTAAATAAAAATAACACTGGTCAACAACCAATTTATTGTTTAAGTTTTTTGAGCTGATTTAGGATCATTTTGGTGTGCTGAATCCAAAAATCACATTAATTTTGCTCAATCAGGTCAACTTTCTGAACTATGTTACATATTGGCTTTTTAACATTTTTGCTTACATTTATGGGCATTTTCACATCATATGATACAAAATTCTTTCGTATTTCTTGCAATAAACGAGTTCTGAAGATTTTACTTTTGCCAATTTACGATTAATGTTTTTTTTAATATTACAGGTGAATGAAATGGCTTCGACTAGAAGATCTTGCAAAAATAAGCCTGACGTATTCTGCTACATCTGCGCTGAATACACCATTGTACCTAACAGGAACCAAGTCACAAGTTTCATAAAGTGTGCTTACCAATCTTATTTTGGTATTAATTATTAGATTTTGTGAGAAGATCAAATTTTTCAAAATCAAATTAGCAAAAAAACCTGACCTGATTGAGAAAAACAGATGTCATTTTTGGATTTAGCGGTGCAAAATCGTCCTAATTCAGTTGAAAAAACCTAGACAACTTGCAAAAAAACATTTTTTTGTAACCCAGTGTAATGACTCCAAATTTTCTTAGTTTATTGTGAAAAACATAATATTACATTACACTTATAAATAATGACAAGTCCATATTTTTCTCTTTGTTTTAGTGTAAAAACTTACATTAAATTATGAAAATATTAACATTTACAAACTATCCTTTAAAATTAAAGTCTGAAAAACCTGAAATTTTGTAAGTAAAATTTTAATATTATACTTCCTGTTATTAAATATTTTGTGCCTTTGTAGATCCAATCCATAATATGTATGTATAAATGATACGTTGAGGTGTAATATTGTTAAAATTGCACATATTTTACTCAAGAAATCTCAGTTTTTTCAGGTTATTCACATCTCACAGTTTTGTTTGGATAGCTTGTAAATGTACATATTTTTCTAATAAATTTTTGACTGCACTAAAACAAAGAGAAAACTTTGGAGTCATTATTTACAAGTTATTATGCTATTGTTTTACTGGTCCGGCCCACTTGAGATTAATTTGGGCTTAATGTGGCCCCTGAGCTAAAATGAGTTTGACACCCCTGGTCTGTAAGGTCCACCTCTGCATGAACAGTGAGTGTACCTGCTTTGTTCGGTACCATGAAGTAACAGTACTAATGTAATGAATGATGTTCAAAGGGATCATGTGGATGTGGACAGGGGACTGGATCAGCACTGATGTTGGTCTAATGTTCTGAAAGTCATGTTCTAATGTTCTAAAATGCATGTGTTTTTGTTGTATTTTTTATCTTTACCTCTTGGATTATTATTAATATATATATATATATATATATATATATATATATATATATATTGCAATTTATGGGTAAGGAATCAAATATGGTAACCTCATTGATCTTGGTTTTCTATACAACAATAAAAAAGGAAGTAATAAAGTCTTGTTATGTCCTCCAATAACACACTAAGGTTGAAATTTTTGAATTTCAGAGTATTTCTATGTTATAGTCTCTGTTATAGTTATAGACGTAACAAATTAAGAAGGAATTAAAACAGGTTGTAGAAATCCACTCGATTTTTGCCAAAAAAAAATATAAAGATAGCTTTGCAGCACCTGGAGGGTTCAAATTCAAACTTTATGAACTATTAGGCTCCAAATACACAAATAAATGAACCAAAGACTAATAAAAGTGGGTTTAGCAAAATATGACCCCTTTAAATATTCTTCCTGTAGATTTTTTTTTGACATATGTGTCATGTTCTGACCATAAAACCACTACTAACTCTCATTCAGGAAGAAAAATCAGTCTTTAAACTTCAAGGAATATTGATTTGATGTTTATTATGACATTTATTACAATACAGTTGTTTTTATGGTGGCCAATGGAATGGAAAACCCTATAAGCTGTAGGTGTGATGTGTCCCTATATATATTTGTCCATATAGTGAACACAATATTGGGTTTGAAAACGAACAAAACATTTAATTAAAAACAATCTGCAGTGGAGTTTCACTGTCATCACCTGCTGTAAACAGAAGAGTGAAAAAAAGCCTCTTCTAATAGATTGCTATCTACAATATTTCCACCGGCCTTTCTGGCACAACTGAAGGAAATACAGTATATCAACAAGAACATGAGATCTGATGGTCTGTTCAGATCCATTTTTGTCTTTTCTTTTCAAAGTCAAGGTCAAATTGATTTTGTATAGTATATTTAAAACAACAAAAAGCAGCCAAAGTGCTGTAAAAAACTGTAAGTAAAAACACAAGATATGCTAAAACTATTAAAAATTAGAATTAATATAAGATATACTAAAATGTATCATTTTGTTTTTGCATCGCCGAGTAAAAAAAATTTACAGTTTTGCTAAATATACGAGTGGAAACAAGACTTCTAGCCCATTCTCTGGGCTCTGTTTTCAGGTTGAACATTTAAAAACCGATATGCAGTCACTCTACTGATCTACTCTGTGGTTTCCTGTGGGTTTTGGCTCCTGCAAATTTCATTAGTAACCTGTGCAAACCAGTGGTGGATGATGTGAAACAGGATTAAAGGAGAAATGAACCCCTTCCTAAACAGATTCTGTGCAACGCTTCAGTCATTTGATAATCCTCCTCATCTGTCTTTGGTTGGGATGTTTGACTCAGGTCTCACTGGGTTTCACTGTTTGTTTCTTTGTATAAACTGAAACCTTTGTGCATGGTTTTCAGCTGTGATATTATTAATGCACCTTAAACTCAATAATTGCACATTTAACATGTTATTTATCTCTGACAGTTTGCACAATTACCCATACACTGCACATTAATTTTAATACTGTATATATTTAGTAACAGCAGTTTATTACCCCGCCCCCTGAAGTGGAGATACGGCGTATTGTTTTTGCTTTAGTTTGTTTGCTTGTTTGTATTTTAACACTCTAGCAGCAAAACTATTATTTGAATTCATACCAAATTAGGTTTATAGATTTCCAGTGACACAGAATAGATCTAATAGCATTTTGGGAAGACTAGGTCAAAGTTCACATTTTTTATGAATTTTTTTCATTCTTTTTTTTCCTTTAATTATAATGGGCAAAATTTCAAATGTCTGTAGCAGCAAAACTATTGGTTGAATTCATATCAAAATGGGTTTATAGATTGCCAGTGACTTAGAATAGATGTAAATACATTTTGGGAAGAGTGGGTCAAAGTTAGAATTTTTCATGAAGTATTTTAAATCTTTTTTTTCCCCATTTACTTATAATGGGTGAAATTTCAAATGACTGCAGCAGCAAAACTATCGGTTGAATTCATACCAAATTTGGTTTATAGATTAGTAGTGACACAGAATAGATGTGGTTACATTTTGGGAAAAGTAGGTCAAAGTTCCAAATTTTGATGAATTTTTGAAATCTTTTTTTTTTTTTCCCATTTACTTATAATGGGTGAAATTTCAAATGACTGCAGCAGCAAAACTATTGGTTGAATTCATACCAAACTGGCTTTATGGATGAACAGTGACACAGAATAGATGTGGTTACATTTTGGGAAAAGTAGGTCAAAGTTCCAAATTTTGATGAATTTTTGAAATCTTTTTTTTCCCATTTACTTATAATGGGTGAAATTTCAAATGTCTATAAAAACATCAATGTTGTTTCAATTTACTCCAAACTTGGCACATATATAGAGGTAATTGATATGCTGACATCAGCTGGATCGATGCCAACATAAGCTACAATACATGTGAAGGGCGGGGTTTGTTGTATCTGGCACCACTTGTTTTGTTCGTTTTAATTTCCCACTTAATTCTTATTATTTTTTTATTCATCTTAAATTCTCTTGGTGTTCAGTGTGGACGGCAAAGTCAGGTTTTCTGTTTCTTTACAGTACACATGACAATAAAACACTTTGAATCTTGAATGTTGCAGGATTCATATCCATGTTTCACAAAGTTCATGTGATGTCGTTTGTCTCATGTTGCAGTGTTGTGGAGGTGCATAAAAAAAACTGCATAAAAAACACAAGTCTGATGAAAAACAGCCAAACTACATAGCGCACAGTATGTTTATTTGTTTTCTAATTCGCATATTGTGTGTAGAAACGGAAGACTGATGTTACTTTTTGCAAACTTATATGAATCTATGGATCAAAAATGACCTTGGTGACCTTTTATTTTCTATATCTTTGCAAAAAACATTAATTTCATGGTTCAGTTTCTGGGTATTCTTCAATTAACTTATTTTGGATCATCACAAATCCTTTTCTTTTCTTTCTTCTTTTTAATATCAGTAGTGTTGTATCACTCTACTAATGCACAGCATGGGTCAAAAATGGTCTGTTTTCATTTCCAATGTCATTTCATGCATGGCTGAGTATTTCTTTGCTATATCTTTGAAATAAGTGGGTTTTATCATTTAATATTCTAGGAATTGATTACATGTCTTATTGTTTATGACCTCGAAGTGTTACTTCTGTTTTCCCTTTATTATAGTGCATGTGTAGTGTAGTTTTAGTTCAGTTTTATTCAGTGTTATTATGTGGTCCAAATCACTGTTAAAACACTTATTTTATCAACATCAGCTGTAGAGTTTGTTTGGGTTGTTTTTGTTATATGTAGATGAGATGCATTCATACAAAAACTATACTGAAAGTAAGATACGTAATGAATGTCTAGAATTGCAGATGATGAAATGAACTGGTCTGATCAGATATACCCTCCTAACACCCATCAATGCATGTTTGTCCTCTGTAGGGGACAAACGTTTCAGTTTTACTTAAAAATGCTATCCATTTCAAAGGACATTCTGTTAAAAAATAAATAAAAATAAGTTAAACTAGAAAAGCACTCTGAGAGCGCAGACCTCCGCCAAGGCAGATCAGTGCCCCCCCACCCCCCCACCCCCCCGATCACCACCAAAATTTAATCATTGTTCCTTGTGCCAGTATCAATATTTCCTGAAATTTTCATCCAAATCTGTCCATAACTTTTTGAAAGATCCGGATCAGTCTTTGCCATTTGATAGAACACCCCATTGTAAATCCCTGAGTCAAATTGCATGAGATTTGCACAATTCCCCCATATTGTGATTTCCACCATAAATATTAGTCCCCTATTTATTTTACCTATATTTTAAGATTCCTTGACCATGTTAAACATACCATTAGCAACTGGATTCATAATTATATCCTTATTAGTTCAGTAGTTATTCACGAAAATCACATTTCTCGTAATGGCGGTTTTCTTCTGGATCTATCTCCTTAAGTATTAAAGCTACATGAAATCCGGTGGCATACTCCTGATGCGGAACTGACTGAGCTACACGATGGCGCTTGTCAGAAATTTCTACCTTTAATATTAAAGGCACAGTAGGCCAAAAAGTAAGGGCACCCCCATTTTTTATATAAATTGAGATAAAATCCGCCTTCTGGATCAGATCCGGATCAGCCTTTGAAATGTGATAGAGGACCCCATTGTCAATTCCTGAGTTAAATTTCATGAGTTTTGGTCAATAATTAAGCCAGATATTGGGAAACGAAAATTTTGGCCCCATTTACCACAATGTTAACGAAAATTTCAAAGTGATCCAGAATCCAGGATTTCTTCCGGATCACCCCCAAAAGTTAATCATTTCTTCCTTATCCCATTTCCAACAAACCCTGAAAATTTCATCAAAATCTGTCCATAACTTTTTGAGTTATGTTGCACATTAACGGACAGACAAACAAACAGACAAACAAACAAACCCTGGCAAAAACATAACCTCCTTGGCGGAGGTAAAAATGTATCTGGAAAAAAAAATAAAAAATGGGTGCATAATGCAGTTTCCAATCAAGACAATTATTCCATGTTAAAAAAGCTAAAATTTTCACTTTCCTGTGTCTCAGAGGATATGAAAGAATTACACAACAAAATGTCCAATTATGGGTCATTTTTAGAAGGATTTACAGAGTTTGAGCATTAAAAAAAAGTCTGTTTTTGGATGTGGTCATGAAATGTGGACTTCCTTGTTACACATTTCATCTGTTCATTCACATGCAAAAAGTTTTATTTCCATATAACATGTAAAACTAGACGCAACGATAGTATAGGTATAATATACAGGGTTCCTACAGGTTTATACAAGTTAAATCTAAGACTTTTTAAGACCTTTTTAAGACGACTTACAACAGAATTTAATGTCCATTTCACGGCCATACTGGCAAAAATTCATGACTCCTCGAGTTTGGGAAAATGTGTTCATTTACTCCATTGCTTTGATTCCCATTGTCCTGAGTCTTTTCTCACCGGTGGCTCCAAAGTTAGAGAAAATTGGTTCCTAATTTCAATATAAATTTTCAGGTTGTAGCAAGGTGAAACTGAGTCGACTAACGTTACTTTCTTTGCAGCTTAAACACATGTATTTAAACACAATACTGTCAACAAGTTTATGACAACATAACTTGAGACCTACCATATCACATGTAATACCTTTTAACCATATATACTCAGTTTTACCTGTTCCAACCTGATAATTACCACCGCCAAGGAACGGGGTTTGTTTGTTTGTCTGTTAGCAAGATAAGTCAAAAAGTTATGGACGGATTTGAATGAAATTTTCAGGAAATATGGATACTGGCACAAGGAACAAATGATTCAGTTTTGGTGGGGATCGGGGGGAGGGACTGATCTGCCTTGGTGGAGATCTGCACTCTCTGAGAACTTTTATAGTTTATATTAATATTAGGAACCAATTTTCACTAACTTTGGAGCTCCTGGTGAAAAAAGACTCAGGACAATGAGAATCAAGGTGTTGGAGTAAATATATATACTTTTATTTACAAATATATAGTTAGCTGGAAAAGCACTCGGAGAGCGCAGACCTATGCTCCCCCCCACCACCACCACCCCACAATTACCACCAAAATGTAATCATTTGTTCCTCATGCTAGTATCAACATTTCCTGAAAATTTCATCCAAATCCGTCCATAACTTTTTGAGTTTGACAGACAAACAAACAAAAAATCCTCATCTGTCTGTCCGTCCGTCCGTCCGTCCGTCTGTCTTATATTTCAACCTTTTTTTGGTGATACTCAGAAATTTTGTATAGTTATGGTTCTTTTCTGCTTTTTGATTTTTTTTTTTTTTAAATTGTCTTTTTTGTTTTGTACTAATTTTTCCATTATTTTTCCATAGATTTTTTTTATTTGTAGCAGAATTTCGCAATCATTTTCTGTAGATGTTATTATTTTGTGCTGAATTGTTAAAATCATTTTATTTTTTTTTTTTAATTTTGTACAAATTCCATAATTTTTTTACAGATTTCTATTTTTTTATTCGATTTCTGTCTGTCCGTCCGTCCGTCTGTCTTATATTTCAACCTTTTTTTGGTGATATTCAGAAATCTTGTATGGTTATGGTTCTTTTCTGCTTTTTGATTTTTTTTTTAATTTGTCTTTTTTGTTTTGTACAAATTTTTCCATTATTTTTACATAGAGTTTTTTATTTGTAGCAGAATTTCACAATCATTTTCTGTAGATGTTATTATTTTGTGCTGAATTGTTAAAATCATTTCATTTTTTTTTTTAAATTTTGTACAAATTCCATAATTTTTTTTACTTATTTCTATTTTTTTATTCGATTTCTATCTATCTATCTATCTATCTATCTATCTATCTATCTATCTATCTATCTATCTATCTATCTATCTATCTATCTATCTATCTATCTATCTATCTATCTATCTATCTTTTCAGTAAAACCATGTTAGAGGACCCATAATTAAAGGTGTCCTGTCTACATTCCCTACACGCTCTGGTGTAACACAGCCTCACAAAAGACTTATCATTAAATAAGCAGAGGCACATATCTCTGGAGAGTAAATGTTTGTGGAAAGCATAATCAAAAAGAGCGTTTTTCCACACAAATATGCAAAGTGGATCCAATATAATTCATTGTTGTCGTGGCTGGGAGAGGCTGAATTCCCTTTGTGGCATGACGCCTCTGGTTTTATCACCTGGAACAGATCTTTTAATTTTGAGAGGCCAGACAGGGCCAATCCATAATGCGACACTGGAGTGCTGAAGTCTATCTTTCCACCGCAATGAGAAAGCCATTTATTGGGATGACAGCTGCCGAGGCTCTATTTGTTTCCCCAGTTGTGGATTTCTGCTATTACTCTGACAAACTCACCTTGTATCCTGTCACCTCGGACTCATTTTCCAACGCTTTGACATGTTCCCAATTTAGAAAGATCTTAGAGTTGGTCAGCTTCCACTCGATGTTCCCCGGAGGCTGAATAGGTGCTGCAAGATATGTAATTACACAGAAACACGGTTCACAAATGAGTGAATAAATGAAAGTCATCAATAGAATTCTGCAGCCAGGCTTGATTGAATCATTGTGTTGTGGCAAAGCGATGTTTATGCTGTAAACGCTTCAACCTTCAAGTGAAGTGGAGTAAAACAGATCAAGAAAAACTGAAAAAAAAACCACTCTCCCTGATTAGCCTTTCATTAATGTGTGTGAAAAGACAGATAATAGGAGACGGACGACAAGTTCACCCTGAGAAAACACGAGACGAGTTTCAGAGAAGATTTAGAGGGGGGGGGGGCGTTGAGGACAAGTACAGCACTGTTTACATGAATAATAACAACAAAAACAACAACAACAACATCATAATATAGTTTTATATTGGGATAAATATCATTGGTTAGTTTGGTTTAAATTATTATCTTTGCTTCCAAAATGTCTCAGAGATGGTTCTTCCTCTAAGCAAATATTAATGTTTTTATCTCAAATCATCATGAACAGGACTTATCTAAGCACCTTATGTGGTTTGACTACACTTCCCTGTCGAACCACCCTAGATCAAATCACTGTTTTCTAGTGCTGGGCAGCGATTAAAATTTTTAGTTGCAATTAATTGTGTGGATTTCTGCGATTAATCGCGATTAATCACATAGTTATATTTGGGGGGGTTGCCGGCATCAACAGCGTGTATTGCCTTTAAGTGATATTTCAGACTGGAAGTACTCCGGTGATAAAAAAAAATAATTCCACATTGCAGTGCTTCCAAACAACTGTGTCCTTCTCACCCCCACCATCTGAAGACATTTAAAATGAAAATGTCCATGTAAAAGACCCCTACTTTTCTCCATGTTTATGTCCACACCAGTTTATTTCCACTTGTGAGTGACTGACAGGAGTCTTAAGCCCACTAATAAGTACTAATACTAATAAACCCAATAATATGTGATGTTCAGTTGTTCAAAGCAAGCAAAGGGGGCCCTCTAGTGGTCGGAATAAGTTGCACTAACGTATGTTTTGTCCTTTCGGTGTTACCGTAGTCAGTTCGGACATAAGAAGGAACTAACTAATAAAATAAAGACAAAATAAATCAATTAGTTATGTCTACTAATGATATGCATATTCACAGAGAATGCATAGATGTAATTATTATAAACTGAAATTGACTTCTAATACAACAATCACATCGTAAATAAGTAAAGGTTAGTTCAAAGGCTGGCATATTATACCTAAGCACAAGCAATGGATTTACATAAACTTAGCATGAGCCTGCATAAAGAATTAGCAACCCATCTGCGACTGCTAGCATAAATGAATTAGCTTAAACATGTTAATAACACATTGTAATGAACACATCCAAAATAACGTCATAAACATGTTTCTAACGACACGTTTGCATGTGAAATTATTTAGCAAACAACAGAATGACTGAAACATACAGGCGTTGAACTGCAGGAGTTAAAGTTTGATTCAGCATTACTTGGAAAGTTCGCTCACTTTTCTCCTCTCAGCTACACCTGCACCGGCGCTTGGTACGTGTGGAGCGCCAAAATAAAAGCATGAGTTTCAAAATAAGAGTCCGTATGTATAAATGAACTAAGACTTGCTTGAAAGGCAGAACAATAATAAAACGGCATTAACGTGAGATAAAAAAAAAATGTTGGCGTTATTCAATGAATGCGTTAACGCAGTAATAACGCGTTAACTTGCCCAGCCCTACTGTTTTCTCTTTAACTCACTGTGCCCTGAAATGTGTAAATGTGTTAATACTGTATGTTACGACCCTGAGGTTGTATATGAATGCGTTTCGTTTATTATGTCATCCCACACTGGCCTGTAGAGGGCCAGTGGTGTATGAGTGGGCATGTATTGGAAGTGTGTGTGCTTAAGTGCAGCTGGCTGTCCCAGATTGGAGGAACGTGCGTCCTGCGGATTGGCCAGCCTGGAACGCACAGTCCGGTAATTGGTGGAGAAAGAGGGAGTCCGGCTTTAAACTGAGCTTGATGACAGCCCAGCCCCGCTCCTCGACCTCGCCCTGCTCCCAACCAACGCCGCCAGTTTTGTTTGATGATTTGTGAGAGAGGGTGTTTCGGAGTTTTTGTATTTGATCAAATTGTAAATAGTTTGTAGTCACTGCAGCACATGTTAAGGGGGAGAAGTCTATTTTATTTTATCACGTTTTCTCCTGTTTTGAGTTAGGAGGCCAGGTTAGACCTGTGTGTTTTGGTTTCTTTATTTGGATTAGGGAAATTTAGAGTGTCTGAGTTGGTTTTGTTTGTTATTTTGCCACTGCTCATCTTAAAATAAATAAACTGCTGCTCAGCTTCAATTTAACATCTACTGTCGCAGTCTTCTTTGGGAGTGGGATTGGAGTGGGAGTCATTTTATGTTATGCCTTTTGTACCCCTAGACCAGGGCGTAACACTGTGCATTAACAAATCATTTCGTTTTTCTACAGATTTTTAAATTAGAAGTCTTTGTTTACAGTACTGTAAAGGAAGGAAGTTATCTAGAGTAGGTTGTTAGCCATTTTTTTTTCATGTTGTATCATGGCACAAAGTATCGGAAACAGCGCTACACTAACAGGCAATTCCAGTGGAAAAAATATTTTTTCTTTTTTTCTTTTTATTTTATTTCGAACATGCAAAGAAAATAAAACAAAACAAAGCAAATTAAGACATAAACAAAATAACATTTAAATGGACAGAATCTATCTTCAAGCACATACAAGTCTGAATTTTGCATGGTTGAAAAGGAGTAGGAAGAAGTATAAACTTATTTAATCCTACCCCTCAGTGCTTTTACACCTTTATCGTTAACTTTATACAGCAATCAGCCTATACTATTTCCCTAATTTTAGCATCGAACCACAACAATCCATAATATAGTCTATTTATTTATTGTCAATAAGCCTCAATAAATTTAAGTTGGACTTCTTCCCACTCTTTTTCAGGCATGTAAATGAAACTGTTGTGCTGTTCTTCTGTCTAAGATTGTTGCGACTGTTGATATTTGTATTATTATGCATGTTTTGCTTGTTCACATATGTGTTAAATTTCATTGCATGTTTGGAATAAATCACTAAATCACAAATAAAACAATTGTATGTGTCACCAATGAAATTCCACCAATGAGGTCGTCCGTGGCCTCGGACCCGAATGCAAACGCTGCTTTAAATCAGACCCAGAGCTACAGCTTAGCTTCAAAAAGCAAAGGTTATTTCAGTGGAAAAAGCAGCAGACGTTAGATAAAACGTGGCCGTGTGTGTTTGACTTACGTGGTTTCTTGGTGGTGATGTTGAAGACGGGGCTGGAGGGTCCGAGGCCGGCGCTGTTCTGGGCTCGGACTGAGATCTGATAGTCCGTGCTGCCCTTTAGGCCCGAGAGCCGAGCTGTGGTGTTGATAACCCTCACTCTGTCTGCATCACTCTGCCAAGAGCCGTTCTCCCAGAAGAGAACCTGGACCAAAGACATGGAGTCGTTACTGCAAACCTCACGCCTGACCTCACCTTTTCCCTTTTTACTACGCATTCACAGATCTATACAGAAGAGGAAACTGAGGCCGGACCGACTGCACCTCAAAGTCAAATCAAACATAAATGAGCTTCTACTGTACATGTCTTGCAGAGAGCATTTTCGCTGAGGGTTAGATTAGAAGATCGATACCACATAATACCTGGGCGTTAAATATGAAGCTGGAGCCAGAGGATGATTAGCTTAGTTTGGCATTAAGGAGGAAGGAGAGAACACTTAGTCTGGCTCCACTGAGAAGAAACACAAATCCACCTACACATCACGAATCAGTAATAAAGAGATCAAATTAAAATTATATCACCTTATTTTATCCTGTAATGACAGCATGTAATAATACTGGGAGGAATTTTCTTGAGAGCAGTGATCTCCATAGTTACGGTAAGTTGAAAAGACATTGGACCGAAATGAGTAGTATATTTAAAGGAGTGATATTTAGCTGCTTTTTAAAATGGAATTATGCATTTTCAAACATTTCCCTGTGGTCTATACACACTGTAAATGCTCTGCTTGGGTCTGAATTCTTCATTAATTCAACTCCACAGGTCCATCTTCAACCCTATTTCTGACTAATGACACCAGAAAGGTCATTTTGAGCGCTGGTCCTTTAAATGCAAATGAGCCAGTTCAAGCCCCACCCCCTTCAGGTTGTTGGCTGTGCTGCTCTGTCCTGTTCAACCAACAACTGAACATTTGAGGTAATCGCCTCTAAATTTGGACATATTTTCAGTATGAAGTACAACCGCTGCTGCTGACAAACAATTATGGTGTATTTGGAGAAATGTTTGTCGGACCTTATATGTGCAAATGTGGTGATGTAATTAGTTATAGATGTAACAAATCAAGCAGGAATTAAACGGGTTGTAGAAATCCCCTCGATTTTTGCCAAAATGAATATAAAGATAGCTTGTAAATCAATCCATGTAAATAATTGGAGTAAAATGCAGTTTGTCATCTTTTCACGGTCATCAGATATGACCCATTTGGACATTTAGAGGCTCAGTAGTTACCATGGAAACACCGTGATCTTCTACACAACCTTATATAAGCAAATGTCCTGACGTAATTAGTTATAGACGTAACAAATTAAGAAGGAATTATATACGTATAATATGAACTATTAGGGTCCAAATACACAAATAAATGAACCAAAGACTAATAAAAATGGGTTTAGCAAAATATGAGCCCTTTAAATGTTCTTCCTCTAGATTTTTTGACATACTTGTCATGTTCTGACCATAAAACCACTTGTGACTCTAATTCAGGAGGAAAAAATCAGTCTTTAAACTTTAATAAATATTGATTTTTATGTTTATTATGACATTTATCACAATAAAGTTGTTTTTATGGTGGTCAATGGAATGGGAAACCCTATAAGCTGTATGCCCCACCCCCTCCTGGTTGCTGACCGTGCTTTCTGTCCCATTCAGCCTTTTGTGTTCGTTAATACAACCAACAACTGAACATTTGAGGTAATGTCGTTATGTCGTACTCAGAGAAGTGTTTGTCAGAAGTCTTGACCTTATATGTGCAAATGTCGTGACACAACTAGTTATAGACGTAACAAATTAAGCAGGAATTAAAACAGGTTGTAGAAATCCACTGGATTTTTGGAATGAATAAAAAGATAACTTTGCAGCACCTGGAGGGTTCAAATTAAATCTTTTTGAACTATTAGTGTCCAAATACACAAATAAATGTACCATTTACCTCCTTCCTCATTTATGACAATCTTGTAGTGTTACTGAAAAGGCCTCTAGTGAACAAATTCCTCCCCCCTGTTAGATTATCTGTGTGTTGCATGTATCTAATTGTATACATTGGGTTTTTCAAGAAAAAAAATTATCACACTGATCATGTAGAGCACAGGTGTCAAACATGCGGCCCGGGGGCCAAAACTGGCCCCCCAAAGGTTCCAATCCAGCCCTGTGGGATGACTTTGCAAAGTGCAGGAGATATTAACAGCCAAGGGCAACAAACTCGAAAATAATAGCATAATAAAACCTAGAAATAAAGACTCCAAATGTTCTTCTTGGTTTAATATGAAAAAATAATCTGACATTATGCCTGATTTATTACAAAGATCATTAAACTCTGATATCCTTCCATCAATAACTTGAACAAATATGAACTACCTGAAATGTCTAAAGAAAAATAAGTGTAATTTTAACAATATTGTGCCTGTTTTGTGTCTTGGTAGATCTGTATAAATGTTAAGTTGAGGCATAATATTGATTAAAAAAAAAAAAAAGTTTTTATTATTTCTTCTTATTTTTCTTCAGAAATTTCATTTTTTTTTCAGGTTATTCACATCACGTTTTCGTTTGGGTAGTTTGTAAAATGTAAATGATTTCATAATTTAATGTTATTTTTTGCATATAAAAATTTTGAAGTTGTCATTATTTATAGGCTATTATGCTATTATTTGACTGGTCCGGCCCACTGGAGGTCAAATTGGGCTGAATGTGGCCCCTGAAAGAAAATGAGTTTGACACTCCTGATGTAGAGGGCTTCAAAACGCATGTATCAAATATGATATGTATAGGGTTAATGAAAACTTAATTATCAATATTCTACTCTATTTCTGCAGTTAGACCATGTTAAAAAATTTAAAAATTAGACCTTAACGTCTAACACAGTAGAAGAATTCATTGATGAAACCTACCTTAAAAGACTTCCCTATCTGTTCAGCTGCTGTGGGCCTTAAAACCACCGAGTGATAGCGTATCAGCAACACCACAAGCAACACTGGAAGTGAGGCGTAGAGGGAAGGGGCTCTTTACAATCTGTATTCATAGGGAGATCACTTATGACCCGAACACGACACAAGGAAACCAGACAGGGAAATGTCAAACAGATGGTTTGAGAGGAGGTACTTATTCAATTGGCTGCACACAGGTTTTGGGGATCTTGCTTGGGAAAGGCAGATTAGCAACAGGGCCTGGAGTTGCTGATAACAGATGCATCTGGGGTATGCTTTTTTTTCTTTTTTTTTTTTTACCGCCAGCGGTTTAATTATGGCAGTTTTACTGGCACTTGAGGAAAAAGCGCATACCTGAGAAGATGAAGTTTACAGTTTTCAGCAACACTTCTGCTAAGACTCTAAAGACGCTCTCAAAAGGGATGAAAGAAAAGGATCTGAAAAAGACTTCAGCTGTCTTGTTGCATCTTAAAGTCTTATGGAGTCACCGCCAGGAAAAAAACAAACACTAAGGCCTGAATGGAGAACACCACAACGCTTATTTGTTTGTCCTTTATGCATTTTATAAGTTTGAAGTTGGAAAATTCAGCGAACGAGGGTGGATTACTCAGCGTCGTCTACCAGGCCGATGCTATAATCTATATTTTAACAATAACTCCAGTGACTGAATGTGAAATGACGCTTGTCGGCTGTAACTAACCCATGCAGAATTATCACCAGATGCACTTTGCCTGGGCTCTGCAGAGCTGTAATGCAACTTTTAGTTGATTGCTCGGCTCTGTGGACAGCAACTCGACTGTATTTCACTCTAAATGCTCTTAGACTGTCATTTTTAGCCACAGCGGAGAGGGGTTTAATCGAAAAAGTGCTTAAACCTGAGCCTCATCCTCAGCATCAAATGACAGGCAGAGTTAGAGGCCAGCAGGTGAACATGGTGTGGTGTCTGCGAAAGTATTTTACACAGTGACGGAAACATAAAACTGATGATGTGTTACATAAGGAAGTTCACAGTAGGAGTTACAAAAGATATTTATCTAAATGATGATGATTACTTATTAATCACGGTTGCAACTATTGCTACTATCACCTCATTGCTATAACTTTTATCCTGTGATTATTTAAAAAAAAAGAGAAAGTATGTGTGTGTACAGAGTATATATGTATAATTATTATTATTTCTACTAGTACTTTCTAATGTGCTACTACTACTGTTTTTATCATTATTGTTATTGATATGTTCTTGTAATATTTCTGATATGTATACATTCAGTGTTGTGCTGCTACTGGAAACTTAATTTCCTGAGCTCTCTGCCCAAGGGATCAATATAGTTCTATTTTATCTAATGTAATGTAATGTAATGTAATGTAATGTAATGAAAGTGTTAAAAAAGATCATTCATTAATCCTCACCTACAGACTGTATATTGTCTGATAATTTATGGATTCTGACTATTATTACTATAAATTAAAGAACATCCACATGAAAATAAAAGAATAAGTAAACCTCTTAATGGATACAATGGACAGATCCTAGCTGACATCAAATGGAATAAAGATAAGACATAAAATGGACGATTCATAAAACTTTTCTTTCTCTTAAATGATTTGACTAACCTGTGACCTTCTCAGTTTGTGTTATAGTTACTATTATCATTAATCATTACTTATTAAATTACTATGTAAACTCTTAACACATGCTAAGAAACATTTGTTAACAGTTATTCAATGTATTATTGTGTTAATTAACTATTAATTGGTGCTGATTATTAATCTAATCTACTCTAATCTAATCTAGTTTAATCTAATCTAATCTAGTTTAATATAATCTAATCTACTTGAACCTAATTTAATCTAATCTAGTTTAATCTAATCTAATCTAGTTCAATCTAATATAATTTAATCTAATCTAATCTAGTTTAATCTAATCTAATATAATCTAGTTTAATCTAATATAATTCAGTTTAATCTAATATAATGTAATCTAGTTTAATATAATCTAATCTAGTTTAATCTAATCTACTCTAATCTAATCTAGTTTAATCTAATCTAATATAATCTAGTTTAATCTAATATAATTCAGTTTAATCTAATATAATGTAATCTAGTTTAATATAATCTAATCTAGTTTAATCTAATCTACTCTAATCTAATCTAGTTTAATCTAATCTAATCTAGTTTAATCTAATATAATTCAGTTTAATCTAATCGAATGTAATCTAGTTTAATCTAATCTAATTTAATCTAATCTAATCTAGTTTAATCTAATATAATTCAGTTTAATCTAACCTAATGTAATCTAGTTGAATCTAATCTAGTTGAATCTAATTCAATCTAATCTAATCTAGTTTAATCTAACCTAATCTAATCTGCTCTAATCTGCTCTAATCTACTCTAATTTAGTTTAATCTAATCTAATCTAATCTAATCTAATCTAATTCAGGAACTGAAGATGGATGGTGTGGATATTTTATTTCTGATATTTTTTCAGGTGCTTTCTGTACAACTGGTTTTGAGAACACACACAAAGGCGTAGGACTGACGGTGGACCTGAATGCATGGTCATGGGATAGTCCTAGTAAAGACATGCTCAAGGACACTGTGAAATGGAAATGAAAGGCCTGGCCGCCGGTGTTCAGTGGGCACCATGCATGAGGAGCTGCTGGGACAGATTGGCAAAAGTAGACCAGATCTGTCCAGACACTCCACAGCTGGAGCCAAAGCACCGGGATGGATCTGCATCTGTGACGGCTTCCACCGCCTCCCAGCAACAGACTGGACCTATTATGACTGTTAGTCTGCATTAATACTGTTAGTGAAGTCAGGGGTTTAGTTCAGGACCTACGTTCAGTCCAATATGACCTCAGACTAGTACAATAATAACAAAATAACCTATAAATAATGTCAACTCCAAACTTTTTTCTATTATTTCAAGTGAAAAATGTAAAATTACATTATGAAAATGTTTACATCTAGAAACTAAAAAAATGGAATAACATGAATAACCTGAAATTTCTTCAGATGATTAATATAAATATGAAATGTCTTACGAGAAGTGCAATTTTAACAATATTACATCTCAGTTTATCATTTACACGTTCTTTACAACTAACAGATGACAGTGGATCTACACATGCACAAAACATTTAATAACAGGCAGAACATTGGTTCAATTACACTTTCTTCTCATAAGACATTTCATGTTGTTTATATTTCTTCAGATTATTCACATTTTTTATGAAAGGATAGTTTGTAAATGTAAACAGTTTCATGTAGTTATACTTTTTTTTTTACACTAAAACAAAGAAAACGAGGCTTCTGCTGTCAGGGGTCAACACCAAGGGTATTAAAGCCCGACCGATTAATCGGGCCGATTATAGCGTATCACCAATTAATCAACATCGGCCAATATGTAGCTGATGTAGCCGATATATGAACTTTTTTTGCTGCGTGGAGATTCTGTCGCTCGCTGCTCCTGTGTGTGTGTGTGTGTGTGTGTGTGTGTGTGTGTGTGTGTGTGTGTGCTGCCAAGAGAATAAGAGGAACTTTAAAGCGAGTTAGTTTCACTTTCACTCCTGCTTGGACAATGACGCTATCACCCCCCCACACACAATCACATAATCACAGAGCTACCCCCCCTCTCCGAAAATCACAGACCCCCCCCCCCCCCCTCGTCTTATGAAGTATTCACCCACACACACACACCCATGTTCCTGCACTTCCTGTCTACCTCACAGTTTCATTCTGCCAGCAGGCCTGGGTGTTAACAGTGTAGGGGAGACTGGGGACAGTTGTAACACAGGTCAGTTGTAACTCTTGCAATTGCTCCAATCAAGAACAACTTAGGACTCACCTAATTCACTCTGCACATGCTCAGTTTAGTCCTTAGACCACATAAGAAGTTGTAGTGCCATGAGGCAGACACATCCAAATTTGTGAGTGAAAACATAATTGTGTGGTAAATGATATTTTTTGCTGTAATTATTTTTGTGATTGCATAGCTTGCGTTTAAAAGTTGTGTAAATTATATTTGTGAGATAAACAAAGATTTATGCAACTGTTTATCCACCTGTCCACAATTATCTAATATAAGATTATTATATCCTGTGTAGATCAGTGTTCTTATTTCATATATCGGCCAATATATCGGTTATCGGCCAATATTGGATATCAGCTGATATTTTGGATATCGGCTTTTTTTAGCCCCCAATATCGATATTGGCATCGGCCCCAAAAATCACATATCGGTCGGGCTCTAATGGGTATATCCCCGAAATCCCTCCAGTCCTCTGCTATATATAAATCTATCTGCAATAATTGTTAGACAATCGATATGAACTCAATTTGAGCTACATCGACCTGACAGTGGCAGAAAAATGGTCAGAGAAACAATTTCCGCCCACAAAACACCACTTAGTAGGGCTGCACGATTAATAGATTTTAAATCGAAATCAGATTTTTTAATTAGGAGGATTTTTAAAGAAGGGAAATCGTCAAATCGATTTAATCCCTGTTGTGTCTCCGAGCCGCACACCTCCGAGCTACCGTAGGCTCCTCCTCCTAACTGTGGGAGTGGTCTTTCACAGAAGTCCGTGTAATGACCACAGACCTTAAATCTGTGATGGGCTGCAGTAGTGATACCAATGTAAGCTGTGATCCATGCATGGATCCCCCAATTCAAATATAACTGCATGGGGATCACTCATCTGACATGGTCCAAGCAGACATGACTGATGCCTGTCACTGACTTACACTGGTAGAACTTCTGTGGGCCCATCACGGAACTTTTGGGGATTCCGTGAAACCATCACAGATTTGAGGGTGGGAGCAGTGCCTTGCCTTGCATTGCGGGCTGCTCACGAAAATGACATGCCGACTTCTGTTGTCTTTTGTAGTTTTACCCAAAAATTGAAATTGAAAATCAAGTTTTGGAAGAAAAAATCTCATTCATTAAATCTTTTTTTCATCCAAAACTGTACAGCCCTACCACCTAGTGAAAGAAAATGACCCCATATGAACTCTGGATGGTAGCCAGAAAATGGACATTTGGAAGACGATCAACATGAACCAAATTGTATCTCAATCGGCCAATTATTACTCGATTTATGTCCAAAAAACTGATTTTTAATTAAAGCGCCCCCATGTGGATGACTTGTAATACTCATAGAGAAGCTGAAATTGATGGGGTTCTTCCACTAGGGGTTCACTATGTTGGTTATCAAGGGAGAAGAAATCCAACCAAATCTGTCCTAGTTATCGACAAAACACCAAGGAGATCCG
The DNA here is from genome assembly GCF_902148855.1 of Sphaeramia orbicularis. Taxonomy (NCBI): domain Eukaryota; kingdom Metazoa; phylum Chordata; class Actinopteri; order Kurtiformes; family Apogonidae; genus Sphaeramia; species Sphaeramia orbicularis. Next base: position 15,397,928 of record NC_043961.1, on the reverse strand, counting down.
GTTGCGGTGTTTGGGGTAAAACCAATATTAGGGATGCACTGACATGACTTTTTCAGTTCCAACGCCAATACCAATGCTGGGGCCTTGCATGTCGGTCGATACCCAATACCGATCCAATATCAGTGTTGATTTAAAAAGCTACAAGCCTTACCTGGTGTGGTCAGGCTGAAATACCTCTGTTGTGACTAATTTATTTGAGTTGAAGTTTATATCAAAAGGATGCACTATTTATTTATTTTCAGACATTTCAGTCGATTGTTAATAATAAAAGAGTCATAACAAAGCTGATAATTATTAAGAGAAAATGCTTTAATTTAAGCAATTTCAGGAAGTGCTTCTATTTTGAAGTTTGTCAAAACAGGAAGTACCTTTAGAGTGTGTTGAAAAAAGAAGAAACTTTACACTTCTAGACGCAGAGTGGCAGTTACCTGTTTGTGTTCTGGATGCTGCAGCACATTTTATAATAAATGCTCAGTTTGAGAAGAAACTCGCCTGGTCATTAAACGGCCAAACTCCAACTACACTCCAACCTCCAAATCACTGAGCCCTTAGTTCGCTCCATGTTGCCTGCATGTGTTTGCAACAACTCCACTCAACTCTTGGCATGCATGACGTAGCCCATGTCACAAAAACTTTAAAGGGAAAGGATCGGTCTTACAGATCGGTCTTAGATCGGTTGTTTTTACAGAACACCGATCCAGCTAAAATGTTGATATCGGGGCCTGATATCCAATCCCCTAAACTCGATTTCGGGGATATAATAATCGGTAATTATTAGGCCTGTAATGGTACACGTACCGAACCGAACCGTTTCGGTGCACCCCTGTTCGGTTCAGTACACAGCTGTACCGAAACGGCACAGTATGATGAGAAAAAGAAAAAGGAATGAAAGATGTTGTTCAATGCGAAACTTTAAATCCATGCAAGTTTCATATGTACATATTGAAGGAGCACACATTGACCTGAAATATGAAATAGCAGCTGATATAAGGTTAAAAAAAACAACAAATATGATGTGAACCTGGAAGGAAGAGACTGAAGACCCTCCAGCATCAGTCCAGTCCAGTTTGGATCAGTTCAGGTTCAGGTGAAAGACAACAACGAGGAAAGAGACGTTAATAAGACGGACGTTGTTTGGCCCCTGGGAACTACGGTAGTTCTAAAACACTTACACTAGCTCTGTCTGTCTGTCTGTCTGTCTGTCTGTCCCGCACGCTGTATAGTAGAGGAAATAAATAGAACATTGAACGTATGTAAAGTTTCACTTTCGTTTCACGACAGCGTTCGTTACGTTAGTTATGGACCGCACCCCCAGGTATATAATTGTGCGCTCCCCCCTACCCCCCAGCTCCGCCAAAAAAAAAAAAAAAAAAAATCCCCCGTGCACACAGGCACACACAAATACACACAGTGTCCTAAACAGTTTGTTCTCTATCCTAAAATAAATAATTTGGTTCATTGTGTTGTCAAAGTTTCTCTTCAGTTTGTTTAAACTGAATACCAGTTTACCCTCTTGTTAATGTTACACTTCATGTGGAATTTTGTTGTTATTTTTATGCAGAATGTGAACCTACAGAACTGAGATTAGATTTTTCTTGTTTGTTCATAACTACCTTTCAGGGAAAAGTGCAAAACTAATGTTTAAAATACATTTAGTAATATTAATAATTTATTTTATTTTCTATTTGATTTGTAGCAGCAGAATTATATTATTCCTGTTTTTCTATATTCTATTGTCTCCAAAAATTGGGGGAAAAATGTTAAAAAATTCATAAATGCGTTAATAGACATTTTGAGGGGTTTTCTTTCTTCCCGTACCGAACCGAAAGAAAAAAAACGAACCGTGGCTTTGAAAACTGTAAACGTACCGAACTGAAAATTTTGTGTACCGTTACAGGCCTAGTAATTATGATGGTATTTTACTGGTCTGACCCACTTGACATCGAAGTGGTCTGTCTGTGGAACCTGAACTAAAGTAATTTTAACATCTTTGATTTTTAATATCTTCATAGTAATTTTTTCATTTTACAAATTCATCCCATGGGCCGGTTTGGAAACTTTGGCAGCCTGTTTTTGGCCCGCGGGCCGTATGTTTGACACCCCTGCTTTAAATAAATCACACAATGACAGGAGAGCCTGTAGGTCAGGGGTGTCAAACTCATTTTAGTTCAGGGGCCACATTCAGCCTAATACAATATAAAGTGAGCCGGACCAGTAAAATAATATAAATAATAGGATAAGAACTGATAAATAATGTCAACTCCAAAGTTTTCTCTATGTTTTTGAGTGAAAAAAGTAAAATTCCATCATGAAAATATAATGAAAAATCTACGAACCATGCTTGAACATAACATGAACCTGAAAATTTTTAAGAAAAATAAGTGCAATTTTAAAAATATTACGCCTTAGTTTATCATTTATACATGTGCATCACAACTTACAGATCACAGTCGATCTACAAATACATATGACATTAAATAACAGGCAGAATATTTTCAAAATTCCACATACTTCTATTAAGACATTTCAGGTGTTCGTATTTGTTCAGGTTATTAAACATTTTTGTGTAATTTAACTTTTTTACACTAAAACAAAGACGAAAATTTTCAAGATTTATAGTTTATTATGATAGTATTTTACTGGTTCTGACCCACTTTAGATTAAATTGACCTAAAATGGATTGAACATCCTTGATTGTTAATATTTTCAGTGTAATTTTTGCATTTCACTGATTCATCCCACGGGCCAGATTGGACCCTTTGGCAGGCCAGATTTGGCCCCCGGGCCGCATGTTTGACACCTGTGCTGTAGGTGATTGATTTACATGGAGCGTTTGGACCAGACATCATGCTTGGCAGAGTTAAGTCACTATTTGCAAAAGCACATCAGTGGAATCACCAAGGTCAGACCTGGGTGAGTATTTGGAACCAAATGTAATCAGTCCTAAAAAGACAAAAGTCTGTTGACTGTCATTGGGATAAAGCTCTGATGAACTGAACCAAACAGGATTTTCCACCGAGTCTGTCCTTTTTCTGGACTGAGTGGGAAACTCCATCATGAAGATAAAGAAAGTTGTGTTTGTGCTTTATTTCCTCTGCTGTGGGTCCCTGGTGTCCACAGGTGTGTGTGTGTTTATGTGTGTGTGTGTGTGTGTGTGTGTGTGTGGGGGGGGGGGGGATTGTCCTGTGTGAGACATAAATCCACTCTCAGAGTCCATTTGTTCCTAAAGTCGCTGCTTTTTTCTCTTCAATACAACAAACACTAAACTCTTTAAAGGAGTGATATTTTGCTTTTTTTAATAGAATTATGCATTTTAAAACATTTCCCTGTGGTCTACATGAACTATACAGGGTGGGGAAGCAAAATTTACAATATTTTGAGGCAGGGATTGAAAGACAGTGTATGACCAATTAGTTTATTGAAAGTCATGAGAATTTATTTGCCACAAGAAAATTGACATCATAGAAAATGTTTTTATTCTATGTGTCCTCCTTCTTTCTCAATAACTGCCTTCACACGCTTCCTGAAACTTGTGCAAGTGTTCCTCAAATATTCGGGTGACAACTTCTCCCATTCTTCTTTAATAGTATCTTCCAGACTTTGTCGTAATAGTTTTGCTCATAGTCATTCTCTTCTTTCCATTATAAACAGTCTTTATGGACACTCCAACTATTTTTGAAATCTCCTTTGGTGTGACGAGTGCATTCAGCAAATCACACACTCTTTGACGTTTGCTTTCCTGATTACTCATATGGGCAAAAGTTTCTGAAAAGGTATGGATAATAGTGTTAGGTATGATTATGACATCAGTATATGTTTGGTTTCAAAACAATTGACGTAGTGCCTGCTGAGAAAAAAAAAACTAAATGTTCATTGTAAATTTTGCTTCCCCACCCTGTAAATAAAAAAACTTGCAATAAATAAACTGTAAACTTCCTCTTCCTGTTTTGACTTCTTTCTTTCCGCCACTCGGGTTTAAAAAATGCATGGTATACCAGGTTTAAAGGCACTAGCAGTCAGTTCGGGTCACTGCCAAGGTTTCACAGTTTGTGCAGGGGAAACAACCGGATTGGGCCTCAAGGTTTTTCAGACCTGGGACAGCAGGGTTAACCCGCTGTTCACAGAGAAGCTGTTAACAACCGGTTGAGCTTCTGGGATTTTTTGAGTCCCCGGAGGCACAAGTAGCAAATTGCGCTCACGACAAGGTAGGGAACCCCAGGGGCGGTGGTTTCTGCCAGTGTGGAACATCTTCTCTGTACTTTCCTTTTGTTTAAAGGAGTGATATTTTTGCTTTTTTAAATGGAATTCTGCATTTTTCAAACATTTCCCTGTGGTCTACATAAACTGTAAATGCTCTGCTTGGGTCTGAATTCTTCATTAATTCAACTCCACAGGTCCATCTTCAACCCTATTTCTGAGTAATGACACCAGAAAGGTCATTTTGAGCGCTGGCCCTTTAAATGCACAAGTAACTTCAGGCCCCGCCCCCTCCAGGTTGTTGGCTGTGTTGCTCTGTCCCATTCAACCAACGACTGAACATTTTAGGTAATTGCCTCGAAGTTTGGACATATTTTGAGTTTTTACTACAACCGCTGCTGCTAATAAACAATTATGTCGTACTCTGAGAAATGTTTGTCAGAATTCTTGACCTTATATGTGCAAATGTTGTGACGTAACTAGTTATAGATGCAACAAATTAAGCAGGAATTGAAACAGGTTGTAGAAATCCACTTGATTTTTGCCAGAATGAATATAAAGATAGCTTTGCAGCATCTGGAGGGTTCAAATTCAAACTGTATGAACTATTAGGGTCCAAATACACAAATAAATGAACCAAAGACTAATAAAAGTGGGTTTAGCCAAATATGACCCCTTTAATGTTTTATTCCGCTATTGTCCGATGTAATTTTACGTGTTTCTATGCTTTTGTAAAATGTCTGTGTAGGTTCTCATTTGCCCAGGTCATCGTTCTTCTTGGTAGTTGTTGGATTGGTTTAGCTCTTTTGAAAAGGTTTTGTCTCTCATCCAGGAGAGTTCTTCAGTTCCTCAAAAGAGCTAAACCAGTTGAATGGAGAAGAACTACCAAGAAGAATGCCTTTGTAAAGCACTTTGAATTGCCTTGTGTATAAATGGTGCTATACAAATATATTTGCCTTGCCTTGAATAACCTGAAAAAAAAAAAGAATTTTTTTTGAGTTCATAGACGGTTTACTTTAGTCGACAAAGGTGTGGACGAGTGTGTCTGGGTCTTTTCAGGACGCAAAACTCTTAACTCTGGTTATATTTTCAAGCTGGTGGAAAGCTTTTGTAGTTCCAGCTTTTGTTTGTGCTGAAGGTCAGATCTGTAACACTGATCCATGCGGCGGTGTCTGTGTTATATCAGACTGGGCTGAAGACGACTCCAATCTGAACAAATACATGGTGTCATTGATCGGGTTTATCACTTCTTTAACCCTTTCATGCATAGTGGTCACTACAGTGGACAGTTATTCTCCAGCTGTTCTCTTGTATATTCATGGATTTTGTTGTTTTCGTTCCATATCAGCCAACACAGTGAACGCTTATGCATCATCCCATACACTGTAATTCATACCATTACTATAACTTTGCTGTTCTTGATAAACCTGATCTGCACTAACATGTTTCAGTGTACATCAGTTATTTGTAAGGAAAAAAAGTTGTTTTTTTGTTTTTTGTTTTTTTTGCACATTATCTCCATGAAACGAGTAATAATTAGCATTAGAATATGTTAAAATGTGAGAAAACATCCGATTTTATTTCATTGTTTTAATATCAATTTCTGATATTGGGTTTTAAACACGTTTCTTTACTTCAAAAATTAAATGCATGGACGTTTTTGTAACTCCATGAAAAAAAAAAAAACAACTTGATCACATTGTTTTTTGTTTTTTTTTCATGCCTATGGAGGAATAAAAACACTCAAGAAAAAAAATCTTAAGTAAGGTTCTCATAATTAATGCATGAAAGGGTTAATGATGAAGCTGATGGTGGATGCCTTATTTTATCACCCAGTACTACGTAATTAAAAAGGCTAAAGTATGACTGTTATGACCTAAAACCACATGTCTATCAGTGGAATAAGGGCACATACGTATCCTTATTTCCTCACGCGGTCACTCCCAATAATGTGCAAAAACCCTGTATAATGTGAATCGTGCAAAATCATCTGTTCTTGCAAAATTTATTCAACATTGATCAAACATAAATGCACTACTTTTACAGACTCATACACAGATAGCTGTACTGTTAATATTGGTAATATCATTAACCCTTAAAACCCTAATGTTGAATGAAACAGACGATAGCCATCTTTGGGGGGCATTTGGAAGGAGAAAGCTGAGAGGGGGGCGCTGAGGTGCAAATGGGGGGCGTTAGTGAGTGTTACACCTGACAATGCCGTTTTCCTACAACCAGCATGTTATCTCAATGGCGAATGTCCGTCCCTCGACAATTTGTTTTTAAAAGGGGGGAAAGATGTCTTGGGGGCGACAAGGAGGAGGGGCGTGTTACCTACGGAGTATTATAATGTCTAGCCACACCCTGTTGCAATTTTTTTTTCATGGGGGGGGGGGGCAGGAGGCTCATGATGATGTATGGGGGCGTTTGTTCAAAAAAAGTTGAGAATCACTATGAGTTGCCAAATCTTGTTACCATCTCCCATCCATAGATGGTGGACATGTGACCCTTCGATCCTAACCCATTTCGGAGCCGATTATTGGGACAAATTTACTCCTAACACACCAGACCACACGATAATCTTGTTGGATAATCTTATAAAACGTAAAGTGGGGTACACACATAAAGATAATCGGCCTGTTTTTGGGAGTCATATTTTGCTAAACCTACTTTTTACCTCCACCAGTTGGTATTGTGATCACTTTGCTTTGTGTGTTTGCGTGTGTGCTTGTTTGTTTGTTTGTGTGTTTGTTTGTTAGCAAGATAACTCAAAAAGTTATGGACGGATTTTCACGAAATTTTCAGGAAATGTTGATACTGGCACAAGGAAGAAATGATTCAATTTTGGTGGTGATGGGGGGCGGGGCAGAACTGTCTTGGCGGAGGTCTACGCTCTCTGAGTGCTTTTGTTGTGTTAGTCTTTGGTTCATTTATTTGTGTATTTGGACCCTAATAGTTCATACAGTTTGAATTTGAACCCTCCAGGTGCTGCAAAGCTATCTTTATATTCATTCCGGCAAAAATCGAGTGGGTTTCTACAACCTGTTTCAATTCCTGCTTAATTTTGTTCCATTTTATAACTAGTTATGTCACAGCATTTGCACACATATGGTCAAGACTTTCTGACGAATATTTCTCTAAGCACAACATAATTATAATTAACAAACATAATTAACATAATTAACAAACATAATCTTACTCTTTGTATATTCACAGACATCTGTATAGCAAGTTAGTTATTTCTGCATATAGCCTTACATATAGTATATTCACAAGATATGTGTATAGCAAATCAGTTACTTTTGTATAGCCTTAAGGATAATTATAACCACCCTTTATAGCCCTACCTGTACTTACTTCTCCCGTAACAATTGTACACATACTGCACAGAACTATTGAACATCCTATTTATTCATCTGTACATTCAATACTTAATATAACCATCTCATTTGCACTAGCTGTAAATAACTGCACTCATCTGTACATATTGCTTATCTGTACATACGGTATTTAACTGTATTATACTGCACTTCTGCTATTTGCACTTCTGATTGGATGCTAACCGCATTTCGTTACCCTGTATTTATACTGAGTGATGACAATACAGTTGAATCTAATCTAATCTCATCTAATCTAAATTGTTTATCAGCAGCAGCGGTTGTAGTGAAAACTGAAAATATGTCCAAACTTCAAGCCGATTACCTAAAATGTTCAGTTGCTGGTCATATTAATGAACTACAGTGGCTGAATGGGATAGAAAACATGGTCAACGATGTGGAGGGGGTGGGGCCTGAAGTGGCTCATTTGCATTTAAAGGGCCAGCGCTCAAAACCACTTTTCTGGTGTCATTACTCAGAAATAGTGTTGAAGATAGACCTGTGGAGTTGAATTAATGAAGAATTCAGACCCAAGCAGAGCATTTACAGTTTATGTAGACCACAGAGGAATGTTTGAAAATGCTGAATTCCATGTAAAAAAGCAAAATATCACTGCTTTAAGTAAAGGGTCCGAACACTTCCTCCACCTTGGACTATAATACAGTTTTATTTTCATATCTCAGTGGACCACCAGTAGAATTCTTTGACCTCTTGCATATTTTCCAAACATAATTACTGTCACTGGAATCTCCTCTTTACATGGGAGTCCTGGCGTTAATAGCTGAGCGGAGGGGGTGGGTGGTGTGTGTTAACAGGGTTGAGCTGATGCGCTACCTAATGAAGTTCCAGGTTCCAAATTAACTCGGGGGGGAAAAGCAGCCGTGTTCTTCTAACCGTAGCGTTTAATATCTGAGGCTGGACTTGGGGTCAGACTTTCATTTGGCAGAAGTGTAGCCAATGTCAGGCTTCAACTATGCCCATAACAAAGCAGTATTGAGTTTATGCCCGGCCTAAATCAAGCTTTTCTCTGAGTGTTCGGAGCTCCTCAAACCACAGGGTCAAATCAATAGAGCGGGGTTACAACAATAGAAGCTTCAATGTCCAATCACATCTGAACGAGTCCGGAGTTGTTCACTGTCGGAGGATAAATGGGCTTAACGGGACGGCTCCTGAAGTTAGGTCCAGTTTAGGCTGGTTTTATAATGGAGCTGGTCTGCACTGGGTTTCCATTATATTCAGGTACTAGGTTTAGTTCTGCTGATGAGATACTAAACCAGGTGTCCAATATAACACCTGTGGGTCAAAACCGGCCCGCTAAAGGGTAAAAAACAAAAATAAAACTATGTACGTAGGTTATTTAACCCTTATTTAACCCTACACTGCAAAAATCAAAATCTTACCAAGTGTATTTTTCTCATTTCTAGTCAAAATCTCATCACACTTAAAATAAGGCAAAATATACTTAATATACATCTACATGATCGGTGAATTAAATACAGGAAAATACATGAGTTTAACTAAAAAAATTAAAAGATGCAAATGGTGATAAATTGATTATCACAGGTTGAATATAAAGGAAGTCACTATAAAGAAAGATACTTGTACACTAGCAAAAATCTAAATCTTACCAAGTGTGTTTTTCTCATTTCTAGTCAAAAACCTCATCACACTTAAAATAAGACATAATATACTTAATATACATACATCTACATGATCAGTGAATTAAATACAGGAAAATACATGAGTTTAACTAAAAAAATTAAAAAAAAAATGCAGAGGATAATATTAGAGCAAATGGTGATAAATTGATTATTACAGGTTGAATGTAAAGGAAGTCACTATAAAAATAGTTGTACACTAGCAAAAATCCAAATCTTACCAAGTGTATTTTTCTCATTGTAGTCAAAATATCTCATCACACTTAAAATAAGACATAATCAGCGAAAGAGTAACTTGTAAGTGAGATATAAGAACTTATTTTTAGAGAATACATCTTGAAAATCTTATTTCAAGAAATCTTACCTAGATAATTTTCCCTTTTTCCATTGACAGATTTTTTTTTATTTTTTATTTTTATTAATTCACGATTTATTTATTTATTTATTGTTTAATTCAAGTAAGAAAATCTGCCAATGGAACAAGTGAAAATTTATCTTGGTAAGATTTCTTGAAATAAGATTTCCAAGACCTATTGTTTAAAAATAAGTTCTTACATCTCACTGAAAAGCTACTCTTTAGGTGATTATGTCTTATTTTAAGTGTGATGAGATATTTTGACTAGAAATGAGAAAAATACACGTGGTAAGATTTTGATTTTTTCCAGTGTACAACTATTTTTATAGTGACTTCCTCTACATTCAACCTGTGCTAATCAATGTATCACCACTTGCTATCATATTATTCTCTGTATTTTTAATCTTTTTTAGTTAAACTCATGTATTTTCTTATATTTAATTCACTGATCATGTAGATGTTCATTAAAACTCAGTACATTCAAAGGTTATTATATCAAAACTGAAGAAAAAATGACTCGTTCAATAAAATATATCATTAACTGAACATAAACCAAGTGTCTACTATCTTATGTTCTTTTTTTTTTTCATTTCACTTTTTATTTACTTACTTTATTTACTTTTGTTTATTTTTCTACATTTTTGTTGTTTTTCTTCAATTTTGTTTGTTTTGTTGCTCATTTTGCTGTTTTTAACTCAATTTCCATCAATTTCTTTGCACTTTGCACATGGTCAATACACACTGTCTTGTAACTAAAATAAATAAATACAAGAACGATGATATTTATCCTAATTTAAAACTATACTACTTCTCTGTGTCATTTTTTTTTTTTTTTTCATGCAGGAAGCTCCTGATTGGTGGCACCAGATGAAAAATAAAAATATAAAATGGCCCTGGATGCAGCTGCTCGGTCTCTCTCTGCTCTCTGTCATCTCCAAACACAGATCCTTTGTGGTTTTGGTCACGAGTTATCATGTTGTTCGTTTGTGTCTGTTGTAGTATAACTTGTAAACAGTTGTAAATAGTACTTTTTGTGAATTACTCCAATTTTCTGGTAGGGGAGAGTGTCTCTTTTGTTTTCTCATTTTTCTTCTGTTTTTGGTTTGGGGAGTTCAGATTAGTTTATTGTGTTTTATTCCTTGAATTTATTTTGAAGGAGGAAATTTAGATTTGGTTATGAAGAAGACTTTCTGTTTGTTGTTTTAGTTGAGCCCTCCCCTAACCCTAATCCAACAAAGTGGAAGTGCTGCTGGGTCTTCTTCTTGGTGATTATCCACAGGTGCTCTTTAGAAACTTGTGGTGTGTCTGGTTATTTAGAGTCAAAAAAAAAAAAAAAATCCGTATTAGCATGCTAGATTTAAAAAAAATATATCCAAGGCACACTGTAGGATTTGTGTAAAAATAAAATCCCTTTATTTATTTATGGCAGTCTTTAAAATACAGCCAACGCGTTGTGACCTCTGGTCTTCACCAGGGCTTTTTTCACTAGTGAGTTACACACCTTCATACAATCACTTTAATGACCTGAAGGAGGGAGGTGTGAGGGGAAAAAAAAAACATGCTAGTGAAAAAAAACCCTGATGAAGACTCCCTCTTTGAGTTGCTTAAAAATAAATCATTTGGACTGTAGTTTGGTCTGGCGTTTGTGCTTGGGAGTTAGGAGGGGGCGAGGAAAGCATATTACAGGGGTGTCCAAACTTTTTTTTAAAGAGGGCCAGATCTGATAATGTGGAGATTGCCAGGGGCCGGTGGTCCCTTCTGACGTTTTTAAACAGTAAAAATTACATATAAATGCGCTGTTCTACAACAATTTTATTTTCATTGTCACAATATCATTTTTTTAAATGTCAATGTAACCAAATCTAAGCCACTCAGGTGTGAACAAGTTAAAAAAAAAAAAGAAGACATTTCTGCCTTCCTTTCACACTGGAGTCAGATAACATAGAACAAACTGTGTGGAGTATCTCAAACGTCCAAGAAGTTGATAAAAATCTTAACCCCACATTCATTTTAAACATGACTTATATGAGTAATCATTACTCATATTTTACTCAGTAATGCAAAGTCTGTTAACGTTTAAGATGAAAACATATGACTCTTACTCTTGTCTTTCACAAAATCATTCAGAAAGTAATATTTTGTGTCACATCTACAAGTACATAACACCAGCAGTTATAGGCAACTAACCTGGCAACTTGGTAGCCTGCCTTGGTGGTGAATTCATTGAACTCCCAGGTTCACATGAAGAGTCACAGTTGTGAGTTTAAAGCAGCTTGAATTTGCTTCACTTTTTCAGAACGCTCACTCCCTGCTAGCTTGTCATATGCGTTAGCATGTTTTGTCTGCTCGTGTCTCTTTACAGTGAATTCCTTAAACAAGGCAACAGTCTCTTGACAAATTAGGCAAACACAATCGCCTCGATTTTCAGTGAAAAAAAATTGTAATTCCCATCTCTCCTGGAAGCGGCGGCCCTCACTGTCAACTTTCATTTTTTTATTTACAGGCGCCATGGTTAGAAATTAGCGAAAAGGGTTCACGGCGAGATCACAGAGCCTGATAGAGTTAGAGTGGTGCTGCCACCATGAGGTGAAAGGAGAAACTGCATTTTGAACCTTTTATGATTCATGTACTCGGTTCAACAGTCCAAGCGGGCCATAAATAATACATTATAAAACTGAAGCTGTGGGCCATAGAAAATCTGACCGCAGGCCGTGATTGGCCCCTGGGCCGGACTTTGGACATGCCTGGCATATTATGTACATCCTGGTTAACCCCTAGGCTGGGTTGTAACATTTGTCATTATTGTTTTGTATCCCAGACCCCTGTTAGAAAAGAAACACCTGAATTCAACGTGTCCACATACTTTTGTCCACACAGTTTAGAAATGACAGAAAGTCCTTAACTTTATTTTTCATGCAGATCAGACACAGTGTTGTCATTCAATATCTAGTGTTCACGTCAGGTCGACACAGGATATGAGCACGTATCAGCTGACTCACATTCATATTTGACATGAATACACACTTTGCTGTTGTCGCCGTCTTCACATTTTCTCGCAGATCATCAGCCGCTAAAGCTACAAGTGACACGTAAATAGGGCGACGTCAAGAAAGGGAAAAAAAACACCAAACAGTGAACCAAATTTCACCGGTGTATTTGCGGCGCTTCATCGTTACCCTACTTAAACACTCCGGTCTAACAGTAAAGTCGTTCCAAATACTTGAAGAGTTTGGAGTTTTGCCCTCTTTAGACGTCTTTCCCTTGTCTGCGCTCTTTGGAAGTCGCTGAAGTTGTGGCATAAAGCTCTACTCTGCTGAAAAAGTCAAACCACAGACAGTTTAAGTGAGTTCAAACCCGCCACTTTCCTCGCCTCCTCATACCTGACAATCACCGTACGAGGTGGGGGAGTCAGCGTCTGATTGTCAGCTCCGGAAAGTTGCACAAATTGTCTGACGCAGCTCGGTATTCGGCGTCGAAAAGCTGTGGGCGGAGAGGATTTGAGCAGCCGACGGGCCGATCTGCAGGAGAATAAACCGACCTTTGACCCCACCGTCCTGGACCGGTGTCAGGATGCATTGTCGCCGGCTTCAACAGAACACGGTGGATTCTGGGATTAAACACCTGACAAAACCCAGTCTCCAAAAATAGTCACAGAACTGTTTTTTTTTTTTTTGTTGTTTTTTTTTCGTAGTTGCTATGGAAGTCAAATTAAAAAACCAAAGCAGCAGACAGTCTGGGACGCTGGTTGGCATCGGGTGTCTTGAAATAATTACCTGTGACAGAATTTTCTACAGAATCCACACAATTGATGCTCAAATGGGTTAAATTAGAACATTCGCAGGCGGTATATGGAACTAATTGTGTTTGTCACTGTATGAATACGAATAAGGAAATACACTACATGGACAAAAGTATGTGGACACGATGATGTTTTTCTTCAGTTTTGTTCATCTTGTTGCTTAGTTTATTCTTTTTAACCTAATTTCAGTCCATTTTTTTGCACATTTTTTCACAGTATTTATTATTTTGTAAACATTTTATAAATTTTTGGTAATTTTTGTCATTATTTAATATGTATAAAACCTGTTATGGAAAAATATTACTCTACTAATTCGTCTATAATAAAGAAGGATAAGATCAAACGTTCAGTGTCAAAGAAATCACTTTATTTGGAGCTCCAGAGAAAGAGATACCCCTCAGACAAAGACTGAGACAGTCTGACCCCAAAAATACAAATCACCCTGTAGTCTTCTGTCTCCCATGAGAAAATTATGACGTGTGGAAAGTGTTTTGGTTAGTGTCAGGAACTTAGAGATAAGACCCCTGTGAGAAATGTTGGTTTGGCCTTCTACTGTGGACACAACACAAAAGAGGTCCAAACTGCTCTATAATACACAGTGACATGAATATATCTGAAATAGAGTTAGAAGCCTATATGATATATGAAATATATGAAAATATATATGAATATATATCGATATAAGTAATTTTAACATTACATACTCCCCCTTCTTGATCATTCATTGATCACTAAGAATAAACCATAACAAAAAGACCAATCACACACATCCATCCCTACACCCCCGTCAAGGTTTAAGTCAGTGGTTCTTAACCTTGTTGGAGGTACTGAACCCCACCAGTTTCATATGCGCATTCACTGAACCCTTCTTTATTAAAAAATACAATATGATTTTTTTCAAATTCAAGACACCGGCATATGTTTTACTGGTGCACAAAATGAACCGTGCATTAACATCCCTGTGCTCAGAGAACAAAACCAACACAGTGCATGAACTCACAACAAATTACATACCTTTTCACAAAGACATGACCTTTTTTAATACTACCACACTGAAATGGTTTTAATTTTTAACCTTATGTATTCCAATAATGAACTTATTGTATTAATGCTATTTATCATTTTTAACATTTAACACACACCCATCAACTAATTTCCATCAGGTTACAATAATAATGAATATTTACTGCAAATCAGTGTGACTTCTGCTGTTGTGTATATGTATGTGTAGGCCGCCAGGTCAACCCGGTTTTCGTTTCATCTCGCTCCGAACTTCCCGAACCACGCAATTTTGACATAAAAAAAAGATAATTGCATGTAGTGTAACAAAAAAAAGTTCTCGTTATACTCCTTCAGTATTTTTGTGATCGTTGTTTTATTACGGCACTAGTTCGGCTTTAGCGTTATACGATTTCTCCATCCGCGACGGTGCGTCGGTTGTCACATGATTGTAACTGACCAGTGCGGTGACCAAAAATGTAAACAAACACTACACATGGCTGCCTCCGTGGTTAACAGGAAGTAGCAAAAGTCATAACAACGATGTGGAAAATACTCAAATAATTCATCGTCAGACGAGTGGAAGAGATTATAAACACTTCCGGATGTGTTGTAGTGCTATAAGCAACAACAGTACACCGCGTATATTGGATGTCAATCAGAGAAAGAGTCTCTGAAGCCGTTTGTTTACATACACGGACCTAGCCCAACACACACACCCGACTAATGAGTCGAGTGTGTGTCTTGACCTCCGCCGAACCCCTGAGACTGACCCACCGAACCCCTAGGGTTCGATCGAACCCAGGTTAAGAACCACTGGTTTAAGTAGAGATTTCCTAAACCATCATGGAGGAATGCTTTTTCTTCCAGAGGACAGACTCTTAAGTAATCATCAAGCAAATGTATAGAAAACAGAGAGATTTTCATATTTACATGTTAACAGGTTTACCAAGTACCAACATAAACAGGCTCATCATCCGGAAAAAAAAAGTTGTTTAAGGAATATCTGAAATAGACAGTATCTGCAAACATGCCTGTGCACTTTCTGTGTTTCTGTGGGGTGCCCAATTCGACAGAGGTCATTGAGAAGTAGGAAAGGAAATTTTGCCATTACAAACCCATCAGACGAGGCGAAATCACAAGGGAGTCCTATGTTGAAATGTGCGGCCACAGCTACGCTAAGTGATAGCAGCATCCTTAGCAACTGACTAACGTTGCTGTTTCACATTATTCTGGCGAGATCTGACAAATCCTTGCAACAACGAGCAAACGAGTGATTATGTACATTTACTAAGTGAGTATTATGAAAATAAAATATATATTTCTCACTAGAAATGTAACCAAAACACACTTTTATGCAGAAACTAACTCAATATTGATGTTTTCACTAAATATGAGAGAAATGTCCACCATGTTTTTTTTGTTCCTGTGGCCCGAATCTTGAAAGTCACATGACTCAGACGCAAGCCAGTGGAAAAGAATGGGATAAAAAACTTGAACATTTTACAATTTTCGGGCTCTAATTGTGAGACTGACACGTTTTGCACTGTGGACAAATGTAGCTATTTCACATTTTGATATGAGACTGGGTTGATTTCGTTCTTTTCCAACAGGGGTCTGGGATACAACACAATAATGGCAAATATCATAATATAGTTTTATATTTGGATAAATATCACTGCATTGGTTAGTTTGGTTTAACCTGTTTAACCCTGACCATATTTTCAGGGGAAAAACGCCTAATATTGTATTTCAAATTTCATTTCATTTCTTGCACTTCAAAAATTCTATGTATAATCAAATATTTTAATGTGCGCTGTTTTTATTTTTATTTTATTGTATTTCTCTCAAATTTCATTTTATTTCTTGATGTATAATCAAATCTTAATGTATTTTAATATTGTATTTTTTCAATCAATGTGAAGCACTTTGGGCTACAATTTCTGTATGAAAGGTGCTATACAAATAAAGTTTATTATTACCTCCGCCAAGGAGGTTATGTTTTTGCCAGGGTTTGTTTGTCTGTCCGTTAGTGTGCAACATAACTCAAAAAGTTCTGGACAGATTTGGATGAAATTTTCTGGGTTTGTTGGAAATGGGATAAGGAAGAAATGATTACATTTTGGTGGTGATCGGGGGTGGGGGGGGCCCACGGGGGGGGGTGGGGGGGCACTGATCAGCCTTGGCGGAGGTCTGCGCTCTCTGAGTGCTTCTAGTTATTATTATTATTATTATTATTATTATTATTATTATTATTATTATTATTAAAAAGACATACCCAAAGTAAATGAAGAATTACTTCACAATAATAAGGTTCATATGGATGTTCTTGGTGTCTATGGACATTTACAGACCTCACAGAATCCATTCCCATTGTCTAAAATATTGTATCTATTACTATGCCTGAGTAAACTGTAACAAACTAAAAGAGAAATTGGAATTTTTTATCCTTGCCTGTTTTTTTTCGGCTGGATTGACGACGATATGCATAAATTAATTGTTCGTGTCGGAGTTTTTTAATAGTGTATATTTCACCCCACAAAGATTAAAAATCATGTTTGAACATTAAAGTTTGCACTAAAATACACTTTTGATGTACTTTTATTAACATTAGGGTCTAAACTTTGAGCAAAAGTTGAAAAAAACAACCATTGTCCTGATTTATTATATTTTTATAGTAGATGAATATTAATATAATTTTTTCGGCCCACGGGTGGGCTGATAGGGCTAAAGGGGTTAAATTGTTTTTTTTGCCTCCAAAGTGCCTAAGAGATGGTTTGGCCTTAATTTCTTTCAACATTGATTTTTTTTTTTTTTTTAAATCCATATCTATGATTTTAAATGTTCTACCTGTAAATTTCTAAAAATATTTTTCATGGTCTGACTGTAAATCATAATTTTCTACCACAACTAACCATCTACTGCCTTCACATCTCACTGAGGAAGAAAAATCTCTCTGCATTGAACAGTCAAATATGAGTCAAGTGACAAAAACATTAATGCAATAAACAAAACAATGAAAACTGTGCTTTTAGTTAATTGTGCTGGTGAAGATATTGAGATTCCCACTGGAGTCACAATCTGTTTTGAATAAAAATTTGAATTAAAAAAAAAAAAAAAAACATAGAGAAAACTTTGGAGTTGACATTATTTCTAAATTCTCATTCTATTATTTATATTATTTTACTGGTCTGGCTCACTTTATATTATATTAAACTGCATGTGGCCCCTGAATGAAAATGAGTTTGACACCCCTGCCCCTGAGGTATGTGATCAGATTAAATATGTGCCATTACAGAAGCAGAGGTGTTCCTGATAATAAGGATATGTCCTGACAGCGTGTGCAGGCTCATATGTTTACAGTGGAATTCAGAGTGTGTTCTCAGGCTGATGAGGTTCTGTCTGTGCTCGTCTGTACACTGTCCATCTGTGGTGTTCCTACAGAAAACACAGACACTGGATGATGTTAGAAGACCCACAGAAGCTGCAGCGCAAGCCAGATGTTAGCCAGCGCCGGTGCAGCAACGTGTTCTGCAGTAATAAAAAAAGATGAGGTTTAGATATATGAGTGTACGGGAGGGGGGTCAAAGTAAGTTTAGTTCAGGTTCCACATTCAGCCCAATATGACCTCAACTGGGTAAAATAACTAATAAAATAATAGAAAAAAAGACGATAAATATGAAGAATTCCATTTTTTTTCTTTGTTTTTGCATCAAAAATTAAAATTAAATGATGAAAATGTTCAAATGTCTACATTTACAACCATTCCCTCCACATAACCTGGAATTTAATTTGAAAAATACATGTAATTTAAATAATATTATGGAAAAAAAACATAATAGCCTATAAATAATGATAACTTTAAACTTTTGTCTTGTTTTAGTGCAAAAAAAATAACATAAAATCATGAAAATATTTCCATTTACAAACTATCCAAACAAAAAAGATGTGAATAACCTGGAAAAAAAAAAAAAGAAAGTTTATGATTTTAAATGTTCTACCTCAAAATTTCTAAAATATTTTTTGTGCTCTGGATAAAGTAACCAGTAAAATAATAGAAAAATAGATAAATATCAAGAGCTCCAATTTTTTTCTTTGTTTTCGCATAAAAAAATGGAATTAAATGATGAAAATGTTCAAATGCCTACATTTACAAACATTCGCTCCACACAGCCTGGAATTTGTTGAGAAAAATACATGTAATTTTAATAATATTATGGAAAAAAAGCATAATAGCCTATAAATAATGATAACTTTAAACTTTTGTCTTTGTTTTATAGTAAAAAAATAACATAAAATCATGAAAATATTTCCATTTACAAACTATCCAAACAAAAAAGATGTGAATAACCTGGAAAAAAAAGAAAGTTTATGATTTTAAATGTTCTACCTCAAAATTTCTAAAATATTTTTCGTGCTATGGGTAAAGTAACCAGTAAAATAATAGAAAAATAGATGATAAATATCATCAACTCCAATTTTTTTCTTTGTTTTCGCATAAAAAAATTTAATTAAATGATGAAAATGTTCAAATGCCTACATTTACAAACATTCGCTCCACACAGCCTGGAATTTGTTGAGAAAAATACATGTAATTTTAATAATATTATGGAAAAAAAGCATAATAGCCTATAAATAATGATAACTTTAAACTTTTGTCTTTGTTTTATAGTAAAAAAATAACATAAAATCATGAAAATATTTCCATTTACAAACTATCCAAACAAAAAAGATGTGAATAACCTGAAAAAAAAAAAGAAATGTTTATGATTTTAAATGTTCTACCTCAAAATTTCTAAAATATTTTTCGTGCTCTGGGTAAAGTAACCAGTAAAATAATAGAAAAATAGATGATAAATATCAAGAATTCCAATTTTTTTCTTTGTTTTCGCATAAAAAAATTTAATTAAATGATGAAAATGTTCAAATGTCTACATTTACAAACATTCGCTCCACACAGCCTGGAATTTGTTTTGAAAAATACATGTAATTTTAATAATATTATGGAAAAAAAGCATAATAGCCTATAAATAATGACAACTTTAAACTTTTGTCTTTTTTTTAGTGTAAAAAAATAACATAAAATCATGACAATATTTACGAACTATCCAAACAAAAAAGATGTGAATAACCGGAAAAAAAAAAATGTTCATGATTTTAAATGTTCTACCTCTAAATTTCTAAAATATTTTTTGTGCTCTGGGTAAAATAACCAGTAAAATAATAGAAATATAGACAATAAATACTGACAATTCAAAATTTTCTCTTTGTTTTAGTAGTAGTAGTGTAAAAAAAAAAAAACAACTTTAATTAAATGATGAAAATGTTAAAACGTCTACATTTACAAACATTCCTTCTACAAAAAAATAATGAATATCTGGAATTTCTTTAGAAAAAGACATGCAATTTTAAGAATATTATGCAAAAAAAAAAAAAAAAAAAAGAATAATAGCCTATAAATAATGACAACTTTAAACTTTTCTCTTTGTTTTAGTGCAAAAAAGTAAAATAAAATTCTGGGAATGTTCAAATGTCTACATTTACAAACATTCCTTTTGTAAAAAAAAAAAAAAAAAAAAAAAAAAAAAAAAAAAATTAACAACCTGAAATAAAAAAAAAAAAAAAAAAAAAAAAAAAAAAATAATAATAATAATAATAATAAAAAAATACTAATTAAATGATGAAAATGTTCAAACACCAATATTTACTAATATTTCTTCCACAAAAAATAATGAACACCCGGAACAGCCTGGAATTTCTATAGAAAAATACATGCAATTTAACAATATTATGCAAAAAAAAGCATAATAGCCTATAAATATTGACAACTTTAAACTTTTCTCCTTGCTTTAGTGCAAAAAAAATAACATTAAATTCTGAAAATATTTACATTTACAAACTGTCCAAATAAAAAAATGTGAATAACCTGAATAAAATGAAATGTTTATGATTTTAAATGTTCTACCTCTAAATTTCTAAAATATATATCATGCTCTGGGTAAAATGACCAGTAAAATAATAGAAATAGAGCCAATAAATACTGACAATTCCAAATTTTTCTCTTTTTTTAACTGAAAAAAACGTAAATTAAATAATAAAAATGTTCAAATGTCTACATTTACAAATATTCCTTCTGCAAAAAATAATGAATATCTGGAACAACCTGGAATTTCTTTTCAAAAATACATGCAGCTTTAACAATATCATGCAAAAAAGCATAATAGCCTATAAATAATGACAACTTTAAACTTTTCTCCCTGCTTTAGTGCAAAAAAATAACATTAAATACTTACATTTACAAAAAAAAAAAAAAGAAAAAAAAAGCAAATAACCTGAAAAAAAGAGAAATGTTCATGATTTTAAATGTTCTACTTCTAAATTTCCAAAATATTTTTTGTGCTCTGGGTAAAATAACCAGTAAAATAATAGAAATATAGCCAATAAATACTGACAATTCCAAAAATTTATCTTTGTTTTACTGAAAAAAAACAAAAAAACAAACTTAAATTAAATAATAAAAATGTTCAAATGTCTACATTTACAAATAATCTTTCTGCAAAAAATAATGAATATCTGGAACAACCTGGAATTTCTTTTCAAAAATACATGCAATTTCAACAATATTATGGAAGAAAAAAAGCATCATAGCCTATAAATAATGACAACTTTAAACTTTTCTCCTTGTTTTAATGCAAAAAAACATTACATTATGAAAACACTTAAACTACCCAAACAAAAAAGATGTGAATAACCTGAAAAAAAGAGAAATGTTTATGATTTCAAATGTTCTACTTCTAAATTTCTGCTGTTGCTGTTTTTTTTGTTTTTTTTTTACTAGATTTGAATTTGTCTGTTTTTATGATGGTTGTATTTTGTTGTTCTTGAATCTTGTGTCTTCATTGTTTTACTCATTTATTTGCTTGTTTTATGATTCGTGTACGGCACTTAGGCCTGTTGTAAAGTTTTTAAAGTGCTTTATAAATAAAGTTGGTTTGGTTAAATGAGACTGATGTTTAGAATGTGGAGCCAGTAATGGTTTCGTCTGTATGGAAATGTCTAATCACTATGGAATTATGTTTCTCTAGTTTATCTTTTTCTATTTAAATTCACTTTGTTTTGTTATTCTGCACACTTCCCCATCAACTGGGTCTGGAATAAAGTTTTGAATGGAAATGAATTGTATTAAATTTCAGCTGCAGGAGACGTTTCCGAAATCTGGTTTCCTCTCAGACCACTTGAATTACAATTTGCAGAAATGTAATTATGGAATTTTTGCCCAGCGACGCTAAAAAACTGCAAATGTCATATTTGATGAGATGCAGCAATGAAATGCCACCACGTATGAGGCAAATGTTCGACAAAGGCCTGAACAATGGAGGAAATTCTAGTTATGTCAATCCGTTCCTTAATTGACAACTCAGGAGACGTGTTATTCTACTGTAATCCTCGTATTTTCATGAAAGCAGCCGATGAAAACACTTAGAAAGAGCTGAAAAGTATATGAATTAAAGCTCAAAGACCGAAAAAAACACCAGCAATTACAAGACTATATGGATGTAATACCTTCTAAACTACTAATCCTATCAATACATGTAAATAATTGGTGTAAAACACAGTTTGTCATCTTTTCATGGTCATCAGATATGACCCGTCTGGATGTCCAGAGGCTCCGTAGTTACCGTGGAAACACCGTCATCTTCTACAACATTGGTTCACCAGTAAAATCAATGGAGTTGGATCAATGACAGTGGATGGAAACATTGGGTTTTATTTATATATATATATATATATATATATATATATATATATATATATATA
Source organism: Sphaeramia orbicularis (assembly GCF_902148855.1). Lineage (NCBI taxonomy): Eukaryota > Metazoa > Chordata > Actinopteri > Kurtiformes > Apogonidae > Sphaeramia > Sphaeramia orbicularis. Next base: position 15,375,725 of record NC_043961.1, on the reverse strand, counting down.
TATATATATATATATATATATATATATTTTAAACAATAAATAAAATGAACAAAAATGTATAAAATATTTCCAAAATAATAAATACTGTGAAAAAATGTGCCAAAAAAAAAAAAAAGCTAGTATTATAATAAATGTTGATTTGAAGTATTTTTAGGGGTTTGAAATCTAAAATAGATATGTCCTCCTTTTATTATATTTATGATTTTTGCTCATTTTTCCACAGTTGATGCAAACACATTCAGGTGGAGCAGGTTTTCTGTGAACTAAAGGTTGGTGGTTTGATTCCCAGCTCCTTTCCACATGTAAAAAATATGAACCAGAGTGAATACGACTGTATGAGAAACACTGTAAAGTCCTATATGTGTATAGAAACAGTAGAAAACACTATGTTAAAGTACTTCATTTGCATTTTGACAGATTTTGTGAAAATGTGATTAAAATCTGTAAAGTTTGGATAAAAAAACATGTTAATATTTGCAAATTTGTGTGTTTAAAGATGGAACTTGTTGTTAATGGGCTCTAATATTCCATAGAAATACCAATAAAGTGATGGAGACACTTTGTTTATGTTCCGTTAATGATGCATTTTACTGTAAAATTCACTTTTCCTTCATTTTTCATATAATAACCTTTGGATTTACTCTGAGCTTTTATGAACATCTACATGATCAGTAAAATAAATATTGGAAAGTGTGTGATTTTTACTGAAAAATGCAAAATGTAGAAGATTATATTATAATAAATGTTGGAGAAGTTTTAGGGGCTTAAAGTCTAAAATTGAATTTTCCTTCATTTCTATGAATTTTGCTCATTTTTACACAGTTGATGCAAACACATTCAGGTGGAGCAGGTTTTCTGCAAACTAAAGGTTGGTGGTTTGATTCCCAGCTCCTTTCCACATGTAAAAAAAAAGAACCAGAGTGAATATGACTGTGTGACATACACTGTAAAGTCCTATATGTGTAGAAAACACTATGTTGAAGTACTTCATTTGCATTTTATTTGAGAGATTGTCTAAAAATGTGATTAAAATCTGTAAAGTTTGGATAAAAAACCAAATTCATATTTGCAGGTTTGTGCATTTAAAGATGGGACTTGCTAACATGCTCTAATATTACCACAGAAACACAAACAAAGTGATGTGTTGTTAATTTTGACAATGGACAGATGGATGGAGACACTTGGTTTATGTTCCGTTAATGATGTATTTTACTGTAAAAGTCACTTTTCCTTCATTTTTCATATAATAACCTTTGGATTTACTCTGAGCTTTTATGGACATCTACATGATCAGTAAAATAAATACTGGAAAGTGTGTGATTTTTACTGAAAAATGCAAAATGTAGAAAATAATATTATAATAAATGTTGGAGAAGTTTTAGGGGCTTAAAGTCTAAAATCGAATTTTCCTTCATTTTTATGAATTTTGCTCATATTTACACAGTTGATGCAAACACATTCAGGCAGAGCAGGTTTTCTGAAACTAAAGGTTGGTGGTTTGATTCCCAGCTCCTTTCCACATGTAAAAAATAAGAACCAGAGTGAATATGACTGTGTGAGATACACTGTAAAGTCCTAAATGTGTAGAAAACACTGTGTTAAAGTACTTCATTTGCATTTTTTGATGGATTTTCTGAAAATGTAATTAAAATTTGTACATTTTGGTAAAAAAAACCCAACAAAAAACAGGTCATTTTTCGCAGATTTGTATGTTTAAAATGGAACTTGTTGTTAATGGGCTCTAATATTCCATAGAAATACCAATAAAGTGATGGAGACACTTGGTTTATGTTCTGTTAATGATGTATTTTACTGTAAAGGTAACTTTTCCATCATTTTTCATATAATAACCTTTGGATTTACTCTGAGCTTTTATAAACATCTACATGATCAGTAAAATAAATATTGGAAAACACATGATTTTTACTGAAAAATGCAAAATGTAGAAAATAATATTATAATAAATGTTGGAAAAGTTTTAGGGGCTTAAAGTCTAAAATTGAATTTTCCTTCATTTTTATGAATTTTGCTCATTTTTACACAGTTGATGCAAACACATTCAGGTGGAGCAGGTTTTCTGAAACTGAAGATTGGTGGTTTGATTCCCAGCTCCTTTCCACATGTAAAAAATAAGAACCAGAGTGAATATGACTGTGTGACATACACTGTAAAGTCCTATATGTGTAGAAAACACTGTGTTAAAGTACTTCAATTGCATTTTATTTGAGAGATTTTCTAAAAATGTGATTAAAATCTGTAAAGTTTGGATAAAAAAATAAATTCATATTTGCAGGTTTGTGCATTTAAAGATGGGACTTGCTAACATGCTCTAATATTACCACAGAAACACAAACAAAGTGATGTGTTGTTAATTTTGACAATGGACAGATGGATGGAGACACTTGGTTTATGTTCTGTTAATGATGTATTTTACTGTAAAGGTAACTTTTCCTTCATTTTTCATATAATAACCTTTGGATTTACTCTGAGCTTTTATGGACATCTACATGATCAGTAAAATAAATACTGGAAAGTGTGTGATTTTTACTGAAAAATGCAAAATGTAGAAAATAATATTATAATAAATGTTGGAGTAGTTTTAGGGGCTTAAAGTCTAAAATTGAATTTTCCTTCATTTCTATGAATTTTGCTCATTTTTACACAGTTGATGCAAACACATTCAGGTGGAGCAGGTTTTCTGAAACTGAAGATTGGTGGTTTGATTCCCAGCTCCTTTCCACATGTAAAAAATAAGAACCAGAGTGAATATGACTGTGTGACATACACTGTAAAGTCCTAAATGTGTAGAAAACACTGTGTTAAAGTACTTCATTTGCATTTTTTGATGGATTTTCTGAAAATGTAATTAAAATTTGTACATTTTGGTCAAAAAAAAAACAAAAAACAGGTCATTTTTCGCAGATTTGTATGTTTAAAATGGAACTTGTTGTTAATGGGCTCTAATATTCCATAGAAATACCAATAAAGTGATGGAGACACTTGGTTTATGTTCTGTTAATGATGTATTTTACTGTAAAGGTAACTTTTCCATCATTTTTCATATAATAACCTTTGAATTTACTCTGAGCTTTTATAAACATCTACATGATCAGTAAAATAAATATTGGAAAACACATGATTTTTACTGAAAAATGCAAAATGTAGAAAATAATATTATAATAAATGTTGGAGAAGTTTTAGGGGCTTAAAGTCTAAAATAGAATTTTCCTTCATTTTTATGAATTTTGCTCATTTTTACACAGTTGATGCAAACACATTCAGGTGGAGCAGGTTTTCTGAAACTGAAGATTGGTGGTTTGATTCCTAGCTCCTTTCCACATGTAAAAAATAAGAACCAGAGTGAATATGACTGTGTGACATACACTGTAAAGTCCTATATGTGTAGAAAACACTGTGTTAAAGTACTTCAATTGCATTTTATTTGAGAGATTTTCTAAAAATGTGATTAAAATCTGTAAAGTTTGGATAAAAAACCAAATTCATATTTGCAGGTTTGTGCATTTAAAGATGGGACTTGCTAACATGCTCTAATATTACCACAGAAACACAAACAAAGTGATGTGTTGTTAATTTTGACAATGGACAGATGGATGGAGACACTTGGTTTATGTTCTGTTAATGATGTATTTTACTGTAAAAGTCACTTTTCCTTCATTTTTCATATAATAACCTTTGGATTTACTCTGAGCTTTTATGGACATCTACATGATCAGTAAAATAAATATTGGAAAGTGTGTGATTTTTACTGAAAAATGCAAAATGTAGAAAATAATATTATAATAAATGTTGGAGTAGTTTTAGGGGCTTAAAGTCTAAAATTGAATTTTCCTTCATTTTTATGAATTTTGCTCATTTTTCCACAGTTGATGCAAACACATTCAGGTAGAGCAGGTTTTCTGAAACTGAAGATTGGTGGTTTGATTCCCAGCTCCTTTCCACATGTAAAAAATAAGAACCAGAGTGAATATGACTGTGTGAGATACACTGTAAAGTCCTAAATGTGTAGAAAACACTGTGTTAAAGTACTTCATTTGCATTTTTTGATGGATTTTCTGAAAATGTAATTAAAATTTGTACATTTTGGTAAAAAAACAAAACAAAAAACAGGTCATTTTTTCGCAGATTTGTATGTTTAAAATGGAACTTGTTGTTAATGGGCTCTAATATTCCATAGAAATACCAATAAAGTGATGGAGACACTTGGTTTATGTTCTGTTAATGATGTATTTTACTGTAAAGGTAACTTTTCCATCATTTTTCATATAATAACCTTTGGATTTACTCTGAGCTTTTATAAACATCTACATGATCAGTAAAATAAATATTGGAAAAAACATGATTTTTACTGAAAAAATGTAAAATGTAGAAGATAATATTAAAATAAATGTTGATTTGGAGTAGTTTTAGGGGCTTAAAGTCTAAAACAGATATGTCCTGCTTCTATAATATTGATGAATTTTGCTCGTTTTTCCACAGTTTATACAAACACATTCAGATAGAGCAGGTTTTTTGTGAACTAAAGGCTGGTGGTTTGATTCCCAGCTCCTTTCCACATGTAAAAAAAGAAAAGAACCAGAGTGAATACGACTGAGAGAAACACTGTATAGTCCTATATGTGTAGAAACACTATAATAAAGTACTTCATTTGCATTGTTTTTTTTTTTTTACCTCTTTTCTGAAAATGTGATTGAAATCTTTGAAGTTTGGATAAAAAACAGATTCATATTTGCAGATTTGTGCGTTTAAAACTGCGACTTGTTGTTAACGTGCTCAAATATTATGATAGAAACACCACTAAAATGAGGCGTTGTTAATTTCTACGTTTAAATACTCATGGGACCGTTCGGCTTCCTCCAGTTCCCATGATGCCTCAGTGCATGTTTTCTAACTATGTGACCAAACACTAGCGATGACCTCAAATCTTCTGTGCAGCGGTCAGGCCACCTGGGCATACCCCCCCACCCCCATGTAAAATATCTGGGGTTCAGGAGAGAGTGTTATTTTTATCTGAGGTTTTCCACGGGTAGATCTCAGGAGAGTGTTTGTTGTAGAGGATAGTGATGTACGATGTTCACACTGTTTTTTGTTTGTTTTTTTTTAATACTGGCTCTCCTCCTGTCTCACATATAAACCTCATTGTGCGACGGGCCCAGCTGGTACCGGACCTCTTCATCCTGTAGATTAGCCCGTGGAAAATCTGCATGCAGTATTTTAATGTCGAAACCATTTCCACGTTGTCGCCGTCGGCAACCGCATTCAAATGAACGCCGGCTTATTGTACTGTCAGTCACAGTGGGATTAATGTCTGCTCCTTGTTTAAATTTCCCTGGTGGCGTTATTATTTCAAGTTGGTCTTTGTCGTACCTCATACGCGATGATCTTCTCGCTGCCGGACCCAGGGGGAATGGGTTCCCAGAACACCTCGATCTCGGAGGAGGACACAGCGCGGGCCCAAACTCTGGAAGGAGCCTCCGAAGGCTCTGTAACACAAAGCATGAATTATACATGTTTACTGTTAGGACTGGGTAGGCCGATGTGTTCATTCAACTACACAGACTATCACTGCAGGAGAAGAGGAGAAGAGAAGAGAAGAGAAGAGAAGAGAAGAGAAGAGAAGAGAAGAGAAGAGAAGAGAAGAGAAGAGAAGAGAAGAGAATAGAACTGAATAGAAATGAATAGAAGAGAAGAGAATAGAACAGAATAGAACAGAATAGAATAGAATATAACCAAATAGAATGGAATAGAATATAACCAAATAGAATAGAATAGAATACAACTGAATAGAATAGAACCAAATAGAATAGAATACAACTGAATAGGATAAAACTGAATAGAATACAACCAATAGAATAGAATAGAACCGAATAGAATAGAATACACCTGAATAGAATAGAACCGAATAGAATAGAACCAAATAGAATAGACGAGAACTGAATAGAATAGAATACAACTGAATAGAATAGAACCGAATAGAACCGAACAGAATAGAATAGAATAGAATAGAACTGAGTAGAATAGAATACAATGGAATAGAAGAGAACTGAATAGAACCAAATAGAATAGAACTGAAAAGAACCGAATAGAATAGAATAGAACTGAGTAGAATAGAATACAATGGAATAGAATAGAACCGAATAGAACCAAATAGAATAGAACTGAATAGAACTGAATAGAACTGAATAGAATAGAATAGAATAGAATAGAATAGAATAGAATAGAATAGAATAGAATACATCTCAAGATGATACGATTTATAATAAATATCTGAAACCATTATATTTGTTGGTGAATCAGAATCTTTCTAAACTGACTGACATTACTCCGATTTCAGTGAAGTTGTTCTAAAAGACAAGCTTTGGTTTGGAAACGTAGAGATAAGATAAGTTAAGATAAGATAAGATAAGATAAGATAAGTTAAGATAAGTTAAGATAAGATAAGATAAGATAAGATAAGACTTTCTTTTTCCCACCATGGGTAAATTTCACAGTTAAACAGCAGAAACATGTGATCATATGTCCTGTAATTATCTGTTGTAGTAAAGTAGAATGAGTGTTTTGTGGCAGTCGTTGAACACACTCACCTTCGTCTGCAGACAACACTCGGACCACTCGGCTGAACGGACCCTCTCCGACGCCGTTGTAGACGCCCACTTTCACCTCAAACTGGGACAGGGGAGCGATGCTTTCGTTTCTGTAAATATACCTGGATGCATCGGGCGACGCCAGCACAGTTTGGATCCAGGTGCTGCTGCCAAGTGTTCGGAAAGCCACCACGTAGCCAAAGTCATCCCCGCTCTGCTGTTCTTCTGGAACGGGCTGAGACAGGAGCAGAACAGTTACGCCTTTGACCCAAACTGTGCACAGAAGGCAAGGCAGGTTTATTTCTATAGCACATTTCAGGTACAAGACAACTCAAAGTGCTTTACATAAACATTAAAAGCATTACAGCAGGGAAGCAATAAAATATAGGCATGAGAAAAACAAACAAACAAAAAAACAAGACAAAATCAGATAAATAGATAAAACAGATGAAAGTTTAAGCTTAAAAGAATAAAAACTCTATTCAAATGCAGCTGAGAACAGGTGGGTCTTTAACCTGGATTAAAATAAACTGAGTGTTTCAGCTGATCTGAGGTTTTTAAATATTTTAATTTAGATAGTTGAATTCTTAAGTTTAATCACATATTAGTCAGTATCAGTTAGGATTCTTTTGTGTCACTAGCAAGGTTATTATCATTAACGAAAACTAATGAAATGACAAAAACTAGAATTGAAAAAGCATTTTCGTTAACTGAAATAAATAAAAACTATAATGAAAAGAAAAAAATGATAACTAACTGAAACTGTATTGTGTGTTTACAAAACTAACTAAAACTTATAAAAATTACAGCTAAAATTCCCTTAGTTTTCATCTTTGTTAAAGTCAGATTGATACAAAATCTGTTTATTTCCCTCAAGCAATTTTAGCTGCTGGCACCATATGATATTTAACGGTCCGTCACTTCTTGTCACTTGTGGTTTACAGTCGTCTTCTGGTCCCCACTCTACCTGGAAACATGGAGATTAAAGTTGGGAGAAAGCAGCAGAGTCCTGTCTGGGATTTATTTGAATACGACAGCGAAGAAGATAACAGATATAACGAAACTAAAACTAAGTATTTAGAAAAAAATTAAAACTAATAAAAACTAGCAAACCTGCTCTAAAAACGAATTAAAACTAACTGAATTAGAGAAAAAAAAGTTAAAACTAAATAAAACTAAACTATAATGAAAAATCCTAAACTATTATAACCTTGGTCACTAGATAGGTCACATCTTGGTCACATACTAAACTGACAGATTTATCAATCAACCAATCAATCAATCAATCAATCAATCTTTATTTAGAGAGTTCCGTGTCATGTCTGTAGCAGCTGCCACTGTCAGGTGGCTGTGTGGGCCTCCGTTTCCCACAATGCACGTCACGACAAAATTCCGAATATGCCCGAGTTACCTCCAGGCTCTGAATGTAAACATACATTTTGTTTATGGTGGGTGGCACTTCGAAATTGTTCACTGTAATGCAAGACATTCAGGTGAGTAATCACAGAAAGACTTACAAATTCGTGATACTTAGGCTGTGACTGGGGTTTTACAGATTTGATGAAAAATTGGTCACAAAAGTCTCCCGCACCTTTAAAGTTCAGGAGGTCACTGATGTATTTTGGTCCTAACCATTCAGAGCTTTATAGACCAGCAACAAAACTTTAAAGTCTGAGACAGAAATGTAATTAGAAGAGCAGTAAAAAATAAAAAAAGAAGAAGAAGAAGAAGAAGAAGAAGAAGAAGAAATAGTATTTTATGTCTCACCAACTATCGTGCTCCCATCCAGCATCTCGGAGTGTCTTGAATTACTTCCAAAAAATATAAAATTGTCACCTAATTCTAGATTTACAGGTGGGGGATTTACAGTAGCTGGTATCTTCATTTTGATTTACACAACAAGGGGAGTCAGCAGGCAGCAAATCAGAAAAAAAACCTCAGCCTTTTTAATTAAACGCTCCTCCAGTGAAGCCAGACGACTGCAGATACTGTAACTCTAACCAAAAAAAAAAAAACAAAAAAAAAACCTCCATTCTCGTCAAAAAACTCTGAAAGCTTTGTCACAATGATTGCCCACTCAGAAATGACCATGATCCTCTTACCTCCCACATGATGACAAGTTCTCCTCGAGCTCCCCCGCCGCCGCTCACATTAACCGGTGCAACCTTGGGAACTAAAAAAAGACACAAAGAGAAAACTTAATCAGCCTTGGCTTTTGGTTGGATTGTGTTGGAGGCAGGTGCAGAGGATTGTGTTAAAGCGCACGTCTTTCTTTGAACCAGGTGATCACAGACGCTCTCATTTACACAAAACAGGTTCAACCGACGCGCCGCAGGAATTAGCTTTTTGTTGACAGCGGCATTACCAGCCGTGTAAGGCGCGACGGCGTTTAGCGCGGCGCCGCACGTCAACCCCTTGTGTGAGGCGCCACGGGACGCTTGTTCCCGTGTGATTTAAGCAGCGGGGTGGGAATTACTGGGATAACCGGCTCGAAACACACACTTTCTGGTGGCGTGTGAGGATAGGTCACACCTGGAGTTGATCTGAATGTAATTAATAATGTCACAAGTTCCAAAAGCCTGAAACGCACACACTAAAACGCTATATGGACAAAAGTATGTGGACATCTGTGTTGAATCCAATCCACTTTATTTATAGCACATTTAAATGACAAGAATGTTTCCAAAGTGCTGCACATCATAAAAACAATAAAACAATTTAAAGAAATACTAAAAACAATGAATAAGTACATAAAACAACAACAATGCTCCAAATAAAACGATAAAATCAAATAGTTACAAGTAATAAAATCAATTAAAAAAATAGTATGTGGACATGTTGAATTCAGGTGTTTCTTTTCTAACAGGGGTCTGGGATACAAAACAATTATGTCAAATTTCCTAAAATAATTTTATATTGGGATAAATATCATTGCATTTGTTAGTTTGGTTTAAATTATTATCTTTGTTTCCAAACTGCCTCAGATGGTTTGGAACTTAATTTCTCTCAACATTGATTTTTTTTTTTTTTTCGTTGACTATGATTTAAAATGTTCTACCTCTAAATTTCTAAAATATTTTTCATGCTCTGGCTGTAAATAATAATTTTCTTTTCATCTTTTTTTTTTTTTTTTTTTACTTCATTTATAGAACTTTTCAACAAATTAACAAATATACTACTTATAATTTAGAGTAATGTGTTCATAATTCAAAGATTTACACCGGACAACATGATAAACCCCCCCCCCCCCCAAACACACACACACACACACACACACACACACACACACACACACACACAAAAGGCAATACAAACAAAACACGTATTCCAAGACAGTCAACACAGTGCATTCTGGTCCATTTAAGGAAAAAATAAGTAAATAAACAGGTCAATCAGAATTTAAACAACTGAAATGTCAAATAATAATTTTCTACCTGAACTAACCATCTACTTTAATAATAACAATAATAATAATAATAATAATAATAATAATAATAATAATAATAATAATGGATTGGATTTATATAGCGCTTTTCTAGACACCCAAAGAGCTTTACATTATTACATTACATTATTTACATTATTTCTTCACATCTCACTGAGGAAGAAAAATCTCCCATTAAACTTTAAGGAAATATTGATGTTTTTATGTCAATTCATCATGAACAGGACATCTTATAGCTGTAGACATGATGTGTCCCAATATTTATGCCCATATAGTTTATAAACATCAATATTTCTTTAAAGTTTAGTGGGAGATTTTTCTTCCTCAGTGAGATGTGAAGACAGCAGATGGTTAGTTGTGGTAGAAAATTATGATTTACAGTCAGAGCATGAAAAATATTTTAGAAATTTAGAGGTAGAACATTTAAAATCATAGTCAGGGATAAAAAAAAAAAGCAAAAATCAATGTTGAGAGAAATGAAGTCAAAACCATCTGTGAGGCATTTTGCAAGCAAAGATAACAATTTAAACCAAACTAACCAATGTAATTATATTTATCCCAATAAAAAACTATATTATGACATTTGTCTGTTAGAAAAGAAACATCTGAATTCAACGCGTCCACATACTTTTGTCCATATTGTGTAAGTAAATGTAATTAAATTTCCACTTTGTTCTTGTTTTCATGTGACCGACTAATCAAAGTATCGCCATGAGAAGGAACAAAAGGTTTTCAATGAGTCACATCACAGGCAGCGCAGAGGGAAGGTGCAGCTAATCAAACAGTTAAATTACGTTTTCCAAGTGGGACTGATTAATTTGTTATGAACAGAAGCAACAAATGGAGATGGTACCTGCTGCTCTGGTTCGGATCTGCTTGGATGGCGTGCTGGGTTCTCCAACGCCAACGCTGTTGATTGCCACCACCCTGAATTCATAATCCACCCAGGGGTTCAGGTCTCTCACCGCCGCATGTGTCGTCTGCCCAGGCACTGAATCAGGAACTGGGATGAAAGAGTTTAGAACACAGAGATGTTTAGTTTCGTCTGGTGTCACAGAAGCGCCGCACACAGGATACACGTACGTTCCGCAAACCAGTGAAGTCCATCAAACTGAAACAGACATGAGCTAATCTTTTAATTCTAATCCATTTATAGTTGGCTGTGTGTTGTGGATAATTCAGAGTGTGTCACAAAGCATTTTTATACATTAACTCATAGAATTAATTAGTAACGTTACTGGGATTGAGTTCCTGAGCTGGCAAATTGTTTTATGTTTAAATGAATTAACATCTTAATATTGTTACTGCTGTAATAACTGTCCTACACGGAGAACAAACACACCCTTTAATGTCTATGCAGTAGACACAACTTCCACTTATTATGGGAAGAGTTTGGAAAAAGAAGATGTTCAAGGACGTAATGTTTGTGTTAGACTTTTACTTTTACTTTTTAACGCAGTGATTTGCAACTGGTGGTCTATTCTATTCTATTCTATTCTATTCTATTCTATTCTATTCTATTCTATTCTATTCTATTCTATTCTATCTGTCTTTTAGAACAACTTCACTGAAATCGGAGTAATGTCAGTCAGTTTAGAAAGATTCTGATTCACCAACAAATATAATGGTTTCAGATATTTATTATAAATCGTATCATTCTATTCTATTCTATTCTGTTCTGTTCTGTTCTGTTCTATTCTATTTTGTTCTATTCTATTCGGTTTTATTTGGTTCTATTCTATTCTATTCTATTCTATTCTATTCTATTTGGTTCTATTCTATTCTATTCTATTCTTTTGTATTCTATTCTGTTCTATTCTATTCTATTCTGTTCTGTTCTGTTCTATTCGGTTTTATAATAATAGAATAATAGTAGTAGTAGTAGTAGAATAATAATAGAATAATAATAGAACCAAATAGAACCGAAGAAAACCGAATAGAACAGAACAGAACAGAATAGAACAGAACTGAACAGAATAGAATAGAATAGAATAGAATAGAATAGATGGTTCTATTCTATTCTATTCTATTCTATTCTGACCTGTTCAAACCTGTTTTCAGTGGGTCGAACCCCAAAAAATAATGTTAAATTCAAGGTCAACTTTATTTCTATGGCACATTTAAAACAAGTGCCTAAAGTGCTGTACAAATCTGCAGATACAAACGCAAGACATACTAGAACTAATAAAATAATTAAAAATACAGGATATACTAAAACTAGGGATGTACTGATGCCAAAACCAGTATCAGATATCGGTCCGATACTCAGCGTGCGTACTTGTACTCGTACTTGTAAAAGTACTCCAATACAACTGCACCGATACCACTTATGGCAGCATGACATCCGCAGTTAAGTGCAGCAGGTACACGGTGGTGGAGTAATGTAGGGATGCACTGATACCACTTTTTTCCAGAACGAGTACTTACATTTCAGTGCTTGCCGATACCGAGTACCGATACGAGTACTTAATAATCCCATTCCAGTTCTTAGTTCCTTTTGTAAATGTGCTTTATTGTCGTTGTCATTAGTCTGACTGGAACAAAGTGCTGCTACTGACATTTAATGTGTTGGAATGAGCGTTTGTCAATTAATCCACCAGGAGGCGCCGCTCTGAATTAACCATACTGGACAAATACCACGAAGAAGAGTAAAGTTTTATGAGAAGAAGAAGAAGAAAGTCAGTAATAACAAACATGGAGACGACAGAGGTAACACTAATGTGATACTAGTATTGCAGCGTTTTCACTAGTAAGGTTTAAAAGTTTCAGCAGGTAGAGAAAAGAGAAATGAGCCATAAGTTTTGTTTTCACTTCTGTTGGTGGTGGTCCACACTGCTCCGTACCCCCGCTGGTATTCTCATTCTGGGTATGTATCCGCAAGCACCTGGTAAACAGATGGAATGTACGCAGAGGACGGACAGAACGCTGCGTCCATATCTGTCTGTGTCTGTAACGTTACTTGCAGTCAGCGTTACTTTTGTCACCGTCATTTATTTTGAAAAATCTCCACACTCTTCGCACTCCACACACATTATTCCACCGCTGCGTACCAGCTGCACTGAACTGAGAACGTCAGACGGCCAGGTCAAGTGGTATCAGTGCATTTGTATCGGATGTCTTTTATGAGTACCAGTACGAGTACACACACTGAGTATCGGAACCGATGCAGATACTCGTATCGGTATTGGTGCATCCCTAGAGTAATGTCAGCAATGTGGAGATTTAACTAAATAAACGACAGTGACAAAAGTAACACTGACTGAAAGTAACATTAAGGACACAGATGGATACGGACGCAGCGTTCTGTCAGTCTTCTGCATACATTTCGTACGCAATTCTGTCTGTTTTTCAGGTGCTTACGGATGCGTATCAGACAGAGAATACCACTGGGAACCGCGGAGGTAGAGGATCTGTTCAAAGAGCGATTGTGTGAGTTAGAGAAAAACTACTGACATACTGTATTTATGATAACTACCCTCATCAATATCAATATTAGTATCACATTAGTGTTACCTCTGTCGTCTCCATGTTTATTATTACTGACTTTCTTCTTCTTCTTCTCTAAAAACTTTACTCTTCTTTGTGTCATTTGTCCAGCATGGTTAATTCAGAGTGGCGCCCCCTGATGGATTGATGGAGAAACGCTCATTCCAACACATTAAATGTCAGTAGTGTTACGCCCCGGCCTAGGGTTTCACCAGGGCGAACATAATAGGCTCAACTTTTGTCCCCTCCCAGCTCCCAAGCACACACGTCAGTCAAAAACTAAGATTCACAATATTTATTATCAGTATTTTGTTCAACTAAGGAAGGGTTAGGGGAGGGAGCGGCTAAAACAACAAACAAAATATCTTCTTTTACAATTTACTAACTTACCTAACCAAAATAAATGCAGGAAATAAAATACAGAAAACTTACCTAACTACCTAACAAAAACAGGAGAAAAGGTGAAAACAAAAGAGCCGACCTCCCCTACCAGAAAAAGGTTCAATTTAACAAAACTATTTACAACTACAAACAATCAGATTTTTCCAGGATCGAAGACTGACGGTCACACACACGAACACAGGGTTGGGAGCTGACAGGAGGCAAGAGCGAGCAAGGATGGGAGCTCCAGGGCCATCTTTAAAGGGCCGGGCAATCATGCTCCACCAATCAGAAACCTGCAACAAACGGAAACAAAAGGGCACAGCACACCTACAGGACGGGGGAGAACACACACACTAAACAGAAAACACATACATATAAATATAAATAGATAAATTATGACCCAGGGTCATAACAGTAGCAGCACTTTGTTCCAGTCAGACTAATGACAACGACAATAAAGTACATTGTCAAAAGGAACTAAGAACTGGAATGGTATTATTAAATACTCATATCGGTACTCGGTATCGGCAAGTACTCAAATGTAAGTACTTGAAAAGGGTGGGGAAGCAAAATTTACAATATTTTGAGGCAGGGATTGAAAGACAGTGTATGACCAATTAGTTTATTGAAAGTCATGAGAATTTATTTGCCACAAGAAAACTGACATAATAGAAAATGTTTTTATTCTATGTGTCCTCCTTCTTTCTCAATAACTGCCTTCACACGCTTCCTGAAACTTGCGCAAGTGTTCCTCAAATATTTGGGTGACAACTTCTCCCATTCTTCTTCAATAGTATCTTCCAGACTTTCTCGTAATAGTTTTGCTCATAGTCATTCTCTTCTTTCCATTATAAACAGTCTTTATGGACACTCCAACTATTTTTGAAATCTCCTTTGGTGTGACGAGTGCATTCAGCAAATCACACACTCTTTGACGTTTGCTTTCCTGATTACTCATATGGGCAAAAGTTTCTGAAAAGGTATGGATAATAGTGTTAGGTATGAGTATGACATCAATATATGTTTGGTTTCAAAACAATTGACGTCGTGCCTGCTGAGAAAAAACAACTAAATGTTCATTGTAAATTTTGCTTCCCCACCCTGTACTTGTACTCGGTCTGGAAAAAAGTGGTATCGGTGCATCCCTAACTAAAACTGATAAAAACAGATACACGCTAATATGATAAAGAGCACCTAAAAATATAACCAGAAGATAAAACAAATAAAAGTCACACACTTGTATTAAAAACTAGTGCAAATGTTAAGAAACAAATTCTGTGCTTTATTTTTATGAAGCAGAGCACCGTCCATTCACCCTCCCCAGCAGTAGTTGGCAGTAATGCACTGTAATGCTAATTAACACCAGACATTTTACAGTGTAAAAGAAGACCCAAAAGTTTCTATTCATATCATGGAGAAACTTAGGTATGACAATGACTACATCAGATATGGTTATACCCAGAGGTGGGTAATCCCAGCTCCATAGACTAAAAGTCCTGCCATGTCCAGGGTGACACAAAAAAACGGGAACTTTTTTAACAATCCAATAAAACAAAGAGTGATGGAAGAAAAATATTTTATTCATCGTAATTGAAACCTTAAAACATGCCATTTAAGAAACGATGATGGAATTTTCTTTTTTTAAAAATTACTTCCTGTAGATGGCGTCCTCCTGTACGAATGCATTCTTGAAATCTGCTGTTGAGATTCCTCATTGACCGCTGCAACATCTCAGCTGGGATACTGTGAATTCCATCCTGAATTCTCTGTTTTAACTCATCCACAGTTCTTGGTCGAGTCGTGTACACTTTACTCTTGAGATAGCCCCACAAGAAAAAATCACAAACGGACAAATCTGGCGATCTAGGGGGCCAGGGAACGTTACCGAATCTTGAGATCACACGGTTACCGAACAATCCTCGCACATCCGCCAATGGTTACTAAAATGGGGGTGTGTTTACTTGCTCAAGGTCACTGTCTCGCAGTTCTGCCACTTGCTCATGTCTGCCAATACGCACTTCAAAAATTCCCGTTTTTTTGGGTCACCATGTATTTGTTCCAACCACTCACTGAACCAACCCATTTGGATGAGCCCAACTCCTCATCCAGGTAGATGGGATAATGAGTGAAATCACCTGTGTTAAGTGAACAGGTAGAACCAATACGTGGCAGGACTTTTACTCTATGGAGCTGGGATTACCCACCTCTGGTTATACCTACATCGGACAAAAACTTCAGTGTGTTTAATCCTTGAATGTGTAACTGAGTGCACATTTTAGTTTTGGTAAAAGGAGTGATATTTTGCTATTTAAAATAGAATTATGCATTTTCAAACATTTCCCTGTGGTCTACATAAACTGTAAATGCCATGCTTTGGTCTGAATTCTTCATTAATTCAACTCCACAGGTCCATCTTCAACCCTGCAAGAATAACAGCTTTGTGTTCGACTAAACAGGCCCAGGTTTCACATTGAGTAAGTAAATTAAGACTAGATTTGTATTATATTTCAATAAATACACTTTTTGTGACATTTTTGTTTGGTGGTGTGCCTTGTGATTTTTCTAATGTAAAATATGTGCATTGGCTCAAAAAGGTTGAAAAACACTGAGTTAGGCCTAATTATGCTATGAGGCTAACGATATGTCTGTACAAACCTTTGACTATTCTCCACACTGTGTGCACCAAGATCCAGACCTGATCACTGCAGCTTTAATTACTCATGCTTTGCTTATTAAATTATTGACTTTAAATTCTGTGAATGGATTTAGCTTAAAAAATCCATAAAGTGCTTTTCAGTGCAGGAAGCAGTGCATAAAAGAATGATTCCATGTCCTGTAGACACTGTTATTCCACACTACTGCCTTGAATTAATTGGAAATAGACGTGATAGTTGTACCTGTTCTCACACTTTGCCATCCGATGGAGAAGGGGGTCCTGGCCTGGACCAGGTACATGGTAACAGGACTGTGGTTGTCGGTTCCAGAGCCCCAGGACAGTTGGACGGTGGTGTCTGTGATGTCAGTCACCACCAGGCTCTCCGGCGCACCCGGAGGTCCTGCAACAAGAAGAAACAATGACAGACGCATCAGCACGGCGCTCGGCGGCGGTGCGCAAATCAAATGAAATCACATCAGGTTAGCTTCATGCATGGCAGACTCAGATCCCACCACAGGTGTTATGTGATTCATAACGCGGCTAACAAGCTCAATTCAGGGTTAGTGGAGATATAATTGGTTCTACTGGGAGCGCCGGTCCAATCGATACGCTGTACAGTACAGTTCAGGAGGACCTCAGGTTTCACTTTCTACTCTAGCACGTTAATTATATATACACACGTCAAGTTTAAAGTACTTTTAAAGTTTGATTGAACCCTTTAACCCCTGAGACATGATTCCAGGTAAAGATGCTGCTGTGAAGTGTCGTCTGTTTCAGGTTCATAAAAGCTGCTGTGTTCTTTTTCTTCAGTGGTTTTGTTTTACTGTGTGTTTTAGGGTCAAAACAGGTGGAATAACAGAAAAAGACAAAGAGAGGAATTAAAGTTTGACAGGTTTGGACTAAATAAGGCACTAGAATGAACATGAATAAGAGATTTAGGATGTTGAACATGAACAGTGAACTGGAACACACTGAACAACAACAAGGATTTGAATTTGAGCCCAGTAGTTTTTGTTTGGGGCTCTGTTTTTTTTTGTTTGTTTTTTTTAAATAAATGAGCCCATCTGATTTTTGACACCAGGTTGAACTCTATAAAGCAGTTACACAGTTGAAAAAACAAAAAACAAAAAAAAGAATAAAATAAGCAATAAAATGAACAAAAACAGCCAAAGTGATGAATAAACTGATCAAAAGTGAATAATAAACCAACAAAATAATAAAGAACAAATTGAAGAAAAAAATATAAAATAAAATGTAGAAAAATGACCTTAACAAGCAACTAAATGAACAAAACAAAACAAAAATGTACAAAATATTAAATAACATGAAAAAATATGCAAAATATTTACTAAAATGAAGTAAAAAAAAAAAAAAAAAAAAAAAAAGGAAGAAGGAGAAGAAAATAAGCAACAAGGGTTTGAATTTGGGTCCAGGAGTTGTTGTTTTGGGCTCTTTTTAAAAAGTATATAAATCAGTCAGGCTGTTTTTTGACACCTGGTTGAACTCCAGAAAGCAGTTTCACGGTCAAAACTCAGTAAAAACACACACACACAAAAAAAAAAAAAAAAAGAAAATTACCACAACACTAGAATGTTGAAGATGAAATGTGAAATGTAACACCTGTAATTGTTAATTTCAGTTGATTTTGTTGATTTTTTGTCACAAATTTTTGTTCTTTTCACTCATTTTGATTCATATTTGTTCATTTCTGTCTTTTTTTTTTTTTTTTTTTGCATTTTTTGATCATTTTCTTGATTATGTTGTTCATTTTCAATATTTTTTTTGCTAATCTTCATTCATGGGTTGATTATTTTTGTTTAATTTCTTGCATTTATGAATATTCTGATAACTTTAGTTGACTTTGTTGATTGTTTTCCTTTTTTATTTTGCTAATTTAAATCTTTTATTACCTGGTTGAACTTCATAAAGCAGTTTCACGGTCAAAACCCAGTAAAAACCCAGTAAAAAAAAATAAAGGAAAATCACAACAACACTAGAATGTTGAAGATGAAATGTGAAATGTAACACCTGTAATTGTCAATTTCAGTTGATTTTGTTGATATTTTGTCACAAATTTTTGTTCTTTTCACTCATTTTGACTCATATTTGTTGATTTCCGTCATTTTTTTTTTGTTGCATTTTTTGATAATTCTCTTGATTATTTTGCTCATTTTCAGTATTTTTTTTGCTAATCTTCATTCATGGGTTGATTATTTTTGTTTAATTTCTTGCATTTATGAATATTCTGATAACTTTATTTGACTTTGTTGATTGTTTGGCTTTTCTTTTTGCTAATTTAATTTTTCTATTACGTGGTTGAACCCCATAAAGCAGTTGCATGGCCAAAATTCAATAAAAACACGGTAAAAATAAATAAATAAATAAAGGAAAATCACAACACTGTAAACAACAGTAAAAACAAAAAATGACAGGAAAACAGTGTAAAAAAAAACAAAAACAAAAGCTTAAACTGTCTACTTTTATAGTGAGTCGGTCTCACTCACTACTCTGTGTTTTACTCTTCATTCCACAGGTGGCGGGGGGTGAACTGAGCATGCTCACATGTCTACGTAAAGAACAAGGTCTATTTTATCAGCACGTTTAGAATTTTTACCCATTGAGCAAATGGTTGAATTTGTATGAATATTTCAATCAAATACACATTCAGAACGCTCACCACAGACACGTTAGGTGCTAAAGGGTTAAAACACATCTTCACTTTTTAGGGTGTGAAAACAACACTGGAGTTTTCAAATACAAGAAAAGAAAAGTCAAGGTTAATGATTACGAAGAACATTTCGAAATTTGCCCTGTTTTGTTCCTCGGGGAGATGTGTGCCTTCAACCAGAAAGACAAAAGAAAAAGCTCCCCTCACGCCAGCGAACCGAGCGGCGCCAAATCATTATTTAACAAACGCATCAGACAATATTAATGAGGAGGGATTTAAGAAAACAAGAGTGGGGTTTTCAAGTGGGATCTGAGTGAAATTAGGAAAAAACAGCAACACGAGATCAAACAAACAGGCAGGGACTCGCATTACTGACATGAGATTTTATGCTAAGCCCCGTAAATCTGCGAAAACTAGCACCAAGCCCTCAGCGGGACAACCTGCTGTGGAAAAGAGATCACTGGGCATCAACAATACTTGGATTCAGATTATGCAGAAAACCTACAATCTGTATGTACGACGTTAGCTCAGGGATCAGGAAGCCATGTGGAACCCAGACAACAGTATTACAGCCCAACTGGGGACACTGGGTTGACATTTGGTTACACAAATGCAGATACACAACATTATTGAAATCGTTAGACTCATAATTACCTAAGTCATACACTATATGGACAAAAGTATGTGGACACGTTGAAGTCAGGTGTTTCTTTTCTAACAGGGGTCTGGGATACATAATAACAAATGACTAATACCTGTAGCACTTAGCATTAGCGATTAGCATCACCATGTAGCCCATTAGGAGCAGGGAGCTTCCACTGAAAACACTCAAGGTTTGGTGTTCAGTTTTTGTTTTTTTTTTGTTTTTTTTTTCATGTTACATCACACTATACTTTCTATTCATTCATTACAATTGTAACAAACACGAGTTAAAGATCAACTCAGACGGAATATTGTTAAAACTGAACTTACGTTAAGAAATTTCAGGTTCACGTTATTTGTATTTATACACGGTGTCCCAAAAATGTATACACACTCTAAATAATTGTAAAGTAGGTGTTTATTTCAATTCAAATGTTCAAAATGTAATGGAATTTACAAACATCATTTTATTATTTTGTGATCGCCCTGATAGCAAAATCATTGTGGCTTAAATCTGGCCCAAAACTGACATGCCATTTTGGCAAAGTTCTGGGCGGATGTGTGGGCCCTTTAATAGGCAAGCCAAAATCAAACCAGAAGGAAGCCAAAATTCACCCAAAACTAATTGTGGACTTCCAAAATATAGCCATAATTGTCCCAGAAAAGCCCCAAATCCCCATAATCCAGCCAAAAAGTAGTCAAAACTGACCCAAAGAGAGGCCAAAAGGAGGCCAAAATTCACCCAAAATTTGTGTTGATCATGCTTTTAAAATGAAATGGGGTTTTCTTCCTGGTTGAAATTCCCGCTCTTTGCGCAGTGTTTTGGCTTTACAGAAATATGCCAAAACACAACCAAAACACATCCATATATGGAATAAGATGTTGCCGCTCTTTAGTCAATCTTCTGTCTTGCCATAAACATGCCATACCATCCCTATACTTGATCCCGCTCTTTGCCCAGTCTTTTTGTTAACCAGACGTATGCCGTAACTCAGCCATATACTGCTGGTGCCTCCATATCTATTATGGATAACCTTAATCATACCACAGTAAAGCCTAAAGGGTTTCATAATGCCAAAAGAAAGCCAAAAATGCCAAATGTATGCCATAATACTGCCAAAATATTTGCTATCTGGGCACCTGTTCTCAAACTGATGTCCGTTCTGGTCCAGACACTGCTGACAAGGTCAAGGTCAAGGTTACTTTATTTATACCCGTAGGTAGGTTTGTTTTGCAGTCTAGGTGATTGCCTTGGCATTACAACAACATATACATTAAACATGCAAGACAGGCACTTGATCACGCTTACAGACAGGACAAAAAGACAGGGCAAAAAGTGTTCAGTGTTCCACCATTCATCGGTATAGCAGCATGGAAAGTAAAAGAATAAAATAGATAAGATCCAATAAATAAAAAACAAGATGCAATAAAACACAATAAAATCCAGAAAAGATAAAAACAATCCGGGATAAAAACCAGGATAAGAACATAAAATTAAAAAAAAAAAAATTTAAAAATTTGAAGTCACAATAATAATAAATAGAGCAGAGAAATGGAATAAATAAATAAGTTAGTAAAGTGCAATGTCACTATTTCTTATTGAGCTCAGTGACAGCAACAGGAACAAAGCGGTTTTTATAACGCTGTGTCCTGCACCTTGGGACTAAGAACCTCCGTCCAGAGGAAAGGAGTTGAAATTCACCTCGTAAAGGATGGGAGTCATTATTAAGAACTGATGAAGCCATCCTCTGGACCTGTTTAGTGTATAGGGAGGCGGGACAAGACTGGGACTCACCAATCAGGCGACTGGACCATCTCACTAGTCGCCTGATTGACTAGACGCCAAGCAATGGAATCGCACACATCACCAAACAATTCCCTTAGTATTTGCGTGCATTCACGTTCAATGGCTGCTCTCAATTTAGTGACTATTGCAGATCTCTTTTTTTTTTCCCAATTCATATTTTTATTCAAAACAGTCTCACAACATATTACACAGGACATCATTGATACAAAGTACACTGTTCTCGCTCTTTTTTTTTTTTTTTTTTAAAGAAAAGGGGGTGTCAATATAGCTCACAGAAAGAAAGAAAAAAAAGTAACTTGTGAATCTTTGTCGCATGAATATTGTGTTCAGTTTTGTTCTCTTCATACTGTATGAGTTTCCTCTGCTATCAAAAATTAATTCTCCTTTCAGTATCCTGGTGATGAGGATATGGAGATGTTTTTAGGGTTCGCTCCCTTCTAATGTGCTAAGTGCTAACTGCTAATGCTACACAGTCTTTCTTTTCCTGGATAATGCAGTGAGTTAACCTTTAACCTTTTAAGCAAGACGTAGTTCTAGCCATATGAAGCGCATACGGCTCTGCGGCTCATATGGCTAGTACTAGCATTAGCATTAGCACCTAGCTCTAAGTCCTGAACTCCAGCAGGACTTTTTAGAAAGTTGAGAGGTCCTTGATCACAAGCACCGTCAAAGGCAGCTCACTGTTCATAATATGAGCTAATGTTAATGCTAATGCTAGGTCCTGTAGGTGTAGGATTGGTAAAATGCAGAGACTGTATTTCAGAAAAAAGTCAGAACTCTGACTTTTTATCAGAATTCTGAGTTTAATCTCAGAATTCAGGGGAAAAACATCTCAGAATAATAAAAAAAAAAAAAATATATATATATATATATATGTTGGACCTTCATTTTTTTTTTTTTTCCCAGTGGCCCTAATCCTCTTCTGTAGTACTTTAGCTCTAACACTATTATGCGATAATAATGAAAGACTCTGTTCAGTATACATCATATATTTTGTACAATCTATTTATAGTATAAGTATTTACAGTATCAGTACCTATACGAAAGAGGATTAGGCCTACTGGGGGAAAAAAAAAAAGATCCAATATATATATTTTTTTATAATTATGATGAGAAAAAAAGTCAATATTCTGAGATTAAAGTAAGAATTCTGCGAAAAAAGTCCAAATTCCATGTATTCTGTCAAATGTACAGTGAAACTCACCCTCCAAACACTGACAGGAGGCGATTCTCATGGTTCAAATGTCAAGAAATCAAAGATATCATCTCCAAAAATATGTATATTCAATAATTTAAAGCACCCATGTTTTAGTATCAAAGAACGCCCTCTACAGAGTATATGGAGCTGAATCTGTTGAAAACTTGTCTTTATTCTTGCATGAAGCCGGTCTTTGATCTTTTAGCCCAGGAGCATTCTGGGTAACTTACCTGCATCTCAGGTAAGTAAAGTATAATCACAAAAAAACAAAAAACTGAAGTATTCTCTAATGTTAAAAAGTTTGTGGCTGTCAGTGTAAAGTATTTATTTATTTTTGGGGGGAATTCTGTTTTTCTTAACACAGCTTTTATCTGACAGCGGTGAAATGTGTGCGTCATAATCTGAAGAAACACACAAATTTCATCCCCCGAAAAAAAAAAAAAAAAAAAAAAACAAAGCATGGAAAACCTCCATAGAGAGCGCAAGGAAAAAAACAGAGAGGAAATAAGAGCGTACCTCTGACGATTAAGTCTGCCGCTGCTGAAACTGTGTCGATCTCAGTGTGTACCATGCACACGTACTTCCCAGCATGCTTCAGTTGGATGTTCCTCGCCATCAGGTCACCTGCAAATCCCTAATGATGTACACACAGAAGAGTTAAATTTAAAAAAGGAAACGGGGAAAAGGTGTAAAAATCCTCAAAACACATTAAATTCTCTGCTTTGTCACATGCAGTAAAATCCCACAAAAAACAACATGACAGTCACGGCAAAACAAATTAATTCAGCTTTACGTCGTGAGGAATGCTACAGGAAAATGAGTTGTTTTCGAACCGTTTTTTTTTTTTTTTTTTCCAGTGAGTGTTTGTTGTGTTTACACTTCAGCTCAGATAAATGGCTTTAGTGGGATTTTTTTTCCGTCTGCAGCCCCAGTTTTGTACACACACACACACACACACACGCACACACACACACACACACACACACACACACACACACACACACACACACACACACACACACATATATATATATTTTTCAAAAGTTTTTGGTTTTTTTCCAGTTCGGATAAGTTCAGAAATCAGTCCCTTTGTGCAGAAAGAAAATGCGAAGTTAAACAGCTGTTGTGATTATGTTCTCGCAGTGGAAATGTCAGTGCTGTGCAGCGGCTTCACTGGGTCTGGTGTGTTCAACCACAGGAAGCATAAATCTTGTAATCACAAAAAATAAAAAAATACAAATAAAAAAAATAAATAACATAAAATTGGCTCCTTTGTTCAGGGAGATATTGATTGATTTGCTTGTACAGTGAGATCACCTCCAGGCTGGATAAATGTCATCCCTTTTTACAGGTTCTACCTCAGAAACAATACACTGTCATGTCTGCTGACGTCTGCATTAAGAGTCCACAGTTTGTGACATGTAGCCTTAAAGGCAAAACCCAAACCGCTAATGCATTCTGGAGCGTCTGCGCCCTCATACATCTGCTCAAAGGAAGAGTAGTGGCATGTTTGTAAATACACTTAGCTGGTTTCTTGCTAGAGTGAGATGAAAATATAGACACCGTGTCATATCTTTACATCAAGTGTAAAACTAGATGCGGCACCTCTTACATAAAGCTGCATATTCTTGGCGTCTAAGGCCCAGTTTCAGTCAAATGAAGATGAAGAATAGGCTTCGATATGCAGGGGTGAGATAAAGAGGAGGAGAAAAGGAGGATTCGGCTGGTTTAACCCAGAGGTCTCAAACATGCGGCCCTGGGGCCAAATCTGGCCCACCAAAGGGTCCAGTCTGGGGCGTGGGATGAATTTGTAAAACGCAAAAATTACACTGAAGATATTAATCATTTTCGTTCAGGCTCCACATACAGACTCAGAGGTGTAGTCCAGGTTATACGGCGGTGTACGGTGTATACCTACTTATTATTCAGTCATCATTGTGTACCAGTCAGTAGTATCTGAGCCAATTTGCCCATGTTTTCCCCTCAGATGGTGAAGCCATGACCCGCCCCACTCTGCCTCTAATTGGCTAGTACTTGGTACCTTCACTGATTAGATTGGTTAACTTTAGGCATGAGGACTGATGAGCCAATCAGAGGCAGAGTAGGGCAGGTCATGCCGAGGAAAATATTGCCAACTTAGCGCCAGAGCCAGGGCTCTGCTTAGTGTGGGCCACCTCTGGAACCTGATTGGACATCTCAGTTCCAATGCCACCCCAGTTGATTGACAGGTCACTGCATGTCTCGTTGAAAGATGTGCGATTATTGGAAATGCGAACGAGAAAGGCAGAATAAAAGTCTTTCAAATGAGTGATACATATTGAGAGAACCTACTTTCATGGAATACATAATTCTGAGGTAAGTTTTAAGGTGGTTTCAGAATGAGTCAGTGTTTTAAACTACTGGTCATATGACTGCACACTTAGAGAAGAGATTTTGTCTCAACTGTGTGAGTAGGTTAACGTTATAAAAGGCTAATGTTATGAAAGGCTAACGTTATAAAAGGCTAATGTTATGAAAAGCTAACATTATCCTATTTTTGCCTCATGTTGAATACATTGACATTCCTGCAGCTGCTTGTGTGACCAGTAAATCCTACAAACTGCTCCTGATCAAGTCATGATAATTTAATAATATTGAGCAAGTACTACTGATGGATTTTTGGGTAAACTAAATAGAGTAGTCTGACATGTCACTGTTTCTAAAACGACATTTTTCTGAACTACTTAAAAAAAAAAAGGGGGGGGGGGGCAGAAATTGAGAGTATACCTACTACACTGACGAATTTAATCTACAGTGGGTCGGATCAGTAAAATACTATCATAATAACCTATAAATACTCACAACTCCAAATTTTTCTCTTTGTAAATGGAAACATTTTCATGTCATTTTACTGTATTTACACTAAAACAAACTATCATTTCACAAAAACATGAATAACCTAAACAAATATGAACATTTTAAAATGTCTGAAGTGCAAGTTTACCAATATTCTGCCTGTTACTAAATGTTTTGTATATTTGTTGATCCACTGTGATCTGTAAGTTGTAATTTCCATGTGTAAATGATAAACTGAGACATAATATTGTTAAAATTGCACTTAGTTTTCTTAAGAAATGTCAGTTTGTTCATGTTATTCACATTGTTTTAAAGGATAGTTGGTAGATGTAAACGTTTTCATCACATAATTTAACTTTTTTTTGCTCTACAACGTATAGGAAAGTTTGGAGTTTATATTATTTATATATTCTTTTTGGACATTGTGGATGTTTGGGTCTTTATGGGTTAAAGTGGTTGTGATGTTTCTATGTATGTGAGACTGACGGATGATTTTGACATGTTTATGCACGTCTGGAAACCCGACCAGACCACGGGTGTCAAACTTATACTCAACCCAATTTGATCTAAACTGAGCCGGACATGTACAATAATAACACAATACCCTAAAAATAATGAAAACTCCAAAAAACAATATTCATGCAGTCGGCTCCTGGCATCAGAAATAGTCAGTTTCCAGTTGAATAAATAATAAATGTGACCATATTCATCTAATTCCCACTAAACTCTTGGCCTATTGTTAGAACATTACTACCAGCATCACCTGTTTCAAGGACAATACTCAAGAATCCTGCAAATAACAGTCTGGGCATTTATGTGTTCTCAGGTTTACTTTTTTATTGCTTTGTCAAACGGTATTTTCTGTTAAAAACTTAATCTCATCCTCTCCTTGTGCCACCAAGGCTCATTTTTCCTTCTTCCAGTTCTTTTTTCTGTTCTGTTAAATGACTTAACCACACATCTGCCATGTTTGGACTAAAATTAAACCAGGTGATGTATTTTTTATAGTCTCATATAACATGCCAGTTTTTACATTTTATGTTAATTTTTTTTTAATATTTCTTCCTTGGGACAATGTTTACAAAGTTTATTCACAGTTTTGAGAAATTTAGATATTTGAATTTTTAATGAATATTAAAAATGTGCCTTTACTTTCATGGTCCATATTTTGATGGTTTATAACATGGGAATGATTAAACATATCAATATAGTCACTATTGATCACTGATAAAAAGTCATACATGGACTTTCATTCGGGTTCATGACCTTTGACCTAGAGTGACCTAGAAGGGTCAAACTCAAGGTCACTAATGCCAAGATTTCAATAGTCTTCTTCAAAATGACTCATCAGATTCATTTAAAATTTTATATGAAGCTTTCTTTGGACAGTGTCTACCAAATTTTTTCACAGTTTTGAGAAATTTTGATTATTGAATTTTAGACAAATTTTTTACAATAAAAAAAATTGCTGTTACCTATTTTGGTCCATATTTTGATGGCGTAAAACATGGAAATGGTTACAGATATCAATATAGGTACTGTTGAGCACTGATAGAAGTCATATATGGACTTTCACTGGGGTCCACGACCTTTGACCTTGAAGGATCAAACTCAAGGTCACTAATGTTTAGATTTCAACAATCTCCTCCGAAACTACTAGTCGGATTCATTTAAAATTTTATATGAAGCTTTCTTTGGACAGTGTCTACCAAATTTGTTCACAGTTTTGAGAAATTTTCATTATTGAATTTTAGACAAATTTTTTACATAAAAAAATTGCTGTTACTTATTTTGGTCCATATTTTGATGGCTTAAAATATGGAAATTGTTACAGAGATCAATATCGTTACTACTGATAGGAAGTCATATATGGACTTTCATTTGGGTCCATGACCTTTGACCTTGAGTGACCTTGAAGTAACTAAACATGGAGAATCAGCATTCAGTTTCTATGCTCCGTATATCTGGAAAAAACTACCAGAAAATATCAGGTCTGCTGAGAGTCTGAGTTCTTTTAAGTCAAGGTTAAAGACTCACCTGTCCACTGCTGCCTTTGACTAAAAGGCTTTTGACTTTTTACATTTTATATTCTCTTTTAAAACTCTGAACTGCAACTCTTACTTTAATATGTGTTTTGTTTTTTTGTTTTTTTGGATTTTATGTGTTGTTTTCTTACTTGCTGTTTTTAATCACCTTTTACATGTTTCTTTTTCCCTGTCGTTGTATTTCAATGTCCTGCGTGAAGCACCTTGAATTGCCTTGTTGCTGAAATGTGCTATACAAATAAACTTGCCTTACCTTGCCTTGAAGGGTCAAACTCACGGTCACTAAAGAATAGATTTCAACAGTCTTCTTTGAAACTACTCATCAGATTCATTTAAAATTTTATATTATATATGTATATTTATTTATTTATTTATTTATTTTACTATACATTGGCATTTTTACCAGACTTAACAATGTTCTCCAGTTTTGCTATCACGCAATAGTCGCAGTGTGTCTTCTAATATTACCATCAGTGCATCAGCATCAGATTTTAGTGCAGGTTTTTAAAAAATAATTAGATAGTCTAAGTGGGAGTTTGATGGAAGCTCAAGTGGCATTTAAAGCCACTGAAAACAGGCTGAAAGGTTCTCCTCTTAAACAAGCTGCACCAGAACATCACTCATTACTCTCCATAATCAGCTTCAGCCTTTTAAAAAATTATGTAGGTCAAGTTTTTTGGCGCCGATTCTCCTCGACTGCCTAAAATCACAGAGTACGAGTGCTCACCCACGTTATACGTACCCCTCCAATCATTTCAAAGTGCTCCTGTCGGATGAAATCAATGGGCTTTCCGTTGAAAAACCACTTAAAGACGGGACTCAGGGAGGAATCGCTGGACACTTCGCACGGCAGAACGAGACTCTGTCCAACGGTGGCGTCCAAGCTCAGCGGCGGTACTACGATCTTCGTGGGCTCTTTAACATTAAGGAGAAGAAAGGGGTTCATTTGTTACTGTACGTAGCACTGGCTTCTCCATAAAAATAAGCCAAATGAAGAAGGTAATAAAGCTTAATTTGCCCAGAATAGAGAGACAGATTCTGCTCTATCAGTGTAATTAAGTGACCTTAAATAACTTCACTTAGGAAGGAAATGCTTCTCATAACTCAGTAATGAATAATTAAACACAGTGCAATCACAATGTCAACCAAGAAACGGAAAAAAAAGCACTCTCATTCTACAATCATCATTATTTAAAAACCTAAATCTAAAAACGCTACAGCAGCTCTTTTTAAATTAAATATTGGTGACAAAATATTCTTCAGTCACAGCTCCAGACGCTGGTGGTTTTCCCCACTCCGCTACATGAACAATAACTCACAGCTGACAAAACCACAGATGACTTATATGTCTGTCAAACCGGCGAGAACGTAAAAACGGCTGTATATTTCATTATTAATTTCATGCTTGACTTGGTATTTTTTTCCCCCTCTAACAAAAGTTTAAACCCGAGGCTTAGGGAGTGAAAATCTGTGGACACAAAAAGACATAAGACGTACCTTTCACCACCAGTGTCCCCGAGCTGCTCGACATTCCAAACTGGTTCCTGGCCACACAGGTGTACCTCCCGCCGTCAGATTTACTGATGTTAGTGATTCGCAGAGTCCCGTCCTCCATGATGGTCTGTCTGAGGAGAGCAACAAAACTGAAACAGCACATCACCACTTCATACCTTTCATTTAGAGGTAGGGGCACTGTAGTTTTCAGGTATCTGGTCTGGTTTTCTGACATATTTTCTACTTTCCATTCCTTTTTCATTTTCAAAACTGCTTATTTTTCATGCATTTGAGGAGAATTATCATTTATTAGGGCCTCAGCACGACCCACTGACCAGGTCGTCTCCTTCTCTGACTTCCAAAAGAATTGCGTTTTTTTTTTACACTTTGCAAAGCCATCATGAAGGTCAGATTGGACCCTTTGGCGGGCCTGTTTTGGCCCATGGGTTGTATATTTAATGCCCCTGCCCTAGACCATCAACTGACCAAAGCAATCAATGTCACCTACATCACAATTTATGTTAAGTTTCCATTTTCTGCTTAGGAAAAAATACAAAAAAAATATCTCAAGTGGGTGTAAACTCTTCAGCAAAATTGACCAAAGTTATTGAAAACCATCCTGTTTTTGATATGATACTACTTTTCTGACATATTTTTCTATTTTCTGGTTAGTTTTTAAGTCACATATCTGCACTTCTCATTTCTTTTTCAATTTTCAAAACAGACCTTGTTTATTTTTAATGAATTTCAGGAGAATTATCAATTATTAGGCCCTCAGCACGAACCACTGACCAGTTCTTGTCCTCTGACTTCCAAAAGAATTGCTGTGTTTGCACTTCGTAAAGTCGCAAATTCTGAAGGCCAGATTGGAACCTTTGGCTGGTTTTGATCCAGAGGCCAGACTATCAACTGACCAAACCAATCGATGCTAGTTACATCACAACTTATTTTATGTTAGGGAAAGACAAAAAATAGCTTATACTGGTGTAAACACTTCAGATAAATTAACAAAAGTTATTGAAAACCATCCTTATTTTGCTATGATACTATTTTTCAGACATATTTTTCCTTTTTCTGGTTAGTTTTTAATTCAGATATATGTACTTTTCGTTCCTTTTTCAATTTTCAAAACAGGCCTTGTTTATTTTTCATGCATTTGAGGAGAATTATCAATTATTAGGGCCTCAGCACTAACCACTGACCAGTTCTTTTTCTACTTAGACTTCCAAAAGAATCGCTGTATGTTTGTACTTGGCAAAGTCATCGTGAAGGCCAGACTGGAACTTTTGGCCCATGGACCATATGTTTGACACATCTGCCCTAGACCATCTACTGACCAAACCAATCGATGTTAGCAACATCACCACTTATTTTATGTTTGGGAAAAGACAAAAAATAGCTCATGCGGGTGTAAACTCTTTAGCAAAATTGACCAAAGTTATTCAAAACCATCCCGTTTTTGATATGATACTACTTTTCTGACATATTTTTCTATTTTCTGGTTAGTTTTTTACTCAGATATCTGTACTTTCCATTCCTTTTTCTGATTTTTGAAACAGGCCTTGTTTATTTTTCATGCATTTGAAGAGAATTATCAATTATTAGGGCCTCAGCACTAACCACTGACCAGGTCTTCTCTTTCTCTGACTTCCAAAAAGAACTGCTGTTTTTTTACACTTTGCAAAGTCATCATGAAGGTCAGATTGGACCCTTTGGCGGGCCTGTTTTGGCCCAAAGGTCACATATTCGATGCCCCTGCCCTAGACCATCAACTGACCAAACTAATCAATGTTATCTACATCACAACGTGATTTATGAGAAGACTAAAAACCTCAAGTGGGTCTCAAGAATTTAGTAAAATTAACCAAAGTTAATTGTTACATGCCTAGGGCATGAATATGGATATGTGTGTGTGTTTCTCCTCCCCTTTTGTTTCAGGTCAGGGATGGCCTGGTTGTCGGGGTGTGACCATTAGCTCTGGGTCCTCCTCCGGGGCTGTGCCTGGGGGGGCCGGCTCGGGTGAAGGAAGGAGGAACAGACCAATCCTGATCAGCCACAGCAACTATAAATTCACCCCTGCCTCTCTGTCTGGTGCTGCTCTTGTCTGTCCATGCTTGGTCAGAGCCATTTTGTTTTTGTGTTCTACCTGTGTTCCCCTGTGGTGAGTTGAGTTGGGTTTAGTTAAGTTGGGGTACCCTATACACTGCACTAAGTCTTGTTTTATGTTATATACACTAGATTAGTTGGTTGGTGCCACCCTCTGTATTTTTATTTTGGGACTAGAAAGGAGATAGATGTTTTTTTTGTCCCACCAGTTTCTTTTGGTAGTGCAGGGGTCACCAGGTAGTTTGGTTTTGTTTTACTGAGTTTTGATTTACTTTGGTACCACCTTGTCCAACTGCACTCACCCGGATTACTTTGTTCATTTTTGTAAACACCTTGTTTAAAGAGAGCAGCCTTGAATAAACTGGCTTTATTTTAAATCTTTTTCGTTGTATGCTTTTGGAGACTGAAGAGGTGTGACACCCCTCCCTCTCCTGGACACCTTTATATTGGGGGGGGTGTAACATTAATGAAACCCATCCTGTTTTTGATATGATACTACACTGGTAGTTGTTCCAGAAATTAGAAGCTCCTCACTACATCAGTTAAAGGGTTAAAAAACTGAAACATATTAATCACTGCAGTAATTATCCAATGGAAGGATCTGAAGTATTTGCTGAATGCAGGTGGCAGCTGTGGATAATTCATGGATGTTGTACAGCGTAGTATAACAAAGAAAGTGATATTTATCTGGAATTAGATCCAATTAGAGGCCTGGTCTGAAGATATATCGGCAATAAAGCGCCTAGAATCCTCATTTTCCCAACATCGAGACTAATTTCAACCAAAATAGATCCATAAAAAAGACACCCCAACACATATTACCAATGACAAACGTAAGAAGATGACAATAGCGGGAGGAACCAGACAGTGAAGAGACTGATTCCAGACAAAAGGCTCTGCAATCTTTCAAGTTCTGTTGTTGACATTGAAAACTAATTTGCACATTTCAGCAAATTTAATGATACTTATTCAGTCTATTGTTTTTATCATTTGAAGTCACAACGGTTCAATAACAGTCTAGTAATACAATGTGAGGTTCACTTCACGTGGCACAGAAACAGCTCATGGAAGCGTCCTTCAAAGTGTTACTTCCTACAAGTTTTTCACTTTGAATCAGTATATTTTTCACATGGATCCTTGTCCTTCAACATGACTCGAGTAGAAAAATCTCATGTTATCATGTGTGTAGTTGGTAATAGAATGAAAAACGATAATGGGAATGAAACTAACTACCTACTAGCATGAAAACGGCCTCATATCTAAAGCCATTTGAACTTATTCCTCCCCACTTACTTCATTCTGAGTGAAGGAATCATCCAGAATCTATTCCAAAAGACTATTTGCACGCCTCAGAAGATAACAATTATCTTAGCTGAAGCAGAACAGATTTGCTGTAGGGTCAGCGCAGTATTGACAGCACAATGGCTTAAATGCACATATTAATTGGATACACAACAGGACAACAGGGCCGGGCAGGACTGCGATAGGAAGAAGAGAGGGACACTGGAGAGATGCAATATGAATGGGGTCTTTACCTGCAGCCTTATCACTCTACAGCACATGGAGATGGTATCTACACACTATGGGCCATTTCTGAAAAGTAATAACCTCAGATATGCATATACTGTTGAAGCGCCTCACTGGAAACATAAAGTCGGTTCGGATCTCGCAGGGGGAATAAACTCGGAGTATGATGAGAGAAACACGACTAAAACAGCCATTACACTGAGGATCGTTGACCTCATTGTTGTCCGGGTGTAACAGATTGTGACTTACTTTCATGCACCAGATATCCTTTTGTTATAGGACTTATCCAGCTGAAAGGTAGTGAAATAAATATGGATGTTTGGGAAAATACTTCACATTGCATCTGTCTTGACGCCTCGCTTCCTAACAGACAAGTTGGAAAGCTTGTAAACATATGCATAAATGAGGCAGATAATGCTCTCCTGTTGTGACCTTTGGATTCAGTAAATCAAACAGAAACGCTGTGAGCAGCCAGCTCAAAAATCAAACAATTTCATATCGGCTCCCAAGAATAAATATGTATTCACTCGGCCCAAGCTGAGACCCAGAGAGCATGTCTGACACAGGGTGCTTTGCGCTGATTTATTGACAAAAAAATCAAACGCTGAGTGATGGAGGCACACTGAGAACATGACCTGAGGGGCAATGAGCTACAAAACAAATAGAAACGTAAAGAACTATCTGCTTTGTAGACAAACTCCACGCTGTGAATTTCTATTCTTGGATGTATGTGCTGCCCGGCCAATGCTCGGGTAATTTTTCTCCCTTTCTTCATGACCGGCGCTCGGAAAATATGATAACTAATCAATCTCAATGGTCGCATGTTGAGGCAGGCCCAGTGAGTTACGGAAAGTCTATGGAAATGGGGCTGTATATATATATATATCGATCCCCAAAAGCAAAAGAGAACGAAGGGCAAGGGAAAAAAAAAAAAAGGCAGGAAAGTGAGCAGCTATACATTCGACACTTGATTTGACACGTTACCAGGCCACAAATTAAACGTGCTAAATTAGACTTAGCATGCGCCATAGATTTAAATAAGTACATTATATAGCACGTTGGTCAGAGTAACCATGCAACACATCCTCATGCATGAACGACGGCTTAGATCGATCTCCACCCCCTGCCAAAATGACACATATGGATGGAGGGTCTGAGCTAAAAAAAAAAAAAAAAAAAAAAAAAAACCTTACATATATTAACTATATTAACCCATAAAGACCCAGTACTAATTTTGTGGTAGTTCCCAAATGTTTTTTTTTTTCTCTCTATTGAACTTTTCTCAAAGGAGTGATATTTAGCATTTTTTAAATGGAATTATGCATTTTAAAACATTTCCCTGTGGTTAACATAAACTGTAAATGCTCTGCTTGGGCCTGAATTCTTCATTAATTCAACTCCACAGGTCCATCTTCAACCCTATTTCTGAGTAATGACACCAGAAAGGTGGTTTTGAGCGCTGGCCCTTTAAATGCACATGAGCCACTTCAGGCCCCGCCCCTCCAGGCTGTTGGCTGTGCTGCTCTGTCCCGTTCAACCAACAACTGAACATTTGAGGTAATCGGCTTGAAGTTTGGACATATTTTCAGTATGGACTACAACTGCTGCTGCTGATAAACAGTTATGTCGTACTCGGAGAAGTGTTTGTGGGAAGTTTTGACCTTATATGTGCAAATGTCGTGATGTAACTAGTTATAGACGCAACAAATTAAGTAGGAATTAAAACGGGTTGTAGAAATCCACTCGATTTTTGCCAAAATGAAAATAAAGATAGCTTGTAAATCAATACATGTAAATAATTGCCGTAAAATACAGTTTGTCATCTTTTCATGGTTATCAGATATGAACCATTTGGAGGTTTAAAGGCTCTGTAGTTACCGTGCAAACACCGTCATCTTCTACAACACTGATTCACCAGTAAAACCCATGGAGTTGGATCAATGACAGTGGATGGAAACACTTGGTTTATGTTCAGTTAATGATATATTTTACTGAAAAAGTCACTTTTTCTTCTGTTTTCGCAGTTTTTTGATATGATAACCCTCAACTTTAAATTGAGCTTTTATGAACGTTTTCATGTTTAGTGAATTAAATACAGGAAAATATCAGATTTACACTGATAAAATGCAAAGTACTGAGAATAATATTATAATAAATGATGACAAATCACTTAAGAAACATTAGATATAGAGAAAATTTCATCTAGGAAGTAACACAAAAGTAGCACTGGGTGTTAGTTAATATGGTTTTTGATGCACTTATATCTGTGAACTTCCTCAGTGGCTCCCTTCTCCAACATTATGAGGTTATAGTTACAATTGTTTTTTTTTGTTTGTATTAGTTTTGTTTATAGAGAGGCCGAGTTCGGTTACAACAGCTGAGACGCTTAAAAAAGTCCTTTTAGACCCATACTGTTGTTGCTCACCAGCTGATAGGACATGAGCTATTGTGAAGGTGCTATGTCTTTTGTCGTCTTCATCATCATCGTCTTTGTCATTGCCATCTTTATCGTCATCATCTTTATCGTCATCATCTTCATCGTCATCTTCTTCATCGTTGTTGCAGTTGTCTTTGTTGTCTTTGTTGTCATTGTCACCGTCTTTGTCGTCGACTTTGTTGTCGTCTTTGTTGTCGTCTTTGTTGTCATTGTCTTCGTCATCTTCACCGCTGTTTTCATCATAGTCTTTGGCACCATCACCATCTTCGTCGCCATCGTCGTCTTTGTCATCATCATCTTCAACATCATCGTCTTCGTATTTGTCGTCTTCGTCATCATCGTCTTCGTCATCGTCTTCGTCATCGTCTTCGTCATCGTCTTCGTCATCGTCGTCTTTGTCATCGTCATCTTCGTCATCGTCGTCTTCGTCATCATCATCGTCGTCTTCGTCATCGTCGTCTTCGTCATCGTCGTCTTCGTCATCGTCGTCTTCGTCATCGTCGTCATCGTCGTCTTCGTCATCGTCGTCTTCGTCATCGTCGTCTTCGTCATCGTCTTTGTCATTGTCTTTGTGAACAATTTCTTCAAACTTCCTCTCTGACAAAACTGCTGCTTGGATTAATGTCAAATTTTATATGTATTTTCCTTGGGACAATCTCTACAAAGTTTGTTCACACTTTTCAGAAATTTTGATTTTTGAATTCTTGGCCAACTTTTGAAATATTAACGATTTGCTTTTAATAATAATAATGGTCCATATTTTGATGGTTTATAACATGTAAATGGTTACATATATCAATATAGTTCCTATTGATCACTGATAGAAGTCATATATGGACTTTGGCTGAATTAGTTGAGTTCTCCTCCAGTGAAAGTACCCCCCACTTCTATTGGAGAACGATCTCCTGCATCCAGACCACAGGACTCGAACATAGAGACAGAACCTGACAACCTCACAAATTCAACTTGTTACTGATACTTGATTTTTTTTTTTCGTGAGGTCTGGATGAATCGTGACTCTTTTTGCATATGTTTTGCATTTCAAAGCACACAGGGGAGGTTCATATTCAAGTGAAATAATCCAATTTACACCAGATCCATATGGAATATATTGATCTTATAAAGTCACAATTTAGTGCTTTTGATTTTTACACATTTTTTGTCATTTATACAGTTTCTTTCCTGCACAACGCTGAGCCGCATGCCTTGGCAATGACTGTACCTGTACATTAGCCAAGAATATTTTTATACATATTTGGCGAAGGACTGCGCTTTAAGTAAACTGCAGGACTATGTGGGGTTATGTGATGAATTCCTGCCAAACCTCTATGTGTTTTTAAAAGATCTGCACTAAGAACTGAATCCAGGAAAACAACCTGAAGCTTGGTCATAGTAGTTTAAGAGGTTTATCACTTTTGTAGTTACTAAGTCGGAATAAACACACTTTTTCAAACAGAAGAATAAGAGAAGGAACTGTGGCTGCCTCCGCTGCTACCGCTGCCACAATAATACTAGCAAATTAGACTACTGGTATTATTATTATTATTATTATTATTATTATTATATATTTGTATTATTATAAAAATTATTATTTACCCCCTCGCTCCCCCCTCTCACTTTCATTCACACTCTCCTCTTCCCCTTTTCCCTATCGTCCCTAACCAAGCCATATTGTTTAGTTGCTCTTCACATTTATTATATTTTTCATTGTAATATGATGTTGTCATTGTTGTTGTTTGTCGCTACTCTTGTTGTTGTTGTTGTTTTTAGTTTGTTTGTGTGTTTGATTTTCCCTTTCTTTATGTGTTGCTGTTTTTCTGTCCACAATGTCTTGTTAACTATCACTAATTCAAAAAAAAAAAAAAAGAATAAGAGAAGGTCCATGTCAGGATTTCAGGTCTTATAGTGTGATGGGGTAGACTCAGAAGGATTCGCGTAAGAAAAGCCACTTTAATATTAATGTTAACTCTGTGGCAAGTTATATGACATTCAGATGTTCTAATAGGTTCATAGATTAAGCCTCGAGGTCTGAGAAGAAGCAGCAAAAGTCCAATCCACCAGAATTAATCAGGACTTAGTTAGATCATAGTTGGTCAACTACAGTATCTTCTAAATGCCTCCGATGCTCTCTATTAGGGCAAAGACACACCTACCCAACAGCTGATCATCACCAGAAAAGGTAACCCGACTATCAGTTAGCTCCCTTCTCCCCAACATGGTAAAAAAAGTGTGAAGAACACACCAAATCAACTACCAACTTGAGTGCACATTCTGCGCTTGCATGAGACATAAAACTGGAAATGACGGAACATCTCTCGAGACCAAAACACAGAGGTCATTGTTGTTAGTCATTGTTGTCAGCAGAGAGAGTTGAGTAGCCAAGAAGGGTTGTTGTTGTTGTACTTGTTGAACGGACGGGTAGTAATAAGAAGATACTGGCGTTGTCAGCTCTCGGACTTCTTCTTGTGGAAGAAGAAAGATATTGTAGGTGAAAACTAAGGAGAAATCGCACTATGCTAACAATGCTAACAGTGTTCCCTTCATGGAATGAATGAAGCCCATGGTCAACACTGACTGACGCTCATTCAAATACGATATGAGCAGTGAATGGACTTTTATAGAAGACGATAATAGTGTGAAGTACCTTGGCATAGCTGTATTCACATGGAAACTTCTCATTCACTGATTCACTAGTCAAAGGCTATCTCTCTCTCTCCACCAATCAGATTGGTCGACTGGGTATTGGCGGATTACACATGTTGAATCGGCTGAAAAGACTGGTGACGGCATTAATAATGGCCGATCGCACATAACACACCAAACAGACTCATGTCACCGACCTCACCAGACTGCCCGACGATGTCCGACTGCTGAAAATCGGGTTGGTGTGTCTTTGCCTTAAATTTCTTAATGTGTTTTGCTTTATTCTTCTCTTTTGTAGTTTCCTGTAAAAGACAAATGTTTTACTTTGAAAAGCTCTTTCTGCATGTAGTTGATGTAAAAGGAAAATAATCTTAAGAACAGTAAACATCTAAACCAGTTTTTATCGATTATCGCATTTCTTAAGTGCATGTTAACGCGTCAGGTATGATTCGGATTTTTTTGGTTATATAAACAGGCTCAATGAGGAAGTAGGTAGAGCAGGTAGAGTTCTATGTCGGAGTGTTTGTTTTATTTCTACAACAGGACAGTGTTCCTTCTAAATGAGCCACACGAGCGAACATGTACATTTGTGCGACTTCACTTAAGCAAACCCATTTGGACGATGATATTTTTCCCATTAACTTCTTGTGTCGTGTGACTCGTACCTGCTGTGAACTCTAAAATCAGCTAATTGAGGTGCACATTTCAGGCAGTGGTGTTCTAAGAAAGGAATCAGACACCATTGTTCCCTTTGCCACTTTGAAAAGAACACTCCTCTCTATGAGAAGTTCTTGTAAGTCACTGAAGTTGTTGCCTGAAGGGAAAGAGGCGATGCTCTTGGAGAAAATGGAAGCTATTAAGTTAATTACAGGGCTCGAGATTCGCAAAGCTTTCTCGTGATTTTTAAGAAAATGCTTTCCGTTGCAGTCTGGTTATGAGCATTTGTACTGAACGGAGAATGATGGGACAGGTTTGCATTTACAGAGTCATTTCGAAGAATGGTCGAGTGTGAATATAATCACTGAATGAGAACCATCCATAATGTACTTTAAATATATGGACAAAAATAAAAAAGACAACTTATATGTTAAAACTCACCTAAAGATCATTTAAGGATTCAGGCATCACATAGAGTTACAGCTTCTATTTAGTAACATTCCTTTTTTTTGGCACAGAAAAAGTGTTCATCCTCATATGGACTTAAAAATGTGTGAAACATCCTTGAAGGAGTTGAACTCAGGTGGAAAAATGGCAGAATTTAGAAAGAGAAAACCTTCCCTTCTGCAGCTCGCCTGAATCAAATGTAAATATAGATCAACCTGACGCTGTTTCAGGACACTGTAGAAAAGGCAAACCACTTTTCCAAACTTAAGGTAAGGTAAGGTAAGGTAAGGTAAGGTAAGGTAAGGTAAGGTAAGGTAAGGTAAGATAAGATAAGATAAGATAAGATAAGATAAGATAAGATAAGATAAGATAAGAAAAAGTAAGATAAGATCTGTAAGCATGGATTACAATGCTGAAATAAACTGAATTTGCCTTAAAGATGAAGTAAAACAATTTATTACAATGATATTTATCACAATAATAAACTAAATTATGACTTTTGTCATTTCTGTTTTGTAGCCCAGCCTATATAATATAAACAATACTATTTTAAGAAGCTGAACCAACACTTAAGTTAAGTTTCTAACTTTGCTTTTCATTGCTGCTCAACACTATGATCTACAACAGGGGTGTCAAACATAAGGCTTGTGGGCCAAACCCAGCCCACCAAAGGTTCCAGTTTGGCCCAAAAGATGAATTTGCAAAGTGGAAAAATGACACTTAAGATATTAACAGTCAAGGGTGTCGAACTCATTTTGTTCCAAACTCAAAAATGTTTACTAATATTCTACCGTCTGTTACTAAATGTTTTGTGTCTGTAGATATACAGTAATTGGTAAATTACAATGCAAGTGTAAAAATGATAAACTGAGGCATAATATTTTTAAATTTGTACTTATTTTTGTGAAGAAATTTCAGGTTTTTCAGATTTCACATATATATATATTTCATTTTATATACGTATATATAAATAAACAGAATGATCTAGACAAACAAAAATGTTTGAGGACATGTACAATAGTTGAACATTTATTTCTCTAATCTCATATAAATTTGTTGTGAACTTTTATGTTTGTTTTTCATAATAAATATGACAGAAATGCAAATCCGTTTTTTTTTTTTTTTTTTTTTTTTTACACACTGTTCATCCTGAAGAAATGAAAAGAATTGCCCAAAAAAGACTGTCACTTATTGCAAAAAACTCCCCTAAAAGCCATGAAATCTAGGCGGCCTGTTACAATCATAGTCCCAAAATGCTTAAATAGAGGTTAAATACAAATAAATAAATAAATAATGTACCATAATACCATAGATAGAGTGCAGAGACAGCGGTCCTAATCCTGTTTGTGAATAACTACATCCTGAAAAGTAAGTATGGAGATTTTTTTGCCCAGTGGAGTCAAAAATAAAATAAAAAAAAGTCATCAAGCATCCCAGTTTTAACAGAGAAAAACCAAAACCAGAACCTTCCATCATCAGGCTGAAACTGTGTTTGAGTGGGTATTATTTCAGGTCAGACCCCTTCAGCCCCCCGCCCCATGGAGTGGATTCATGCTGTGCATTGCTTTTCACTGGTGGCTGAGAACTCCTGAACCGTTGTGAAGTTTTCTTTCCTTACTTTCAACGTATTTTTTCGACCTATGCTGCAAATTCCCGATCGAGCCTCTGCTTGGTGGACCTATTATTGACCTCCTCTATGTTTTTGGCAGAACACACTTGATGGAAGTGGCTCTCATACTGAGCCTGAACTATGTGGGCTCTTATTGTGGGTATTAGTCTGTGCTAAGGCCCAGTGTTTCTTTTAGCTCGTGGCGGCTGCTTCAGACTTTAAATCATGACACATTGTGGCCTGTCATGCAGCCGGAGGGAGAGTTTCACTGAAGGATGTGGTTTACTCTACAGTTTTCAGCATCTCTACAAGAACTATGTCCTCTGTCCTCTCTTTGTCTTTTTCTGTTATTCTACCCTGTTTTAAACCTCAAACACACAGTAAAGCAAAACCACTGAAGACTAAGACGTTTTGTTTTGTTTTTTTAAAGGTGCGGGAAGCTTTCGTGAGCAATTTTTCATCAAATCTGTAAAACCTCAGTCATAGCCTTAGTATCACGAAGCTCTAACTCTTTCTGTGATTACTCACCAGAATCTCTTGGATTACGGTGAACAATTTCTTAGTGCCATCCACCGTAAACAAATACCATGTCTTTACATTCAGAACCCGGAGGTAACTCGGGCATCTTCGGAATGCTTTGTCGCGACGTGCATTGTGGGAAACGGAGGTTCGTGCTGCCGCTGCAGGGGGCTGCGCGAACCTCCCTGCAGCGGCAGCACGAGCATTTCCCACAATGCACGTTGCGACAAAACATTCCAAAGATGCCCGAGTTACCTCCGGGTTCTGAATGTAACCACATGGTATTTGTTTATGGTGGATGGCAATTCGAAACTGCTCACCGTAATGCAAGAGATTCTGGTGAGTAATCACAGAAAGAGTTAGAGCTTCGTGATACTAAGGCTATGACTGAGGTTTTACAGATCTGATGAAAAATTGCTCAAGAAAGTCTCCCGCACCTTTAACTATTTATACTATTAAAATATTTTGCATTGTATATATATATTTTTTTTTTTTACAAAAGAAGTACCGTCTCTCTAAGTGCTAATTTATGCAAATTTAGTTTGACTTGTTCTGTAAATTATTGTATGTTTTAACTGTGTGTTGCATTTCACGCTGCCTCTTGGCCAGGACTCCCTTGGAAACAAGGTTCTTAATCTCAATGGGATCTTGTTTCCTGGTTAAATAAAGGTAAAAAAAACAAAAAAAAAGAAAAAAGAAGCTGTACGTTAAAGACACAGATGGATCCATGCGTACATTACGTGCATAATTTTGTGCACAGTGACATTATTTATAGCGTGTATAGTATATACAGTTGCAGAAAAAAATATTAGACCATCAAAAGTCCTCAAAAACAATGGTTATGCAATTAAGTGCTAACGCCTGTGTGTATCATGTGACTAAAACAGACAGAAAAGAAAACATGGAATGCCTAAAAGCACTGTTTTTGTCAGTACAATGCCATAGATATTTATGACTTTTACTTCCTCTAGATAGTCAAACTTTGATTGTCTTCTCAGCGCTAAAGTCCTACCTTGGTAACAGACAGCAGTGTGTAACTGTAAACAATGCAACATCTCCTTTAAAAGCATGCAGCATGGGTATACCGCAGGGCTCTATTTTAGGGCCTCTGCTGT
Source organism: Sphaeramia orbicularis (assembly GCF_902148855.1). Taxonomy (NCBI): domain Eukaryota; kingdom Metazoa; phylum Chordata; class Actinopteri; order Kurtiformes; family Apogonidae; genus Sphaeramia; species Sphaeramia orbicularis. The sequence continues at coordinate 15,333,403 of NC_043961.1, read as the reverse complement.
TTACGATGTATATTAATGATCTCCCGTCTGTGTGTAATGCAAATATAATTATGTATGCTGATGACACTGTGGTATATACTCATGGTAAATCTACAGAAGAGGTCACTCAAAAATTCACACAGGAAATGGAGAAGGTTTCTAATTGGTTGAGGAACTCTTGTTTAACTTTGTTGATAAAACTGTGTCGATGTTTTTCAGAACCGCAACAAACCCAAGAATTTTTTTCATATGCTGATCGAAGGACAAAAAATTAAGAATGTAACCGAATTTAAATATTTTGGTGGTACACTTGACCCAAATCTAAGCTTTAAAAAGCACATTAAAAAGATGACAAATACAATAAAATGTAACTGTGCAAATTTGAGATTTATCAGAACCTCACTGTCTATTGAAGCGACAAAAACATGTATCCATTAGGATCCTCAAATTTAACACAGTGTCTTTATTTATAGCGGTATATAAGACCATTTACAGCCATGTTTTCCAGATCAAATGCACTGACACCTGGGTAGCTTTTCCTATCCCAATTTTGGTCCTATTTTTGGTCCCAATATTTTATTAAAAATTCATTAATTTTGGGATGGCTCAGAGCAAGAGTACAATTTTTTTTGCATTTATCTGAGGTCATCATTAGGTACATGGGGGGGGAATATGTCTAAATTTCACTTTTATTATTGGGTCTACAAAGCTGGTAAAGTGCCAGATACCAAATAAACCTAGTTTCATAGAAGCACCCTTGGGTGCTATAAAGGGGGGTAAACATGACAAATTCATGGAGCCTAGCATTTCCAGGGGGCCCAGTGGATGTATAGGTTAGAAGTTGTGAAAATTTTGTGTATGTTCCGCCGTAAAAGAAAGGTACAAAAGCTGGGATTCGGACGTTCAAAGTAAAGTTTCACTTTGGTTTTCACACCCATAGTGGTAGTTACGGCACTTATGAAACGCACTCTGTACTTCCAGTTGTTACTGTACATTCAAACCCCCCCCGTCCCCCCCGTCCCGTCCCGTCCCGGCTCCAACAATACATTTACAGATAATGTCTTTTCTAATTTTCTGAAGGGCCCACTACGTTTATATTAGGCCTTTAATGGTACACGTACCGAACCGAACCATTTCGGTACACACCTGTTCGGTTTGGTACACAGCTGTACCGAAATGGCACAGTATGTTGACAAAAAGAAAAAGGAACGAAAGACGTCGTTCGATGCGGAACTTTAAATCCGTGCAAGTTTCACACGGACATATTGAAGGACGCACACATTGACCCGAAATACAAAATAGCAGCTGATATAAGGTGAAAAAAAAACAACAAATATGATGTGAACCTGGGAGGAAGAGACTGAAGACCCTCCACCATCAGTACAGTCCAGTTTGGATCAGTTCAGGTGCCGGTGAAAGACAACAACGAGGAAAGAGATGTTAATAAGACGAACGTTGTTTGGCCCCTAGGAACTACAGTAGTTCTAAAACACACTAGCTCTGTCTGTGTCTCTCTCACGCATGCTGTATAATAGAGGAATAGAACTCGGAGTTGGACGTTGAAAGTACATAAAAACTAGCAGCACTCGGAGAGCGCAGACCTCCGCCAAGGCTGATCAGTGGCCCCCCCCGTGGGCCCCCCCACCCCCGATCACCACCAAAATTTAATCATTTCTTCCTTATCCCACTTCCAACAAACCCTGAAAATTTCATCCAAATCTGTCCATAACTTTTTGAGTTATGTTGCACACTAACGGACAGACAAACAAACAAACAAACAAACAAACAAACAAACAAACAGACAGACAAACAAACAAACCCCGGGCAAAAACATAACCTCCTTGGCGGAGGTAATAAAGTTTAACTTTCGTTTCACGCCAGCGTTAGTTACGTTTGTTATGGACCGGACCGCACCCCCCACCCCCCCACCCCCCCTGGCTCCAACCAAAAAACAAACAAACAAACAAACATACAAACAAACAAACAAACAAACAAACAAACCATACCCCAGACAAATCGCACCTTGCACGCGCACGCACACACACACACACACACACACACACACACACACACAAGTACACAAAGTGGCCTAAACAGTTTGTTTTCTGTCCTAAAATAAATAACTTGGTTCAGTTTGTTGTCAGTGTTTCTCTTCAGTTTGTTTCAACAGAATACCAGTTTACCCTCCTGTTAATGTTGCACGTCATGCAGAAATTTTTTGTTGATATTTTTATGCAGAATGTGAACTGACAGAACTGATTAGATTTTTTTTTGTTTGTTCAAAACTACCTGTCAGGAAAAAGTGCAATACTAATGCTTAAAATACATTTAGTAATATTAATAACTCATTTCATTTTCTATTTGACTTATAGCAGCAGAATTATATTATTCCTGTTTTTCTATATTCTATTGTGTCCAAAAATTGGGGGAAAAATGTTCAAAAATTCATAAATGTATTAAAGACATTTTGAGGGGTTTTCTTTCTTCCCGTACCGAACCGAAAAAAAATCGAACTGTGGCTTTCAAAACCGAAAACGTACCGAACCGAAAATTTTGTGTACCGTTACAGGCCGATTTTTATATTCTATGGGGTCCACAGTTGGTAGCACCCTAGGAAGCACCCATTTCATGTTTTGGCTCCCGGGCCTTGTAATAATAATAATAATAATAATAATAATAATACATTTTATTTATAGGCACCTTTCTTGGCACTCAAAGACACCGTACAGTACAGTTTACACCCCTGCATTAAATCCTTAAAATACGGTGCATGTTGGTGTCCTTATATAAAGTTTGTTTTGGAGTCTGTGTTGTGGGAGCTGGGAGTTTGTTGACCCCGTTTCTGGCTAATGGAAGCCGGTGTTGCAGCTGTAGAGGACCAGACAGGAGGCTTTGAGACTCTTCAAACACTGACCCGAGTCCTCAATATCATGGTATTATTAGCTCAAAAGTGAAGGTAACTAACATCAATAAATAACCAGCTTCCAGCACAAAACACACTCCGACACAAAACCTAATGCAACCACATGAAGAAGCACAAATCGTACACATCGAACCTTAAACGCACCATTTTTTCTTGCCATACACTCATACAAATAGTCAGTGTATGAAATGTTTTGTGTGTAACGTTACAGCTACTAATGTACTAAATGTACCGTCCATGTCAGTGTGTTGTTTTACATGTCGGACTATGGACAATGGCCCCGTTTACGTTCAGACTAATATTAGACGATTCAAGTGATCGTGAAAAACAGTAGGAAATGATGGTAGATATTGTATTAAGAGGTCGATTTCTCAGTTCTGTTTGAAAATACAACTGTAAACGCACAAGTATTTTGCTAAAGAGGCAGAAAATATAAGATTGTTCTTCTTTCTGTTCCTTTTCATTCATAATGTGGTCAAGTTGCTGATGTGTTAAAGCAGATTTTCTTTTTCTATGTCTTTCTTTTATCTTATGAATGATATAAATAATTAAACTAAATAACGTTGTATTCAATAAAGAAGCAGCAACACAAACAACAGCAATATAAACAGAAATTAGCCTAAATATGGGGCAAAATGCAAAGAAATGGACTGACATTGAAGTCCGGTATTTACTGAGCCGATACATGAATGAGGATCTAAATGTGTTAAATTAGACAATTAAAATTAATCCATAAAGACCCAGTCCTACTTTTGTGGCAGTTCCCTAATGAGTTTTTCTATGTATTTAACCTTTTTTAAGTGATTTATCACCATTTATTATAATATTATCTTCTGTATTTTGCACTTTTCAGTGAAAATCAGATATTTTCATATTAAATTTACTGATTATGTACTTTAATCACTATTCTGATATTACATTTGAGGGTTATTATATCAAAAAACAGAGAAAACTTGAGAAAAAGGGACTTCTTCAGTAAAATCTCTTATTAACTGAGCATAAATCAAGTGTCTCCATCCACTGTCATTTATTGAAGTAGATGGGTTTTACTGGTGAAACAATGTTGTAGAAGATGATGGTGTTTCCATGGCAACTACAGAGCCTCTGAACGGCCATATTTTTCAATATGGCCGCTATTGTTACATTTTATGTTAAAGTTAATGTTAAAGTTTCACCTCTGCAAAAACTTTACATCGTCTTATCTGAGAGTGTTTTTTCATTCATTCATTCATTTTCTGAACCGCTTTATCGTCCTGACGGTCGTGGGAGGCACTGGAGCCTACCCCAGCATTAGAGATGTCCACGCATAATTTGGTGATTACTGATGTTCTTTTCAGCTTTTTTTTTTTTTTTTTTTTCCATTAAATGTTTTAGAATGTGCATTTTCTGTGTTTTGGATCGTGCGCTGTCCGTGGTGCTGAAACAGCATTCCTGTGACGTATTAGGAAAACTGACCTGTACCGTTAGAACTTAGGAGCCATAATAAGACACCAAATTAAAAAATTTAAGGTTGAAGGTTTAAGAATAAAACAAAGATACACAAGAATAATAGAGGGATCTGATCGTTAAAAACACTAACCGTCTATCACGCACATTCTCTCCATCAGCCTGATCCTTGTCACCCGGGTACTGTGGACTGTGCATTATCTCTGCAGGTGTGGTGTTATTTTTTCTAACTTATTTTTTTTGTTAATTAAACACTTTATTCTTTTATATGCTCTGCACCGTGCGTTTGAGCTCAATCATTCACTCCGTCTTGACAGTTTGTATTCAACCACAAATGTCACACCACTGCCACAGGTCCACCTTAAGAACGCTGTGCGAATCTCTGCCTGTGCGTCCGTTCATGCGAGCGCCGTAAGGGACCCCTAATAATACCGTAATGTGTTCTTGAGATTTACTTGCGGCCACCGGAGGGACATGTGGGTCCTGGAAAAGGCCTCCTGATCCATGAATGTCGTGCGTTGTTCTTACAAAGTTCATAAGGCATTTGTTAGTGCACTGTGCGAAAGCGGGTTTCTAACTGCATTCATAGAAAATCTTGGACAAGATCGCTCACCTGGCTATGAACTTAGGAACGGTCCACGAACACTCCAGGAAACCTCCATTCTTATACGGCTGCCTTGAGAAGGTCGTACAAAATGGTCCATAAATCATTCGCATGGTGTTCGTAGCCGTTCATAACAGCATTTGTGACTGAGGCTTAAATTTGTTACGTCTATAACTAGTAACTTCACAACATTTGCACATATAGGGTCAAGACGTCCGATGAACATTTCTCAGAGTACGCCATAACTGTTTGTCAGCAGCAGCGGTTGTAGTCCATAGCATTTTAATTTACTGCAGTGCATCGTGTTTGCGAGGCGTTGCTATGTCAACTGTAGTTCCTCCCAGCGGTGGGAAAGTAAACAGAAAAAAAAAAGGCCCTTGAAGCTCAGTTTTCAGTTGTTCTTGAGGCCGGTCCCTATTGGGTAGTTCCTCTCAGAATGTCTCCAGAACTGTTTGGTGCAAAAGGACCTAATGGCTCGTTGCCACTGGAACACATTGAACCTTTACTGTATTGTATATGTGCTGCAAAATGTATGTGTTTACTGAGTACACCTGCAGAGGAAACAGCGTTATGTGAGTCAAGGTGAAAAAAATAAAAGAGTTTGTGTTGGGATTGCACCATGTCCCCAAGTATTTAACACAATATAACACTAAGAAACTTTTCACCAGTTTTGTACAATATGGATAAATTAGCGTCTATGCACATCAGCAAGGGTGATACAAAATACACTACATGGACAAAAGCATGTGGACACGTTGAATTCTGGTGTTTCTCTTCTACCAGGGGTCTGGGATACAAAATAATAATGACAAATGTCATAATATAGTTTTATATTGGGATAAATATCATTGCATTGGTTAGTTTGGTTTAAATTGTTATTTTTGCTTCCAAAATGCCTCAGAGATGGTTTTGACTTAATTTCTCTCGACATTGATTTTGTTTTTGCTTCTTTTTTTTAATCCATGACTATGATTTTACATGTTCTACCTCTAAATTTCTAAAATATTTTTCCTGCTCTGACTATAAATAATAATTTTCTACCACAACTAACCACCTATTTTCTTCACATCTCACTGAGGATTAGCATTAACCCTCGTTTTTATGTTCAGTTAATGTTAACTTTACTGAAAAAGTCTTTTATTCTTCAGTTTTCTCTGTTTTGATGTAATAACTTTTGAATAAACTCTGAGTTTTCATGAATAGCTAAATTAAATATAGTGAATAAAATATAGGAAAATACATGGCTTACAGTGAAAAATGCAAAATACAGAGGATAATATTTCAATAAATTGCAATAAATCACTTAGGAAAGGTTGAATAGACAGAAAATTTTGTTTGGAAACTGCGGCAAAAGTAGCACTGGGTCTTTATGGGTTAAACTTTACTGAAATATTGATGCTTTTATGTCCAATCATCATGAACAGGACACCTTACAGCTGTAGACATGATGTGTCCTAATGTTTTTGTCCATATAGTTTATAAATATTAATATGTCCTTACAGTTTAATGGACAAAATAACAACTTCAACCAAACTAATCAATGCAATGATATTTATCCCAATATAAAACTATATTATGATATTTGTCATTGTTGTTTTGTATCCCAGACCCCTGTTAGAAAAGAAACACCTGAATTCAACATGTCCACATACTTTTGTCCATACAGTGTACACAAGCAAACAAAAGACCAACATTGTGATCAAAAACTCGTAACATAATTCCATATAGAGTTATTTCTTGTTTACATTATTAAAGTCATTTATGTGTAAACAAAAAAAAAAAGGCTGAACACTTTTTTCATCCTTGTTGTGGTCAGTTTCAGTAATTATCGTCGATGCATAATGCATGGTCTCTCCTCCACATGAAGAGCATGAAACACATTTATATATTAAAATATGTATTGTTACTAAATTATGCAGCATTAAAGGAGTGATATTTGGCTTTTTTTAAAAATGGAATTATGCATTTTCAAACATTTCCCTGTGGTCTACATAAACTGTAAATGCTCTGCTTGGGTCTGAATTCTTCATTAATTCAACTCCACAGGTCCATCTTCAACCCTATTTCTGAGTAATGACACCAGAAAGGTGGTTTTGAGCGCTGGCCCTTTAAGTGCTCATGAGCCACTTCAGACCCCGCCCCCTCCAGGTTGTTGGCTGTGCTGCTCTGTCCCGTTCAACCAACAACTGAACATTTTAGGTAATCGACTCAAAGTTTGGACATATTTTCAGTATGAACTACAACCGCTGCTGCTGATAAACAATTATGTCGTACTCTGAGAAATGTTTGCCAGAAGTCTTGACCTTATATGTGCAAATGTTGTGACGTAACTAGTTATAAAACGGAACAAATTAAGCAGGAATTAAAACAGGTTGTAGAAATCCACTGGATTTTTGCCAAAATGAATATAAAGATAGCTTTGCAGCACCTGGAGGGTTCAAATTCAAACTTTATGAACTATTAGGGTTCAGATACGGAAATAAATGAACCAAAGTCTAATAAAAGTGGGTTTAGCTAAATATGAGCCCTTTAACCCTTTGGGGTTACGGCCCTGTGACTGAATCACATGACATTTTCAACACGTTGTAGCATCAGAAGTCGGTCACCACTGAGGACAACTGCATTCGAAAGTTTGGACTTGAAACACTCTCCCACTTTTTATGATGTTGATAGAGCAAATACACCTGGAGATATGACGGTTTGAAACTGGAGCAAACAAACGTGAATGAATGTATGAAAATGAGGTGGGGGGGATGTTATATTTCTGACCATATCTTCTTAATTTTTTGTCCTTTTTTCCTGGTTTGCGCGAAGTAGCAGTGGGATTTAAATCCAATCAAAGGTCATGGGAGGGGACAATGGGCATCCATCTCGTTTTCCACAAAATTGCCAGGTTACAGCATTAACACTTCGGCCACCATGTCAGTTTAATTTCTTTACCCATGGCAGCTGTTCCTGCCTTTCGAAGTTAATTCAACTTGTTTAGGCCTGAAAATGTCACTGAGGACAGGCCAAGTTAGGGTTAGGGTTAAGGTTAGGGTTATCCCTAACTTCACGCAAACCAGTTTTAACTTGGATTGCACAATTTGCCCCTGCTCACTCATGCATGAAAACCTGGGTCTGTAAATTTAAACAAACATCCACCAATCCCCTACCAACCGATGTCCATAAAAGAAAATTCCAAAACTTATCAAATGTGAAACTGGGGGTAATTTTTCAAGATATATAGTTTTTTTTGAGACACCCTGTATAGCAGGGGTGCCCAGTCCTGGTCCTTGAGATCTACAGGGTGTCCCATAAGTCTCCATACATAGGAAAAATAAACGTTTCTTGACATAAACCATTTTTACTTATATAATATGCTCTATATGACTGCCATTTTGTCGGGAACACATTTCAATGCGTGTCTGCTGAAGAACTATAAAGAGGAAATATAAAGAAATACATGTTAGAACCATATATGTATGGAATGTATTATGTCTCCTATGTATGGAGACTTATGGGACACCCTGTACTATCCTGCATGTTTTAGATGTATCCCTCTTCCAACACACCTGACTCAAATGGTAAACCTATCATCAAGCTCTGCAGAACCCTGATAACAACCGTCAGGTGTGTTGGAAGAAGGAAACATCTAAAACATGCAGGATAGTAGCTCTCAAGGACCAGGACTGGGCACCCCTGCTATACAGGGTGTCTAAAAAAAAAACTATATATCTTGAAAAATTACCCCCAGTTCCACATTTGATAAGTTTTGGAATTTTCTGTTATGGACGTCGGTAGGTATGGGGATTGGTGGATATTTGTCCAAATTTACAGACCCAGGTTTTCATGCATGACTAAGCAGGGGCAAATTGTGCAAATCCAAGTTAAAACTGGTTTATAAAAGCAAAATCAAAAGTACTCAAAAACAGCCAAAACAGGCTCAGACCCCTGAGGGTTAAGAAGATGTATGTCTACATCTACACGGTATCATAATTCATAATGTCGTTTTATTTTCTTTGCTATCATTATTTTACTGGTCCGGCCCACTACAGATCACACTGATGCCTGAACTAAAATGATTTAACGCCATAGATATAATGTATGTGCAAATAAGGACCAAAGTGTACGGCTGCAGTGTATTCAACGCTGACTTCTAAAGTCCTTGAGCAGAAAAGTAACATCGAGTCCTAGAAACCGACGCAACACGGGAACGAACCCTTTAACAGATGCCATCAGTGAGCAGCGATGCGTTCACTTCCCTACCTCTCGCTGTCCTTCAGGGGCTGGCCCCCCCTCCACCACGACACCGCTGCCTTCGGGGAGGCGTGGGGGCGACACTCTAGGACCACCTCGCCCCCCTTCTGGATGAGCGTGGACTTCCTGACGGGGCGTCGGGTGAAGTCGGGTGGAGAGGCTGAGGAACAGAGCTGTGTTAAAACCATTTGTCCCGCTTTGTGGAAGAGCAACAGCTGCACATCAGCCAAAATGTCAAGAGCATCAGCGGCAATTACGGAAATTGCATTTCACCGCTGAACTGGCTTATTGTGTGAAATAATTATGGAAATGAAAGAGCGAGGCCACGGCTCAGCGAAGAGCGAGTTCAGACCGTTTTTATTCACATATTTATTTATTTACCGTCAGATGGGAGGCCTTTTCTTTCCACTGACAACATGCGCTAAAGGCCGTTTTATTGTAAATGATCCAGGACAAACAAATGACTTACCTACAACCTTGAGCTCAGCGCTGGCGTAGACAGACCCGTGTTCATTCTCCGCTACACACTGATACATCCCAGAATCTGACAAACTGATCCTGGATATGGACAGGGTACCGGAGTCCACGAGGATCCGCCCCTGCAAATCAGAACCAGTACCAGAACCAGAATACTTTATTAATCCAAGGGGGAAATGATTGTGTTACAGTTGTTCCATTCAGGCCTAATAAAACGTAGCAGACAAGAAATTATCAACACAACAAAAAAGGAAAAAAAAAAAAACTCTATACAAAGATAAGATTACCTTGTTGTTTTTGGTGTTGTGTTTTGTTTATTTTTGTTTTTTTTCCCCTTTCTTTTGTGTTTAATTGGTTTGTAGGTTTGTTGTATAATTTGTTTGGGTTTTTTTTTTTTTTGTTTGTTTTTTGTTTTGTGTCTGTGTGGTTCCTTATGTCTAAGTACATGTTTTTGTAAATGTATAATTTAAAATAAAGATAAGGTAAGATAAGATAAGATTATCTTGTTGTTTTTTGTTGTTGTGTTTTGTTTATTTTTTGGGGGGGTTTTTTTCCCCTTTTTTGTGTTTAATTGGTTTGTAGGTTTGTTGTAAAATTTGTTTGGGTTTTTTTTTTGTTTTGTGTCCGTGTGGTTCCTTATGTCTAAGTACATGTTTTTGTAAATGTATAATTTAAAATAAAGATAAGATTATCTTGTTGTTTTTTGTTGATGTGTTTTGTTTATTTTTTTTATTTTTATTTTTTCCCTTTTTTGTGTTTAATTGGTGTGTAGGTTTGTTGGATAATTTGTTTGGGGTTTTTTATTTTGCATCATGTCTGTGAGGTTCCTTATGTCTAAGTACATGTTTTTGTAAATGTATAATTTAAAATAAAGATAAGCTAAAATGAAAGATAAGATCAGATAAGACTTTATTTCAGTGATCAGCAGCAAAATACAACAAGCAAGTGCAGAGAAAAATACAGGTAAAGAAAACCACAAAAGTGAAAAATGAAATATAAAGATAAAAATAAGAAATTTGGTATGCTGTATGTACATGTGATGTACTGAATGTGAATGTCTGACACTGAATGTCAATAAAAATAAACTATTAAAGAAAAAAGAAAAATGTGCAAAAAGATGAAAGTTTGGCCATAAAAAATGTAAACATAAAAATGGAATAAGATGAAAAATGATGTAAAAGATGCAATGAGATGAAAATGAAAAGACAAAAAAAAGCAAAACAAGGTTTAAAAGACAGAAGATAAACGCGTATAAGATGCAATAAGATAAGAATAAAATCAGTAAAATGTGGGAAAAAAGAATAATATGGTAATAATATAAATATGAAATTAGAAAATGACAATTAAATATTAGTTACATAATTTACATTGGGGTTGCACATGCACATGGTGTTTACTGAGAAACATGTAGCTCTGAATCTACATTAGAGAGACTGAATATTTGACAACTGTATTTATTTCTTATATTGTGTATGAGGCTCATGTAATGACATTTTGTTCATTTTGTTCTAGCGCAGTTTACTTATGTGTCCTGGAATGACAATGAAATGACCTATCTATCTATCTATCTATCTATCTATCTATCTATCTATCTATCTATCTATCTATCTATCTATCTATCTATCTATCTATCTATCTATCTATCTATCTATCTATCTATCTATCTATCTATCTATCCATCCATCCATCCATCCATCCATCCATCCATCCATCCATCCATCCATCCATCCATCCATCCATCCTATATTTAAACCTTTTTTTTTTTTTGGTGATATTCAGAAATCTTGTATGGTTATGGTTCTTTTCTGCTTTTTGATTTTTTTTTTTTTTTAAATATGTCTTTTTTGTTTTGTACTAATCTTTCCATTATTTTTTGCATAGATTTGTTTTATTTGTAGCAGAATTTCTCAATTATTTTATGCAGATGTTATTATTTCGAGCTGAATTTTTAAAATCATTTTACATTTTCTATTTTTTAAAAATTCCATTTTTTTTTTACAGATTTCTATTTTTTATTTGATTTCTATCTATCTATCTATCTATCTATCTATCTATCTATCTATCTATCTATCTATCTATCTATCTATCTATCTATCTATCTATCTATCTATCTATCTATCTATCTATCTATCTATCTATCTATCCATCCATCCATCCATCCATCCATCCATCCATCCATCCATCCATCCATCCATCCATCCATCTGCTGGGTATGGTTTGTATGTCTCGTTTTTCCATAAATCCTGTATATCATTTGTTTATATTTCTGTTAACATTTCTTCAGTTCAGTTTATTGTCAGTGTGTACTGAGGATCATCAGTCCAGTCCATCTATGATCCACATCTGACCCTGGGGCTGATTTGAAGTGAAGTTTTGTGGTGTTTTATGTCTGAACATCGGATTTGTGATGTGTGGGTTGTCCTCAGAGGACGTCCGTACCTGTGCTGTTAGTGGCAGACCATTCTTCAACCATCTGTAAGTGGGTCTGGGTTTACCCACGGCTTTACACTCCCACTGCAGATTAGCATCAATTGCCATATGTGCATCTTTCAGCGTCTGGACCCAGTGCAGATGTTCAACATCTGTGAAAATGAGCAATGAATATGAATATTTAGTAACAAAAAGGTCAGAATCCAACTGCAATGGGAATTAGTCCTATTTAGTATCATTGCACTAATGTGGAGTACAGATTCCTGGCACCGTGCGCGATGCAGTGTTTGTGTCATGTTGGCAGGATGGGAAGGATGGGAACGGTTCCCATAACGACAACTCCTGAATGTTCTCGCACTAATCCAAGATGGCAGCCAGGCGCCGTGTTGCTGCTGCTACTGCTACTTAAATGTGTGCACTTCAGCGACACTTGTAGTAGAAGCACTTTATTGGGAGACTGTTTGGGATTGAGTCCAAATAGGAAGTCAGAGGGTGTGTCTAATCCGAGGTGTGGGTAATAACATATTTGGTCCAGACTGACACAGGAACAAATACACAGCAGTGCAGATTCGACTGGTGTCAACCAAGTATTTGACCAAATGTGACAAGAAGGTGCGATGCACAAAGGTGTTGGAGGTGGAAGGAAACATTCAGATTAACTCTGCATTTACAGAGTTTCCTCATCTTATAAAATACTTTCAATAATTTCAGTTCGGTGTTATTATCCTTTTATTACTATTATTATTATTATTATTATTATTATTATTATTATTATTACCCCGCCCCCAAAGGGGAGGCAAGGGGTACTGTCTTCGATTCAGTTTGTTTCCTTGCTTGTTTCTTTCTTTGTTAACACTAGCAGCAAAACTATGGGTTGAATTCATACCAAACTGGGTTTATAGATTGCCAGTGACCCAGAATAGATGTCATTACATTTTGGGAAAAGTAGGTCATAGTTCACATTTGTTATGAATTTTTAAAATCTTTTTCTTCTCCCATTTACTTATAATGGGCAACATCTCATATGTCAATAAAACATCAATTTTGTTTCATTTTACTTTAAACATGGCACATATATAGAGGCAATTGATATGATGACATCAGCACATGCATAGACATGATGACATCAGCTGGATCGATGCTAAAATAAGCTACGATATGAGCGAGGGGCGGGGTTTGTCATGCCTGGAACCACTTTTTTATTATTATTATCATTATTATCATTATCATTATCATTATTATTATTATTATTGTAAATATTGTACAAATTGCTGCTATTCTAAATGTGTCTTAATAGAGTGTGTGTATATATATAGATATATACACACACACACATACATGTTTATATATTTATAGCTTTATACTGTATATATTGTTTTTTGTTATATTAATCATTTCTTTCATTCTACTTTTTATCCTACTTGAATGGAGCAACTGTAACACAATAATTTCCCTCTGGGATTAATAAAGTATTCTGACTACTTTTATTCTCCTTATTCTTATTTACTGTCGTTCTATCACAGGGTTTCTCAACCTTTTTTGAACCACGCTCCACTAATGGCATCATGAGCATACAGGCGCCCCCCCTATGTCCGAAAAATTTGTGGGATGGGGGGTATGTAATTCTAAAAGTAATGCGACGGGGGGGGGGGTATGATGTGCCGGACGCCTTCACGCACCTTAACCCATGAGCAGGGGGTTACATACCTCTGTAAATAAAGCTGTGAGAAAGTCAGAGTGAGCTCTCCTCACCTTATCATTGACTACCTGCTGCCCTCTGAAATTGTGACCGCGGGGGGGGGGGGCGGGCGCGGGGGGTATGAGTTGGGCAGAGAGTATGTGCCGAGTGATTTATAATGTTGTGATGTACGACAGTAGTCGCTAACGCACCCACCCACGCACACATGTGTGAACGCCCCCTCCCCAGGACAGTGTCTGCGCCCCCCCGGGTTGAGAACCACTGTTCTATTGTATATGAAAGGTGATGAACAAATGAACCTTAATGCATGAGTCTGACTTTGAGAATGTTTTCACCTTTGTTACTGTTAAAATTTTGTGACAGAATAATTTGTAAATGTAAATATCTGTGTAGTATAATTTTACTTTTTTCACATTAAACCACAGGCAGGGTTATCATTATTTATTAATTATTATGTTATTATTTTACTTCATATCACACTGAGTCGGATGAGGCCCCTGAATGTCCTTGACTGTTAATGTTTTCAGAATAATTTTTGCACTTTGTGAATTCATCCTGCGGGCCACATTGCCCATTTGTCGGTCCAGTTTTGGCCCACGGGCCTTATGTTTGACACCCCTAGTTTGAACTGTTCACTGTCTTCAACACAAATGACACAAACTGTTTCAAAGCCGCGACTCCGACAGCTGATTCCTTCTGGTTCTTGTCTTTTGTCATATATACGTTAATCTCATTTTCTACTTGAAGCCACACAGAGAAGTGTTAAATATGCCAGAGGAAATGTTTAACTCCACAATCACAAAACAGCAAAGATAATTAACACTAATTAAGTCCAGATTATCCCTGTATTATGATTCAGTTCCACACTTTGGAGAAAAATCAATCAAGTGTTTCAGATAAAATAAATAATTAAGGACTAATAGTTTCCAACAATTAAACCAATGAATAATGATAAAGGGGAAGAGGATGAGCATCTGTCTGCGTCAAACAGGGATGGGATCGACTCTGACCGTGGAATACCAGTCGTCCTCTGGCGCCGTTTCGTCCTCGGCTGTTTTCGGCAACGCACTCGTACACGGCCGCGTCCTCGGGCCGAAAGTACGGGATCTCCAGAATGCCGCTGGAGTGGTTGATCTTAATCTTCCCGGGGAGGGGGTTTCCATCGGCTCTTCTCCATGAGATGGAAGGCACCGGGCTGCAGAGGTCACAAGCAAAAGGTCACGACCCCACAGAAGAGTCAGCACCGTAGGTCAGACGGACCGAGGACACACAAGTGGACGCTTTAGAAATCTGAGTAGAAGTGACACTGGTGTGGAGTTTATACTGTTTAGACCAATGGAAACATCAGGCTGACACAGGACAGGACACCAACTGGAGAAGCAATACATTTGAATACTACTATTACTACTAATACTAGGACTGCTACTGCTACTACTACTACTAATACTACTACCTCTACCACCTCTACTACTACTACCTCTACCACCTCTACTACTACCACTAATACTACTACAACTACCTCTACTACAACTACTACCACTACTACTACTACCACTACTACTACTACTACTACTACTACCTCTGCTACAACTACTACCACTACTACTACTACTACTACTACTACTACCTCTGCTACAACTACTACCACTACTACTACTACTACTACTACTACTACTACTACCTCTGCTACAACTACTGCCACTACTAATACTACTACTACTACCTCTACTACAACTACTACCACTACTACTACTACTACTACTACTACTACTACTACTACCTCTGCTACAACTACTACCACTACTACTACTACTACCTCTGCTACAACTACTACCACTACTACTACTACTACTACTACTACTACCTCTGCTACAACTACTGCCACTACTAATACTACTACTACTACCTCTACTACAACTACTACCACTACTACTACTACTACTACTACTACTACTACTACTACCTCTGCTACAACTACTACCACTACCACTACTACTACTACTACTACCTCTGCTACAACTACTGCCACTACTAATACTACTACTACTACCTCTACTACAACTACTACTACTAATACTACTACCTCTACCACCTCTACTACAACTACTACTACCACTAATATTACTACAACTACCTCTACTACAACTACTACCACTACTACTACTACTACCACTACTACCTCTACTACAACTACTACTACTACCTCTACTACCACTACTACAACTACTACTACTACCTCTACTACCTCTACTACAACTACTACTACTATTGCTACTACTACTACTACCTCTACTACAACTGCTGCTACTACTACCACTACAACCTCTACTACAACTAGTACTACTACTACTACCTCTACTACAACTACTACTACCTCTACTACTACTACTACCTCTACTACAATTACTATTATTACTACTATGACTACTACCACTACCATTACGACAACTACCTCTACGACAATTACTAGTACCACTACTACAACTACTACTACTACTACTACTACTACTATACTACCACTACTACTACTACTACTACTACCTCTACTACAATTACTTCTACTACTACTACTACTACAACTACTACCACTCCTACTACTACCTCTACAACAATTACTACTACCACTATGACTACTACTACTACCACTATCACTACTACAAATACTACTACTACTATGACTACTACCACCTCTACGACAATTACTACTACTACGACTACTACTACTACTACTACTACTTCTACTCCTCCTCCTACTACTACTACCTCTACTACTACTACTACAACTACTAGCGCTACCACTCCTCCTCCTCCTCCTCCTTCATTTTATATATCCTTCTGAGACCCAGGAAGGTAAAAGGTTTGGCATTTTTTAATTAAATTATTGTCTTGATTGAAAATACCTTTATGAGACAGTGTGCATGCATAAAGATAGTGAATAAAAACAATACAAAATAAATAATAATAATAGTTGTATAAATACATATTTACAACACAGTGGAATACTAAAATGTCAGACAGTAGAGGTGGGACACATACAGAACAGAGTTAGACTGATCACTGAATCAATGACTTTAAAGCTTCAGGAGCAACAAAGTCAGGGCAAAAAAAAAAAGGAAGAATTTGAAAGAACACACCTTCTATGTGCAGTTCTGTACTCTTGATCCAAATCAAAAAACGAAATATAAAGATAGACGACCTGATTCTGTGTCTCGCTGCTGTGGAAAACTGAGTGGATTTTAACACAATCAGTAATTACAGCTGTCAATCATGCATTTAATCCCTCCTACCTGTCTGAAAACACCAGTGTTCAACCAAAATCTGTGTCACGGAGTAGATTTTCTATAGTAGAGTCTTGAATTACAATACACTGAAAGGCAATTACAGCAATAACAGCAAGAAACTATCCCATATTCTACCTTTAAATGTAACCTGTAATGTATTCTGACAGATGAATCAAAGTGAGTGACATGACTTACACTGTTATTCCACAAATGAATCCTCACTCAGTTATAAATACAGACTGAATACAAAAGCAGTGGGATGTTTTCTCTGGGATAGGGAGACGACAATAAAACTATGGGAACTGACATTTCTATAGCAGAACATCTTGTTTTCACAGTTAATTTTCTTCAAAAAGAAATAACACCAGAAGAGGCGACTTGCATTTTGTGTTTGTCCGCAGCATGAAAACCACAGAACATAAATAACCCGTATTCGCTGTTCAATCAGACCTTGATTGTTCTGTGTAACTGTATTTTAATCAGTGTTATGTGTGGACGGATACAATGTGTGGATGTGATGCAGATTTTATTGCTTTTATGCTTTGGTTTTAGCTGGAAATGCGGGATATTTCAGAGTGATGAGAGCTAAAAAAAAAACAATCTATCTAATGTTTTTTAGAATGTAAAGCCTCAGTCACAAAGCTTCTTATGAAGTATGGGTTTGTATGAATCTCTCGGTTTGTACGAGAGCTGGAGTTTGTAGACATTCGTGGAGGGAGCAGTAGTTCCTTAAAGCTGTCTTATGAAGTCTGTATGGCTGCCGTTCAAAATGCAAGAGCATCTTGAGGCCTCCGTGAGAAAATGACGTGATTTTGTGGCGTACAAAGACTGTACAGTTGTCACGGTCTTCGTAAGGGTGCCTTGGGACCTTCCTACGTCAGACCTACGGCCACTTCACAAATTGTTTTGTCGTACAAAGACCATACAGTTGTCACGGTCTTCGTAAGGGTGCCTTGGGACCTTCCTATGTCAGACCCACGGTCACTTCACGAATTATTTTGTCGTACAAAGACCGTACAGTTGTCACGGTCTTCGTAAGGGTGCCTTGGGACCTTCCTACGTCAGACCTACAGCCACTTCACGAATTATTTTATCGCACAAAGACCGTACAGTTGTCACGGTCTTCGTAAGGGTGCCTTGGGACCTTCCTACGTCAGACCTACGGCCACTTCACGAATTATTTTGTCATACAAAGACCGTACAGTTGTCACGGTCATCGTAAGGGTGCCTTGGGACCTTCCTACATCAGACCTACGGCCACTTCACGAATTATTTTGTCGTACAAAGACCGTACAGTTGTCACGGTCTTCGTAAAGGTGTCTTGGGACCTTCCTACATCAGACCTACAGCCACTTCCCCAATTATTTTGTCGTACAAAGACCATACAGTTGTCACGGTCTTCGTAAGGGTGCCTTGGGACATTCCTACATCAGACCTACGGCCACTTCACAAATTTTTTGTCGTACAAAGACCGTACAGTTGTCACGGTCTTCGTAAGGGTGTCTTGGGACCTTCCTACATCAGACCTACGGCCACTTCACGAATTGTTTTGTTGTACAAAGACCGTACAGTTGTCACGGTCTTCATAAGGGTGCCTTGGGACCTTCCTATGTCAGACCCATGGCCACTTCATGAATTATTTTGTCGTACAAAGACCGTACAGTTGTCATGGTCTTCGTAAGGGTGCCTTGGGACCTTCCTACATCAGACCTACGGCAACTTCACAAATTATTTCATCGTAAGGTGGTTGTTCGGCACCAGTATGTGCAACTCAAGTCGATGGTCGGAAGATCTTACACTGTTTGAGAAAATTTAGATCGGTATATAAACAGTGGCTATGTACTAAAAGTCCCACATCGTGATCATCGCATTCAAGACGGTAATGATGCCCACAACACTGAAACTTCTACAGCTGCAGTGGAGTAAGAGACCCCTAATAACGACGTAATGTGGTCTTGCGATCTACATGTGGGTTCTGGAATGGCCTCCTGATCCACGAATGTCGTGCGTAGTTCTTTGGTTGTTCATGAGGCATTTGTTACTATTGCGCACACAAACATTGCGATGACTATGCAAAAAAAATATACAGGGTTATTCAAAAGAATGAAACAATTTCATTGTGCAATATTTTAATAAGCAAAAGCAATAGAAAACTCCAGCCAAGTCACAAGTATTGTACTCACAATCAACTTTTATTTCCTGTCTTACAAGTATTCAATGTGGCCACCACCTGCAGCACGGACAACATCAATGTGATCAGAGTATTCATCCCAAATGCATATCAGCATATCACAATCCACTGAGTTGATCGCTGTTGTTATTCGATATTTAAGGTCATCGAGGCATCCATTCAAAGCTTAGAAAACTCGTCTTTCAAATGGTATCTGGTCACTTTTCTATTGACCCTCAAATTGCGCACATATAACTTGCGCATAAAAATTTACCTCATAGAAAAACGACAATTTCGCCAAAAGTCTAATTTATCGATTAAAAGTTTTTGGGCTGGCAAGAGGTGGTTTTTCGGGCATAGCTCAAATGCAATATCACGCAAAACTGCAATGGAAAGACCTTTTTTCGCAACTAGAGTCAGGTGAATTAAAAAAAACGTATGTTGACGTATGTTACAACAAGCGAAGAAGAAGAAGAAACATGTCGCGGTATGTGTGGACACACCAGGAAACCTGATCATTTTTTAATTTACTACAACATAGAGGGGTAATATATAATAATAATGAATATATCTGTAAATCAACACCATATTTACGTTCGTCGCCATGTTTATTGAATGACTTCTCCTGTCATCTCGCGATTATAAATAAACAAACCATCGCATTTGTGATTTAATGGAAAAACCGACATTACACACTTCTGTTTTTTCGACATTTAGTAAATATTGGTAAAGTTTTGCACAGACGTCCAATGGAAAAGCGACTACTGACTCATTCCATGACGAAGCGTGAGAACTGAAGCGATGCGTCATGAAATGGGTTCATTCTTTTTGAATAACCCTGTATTGTGCAGCTCTAGTACCGTATACTACCATCATACGCAGGATGTAGTACACTGTGTATCCTTATGCAGTATGATGCGTCTACAATGTGATTCCAAATACAACCCACGTGCAGAGCTGCAGCATGTAAATGTTTTGACACTTACTTTCCTAAGGCAAAGCATTCCAGCTTCACTGATGATCCCTTGGAGACGTGAACGGTGTCAGGAAACCGAACCTCAATCTTTGGCTCGTATTCGCCCATCACCGCTGCATGAGGGATAAAACCAAATCGTGTCATTCAAAACACAAAACACGGACATGCAGTTTCCTGTAATTCACAGGCGTGTGGTGGATGACAGCGGCGGCTGCGATGACGCTGTATAAAACGGCGTCGGGCTTAGTGGATGGATGAGTTTGGATTACAGATCCGCTCAAATGTGAAGTGGTGGACGTAAACCGCCCTGATGGGGTTTAGTACATGTGGTGAAGCTGCTTGCTGTGTGTGTTTTTCCTGTATTCTTGTCAGGCCACGCTACATTTCTGCTTATGTAAATATGTGCCTTCATGCAGATACAGAGGGTTTCTCGCATACATAACCCCGTATAGTTCAGAGGGGGTTGGATGGTGTGGAAACCACGCGTGTAAGCAAAAGCACAAACACTGTCACATTCAAGACAAGCCATTTATCTCCTGGGCGTAACCCGGGGCGACTGGAGGCGGGGCTAAGATGCTTACCGTCCCTCCTCAGCACCACAGGCGTCGGGGAGCTCAGCACGGTGGTGTTGGTCATCATGTTTCTGACCGCACATGTGTAGTTCCCAGCGTCGGACGCCTCAACTTTGGCAATGTACAAGTTGCCTGTCCTCTGGGAGATAAAACGGCGGGCGTCCTGTTGTAGGAAACTCCGCTGTCCGTTGAAAACCCATGAATATTTCATCTCTGGGAAGAAAAAAGACAAGCACAGGGTTGTAGCGACTGAGACATAAAAGAGAAACACCTTCTCAAACCGAAGCGAGACTGAGGAAAGATGCAGTCGGTGCATGGATAGTAATCAGAGTACTTTATGAATCCAAAGGGAAACTGTTGAATAATCCTGCTGATCACAACTTTTAGTAATATTTTCACCAGTAACGGCTCATCAACAGAGGGCACTAGGGCAAAAACTCAATACAACTGTTAATAAAAGATCACTGCACTTGCTTTTAGGCATTTGGTTTGTAATACATCACCATATACACCATCCCTTTAAACATATATCATTGTAAATACTGTATATAATACTCTCTTTTAGCACCATTATGACTCGTTATATAACTTTACAAGTTGTTTTCAGGATGCGATTTGTTGGGGGGGATAGGGGGATCAACGCCCCCTCTGGTTTTTACATCCCTACCTCCGCTCAATGAATTTCATCCACGGGGGGGGGGCGGGGGCTGGCAACCAACCAATGGAAATAACAGGCAGGTTGTGACAGTTTTCTTCCACCTATATCCTACATTACTGGCACTAGCGTTCACCTGAACCAAACTGTCGGCAGTCTCAGAATTCGCAAACATCCCCATGCACTGGGGCACCGTAAAAGGGGGGTAAATGTGACAAATTCATGGGGGGGGGGCAGTGGATACAGTTTAGAAGTTGTTAAAATTTCATGTACAATCCTCTGTATAATAAAGGATGGAACCCGAGAGCTGGACGTTGAAAGTATGTAAAGTTTCACTTTCGTTTCACGCCAGCGTTAGTTACGTTAGTGATGGCCCGCACCCCCACATCATCTAATTTCCAATGAAAATCAGGTGTTTTCCAATATTTAACCCTTTCATGGATAGTGGTCACTACAGTGGACAGTTATCCTACAGCTGTTCTCTAGTATATTCATGGATTTTGTTGTTTTAGTTCCATATCAGCCAACACAGTGGACACTTATGCACCATCCCAAACACTGCAATTCAGACCATTACTGTAACTTTGCTGTTCTTGATAAACCTGATCTGCAGTGACATGTTTTAGTGTAAATCAATTGTTATTTGTAAGACAAAAAGTTGTTTTTTTTTTGCATATTATCTCCATGAAGTGAGTAATAACTAGCATTAGAATATAAAATGTGAGAAAACATCAGATTAGAAGAATTAAAATGTTTTTATTTCATTGTTTTCATCTCACTTTCTGATATTAGGTTGTAAACATGTTTCTTTACTTCAAAAATTAAATGCATGGAAATTATGTAACTCCATGAAAAGAAAAAAAAAAACAAAACTCGATCACATTGTTTTTTTCATGCCTAACGAGGAATGAAAACACTCAAGAAAAAAATTTTGACTGAGGTTTTCATAATTCATGCATGAAAGGGTTAATGTACTGATCATAGAGCTGTTCATGAAAGCTCAGAATAAAGTTGATGGTTATTGTATCAAAAATGAGGAAAATTGAAGAAAAAGTCACATTTTCAGTCAAATCTCTCATTAACTGAACATAAAACAAGTGTTTCCATCCACTGCCGTTGATCCACCTCCATAGGTTTTACTGGTGAATCAATGTTGTAGAAGATGACCGTGTTTCCATGGTAACAACAGAGCCTCTGAACATCCAAATGGGTCATATCTGATGACCGTGAAAAAATGACAAACTTCATTTTGCATGAATTATTTACATGTATTGATAGGATTAGTGGATCAACAGATATTAAACAGTTTAGATCAGTAGATGGTTTTGGTCGCCAGTGGATGTTTGGGTCTTTGCGGGTTATGGTTTGGTTATTTTCAGCATGAAAAGATGACAAACTGTATTTTACACCAATTATTTCCATGTATTGACAGGATTAGTGGATCGGCAGGTATTAAACAGTTTAGATCAGTCGATGCTTATGGCCGGTGGTGGATGTTTGGGTCTTTATGGGTTAACTCCTTTTCTTCTTCCATCAGTATTTTCCAGTGTGACGCTTTAAAATATGCATTAAAACAGTGAATGATACTGTGACATGTTTCTGTACGGTGAGTCATTGTGGTTCAGTTTACATCAAACCCACATCAAGGAACTGGATGATTCACAAATCTATGAAGTAATGTTTTTTTTTCATAACATTTGCTAAAAGATGCCACTTTATATAAACAGAGTAATGTACCAGAGTTTCACTTTTGAAGACCAGGAGTAATAAAAGCAGCTCTGTCATCTAATCAAACAGCGGTTGGACAGAAATGAACAATGCGGCTCAGTATTTGTCGCAGTATAATGTGAGATCAGAGGCGCCGTTTGAGTCGGTTCATTGCGAGTAAATTACACGGTGATACAACAATTTGTTTTTTTAGTGGTTGCAGCGACAAAGGATAAAATGATCATGGTGAAAAGTCTCTTTGGTTTGTTTATAAATGTCTGTTTGAAGTGTTTCGTGACAAACCGGCTCGTCCTTCACCCTAACGACACCCGTACAGGTGATGAATAGAAGCGATTCCTAAATTTCTCCCGAACTCATGGATCTATGTCAGGTCGGCCTTTGTGGGTTGTAAAGTATTTCATTTCCTCACGGGTACCTGAAACAATACAAACTAATGACTCAGCCTCGTGGGTTTTGTTGAACACATGGCAGCTCTCACTCTTTTCTTTTCTCCTGGCTTTGGTCTATTCATAGAAGAAAAAAAAAAAAAAAAAAAAAAAGAAAGACAAAAAACCCCTGATCTTTTGAGAAACAACAAAGCCCGTATCGGAAACAAAAATCGAGCAAAGAGGTAAATTAGCGACAGATGTTAGCGCGCCAGGTCACATGGGCTCATTATTTGGTGATTTGCCTGGAGGTTTGTAAACTGTAATGTGTCGCTCGTTTTTAGGTTTTCCGCAACTGTAGTCATCCAAACTAACAGGAGACATGCATAGAAATGAAAGAAAAACCACAAGAGGGAGTGGTTAGAATATGAATGCAAAGAAAAACAGTTGAATCAAAGCTCAAGACCCACTTGTTTACTCTGTGTTATATGTCTTGATTTGTTTTTGCTGTTAACGTTTTTAGTTTTTATGTTTTATTGTGATTGATTTTATATCTGTACAGCACTTTGATTGCAAGCGCTTTACAAATGAATTATTATTATTATTATTATTATTATTATTAATCACATAGATCAGGGGCATCAAACATGTTGCCCGTGTGTAAGACGTATCTTATGTTCAATGGAAGTTGAATGTGCGACTTTAAATCTTGCACTAAAATGTCAGACAACCATACATCATACATCACGAACCTAAACGGAAAAGAAGAAATGAAATATTATAAGTTGTTCTGCAAGCCTGAGTTGTTATATTCGGATTTATATTTTGTATCTGTATTTGTATCTTTATTTTATTTGTACTGAACAGTCAGTGAAAGGTTTGATTCATGTGTGGAGTGTGGTTAAAGATGAACTCACACCTGCCTGTGCTGAACTTAGAGAAAAGGTCAGATTCTACATAAAAGATCAATTTTACAGCTTTGGAAAGTAATTGTGGTAGAGAGAGTCGAGCAGAAAAACCAGATTATGAATTTAGGGATTTTTTTTTGTGGTCAAGAAATGCTAGCCTAATTGTGCAGGTGTTAAACAAGACGTGCTTTCTGAAACCCTTTGTGGTTAAGCTATGCAGTTGGTTTGATTGACAGGTGTCCAGGGCACTTGTTAAACTCAGGTGACCTTTCAAATATGGTTTTTCCTGGAATGTGACGTATGTCTGATGTGTTTTTACCCAGCAACAACTGTGACCAATCATTGAGACCATGTACCAAATATGGAAGTCTTCAAAGAGTGACTGAAGACTATAAAAAAGAAAAAAAAAGGGCGTGTTGAGCCGCATTATGTAATAAATTCCCATTATGTAATAAAAGTTCAAAATGTAATAAGAATGTCACGGCATCTTGTAATAAAGCCGCATTATGTAATAAACTGATGCATTTTGTAATAAACTACCTCAATGCATTATGTAGTAAATTTTTTCGGATTTTGTAGCAAGTTATTACAATTTGAGAAATTTATTACAAAATGCACTTGACACATTTTTATTTTCAGGAAAATGTAATGTGCTAAATTAATCTTTAAACTGTGGGGTTAAAGTTCTGATTACATTACCTGTAGCTCCTGTGACTAATTTCTTCTAAATTGCTCTGAAATTATATTAATTTGGATTGTTATTACAAAATGAACCATGTTATTACATTTTTTTAAATAAAAATGTGTCAAGTGCATGTTGTAATAAATTTCTCAAATTGTAATAATGTGGCTTTATTACAAGATGACGTGACATTCTTATTACATTTTGAACTTTTATTACATAATGGGAATTTATTACATAATGCGGCTCAACAGGGCGAGACAAAAAAAGAGACGAATAGTGTCTTTGATGCGAGACTAACTGATAACTGACTTCTTTCTTTTTTGTAACTTTTTCCATTTTTGCCTGAAGCAATAAATCAAGTTTTCGTTTTAACTTTTTAAAACCTCAACCTTTCTTTTTGGGGAATTCTTCATTTTTCCTGGTTTGGTCATTCCATCCGAAACATAACTGGTGAGTTAATAATTTAAAAAACCGCCCCCCTCTGGTAGCAGTCTAAATGGAGTAGTCCAGAGACACTGATGGTCAGGGACTTTGCAAACACGTAGACGTTACCCAGGGCACTGCAAAGTAAATTTTCCAGCGTATAAACATAGAAGATATCTGGGGCAATAATCCATTTAACTAATATTATTGTGGGTGTTTTTTTTTGATTATTGTGCTACGTGTCACACGCGGGTCAAAAACATGTTCCAACATCATTGGAGTCAGACAAATGCCACGTTTCCACTACCTGGTACCAGCTCGGCTCGACTCCACTCAACTCGGCCTTTTTGCGTTTCCATTACGAAAATGGACCTGGAATCTGCTAGTTTTTTGGTATCACCTCCGTCAAGGTTCGAAGACTGGGGAACAGATACTAAAACGTGACATCTAAATACTGCAAACCACTGATTGGTCAGAAAGTTGTCTCTGTGACCCGCTGTTTTACAAAAAACAGATGCGGAAGTTGACACTAAATATAGCGGTAGGTTAATCCACATGATGACAGCCCACAAAACTACACCATGGTCGAGGCAGTTCAGTGTTTGGTGGTCGATGTAAAAATTCAGCATGAGTTTGACGAGACAACACGCAACTAGTGAGTTTATCAGCAACTCTCTGTGCAGACGACACGGAAGTAACGCACCGCATTGCGATGACATCCAGGTACTGTAAAATCAACAGTATCCTGTAATGGAAACGGTCTCCAGGAACAGTACCTGGTACCTGAGTTGAGTCGAGTTGAGTCGGTTCCATGTAGTGGTGGAAAAGAGACTTGTCCACCCTCTGGGAACTTCAGGTTTTGAGGAAAGCAGAGACCATCCTCACGGATCCTCTCCATGTGTTGTCTAAAGGCGGCCTTACACTGTGCGAGTTTAGAGACGATTTCTCACTCGTGCGACTATTTCTGGGATCGGACCCGATGTGCCTCTAATCGTGTGTCGTGCTTCGTGCAGTGTACATGTGGTAAAGAGAAGCAACTAGCACCTCACGACCACCTCACGACCAGCAATCGTGTGTTCGCAAGGAAAACAGAGCTGTTTGAAATCCTGCTCAGTCCTCGTGAGTGTATCGCACTGTCAAAGCACTGCCACGAGCCCATGGGCCTCAAATTCTCACACTGTGCATGCGCAAATACAATATTAGCCAGCTACTGTAAGCTAATTCTAAGCTTACAGTAGCTGGCTATTGGCCTAGTGCAGTTTAGCTTTTGCAGCTTACCTCTAGTTCCCACTGTAGGACTGACAGCCCATACTGTCCACGTCTGGACAACCAATTCTTGCACCAAACACGTCACCGTCTTTTCTTCTTTTTTGATTCCCCGCAGATAATGGCACATATTGCCAAAGCAGCTCGTTGGTTTTTGTTTAGCACTACCATTTCGTGACTCACGCCAATACACAATCGTCTATGCACTTTCGGATTCCTTGGTATTTTAACGTTGTATTCTGGATACAACACTCGAACGTGTCGTGCGTCTTCTGATGTATGGTCATACAGTGTGAGCAGTCAGGTCACGTACGAGCGTCGGTCCGTACAGTGTGAGAACATGAATCGTAAGTCTGACTGTACGACTGATTCGCACAGTTTGAGATGAAGCTGCGTGCAACGATCGAAATAATCGCACAGTGCCTTAACGCCTTAAGAAGTTTGCTTTGATGCCTTCAGGCCAGCGTTACCATGCACCTCAGAGGAGAACCAACAGATATTCAAAAGCTTTTATTCCTTCAGCTGCCACACTTTTAAACCCTGACAGCCGTCATTTTATAGGAGATTTTTTTTAACGTTAGCAGAATTAAAAGGGTCTTTCAGTCATTTAGCCTGCATTGGTATTTACTGATGATTTATTGTTGATTATTTCAAGCTGTGTATGACTTTCATCACCAATTTTTCATCAAATCTGTAAAACTTGAGTCATATCAAGAATCTGTGAATCTTTCCATGATTACTCACCTGAATCTCTTCCCTCACAGTGAACAATTTCAAAGTGTTCTTCACCATAAACAATCCATGTGTTTATAAACAGAGCCGGTAGGTCACTTGGTCATTTTTGGAAATTGTTTGGAAAGTTTGTAAATGTAAATATTTTCATAATTTAATGTTATTTTTTGCACTAAAATTGCTATTAACAAACTATCCTTTAATAATAAAATGTGAACAACCTGAACAAATATGAATAACCTGAAATGTCTAAAGAAAATTAAGTGCTATTTTAACAATATTCTGCCTGTTATTAAATGTTTTGTGTCTTTGTAAATCTGATCTGTAATGTACATGTATAAATGATAAGTTGGGGCAAAATATTGTTAAAACTGCACAAATGTTTCTTAAGAAATTTAAGTTTTTTCAGGTTATTCACATTTTTTTTGTTTGGATAATTTATAAATGTAAATATTTTCATAATTTATTGTTATTTTTTGCACTAAAACGAAGAAAAAAAATTGGACTTGTCATTATTTATAGGCTATCATACTATTATTTTATTAGTTATTCATATTTTTTGTTTGGATAATTTGTAAATGTAAATATTTTCATAATTTATTGTTATTTTTGCACTAAACCTAAAAAAAAAATTAAAAAAAATGGAGTTGTCATTATTTATAGGCTATTATACTATTATTTTATTAGTTATTCACATTTTTTGTTTGGATAGTTTGTAAATGTAAATATTTTCATAATTTATTGTTATTTTTTGCACTAAAACAAGGGGGGAAAAATTAGAGTTGTCATTATTTCTAGGCTATTATACTATTATTTTATTACTTATTCACATTTTTGTTGTTTGGGTAGTATGTAAATGCAATTATTTTCATAAATTATTGTTATTTTTTGCACTAAAACAAAGAAAAAATGTAGAGTTGTCATTATTTATGGGTTATTATACTATTATTTTATTACCTATTAACTTTTTTGTTTGGATAGTATGCAAATGTAATTATTTTCATAAACATATTTTTATTTTTTGCACTAAAACAAAGAAAAAATGTGGTGTTGTCATTATTCATAGGGTATTATACTAACATTATATTACTTCTTCACATTTTTTTGTTTGGATAGTTTGTAAATGTAAATATTTTCATTATTTATTTTTATATTTTGCACTAAAACAAAGAAAACATTTTGAGTTGTCATCATTTATATGCTATTACACTATTACTTTATTATTTCAGCCTATTTGAGATTAAATTGGGCTGACCATGGAACCTGAACTACACTGATTTTTACATCCTGATGCAGAAAAAGCGATGGGAGGGGTGGGGAGTGCGTGGGGGGGGGTTGATGTCTGCAGGGACAGCGGGTTGAACTCGACTATTAAAGCAGTCCTCCTGTATCAGACACATGACATTCTGCAGTCAGCCCTTTTGACTGGGCAGACGGTAAAGAGTCCCACTCATTTCCTTGAGGGAAAACAGTGAATTAAAATCATTACAGGGAAAGTCGGGGCAGAAACTGACAGACCTTTCATGATTAGGAACTATCAGACGCCGGGTCTGTTTAAGGGCTGCAGTCTCACAGCAACAGAGGACTCGCAGGCACATAATCTCACGTCCTCTGACAGAATTTAACTCTCAGCACGGCTCCTTTTACACCACTTACCTATTGATTGCTTAAAGAAGCTTTAGATGACTCCTCTTTTAATAAGGCGCCTTCACTGTATTCCTCAAGTGGTGCATCAACAAGCCCTGCAGATGCTCTGACATGTTTTAAACCTCATGGCAATAGAGGGAAAAAAAAAATTCACCATTTACAGCAAGAGTAATAAAGCCTGGTAGAATATGTGGACAAAAGTATGTGGACACGTTGAATTCAGGTGTTTCTTTTCTAACAGGGGTCTGGGATACAAAACAATAATGACTAATTTCAGAATATATACAGGGTGGGGAAGCAAAATTTACAATGGACATTTAGTTGTTTTTTCTCAGCAGGCACGACGTCAATTGTTTTGAAACCAAACATATATTGATGTCATAATCATACCTAACACTATTGTCCATACCTTTTCAGAAACTTTTGCCCATATGAGTAATCAGGAAAGCAAACGTCAAAGAGTGTGTGATTTGCTGAATGCACTTGTCACACCAAAGGAGATTTCAAAAATAGTTGGAGTGTCCATAAAGACTGTTTATAATGGAAAGAAGAGAATGACTATGAGCAAAACTATTACGAGAAAGTCTGGAAGATACTATTAAAGAAGAATGGGAGAAGTTGTAACCCGAATATTTGAGGAACACTTGCGCAAGTTTCAGGAAGCGTGTGAAGGCAGTTATTGAGAAAGAAGGAGGACACATAGAATAAAAACATTTTCTATGATGTCAATTTTCTTGTGGCAAATAAATTCTCATGACTTTCAATCCCTGCCTCAAAATACTGTAAATTTTGCTTCCCCACCCTGTGTATATATATATATATATATATATATATATATATATATATATATATATATATATATATATATATATATATATATATATTTTTTTTTTTTTTTTTTTTTTTTTTTTTTTTTTTTTTACTTTTATTGAAAAAAACAAAAAAAAAAAAAACAATGTACAGAGTAACAACATTTGTCCTGAGATTGGGCCCAAGATTACAATATAAAATATTTGGTTACAATGAAGAAAAGGAGAGAAAAAAAAAAAGACAAAAAAAAACAATCCAGGCTTAAATATCCATTCCAATTAGACTGAATACTGGTCTCCATCTTCTTTCAAAGGTCGGAGTCTTCAGCTGTAGCTGTGCTGTTAACTGTTCCATTAGACAAACTTGTTTAATTTTTTGTATCCATTGTCCAATTGTAGGTGATTCAGGTTTCAGCCATAACATTGTTATCATTTTTCTCGCAGTCATCAGAAGAAGATATAGTATGAATTCTTGGTCATGGGCCAGACCATCAGGGAATATGTCCAGTAAAAATAATAATGGGTCCATAGAGAGGTTCACTTTAAGTAAACTATCCAATATGCCTTTTACATTAGTCCAGAAGTGTTTCACAATGGGGCACTCCCAAAATATGTGTGTCTGATCACCGACAAGACCACAGTTTCTCCAACACTTGTTGCTAACACCACTTTTAGAGAGAAAAGATTTTAATGGGGTTCTGAAAAATCGTATTTTAACCTTCCAGTCAAATTCCTTCCAAAGCTGACTCCCCACCCCCCTGTGACAACCAGAGCAAACATTTCCCCAGATATCCTCATCCAATATTACGTTTAATTCCCAGAATATAGTTTAATATTGGGATAAATATCATTGTATTGGTTAGTTAGTTCTTTTAAATGTTACCCCGCCCCCCAAAGAGGAGGTGAGGGGTATTTTTTTTGGTTCGATTTGTTTGTTAACACTCTAGCAGTAAAACTATTGGTTGAATTCACACCAGATTTGGTTTATAGATTGCCAGTAACCCACAATAGATGTCATTATATTTTGGGAAAACTAGGTCAAAATTCTTTTTTTTTTTTAGGAATTTTTAAATAATTTTTTTTCTCCCATTTACCTATAATGGGAGAAATTTCAAATGTCTATAAAAACATCAATTTTGTTTCAATTTACTTCAAACTTGACTTGATATGCTGACATCAGCACACGCATAGACATGATGATATCAGATGGATCGATGCCAAAATAAGATAAAATACATTCTGTTGGGTTTCTGTAAATTGGCTTAGAGTCTGGCTTTGACCAACTCTATATAAAGTGTCATGAGAATAACTTTTTTGTTGTGATCTGGCGCTATATAAGTAAAATTTGATTGATTGAGTGATTTGATTGGTTTTCCCCTGTAAGTCGCTTTGGAAAAAAGCGTCTGCCAAATGCATAAACATAAACATGCAAGGGGCGGGGTTTGTTGGGCCTGGAACCACTTGTTACCTTTGCTTCCAAAATACCTCAGAGATGGTTTTAACTTAATTTCTCTTTTTTTTTTTTTTTTTTTTTTAAATTCATGA
The DNA here is from genome assembly GCF_902148855.1 of Sphaeramia orbicularis. NCBI lineage: Eukaryota > Metazoa > Chordata > Actinopteri > Kurtiformes > Apogonidae > Sphaeramia > Sphaeramia orbicularis. The sequence goes on along the minus strand of NC_043961.1, from coordinate 15,301,844 downwards.
CTATGATTTTAAATGTTTTATCTCTAAATTTCTAAAATATTTTTCATGCTCTGACTGTAAATAATAATTTTCTACCACAACTACCATCTACTTTCTTCACATCTCACTGAGGAACAAAAATCTCCTGTTAAACTTCAAGAAAATATTGATGTTCATAAACTATATGGACAAAAATATTGGGACACATCATGTCTACAGCTGTAAGATGTCCTGTTCATGATGATTTGACATAGAAATGTCAATATTTCCTTACAGTTTAATGGTTTAATAGTTAGAGCATGGAAATAATTTGGACATTTAGGGGTAGAACATTTAAAATCATAGTCATGGATACAAAAAAAAAAAAATCTATGTCTAAAGAAATTAATTATAATATTATCCTCTATATTTTATGTTATTTCTGGTAAATCTGGTATGTTTAATTCACTGATCATGTAGATGTTCATAAAAGCTCAGATTAAAGTTGAAGGATATTATATCAAAAATGAGAAAACTGAAGAAAAAGGGACTTTTTTTTTTTTTTTTTTTAGCAAAATATATCAAAAACTGAACATAAACCCAGTGTGTCCATCCACTGTCATTGATCCAACTCCATGGGTTTAACTGGTGAATCAGTGTTGTAGAAGATGGTGTTTCCATGGCAACTTGATGGGTTTATAAAATTTTTCTTAAAGTTTCAATTTGTAGCTTATTTTCTTCATGTTGCTTATGGTTTTTGTTAATTTTTTATTCATGTTGTTCATTTTAGTCATTACCTTGGCTGTTTTTATTCATTTTCTTCCATGTTATCTATTATTTTGTACATTTTCTTGCTTGTATTTCTTCATTTTTCTTCACTATTATTATACAATTGCTGGGGTTTTTTTTGTTTTTTTTTTCATTTGTTGCCAATTTTAATATTTTTTTCGTTCACGTTCACTGCAGCGCCTCTGAAATTCCAAATGGTCATATCTGATGACCATGAAAAGATGACAAACCGCATTTCACACCAATTATTTACACATATTGATAGGATTAGTGGATCAACAGGTATCGGTGGATGTTTTTGGTCACTGGTGGATATTTGGGTCTTTATGTGTTAACATTTTTTGCTGTACAATTGCCGTTCTTTCAATTTGTTGCAGATTTTATTGTTTTTTTTCTTTCAATTTTTTTCAGTTTTCACGTTCACTGTGGAGCCTCTGAACGTCCAAATGGGTCATATCTGATGACCATGAAAAGATGACAAATTTTACATCAATTATTTACATAGAATGATGGAAAAAAGTGACTTTTACTCTAAAATCTCTCATTAACTGAATATAAACCCAGCGTCTCCATCCACTGTCATTGATCCAACTCCATGGGTTTTACTGGTGAATCAGTGTTGTAGGAGATGATGTTGTTTCCATGGTAACTACATGGGTGTATGCTTCTTTGTTTTTCACTTTTATTAAATTTTTTTTAAATTAATTTTGTTCATTTTAATGATTACCTTGGTTGTTTTTGTCCATTTTCTTTCATGCTATTTATTATTTTGTGAATTTTCCTACTTGTTTTTCTTCATTTTACTTGTTAATTTGTGTTTTTCCATTTTGATGCTGATTTTATTATTTTTTCTTCAAATTTGTTCACTTCCCACATTCACTACTTCACCTCAGAACGTCCAAATGGGTCATATCTGATGACCATGAAAAGATGAGAAACTGTATTTTACACCAATTATTGACATGTATTGATAGGATTAATAGATCAACGGATATTAGTAGATGCTTTTGGTCACTGGTGGATGTTTGGGTCTTTACGTGTTAACATTTTTAAGAACCAAATCCACTGATAGAGCCATTTAACACTTGAACCACATATCAGTAAAATTAGCTGTGGCTGTTTTCCAGTTCAACATAGATGACTCCTCTTTGAATAAGGCGCCTCGGTGTATTCCTCAAGTGGTGCATCAATGACGCCTGCAGATGCTTTGACATGTTTTAAACCTCATTGCGATGGAGAAAAAAAAAAAAAAGAGAGACTATTTTGCTGTTTTTCAATTTTAAACCACCTCCAGCTAGCATTATCGTGCACTGCAAATCCCATCAAATGTGTGACTATGTTGTGTTTAAGAAGAGGAAATAAAGAGATGGAGGCTTTTTAAAATAGAGGAGGTGGGGGGGGACCGGGGGGCAAATTGCTAAAGTGTGGAATCCCACATGGCCGTGGGATTCAGCTGGAAACAGAGAGGCGAGAAAAGGCTGGTACGCTGGCGTGAAATTGCGCCGGTGGGCAACGAATGGCTGCAGGAGTGCGACCACTTTGAGGGTCCGCTAATCAGTAGCACACAGACACATGAGCCGACTCACAGCTGCGCCACGGGATAAACGCTCCCCCGGCCACAGCAGCCACCAGCAAGCCTTTATTACCCACAGATAACCTGCACACAGCCAGGGAAAAAAAAAAAAATGACAGTTGGGGGAAGTGGAGCACCGCAGACTTTATAGATGACAGCGTGGTCACAGATCATATGGGCGCGAAAAGTGAGCTCAAGGTTAAGAAGTGTGAGGCTGTGAACTATAGATGGGCAGGGACCGCGGAGGCTGATCATAAAAAAAAAAAAGTTCGGTGTCTGACAGATAAGGAGTGGAGAACAGTGTCAGAGTTTGAAAAGAAGTGCAGCAGGGGGGGAAAAAAAAAAAAAAATAGAAGAGAAGAGAAGGAAGGTATAAAAACAAAAGAGACACAGCAGTGTTACAGGGAGATAATAAGCAGCAGACTGAGGAACAATAAAGATCGCTGAGGCAAGCAAGAGTGTGGAAGAACAGCAGATGATGCAGAGGAGTCAGGGCTGGACCTACCTCCGTAATGGGGTGGAGGTCCGCAGAGGAGAACCACGGCTTGACCCTCCCTCACCGACACCATGTTCCGCGGCTTCCTACTGAAGTTCTGCAAAACTGTTGAACATATAATAAAACAAATATCAGGGTTTGACAGCTGTTGTGAAGTTTACGGAAGGTGACATTCAGGGATGGGGGTTCCAATCTGCACAATATTTCATTGTATGTTCACATCAGAGCCTCCAGTATACTTACATTTCATTTATAATACATATGTTATAGTTATTATACATATTTCTTTAACCCTCCAGTATCCGGGTGCACCTTTTAGGCACACTTTGCACTTCCTGTTAAAAAACTTCATGTTATTTTTCACAATTTAAATAAGGTTAGAACTCAAAAGTTGTTAATTTTTGCATGATCTTTAAAATTCTGGCCACCAACTAAAATTTGCACATTGTAAATAAACAAAAGAAAATTACAAGACTAGCATCTGTCTCCCAAGTGTGTCTAAAACGCACTGTTTCTTCCATTTGATATGTATGATTAGGGCTGACCTTGATTTACAAAAATAAAATCAAATTAGAGCAGGAAAATAAATCAATATATAATATTTAATAGTTTGATTTATAGGTGTGCATTTTACGCACACTTGGTGACAGATGCTAGTATTTTTGAAAATTTGACGTAGCACCAAAAATAATAATGCATATTAACCAATGTTGGTGCTAACCTCTGACATATGCCAGGATGAAAAAATCAAATAATCTGTGCTGCACTTTTTATGTAGTACATTGAAAAAAAAAAATTTTTTTTGTGTTTTTTGCATCCAAAAAATGGTTTGTTTACATTACAAACACGGCAAAGGGTTAAAAAATGTGACAATTATTGAGTATTTGGTATTTTTATTTACGGCTCAAGTTGATGAAATAGAAAAAAGTGTGAAAAAATTAAAAACAAACTGTATGAAAATTTTTTTGACATTATTCCACAAGTGTGCCAAAAAGGCACACTTGGCGCTTAGTAAGGGCCTTGCTGGATGGGACACCGGAGGGTTAATCATCATATTGATAATACTAGCGGCATTGTACCCATGGTGCCACTGTGTGTGAAAAGTGCCTATACATTATTGGAAATGGACACAGCAAGAGCAGCAGCAATTTTGTAAAAAATTATCGTGATGTTATTTGTTCATATTATTTGGGAGTGCATATTTAAGGAATATTTTCAAGACACAATCATGCATTTAGACCGTTTGCTTATTTCAGTACCATCAATTTATAGTATTTCATGAACGGCAGCATAACCACGTCCGAAAATGGAGTATGGCGGCAGGGATGAAGAATTCAAAGTAGAGAGAGGCTAAAATCGCCCAGCATACCTCACAACATTTGAATACAGACATAAAATTGTGCCTAGTAGATAGTCAGGTAATATTTTTATTCATTTGGCGAGTTTGGTGGCGATTGGGCCTGTGAAAGCTGAGGAAAATCCGTACAAATGCCCTCCTGTGCTGCAGCATCGATCGATCGGACACAGAACGTGCATTATATAGTACGATATTGTCTGGTACAGTAGTTCCCAACCTGTTTTGGCTCGTGACCCCATTTTAACATCACAAATTTCACAACATTTCCTTCACCGACTGTTTACTAATCGATTACTTGACTGTTTGCTTATTTTCATTTTCATTTCATTTCAGCAATTTCTGTCAAGCCCTGTGAGGTGACTTTGTTGGGATATTGGGCTCTAAAAATAAAACTGAATTGAACTGAACACAAACATTTTCCTCTAATACCATTTTTAATAATATTGTTTTTTATGACTGTAAATGCAACCCTATCCCGAACAAAATATTTAACAAAGACCTATTTGTTTGTTTGTTTTTGGGTGTTTTTTAGTATTAAAGCAAAATTTCTTGCAATTGATTAATTTTAGACATATAAATAGACAATTTGTAAAAGTATATGACTCAAACTGTCAAGCAACTGACACTAACATCTATTATTAACTGAATGTAAATTCCATGGGTTTTACTGGTGAATCAGTGTTGTAGAAGATGATGGCGATTCCACGGTAACTGCATGGGCTTATTCATTTTTCTTCAATTTCATTCAGTTTGTGGCTTAGCTTGTTCTGGATTTTTTTTTATTCATTTTGTTCATTTTAGTGATTACCTTGGCTGTTTTTATCCATTTTCTTTCATGCTAGTTATTATTTTGTGAATTTTCTTACTTGTTTTTTTCTTTTTTCTTATTAAATTATTTGTTTGTTTGTTTTTTCATTTTGTTGGCAATTTTATTTATTTATTTTTTCTTCAAATTTGTTCTCTTCCTCCATTCACTACGAAACCTCTGAACGTCCAAATGGGTCATATCTGATGACCATGAGAAGATTACAAACTGTATTTTACACTAATTTATTATTACACTGGTCAACAACAAATTTATTGTTTAAGTTTTTTGAGCTGATTTAGGATCATTTTGGTGTGCTGAATCCAAAAATCACATTAATTTTGCTCAATCAGGTCAACTTTCTGAACTATGCTACATATTGGCTTTTTAACATTTTTGCTTACATTTATGGGCATTTTCACATCATATGATACAAAATTCTTTCATATTTCTTGCAATAAATGAGTTCTGAAGATTTTACTTTTGCCAATTTATGATTAATGTTTTTTTTTTTTTTAATATTGCAGGTGAATGAAATGGCTTCGACAAGAAGATCTTGCAAAAATAAGCCTGACGTATTCTGCTACATCTGCGGTGAATACACCATTGTACCTAACAGGAATCCTGTTAGAAAATGATTTTTTTTCTCCTAAAACGTATTTTGGGTGAGAACAAAATAAAACATCAACTGATAAAGTCACAAACATGTAATCAATTTTGTGAGAAGATGAAATTTTTCAAAATCAAATTAGCAAAAAAAACCTGACCTGATTGAGAAAAACAGATGTCATTTTTGGAGTTAGCGGTGCAAAATGGTCCTAATTCAGTTGAAAAAACCTAGACAACTTGCAAAAAATAGTTTTTTGTAACCCAGTGTTATTAGTAGATCATATTAAAGAATTTAGATCAGTAGATGGTTTTGGTCACTGGTGGATGTTTGGGTCTTTATGGGTTAACATTTTTAAGAAGCAAATACACAGATAGAGTCATTTAATCTAAATTATCAGCAAAATGAGCTGTATTTTTTTTTTTTTTTCAGTTGAACATCACAGCTTCAGATGACTTGAATCAGTGTGCATTCCTCAAATGGTGCATCAGCAAGGCCTGCAGATGCTTTGACATGTTTTAAACCTTATGGCCATGGGACCCCCCTCCCCTTTCCCACCCCCACCCCAAACCCTTCACATTACAGCAAGAGATGGAGCAGAGGGCGCCCAGGAACACTCCTCACTAATCGAGCTTGAGAGATTACTTTCACCTTTAATTAAATGCTGCTGTGCTGTGTGAGAGAATAAACAGCGAGAAGACATATCAATCCCAAAGTCTCCGAAATACCAGGCGGAGTCCCAGAGGGGATCGAGCAAATATCAGCAGCGGTCAAATCAGATCCTGGCTGATTAAAAAATCTCCAAAATCAAGACATGCGGTCCTCTGTGGATTCAGCCGGTGCGATAGGTCACATGGAGAGGTTACACAACCATGTCAGACACGAAAGATGATGTTTAACAGGCAAAACCCTTCCCCAGGACAGAAACATTTCAGTTTATCCATTTATATATTTAGAATTATACAGTTAAGTACAATATTTATGTTAAATTTATTGTATTTTGATACTTTTTCTGTGATTGATGACCATTGATGGGTGCATATGTAACTGACTTATTGCTTTTGTTGCTTTTTGTTTAAGTTCTTTTTTTTTTATTTCAAAGTTTGAGACAAATAAACAACTAAAATAAAATAAATAAAATAAGCTAAGGTTTAACATAAGAGATTTAATGGTTTCAGGTTTATTTTGGGTTCTAGTACAATTAAACATTTGTCACATTCATGTTTTTGCTTCTTTAGCTTAGCATTAGCATGCTAGGCTAATGCCAAAACTGCAGCCGTCATTGTATCGCTGTTTGTCGGGTTTAACTGTTAGCATGACACCATTTTACACAATCATGACTCATTCCTTTGTAAAAGTGTTGGAGTTATGGTGTTATATTTAGTTTCATTTGTACCTTTAACCTCATTCAGGTAAAATTTGGATCTAAATGCTTAATAAAGTGCTTGTAGCATCGGTATCGTCAAGGTCGGACTCACATGCGAACTCCACTTTGGCTTCTCTGCTGACGACGGTTCCAAATGTATTGGTAGCGATGCACTGATACACTCCTCCGTGATTGATGACATGAGGGTTATTGATCAGCAGGTTTCCCTCCACGAAGCTGTAGTTTGGATCCAGCTCGGTGTTTATTTCTCTGCCGTCCACTTTCCACCTGCAAACACCGCAGTGAACATCATCATCCAACACAAAAGCTGCTGTTTTCAGAGGAGGACCAGGTGTTCTGGTTTGTTCAGGACTAAACAGTATTTAGATCCACATCCTAAATATTGACACTCGAGGATACAGCAGTTAGATTTATGCACTGCATTATTTATTCATGATTTATTATCAGGTTTTACTTTAATGATTTTAATATAGGACTAATTTTTATAGGAATTTTTACGATGTACATTGCTGGTCCAGTACGGATTTCTTTTAATGTATATACGTGTAATGACAATAAATGTAACCTTGAACTTTCATTTACCTCCAAATGCAATGATCACAACCCATGCACCCTGTCTGTAAATCATACCTTGTCCATATCCTATACTGCCTGTATAGATCCTTGTATGTTGGATATATTTCTTTCATTCGTGGTATAGAGTTGGTTTTTGTATATTTTAGCATTTCATTGTGTTTTTTTTATCCTGCCCCCCAAAAGGGGAGGCAAGAGGTATTGTTTTTGGTTCAGTTTGTTTGTTTGTTAACGCTCTAGCAGCAAAACTATTGGTTGAATTCATACCAAATTGGGTTTATAGATTGCCAGAGACCAAAACAAAATAATAATGACAAAAACAGACAAAACAATAATGACAAATGTCATAATAAAGTTTTATACTGGGATAAATATCATTACATTGGTTGGTTTGGTTTAAATTGTTACCCCGCCCCCCCCCCAAAGGGGAGGCAAGAGGTATTGTTTTTGGTTCAGTTTGTTTGCTTGATAACGCTCTAGCAGCAAAACTATTGGTTGAATTCATACCATATTTTGTTTGTAAATTGCAAGTGACCCAGAATAGATGCCATTATATTTTGGAAAAAGTAGGTCAAAGTTTCAATTTTTTAAAGAATTAAAAAAAAAAAAAATTCCCCATTTATTTATAATGGACGGAATATCAAATGTCTGTAGCAGCAAAACTATTGGTTGAATTCATACCAAATTTGGTTTATAGATTGCCAGTGACACAGAATAGATGTGGGTACATTTTGGGAAAAGTAGGTCAAAGTTCAAATTTTTAATGAATTTTTTAATATCTTTTTTCCCCCATTTACTTATAATGGGTGAAATCTGACATGTCTATAAAAACATCAATTTTGTTTCAGTTTACTTCAAATTTGGCACAATATAGAGGCCGTTGATATGCTGACATCAGCACATGCATAGACATGATGACATCAGCTGGATCGATGCCAAAATAAGCTACAATACGTGTAAGGGGCGGGGTTTGTTGTGCCTGGAACGACTTGTTTTTGGTTTGGTTTGTTTGTTTCTTTGTTTGTTAACACTCTGGCAGCAAAACTATTAGTTGAATTCATCCCAAATTTGGTTTAGAGATTGCCAGTGACCCAGAATAGATGTGGGTACATTTTGGGAAAAGTAGGTCAAAGTTCAAATCTTTTATGAATTAAAATAAATAAATAAATAAATTCTCCCATTTACTTATAATGCCTGAAATTTCAAATGTCTATAAAAACATCAATTTTGTTTCAATTTACTTCAAACTTGGCACAAACATAGAGGCCGTTGATATGCTGACATTAGCTGGATCGATGCCAAAATAAACTACAATATGTGTGAGGGGCGGGGTTTGTTGCGCCTGGAAACACTTGTTTTTGGTTCAGTTTGTTTGTTTGTTTGTTTAACCCACTAGCAGCAAAAATATTGGTTGAATTCCCACCAAATTGGGTTTATAGATTGCCAGTGACCCAGAATAGATGTGGTAACATTTTGGGAAAAGTAGGTCAAAGTTCAAATATTTTATGATTTTTTAAATATGTTTTTTCTCCCATTTACTTATAATGGGCAGAATTTCAAATATCTATAAAAACATCAATTTTGTTTCAGTTTATTTCAAACTTGGCACATATATATCCCTGGTCGGAGGAACAAGGAGTCGAGGTGAGTCTCAGAGACATTCTCCCACACAAACATCCTCAGAACACCCCACATTCTGTTTGTTAGAATGAAGAATCCAACTCCAGCCTCATACCAGCCAACACTGTGACAGAAACATTATTATATGCATTACTGTTTCTTTCAGTAAACATGACATCTTCCATTAAAAAGTGAGTTGAAGCACACAGAGCTGCTGCTTCACCTCACTGACAGTTAGGGCGGCTACACTTACCTATAATGTGGAGGCGGGTTTCCCTTCGCCTTGCAATTAATAAACACCTGCTTGTCATCGGAGCTCAGCGGAAAAATACTATCGCTGGGCTCCTGGGTGAAGACGGGGCCGTGGCGCGTGTGTTCTGTAGCAAAAAAACAAAAAAACAAAACACATACATTAGCTGTACAATTGCACTGAACAAGTGACACTGAATTAATGCAAAAATAAATCACTCAGCACTCAGGAAACTGTATATAAAGCCAACACCCATATAATTAGCTGCCAACGTGGCTCTTTGAGTGGGTTCTGTATTTAATAAACCCTCTTGTGCACATGTCACAAGGCAGATAATGTGCTGCGATGAGAGAGCAATTAACTAAAGATAACCCTGTAGCATATTGGCTAACTGGCACTCAGTCTGCAACGCATGAGTCATGGCTGTGGTTTCATTCTCGACTCTCATTCACTGTTTTCATGCACACATTTAAAGGAGCGGTATTTGACAAAGGGATTACAGGGTCACAAGGCACACATCCACGAACAAGTGGAGTTTTAATGCTACAAGTCGGAGTTGGAATCTATACGTGGTAATGGAATATGGAAAAGGAACCAATCACAGTTTACTGGGCAGTAAATACACTTAATGGAGTCCGTTTTTATACACTCCAGGACTGGGGAGGATTATGAAGGGGTTTCCTGAGCACTAAATCTGCTGTTGTATTAACACACACGTCACATGAGTCAGCGAACCAGGACCAAAACCAGAACCAGAACAAGAATCAGGGTCATAACAGTTCATGAAAAAACTCAAGATATTTTAACACCGGAAAGAGCCAACTCAACCCTATAATGCCAAATGTATCATATTTGATACATGAGTTTTGAAGCCCTCTACATGATCAGTGTGATATTTTTTTTCTTGAAAAACCTGATGTATACAATTAGATACATGCAATACACAGATAATCCACCAGAGGGGAGGAATTTGTTCATCAGAGGCCTTTCCAGTGGCAATCAATAATAATGATAAAAATAATAATTTGGGGGGTGGCCATGGCTCATGTGGTAGAGCGAGTCGTCCAATAACCGAAGGGCTGCCGGTTCGAATCCCACTCTGTCCATGTGCTGTTGTGTCCTTGGGCAAGACACTTCACCCTCCTTGCCTCGCTATATAAAATCCAATCCATTATGATGATGATGATGATGATTATTATAATTATCAATAATAATAATAATACATCACACTTATATAGCGCTTTTTTGGACACTCAAAGACGCTTCACAAACAAGCAAAACAAAAAGAGCAGAGAGAAAAAAAGAGGCTCAAGAAAATGCTAGTTTGAACAGGTGAGTTTTGAGTGGTGACTTGAAGTTTGGTATTGAGTCCGAGTTCCTGACGTTTTGTGGGAGTGAGTCAATCAATCAAACTTTATTTATAGAGCACTTTACAACAACATGAAGAAGACCAAAGTGCTTTACATTTAAAGGCATGATTAAATTATCAGACAGAAACAGGTTAGACAAGTACCACAAATATGCATAAAACAACAGGACATAATACAAAGTGACGAAAAAAAAAAAAAAAAGACCACAGGTTAAACCTAATAGTGTCTCAGTGTTAAGGGTTAAAAGCCAGTCTAAACAGACTGCACTACAAGACTGTCATTAATGAGGAAGGAGGCAGAACTTTGCCAACTTTGAAAAGGAATAACCAATTTGTTAGACGTGTTTGTGTTATATCATGTTTTTGTTTGTTCAAAAATAATAATACTTGAGCATTGAGACCCGATGTATCAAATATGATACAAAATTGAAATTCAAACATGGAAATTGATTTTTGAAAAAAACATTTGGAGGGTTGTTCAGAAGGACCAATAAAGGCTCCACTTTCAAAGAACTGGAATTTTCTGTCAATGATTTAATAGTTCAGGCTTTACAAAGTTAAAGTTGGTCCATTGGTTTTTAGTCAAACGACCAGAGGGGTCCGATGGACTATTGGTATCAGTTGTCGTATCGCCTTATTCATAGGTTTTATGTTATTCTTTTAGTGGTCCGACCCATTTGAGATCAAATTGGGCTGAATGTGGAACGTGAACTAAAATGAGTTTGACACCTCTGTAATACAGGAACAGAAGTGTATTTATATCAGAGGTGATTACAGAGATTGACAACAGACCACACTGGTTAAATTTCCCTTAATGTGATGGAGATTTTAATCCAAACAGACAGTCGAGTTTCATATCATAATAATAATGTAATAGTGTTGTCTTTGTCGGTGTGAGTCTAATTATTATCCTCTAATGTTGTCGTCTATATGCATGTGTGTGTTTGTGTGTGTGTGTGTGTGTGTGTGTGTGCTCAGTCGGGCTTGTTGTTTTATTTTGCTCCAGCCAAACTATCAATACACAGGAGTAATTAACTGATGTTGCACTAATTACTCCTGTGAAATCTAGCATTTCTTCAATAGATGCACCCTCACCCACCTCACCCCCGCTCACCCCCACCCCTCCACCCCCCTTCCTCTGACACCACGTATCATCCGCCAAGTATTGCTCTTGAAAAATTGGCCATTTTTCTTCTTTTTTTTTTGCACTTGAGAGGATGAAATGCTTTTTTACACGTCTCTAACCTTGACTAGGACAAAGAGTCCTCCCTCCCTCATCATCACCATCACCACCACCACCATCATCATCATCACCATCATCATCATCATCATCATCCTAATGAGAGTGGGAGTCTTTGCCTCAGGTAAGGGCCTTGTTTCCCTGGACTCTGAGGGAGGTGCTTCATTTTTACCCTGGTTGCAGTGTCCTTTAAATTAAACAAATTAATGAACCTTTAATAGCCGGGCTATTTCACCTGGGAAATGTTTGTGTGTGTGTGTGTGTGTGTGTGTGTGTGTGTGTGTGTGTGTGTGTGTGTGTGTGTGTGTTGAGAATGAAACAACTGCACAAGCCACAAATATACATGAACACATGCAAACAAACAACGGTTAATTAGGTTTCATGGGAACGCATGAATAATTATTTTATAATGTTAGAAACACTGTAGAATGTATTATGTAATTTATTATTTTACAATGTATATAATGTGTATTATATTATATGATTATAAATAGTGTATTATAATGTGTATTATTATACAACATTATTAAACATAATTATTTTATAATGTTGTTATAGCACTGTATAATGTATTAATATATAATCTATATAATGTGTGTTATGCTATATGATTATGAATAATGAACTGGGATATACAACGTATATCATGTATGTAGGCTTGGACAGAGATTATCTTTGATATGTGTAATATTTTGTGTAATATTTTTGCACTTTTTTTTTTTTAATATGTGCAATATTTTGTGTACTATTGTTACCCCGCCCCCTGAAGGGGAGGCAAGGGGTATTGTTTTTGTGTCAGTTTGTTGACACTTTAGCAGCAAAACTATTGGTTTAATTCATACCAAATTTGGTTTATATATTGCCAGTGAACCAGAATAGATACTATTATATTTTGGGAAAAGTAGGTCAAAGTTAAAAAATTTTTATAAATTTTTAAAATCTTTTTTCTTCTCCCATTTTCTTATAATAGGCCAAATTTCACGTCTATAAAACATCAACTTTGTTTCAATTTACTTCAAACTTGGCACATATAAAGAGGAAATTGATATGATGACATCAGCACATGCATAGACATGATGACATCAGCTGGATTGATGCCAATTTAAGCTACAATACATGCGAGGGGCGGGGTCTGTTGTGCCTGGAACCACTTGCTGCAGTTTATTTTTTGATATGTGTAATATTTTGTGTTATATTTTGCATCTTGTAGAGGCGTGGACAGAGTTTATTTTTGATTTGTATAATATTTGGGAGATATTTTGTGGATCATGGGACTTTGTGTCCAATACAAAAAGATGTGGTAAGGGGGCGGGACTATATAAGTTGCACTTCATCCCGCCCCTTTTCAAATATGTTTTTTTTCTTTCTTAGTTTTTGTTTGCTTAATAACGTTTAATTAGGTTTCATAGGACCATATCTGTATATGTACTGTGCATATGTATTGTCTACATGTACTGTGTATATGTACTGTGTATATTCTGTGTATATGTACTGTGTATATTCTGTGTATATGTACTGTGTATATCCTGTGTATATTTTGTGTGTATGTGCTGTGTATATGTACTGTGTATTTGTACTGTCTATATGTACTGTGCATATGTACTGTGTATATTCTGTGTATATGTACTGTGTATATACTGTCTATATGTACTGTGTATATAATATCTATATGTACTGTGTATATACTGTGTATATGTACTGTGTATATCAGCTAAAATTTACTTCAGAGGTCAAATGAGTGGCCATTTTTGTAAAAAAAAAAAAAAAGAAGTTGTAAGAAATGCATAGAACTGTGTTGAAATAATGCTAATCCATTTGTGCACAGACTGCTGATATTATTTGACAGTGGAAGCTCTATTTTCAGAAATATTGGATTTTGAATAGCACGTGTATGTGAAAACTTTTGTTGGTGGACGGACGTGACATTACCCATGATGATCTGGTCAGTACCAGTACTTTATTAGTAATAAACTTATATACTTACTATTGCTAATTCTCCTCTTATTCATAAATGTTAGTATTGTGGATCTAAAACAATAACAGCTGACACAAAAACACTAAATGTGTCAGTGGACGGATGTGACATGGTTGTTACGGATCCCATCATACTGATGCTCTGCAGCCATGTCACCGTTTACACTAATGATCCCTGTGCAAAAACTAGGATCAGAATTATTTATTGTATAGTTTATCATCAGACTAAAGAGTAAATAACAATATAGAATTGTTATTTCTTTACAAAAATGCTTATTTAAAAAAAAAAAAACTGTTGATTTAAAAAGTGACGTGTGACATTCTTAATGTATGTATTGGTGTAACATAAGCAGGATGGATCAGCACCATACTCCATATTGCAACCTGTAAAAATAAACATGTGATACGTAGGATAGAATCTGGTAAGAAAAATTGGGGAATTTAAAAGAATAGAATATTTGATTTTCAGGTAAATTCAGTTCAAATATAACTTGGCCATTTGTGACATGAAAATATAGCATTAATTGTGATGAAATTGGACATTTTGAGCTGAAAACATAGTTCATATGACCATCACCATGTTGCAACAGAACTGAAATCCTGTACATTTTCAAAACTTGCATTTACCAACACAAAGTTCCTTTAGGGATTCACTTATACTGATTTCTTATGCACAAAGATAAATAAGACGTCTAAGCAAATTTTAGCCGATATGTACTGTGAATATTCTGTGTATATGTACTGTGTATTTGTACGGTGTATTTGTACTGTGTATACACTCTGGCCTGTGTGTAACCCTTCATTCTGTATTTTCGTGCTTGTAGGATGCAGATGTACATGGTGTGAAACTGCTGACTTGAGGTGAGATGTTACATCAGTGCAAATCGAAGCATAAATAATAAAACAATACAGCTCATATGAATTTAAATGCACGTGTTTGATGACTTGTAAACAGTTGGCCCGAGAACGGTATATAGTGCATCCGTCAAACGTGACTTCTCACACTAAATCTCACTCTCAGGTTACCGTCGCAAAACGTGAAGCGAGTGCTGTTGGTGAGGTCTTAACAGCGGCTCATGCGTCATAAGTATTTAGGAAGTGAAGGCTGCGCTCTAATGTTATTCCAGTTGTCTGTGAGCAGAAAGGAGCGCCTCAGCACGCCGTGGATCTATGTTGTCGGGAGCGGAGAATAGAATAAATTAGTGTTAAGGAAAGAGTTAGTGTGAATTTTTACAGGGCTCGCCACATTTCATGTTAGTGGCAGCGGTTGAGCATAAAGCAAGAAAATTGCATAATAAAACTCAAAGGCATAAAAAGACCAGAGAGAGTGGATCCTGTGCTATACATTAGTGTGTGTTCAGATGTAAATCACATCACACACAGGAGTGTTTTTCAGATGTTCAGTGATAGAAAAGGTTCAAATCTGAAACCCAGTTGCTGTAGAGGATTGATTCTTCGCTCAGTTGTATTTAATAAAACAACCTGAGTATGTGTTGTACGTCTCTGCAGATCCACATCATATTGTTAGCCTCATAGCATAATTACCTAAGTCATACACAAATGGACAAAAGTATGTGGACACGTTGAATTCAGGTGTTTCTTTTCTAACAGGGGTCTGGGATACAAAACAATAATGACAAATGTTGTACTACGATATTAATTTCAGGTTCTTCACAATTGTTCACATTTTTAAAAGGATAGTTTGTAGATGCAGACATTTCCATAATATAATTTTACTTTTTTCACTGTTATTTTTTTACTAATCTGACCCATCTGAAATCAAATTCAACTGTATGTGGAACCTGAACTAAAATATAATTAACATCCTTTGATTGTTAATATCTTCAGTGTAATTTTGCATTTCACAAATTCATCACACAGGCCGGATCGGACCCTCTGGTTGGCCAGTTTTGGCCCACAGGCCTTATGTTTAACACCCCTGCTCTACCTGCTACCACAACCTCAAAATGAAACATTGCTAGCCCATTCCATCCTTGGCTCTTTCTTACTTTTGTTGGTATGTGCTTGTCGTTGTTTACTATTGTTGGTATGTGATTACTGTTGAAATATATTGTATTGCAAGTTATGCCGACTATCAATTAGATAGATACTATGTGTAATATACATCAGTTTTCCTAATCTGTTTACTATCTGTTATTTACTTTAACAGGACTCTAAATTGATGTAACTTTATCATTAAGGAAGCAAAAGTCATGTGTTCTGTTGTATAAATGTGAGATGGGGGTGGGAGTCAATAAGTTTTCTTCTTCCCACTCCTTTTTGAGCAGTACATATTGAATTTATTTTGTTATTACTAGTGTACATGGCAATAGCTATATTGTCTTGATCACCTTTATTTATGAATGTATTTGCTCTGATATTAGATCCTTGTACACATTAAAATGTTAATTTTTTTTTTCTTCTGCTTGAAACGAATGAAATGAATGAATGAAATTAAAAAGAAAAAGAAATGAAATATAATCAAACAGATAGCTATGGAGGGAAATCTGTGCCATCAGATATTGTATAGTTATATTTTGCGAGATTTTTTTTTTTTTTTTTAAGATTAAATGTATTTCGTAATTTAATTTTTTTATAGTTGAATTTTTTTTTCAATAGTTGAATTAAAAAAAAAAAATTACACAAAGTTTCATAATCTGAATTCAGTAATTAAAAAAAAAAAAAAACTTTTTAATTCAATATTCTCAGATACAATGTGTTTCAAATTCAATATAAAAAATCCAATAGAGCACGGACATCTTGACTGGGCAAAACCAATGGAGTAACGAGGCACTTGATCCAATTTTCACCCAATCACGTGTGGCGTCAAAGATCATGTGACGCTCAGGTATCAGCGCACATATGCATCAAGCATGTGAATCTTAGCGCTTGAGCCACTACCTGAGCATCATGTGATCTTCGGTAGGACGCATGGTTGGGTGAAAGTTCGATCAAGTGGCTCGTTACTCCATTGGTTTTGCTTGGTCAAGATGTCCGTCTGTGAATACTGAATTAAAAAGTTATTTTTTTAACAACTGAATTCTATGTGTAAAAAATGTGTACTTCAACTACTCAAAAAAAATTAAAAAATTAAAAAATTAAAATTATGGAATACAACTATTTAAAAAAAGAAATACTGCAAAATACAACTATTCAATAGCTGATGGCACAGATTTACTTCCATAGGTGTTGGTTATGTGCAGTTCTTTCAGCTACAGGAAAGACGACAATGACCAAAAACACCAACACGAGGTGGTAAAGCTAATTTTCCCATTGATTTGAGCATTTCAATGGGCACCATAAAGTGCAAATTCAGGACTGAACACCATCCAGAGCACCCCCCCCCCAAAAAAACACTATTTCAGATATGAGATAGATATGAGAAAAGTTCCAAATAGAGCTGTTAAAGCCATCTGCTGAAAATTGCTGTATTTTCCATATTGCAATATATATTGCAGGAAAAATATTGCAATCTCAGTTTGTCTCCAATGTCATGCGGCCCTATTATTATTATTATTTATTTATTTTTTTTTTACAAACTGGTTGTAAATTTGGCCCGTGGACAAGAGGGGATGAGATGATGAAACATCCCTAGTAGGACTGGGTACCATGATAACCTGCCCATGTTCTGCACAAGTATATGCATATGAGTCGTGTCATGAAAGGAGACTTGACTCGGCATCTCACCAGCCAGGCATCCTTTGAGTGACAGAAAGATTAACAGTTCCCATGGCAACAACATCTTCATTTTCCAAGGTCAAAGACTCTCCTTCTTCCCATCCAGTTGCCAGAGAGAAAGAGGAGAATATTTCCTGGGCAGATCCTCCTCCGTTTGGCTCTGCAAGAAAAAAAATAAAATAAAAAAATAAGGAAGGCAAATGAGCAACTGTGGAGATGTGGAGATGAAATCTGCATCAAAGCTCCTGGAGAAAACCACGCAGGAAGTAACAGGGAAAAAAAAAAAAATATGAAATTGGTGAGACATTAATAATTCATTCAACCAAATAAGCAGTGCCAAGATCTCATGCCGAAGGGGCAGCTCGCAACTGAAAACCAGGCAGCTGATATGAAGTGTTGAAGTGTATACATACGACTGCAACACTATCACACTCAAACAACTCACAAAAAAAAAAGAAATACAGTTGTGCTCATACACTGGAAAAAGTTCAAATTTTACCAAGTGTATTTTTCTCATTTCTAGTCAAAGTATCTATCACACTTAAAATAAGACATAATCACCTAAAGAGTAAATTTTCAGTCATGGCTTTTCCATTGGACATCTGCGCAAAACTTTACCGATATTTATTAAATGTCGAAAAAACTAAAGTGCGTCATGTTGGTTTTTCCATTAAATCACAAATGCGATGATTTGTTTATTTATTATCACAAAATGACATGAGAAGTCATTCCATAAACATGCCGACGAACATAAATATGGTGTTGATTTACAGATATATTCATTATTATTATATATTACCCCTATATCTCGTACTAAATTAAAAAATGTTTGGGTTTCCTGGTGTGTCCACACATACTGCACCATGTTTCTTCTTCACTTGTAACGTCCATCAACATCCATTTTTTTAATTCACCTGACTGTAGTTATGAAAAAAGGTCTTTCCATTTGAGTTTTGTGTGATATACCATTTGCGCTACGCCCGAAAAACCACCTCTTCTCAGTGCAAAAACTTTTAATCGAAAAATTTGACTCTTGGCAAAATTGTCGTTTTTCCATTAGCTAAATTTTTATGCATATGTTATATTTGCGCAATTTGAGGGTCAATGGAAAAACGACTAGTTAGATATAAGAACTTATTTTTAGACAACAGATCTTGAAAATCTTTTTCAAGAAATCTTACCAAGATAATTTTAACTTGTTCCATTGGCAGATTTTTCGCTTGAATTAAGAAAAAAAAAAAAAAAAACAATAAAAAAACAAAAACAGACTTGAATTTAGCAAAAAAAAATCTGCCAATGGAACAAGTGGAAATTATCTTGGTAAGATTTCTTGAAATAAGCTCTATTGTCTAAAAATAAGTTCTTATATCTCACTGAAAAGTTACTCTTTCGGTGATTATGTTTTATTTTAAGCGTGATGAGATATTTTGACTAGAAATGAGAAAAATACACTTGGTAAGATTTAGATTTTTGCAGTGTAAGTTTACATACCCTAGCAGAATTGGTGATTCTTTGGCCATAAATGATCATACAAAAACTTTTCTTTCACTCGTGGCTAGTGGTTGGATGAAGCCATTTATTATCAAATAAATGTGTTTGCTCTTTTAAATCATACCGACAACAGAAACTATCCAAATGACCCTGATCTAAAGTTGACATGCTTTAGTTCTTAATAGTTTGTATTGGCCCCTTTAACCCATAACAAACAGACCCAAACATCCATCACCAACCAATCTATAAACCTAATTTGGTATGAATTCAACCAATAGTTTTCCTGCTAGAGTGTTAAAAAACAAACAAACAAACTGAACCAAAAATAATACCCCTTGCCTCCCCTTTGTGGGGCTGGGAAATAATCTGAACAAATATGAACAACATAAAATGTCTTAAGTAGATGTAATTTACATGTATAAATGATAAACCGAGGCAGAATATTGTTAAAATTGCACTTATTTTTCTTAAAACATTTCAGATTGTTCATATTATTTACATGTTAAAGGAAACTTTGTAGACGTAAACAGTTTCATAATGTAATTTTACTCTTTCTAGTCTCATTATTTTACTGCTCCGACCCATTTTAGATCACATTGGGCTGAATGTGGAACCTGAACTAAAATGAGTTGGACACGCCTGCATTAGATCTCATGGCTGATGCTAATGAATTCAGATGGAAAGATGGAAAAATTGGCGTTGGGGGGGGTGAATCAGTCAGATCTGTTCTAACTACGCTGACAGGCAGGACTTCTACACATGGATCACGATGCCAGAAAGTACGGCTATTCATTCTGCAGAAACAGATCTTTTATAATTTGCCAGCCTTGTCAGATAATATTCAGTTACTTAAACAGTTTATTGATGCAGCGCTGGACGTCTCCTTTGTTACAAGACTTTAGAATAAATGTATAATAGAGTTTGTCTGTGTAATGTCATCGACTCATCTGTCAGTTACTGTTGCACTTGCATATATCAGTTCTGTAAGCGGACGAGAAAATTTTATAAAGTTATAATTTCATGCAAGATATGGTTGGAATGGAAGGAATGTGGTTATTTTCTTATTGTGATCACTTTACTTTGTGTGTTTGCGTGTTTGTTTGTTAGCAACTTTACGGGAAAACTATTCCAAACCATCTTTACCAAATTGTACCCACAGATAGGCCTAGGCCCTGGGACCAACCCATTCAATTTTGGGCCAAGTAGGCCAAAGTTCAAGGTCACAGCAAGGTCACAAATCTCACATTTTCCTATCTCTTATCATTGAGCAGTTTTCCAAAATTCATAAAAAATTCAAAACGACTCCGATTAGCCTCCAATTTGACACACCTGTAGCTTATAACAATATCTTGTATCTGGCACAAAATTGTCCACATCCACTGTGGAATGTGGACTCTGTGGACATTTCAATTTAATATTGAAAATCCCATTTACCACACATTTTTCATTATAACTCAACAAATATTGATTGGAATTTAATATGATTTGACATACACATGACTGGTACCAAGCTTCAACTTTTTCTGCTGTATGGAACAACCTTGAAACTGTTTAATTTAAAAAGAAATAGTCGACCCACACATGAACACCGTTCGGGGTGCTTGGCAGAGGTTTCCGTTCTCTGAACACTTGTTTTATTTCGTCCCTCCAGTCTCATGCACTGAGCTATAATCAGGAATTATTGTCTCCTGTCCATGCTTTACGCATCAACTTTTAATTAATTTTAACTTTTTCATTTGACCTTAACCCAGACATACATTAAATATGCTTTAATTTCTGTCACACAGTTGAATTACTGCACACTGAGGAAGTTCAACCTGTTACAGCTATTATTCAATGGATTCCTATAGTGTTTGGGATGTTATTGTAAAGTTGATCTGAACTGGGTTACATAATAACCCATAAATAAGAACAACTCCAACTTCTTTTGGATTTAGTGCAAAAAACAAAACAAAAAACACATTAAATTCTGAAAGTATTTACATTTGCAAACTATCCAACTAAAAAGATGTGAAAAACCTGAAAAAAACTGAAATTACTTAAGAAGAATAAGTGCAATTTTAACAATATTATGCCTCAAATTATTATTTGTACATGTACAGATCAGATCTATAACGGCACCAAAAATTTAGTAACAGGCAGAATATTGTTAAAAATGGCACTTAATTTTTTTAAAAAAACATTTCAGTTTGTTCATATTTGTTCAGGTTATTCAGATTTTATTGTTAAATGATGTAAATTTTTTCATGATTTAAGGTTATTTTATTTTGTAGCTAGAGCCGGATTGGAACCTTTGGTGGGCCAGTTTTGGCCCACGGGCCAAATGTTTGACACCCCTATTCTAAAGTTGTTGATTTTTTTTTTTTTTTTTGTCCATATTGTTGCACTGACTGCAGTCGCACCCCTAATTTCATTGTACACTAGTGGTGGGCATATTGATTGTTAGTATCAACACCAATACCGATACCAAGTCGGTATCGGTATCAGATCAATACTAGCGTGGTGAGATCGATACTTTAGTTTTGTCAAAGAGATGACAGCCAGGTCGCCAGACTCGAGGAATAATTTGTAAAAGGCTATAAGGTACAGATAATTTTGATTTAATTTTTGTATTGCAGTTTCTGAGCACTACCTGAAAAAAATGATTTGTTTTAATTTGTTTTCGGGTGATTATTTTGTGCACTTTATCAATTTAGGAAAAAAAATTACAGACATGGTAATGTATGGGGAAAAATTGTTGTTTTACTATTGTATTGTTTCTGAAAAAAACTTAATGTGATAATAACATATTTTGTATTTACTTATAAAATTTGCCCTAATTCTGTCCTGGGTTTCAACTATTTAACAATAAAAAAAAAATTAACATCACAAAACACTTAAAAGTCATGAAAATTAATTGAGATTTACCAATTCGATGAGGCACCCACCTTAATTATTGAAACCTATTGATATCGGTATCAATATCGGGGATACTGGCCCTGCATTTACTTGGTATTGGATCGATACCAAAATATGCAGTATCACACACAACTACTGTACACACAATGACAATACAGACTATTCTATTCTATTCTATTCTATTCTATTCTATTCTATTCTATTCTATTCTATTCAAGTTAATAGTGTGAAATCTGAAAATCTGTCATGGCTAAACTGACAGAATCCTTCGTATGTACTTCCATTCGCATGATCCTGATCCTGTTACATCTAAGTAATAGTTAATAAATCCTGTTGGTCAGTCTTCTTATATTCTGTGTTTTTTCCACAGTTCATTTTTTTCTGACACACCACTGACGTCTCACACCTGAAGCAGATGTTGAGCATCGCTGACAGCTGTCACTACAGGAGAAAACGTCTGAATCTGCTGAGGCTCATACGATAAAACAAACAAAAAAAAAAAAGAAAACGAATGAATGAGTCAAACATTTCTATTATTTCCTTCAACACAATGACTCTGAATAAGTCGTAGTTCATTTTAGTCGTGGGTGATTTTGACGTAGACTCAGTTTTTTTTATTTTCTGGAGGTTCAGTCTGTGTGAAGGTTTTTTTTTTTTTATTGACTAGAAACTCTACATTTTCACTTCATTTTGCATCAAAACTATTAAAATATTTTGATAAAATCTAGATCTAGAAGTGGGTGAATCTAGGAGTAGGTGAAACAAACAAAGGCACCCATATTTTCTGGTAATTAAAGCTTCAGTGTCTCCATTAATTACCTTCATTATTGTGGCCTATTTGCCCATTTTGGTATGAGTGTGGACAACACACTCTACCACTGGAGCAGGGGCGGAGCTACGGGGCGGAGCTACAGGGGGTGGACTTACAGTGGCAGTGTTAAAGGGGTAGATGCACAGGGGTGGAGTTATGGGGACAGGCTACAGGGGGTGTACGTAGAGGGGTGGAGCTACAGGGGGTGGATGTACAGGGTGGAGTTATAGGGGCGGAGCCACAAGGGCAGAGTTTCAGGAGTGGAGCTACAGGGGGTAGATGTACAGGGTAGAGTCACAGAGGCAGAGCAACAGGGGCGGGGCTAGAGGGGGTGGATGTACAGGGGTTGGAGTTACAGGGACTGGGCTACAGGGGCGGAGCTACAAGGGGCGGATGTACAGGGGTGGAACAACAGGGGCAGGGCCAGAGGAGGTGGATGTACAGGGGTGGAGTTACAGGGACTGGGCTACAGGGGCAGAGCTACAGGGGGTGGATGTACAGGGGTGGAGCAATAGGGGCAGGGCTAGAGGGGGTGGATGTACAGGGGCAGAGCAACAGGGGCAGGGCTAGAGGGGGGCAGATGTACAATGATGAAGCTACAAGGGCAGAGTTACAGGGGTAGATGTACAGGGGTGGAGTTACAAGGACTGGGTTACAGGGGCGGAGCTACAGGGGGTTGATGTACAGGGGCGGAGCAGCATGGGTGGTGTTACAAGGGGTGGGTGTACAGGGGTGGAGCTACAAGGGCAGAGTTACAGGGGTAGATGTACAGGAGTGGAGTTACAAGGACTGGGCTACAGGGGCGGAGCTACAGGGGGTTGATGTACAGGGGCAGAGCAACATGGGTGGGGTTAGAGGGGGTGGATGTACAGGATTGGAGCTACAAGGGCAGAGTTACAGGGGTAGATGTACAGGGGTGGAGTTACAAAGACTGAGCTACAGGGGTGGAGCTACAGGGGGTGAATGTACAGGGGCGGAGCAACATGGGTGGGGTTACAGGGGGTGGATGTTCAGGGATGGAGCTACAAGGGCAGAGTTACAGGGGTAGATGTACAGGGGTGGAGTTACAAGGACTAGGCTACAAGGGTGGAGTTACAGGGGTGGAGTTACAGGGGTGGAGCAACAGGGGCGGAGCTACAGGGATTGGCTGTACAGGGGCGGGGCTACAATTGTGTGTAGCTCCACCAAACTGTACCTAAAAACTGTTGTCACTTCAAAGCAATGAAACAAATCATATTTTGACACTAAAACTCAGCTAATCATTTTTATTTATTTATTTATTTTTTTTAAACATCTTCATTATTTTTTTTACTAAGCAAAACTAGTACTTGAGTGGACCATTTTCATTTTGCTACTAATAATTGTATTTTAGAGCTTCACCCTTTTTTAATTCTACTTTAACACTGGTCTTGTTGCTGTAAGAACACGAATATTACGTTGAAAAAGGTCATGAAATAATAACAGTTTATTTCCGTGTCTCTTTGGTTGAATCTCAGTACATATATATGCTGATCTCCATGTCACCCTGCCAACACATCCTACCACCCTTTTGCCTCCCAATGCAAAATTTTCCAGATCTGTCACTGCTCAGGAGCCGCATTCACAGGCAATAAACTGGAAATGTCAACACATTATGCACCGCTCCCCCCAACTGGAATGAGCGCTACATGTTGCTAAAGTTGATAAAATGTGAATAAAAACCGCATATATAAATACAAATTCATAAATACAGTGAGTTTCCCCTTGGGGATCAATAAAGTTCATCTGTATCTGTATCTGTAAATTCATCCTGCAAAGTCTGCTCCTGTTCCAATGATTTATATTCATTGGCAATATATAAATACTGATGTACACTACGTGGACAAAAGTATGTGGACACATTGAATTCAGGTGTTTCTTTTCTAACAGGGGTCTGGGAAATAAAACAATAATGACAAATGTCAGAATATAGTTTTATATTCAGATAAATCTCTTTGCATTGGTTAGTTTGGTTTAAATTGTTATCTTTGCTTCAAAAATGCCTCAGAGATGGTTTTTAATTAATTTCTCTCAACATTTATTTGTCTATTTATTAATTTATTCTATCCATGACCATGATTTTAAATGTTCTGCCTCTACATTTCTGAAATATTTTTCGTGCTCTGACTATAAATAATAATTTTCTACCACAACTAACCATCTACTTTCTTCACATCTCACTGAGGAAGAAAAATATTCTGTGAAACTTTAAGGAAATATTGATGTTTCTAAACTATATGGACAAAAATATTTGGACACGTCATGTCTACAGCTGATCTTACATATAAACTTATAATCAATACTTCCTCTGAGGCATTTTAGAAGGAATGATAACAATTTGAAGGAGTGATATTTTGCTTTTTTAAATGGAATTATGCATTTTCAAACATGTCCCTGTGGTCTACATAAACTGTAAATGCTCTGCTTGGGTCTGAATTCTTCATTAATTCAACTCCACAGGTCCATCTTCAACCCTATTTCTGAGTAATGACACCAGAAAGGTCGTTTTGAGTGCTGGCCCTTTAATGCACATGAGCCACTTCATGCCCCACCCCCTCCAGGTTGTTGACCATGCTTTTGTATCCCATTCAGCCACTTGTGTTGTTAAAGGTGGGGTAGGAGATCCTGGAAAAATGGTGCAAGCAAGCTTGAAAATACACAATTCAAAAGTCCAAACCCCTTTCTTCAGACTTCCCCCCCGAAGCCATGCCTCAAGAGTACTGGATTGTACTCACAGAGGGGGGAGGGACAAATGGCAGTTGAGTTTGATAGACATGTCACCATTCAATCATTTTGATGGGCCGGTTAAAATGATTGGATGGTGTTTTTTCAGTCCTGTCTGTTCCACAGGTGACTAAAAATTTTAATTTTTGTGTTTGAGCATTTAATTAATTGGTTGCAATTGGGGTGAGAATGGGATTTTAAGCAATAAAGTAAAAAATGCTACCGGAAAACATCACCTACCCTACCTTTAATACAACCATCAACTGAACATTTTAGGTAATCGGCTCGAAGTTTGGTCATATTTTCAGTTTTTCTACAACCGCTGCTGCTGATAAACAATTATGTCGTACTCTGAGAAATGTTCGTTGGAAGTCGTGACCTTATATGTGCAAATGTCGTGACGTAACTAGTTATAAAACATAACTAGAAGCACTCGGAGAGCGCAGACCTCCGCCAAGGCTGATCAGTGGCCCCCCCCGTGGGCCCCCCCCCACGCCAAGGAGGTTATGTTTTTGCCAGGGTTTGTTTGTTTGTCTGTCTGTTTGTCTGTCCGTTAGTGTGCAACATAACTCAAAAAGTTATGGACAGATTTTGATGAAATTTTCTGGTCTGCGCCGCCCCCCCCCCCCGATCACCACCAAAATTTTATCATTTCTTCCTTATCCCATTTCCAACAAACCTTGAAAATTTCATCAAAATCTGTCCATAACTTTTTGAGTTATGTTGCACACTAACGGACAGACAAACAGACAAACCCTGTCAAAAACATAACCTCTTTGGCGGAGGTAATTAAACAGTGTGACGGCCCCGCACCTTCCGGGCACTAGAGGCGCTGTCAGTTTCTGTTGCAGGTGGCGACGGCATAATTAGTGACACCTGTGACGGTCCAGCCCTGACTATATAAGCAGCTCGTCCGGGATGATCATTGGCTCTCTGGCTCTCTGGCTCTCTGGCTGGCTCTCTGGTTCTCTGGCTGGCTCTCTGGCTCTCTGGTTGTCTCTCTCTGGTCCGGCCTGGTCTACACGCTCTCTGTCTGGTCTGGTCTCGGTGCTGCTGGCTGTCTGGTCTGGTCCTGCTCTGCCCTGCTTTGCTCCTCCTGGCTGGCGTTTCTGCAGCATTCCGTGTTTTTGTTATTATTAATTTATTTAATAAATCTTTGTTACTTTTTCACCACCTCCGTCTCTATTCTGGTCACCACCTCAGAGCCGGGTTGTGACAACAGGTTGAAGAAATCCAGTTGATTTTTGCCAGAATGAATATAAAGATAACTTTGCAGCACCTGGAGGGTTCAAATTCAAACTTTTTGATCTGTTATGGTCCAAATACACACATAAATATACCAAAGACTAATTAAAGTGGGTCTAGCAAAATATGACCCCTCTAAACAAGTACTTAATCCTTAGGGGTCTGAGCCTATTTTGGCCATTTCTGAGTACTTATATGTGCAAATGTCGTGACGTAACTAGTTATAGATGTAACAAATTAAGCAGGAATTGAAACGGGTTGTAGAAATCCACTTGATTTTTGCCAAAAATGAAAATAAAGATAGCTTTGCAGCAACTGGAGGGTTCAAATTCAAACTTTAAGAACTATTAGCATCCAAATACACAAATAAATGAACCAAAGACTAATAAAAGTAGATTTAGCAAAATATGACCCCTCTAAACAAGCACTTAACCTTTAGGGGTCTGAGCCTATTTTGGTCATTTCTGAGTACTTTTGATTTTGCCTTTATATACTATATAAGGAAATGTTTACTATACGCATGTTTGGTATCGTTTTGTTTTTTTTTTTCAGCACAACTTCATCTATCTCATCTGTCTATTATTTTTTCACTTTAACTTACTATATCAACATAAAAGGACAAAAAACACACAAAAAGTATAAAATCAGATTTGAAAAATTTAAATAATACATTGCATAAATAACACAAAGATGCTTAACGAACCTTTTCAAAGACTTTAAAGTGAATATTGGTTCCAAATATTAGGTATATAAAATTAAAATTGTAATAAATTAAAACTATACTCAAGTATTTGACATAAAAGCATATCTTTACATCAGTGTTTTCTCACAAATGATGAAGGAATGATCAGAAATAAAATACGACCCCTTTTAACCAAACTAACCAATGTAATGATATTTATTCCAGTATAAAACTATATTATGACATTTTTTATTATTGTTTTGCATCACAAACCCCTGTTAGAAAAGAAACACCTGAATTCAACGTGTCCACATACTTTTGTCCACATTGTGTATATACTGAAATAAACATAAGCACTAAAATGTAAAATGAGGTTAAAACGTACCACATGGGTCAGAAAAGTCACAATTTCGGAGATGTCGGATGTCAAAAGTTTGCTTTTTGCTGTAACTGGTTCATCTGGATCAACTTGACAAACATCTCCCTCTAGTTCGTTTTAGTTTTCTTGTGTCTGAGCTGAAGTAAAGTGTTTCCGACAGACGGATGTACCCGACCGAGACCAAACACTGATCACGAAGAGACGGAGGGCAAATGGAAAAACATTATCTGTGTAGGAGTAGATTTATTTTCCTCTTCTTTGTTTATTCTAAGGGGCCACAGTACAGATCGGCCCAGCTTCATCTTGTCGGTCGTCATTATCGACTCGGTTTCCACTATTTTTTTAACCTTCTGGCTTTTTGTTTGTCATCCTGCCCACAGCCTTGTCATGAGCCTCAATCAAATACTGAAGGATTAATCAATATTGAGAGATTTGGTTGATGTCTTTCCTTATGAGACTCACTGGCTTGATACATTCTGGAGAAATTCACTGAAGAAACTTTATCCGTCTAACAATAATAACCACAAAATCGTGACCTACTTGCACCTCGGAGACATCGGACTGTCTCTTCTTTCAATAAAATGCTCATCCTCGTCCTGTTCTCAGTCTTCTGTAGAGTCAGATGTTGATAAAGGTGTTGGATAAAGACCTAAATGAGTGACATCGGCTTATGGTAATTCCAGTCAGATGTTGGCCTTTTTGTCTTCCAACAAAACTTTAAATCAATATAAAATGTTTTCCAGGCATTTTGTCAAAACGCCTATCTGTGATCGATACCGTTATAGGCCGACACCTGTAAGTAATTCCAA
Source organism: Sphaeramia orbicularis (assembly GCF_902148855.1). NCBI lineage: Eukaryota > Metazoa > Chordata > Actinopteri > Kurtiformes > Apogonidae > Sphaeramia > Sphaeramia orbicularis. The sequence continues at coordinate 15,273,111 of NC_043961.1, read as the reverse complement.
ATCGATATGTTTTAAGATTCAGAAGAGCTTGCCAAGCGCCGCAACCCAGAACAAGTCAAATTAGAGCCAAATGAAAATGCAGAGGAGCTTCGTTTTTTATTTATTTCTGTTTTTGGGGGGAGCATTTTTGACTGACACTCAGATAAAAAAAGAAAAAAAACGTCACACATGGAAAATAATCATCTGCGTATCGATTTCATTTGATAGTCATATCTTTTTTTTTTTTAACCCGGGCTGTCGAAGCTTGTAATAAGCAGCGTTTACTCTTCTCCACAGTTTACTTAATTGCACTTTCAGGCTCATAACTTCCAAGGTAATCCTGTTAATTTACACCGGCGTCGTTTGAATGCAAGGCAGAACGTTGGTCTGCACGGGGATGAGGAATTATAAGCGTTGGTATTTAGCGGATTGCGAGGATATGGGAGCCATTACGGTCCATTGCAGAGGTTATCTAACAAGCCCTCGCAGCTTTGGATCATTAGCGTACGTGCTCCCGGACCGATGATCGATGTTCATTTACGTTGGCCGTTGTCAGCTGTCCACTTCCACTTTGGGGCAGATCAACTCTATCCCGTTGCTTCCCTTACCTCCCATTGACATTCAAAGTCAGACCGGAGGAGGTTGATTGCATTTAAACGTAGACAGTAGGTTTTATGCATGAGGTACGGGGGACAACACCGGCCCCGCGAGGTATAGAAGTGAAGGAGTTGGCACTGTTCCCCCTATCAGACAGCACAACTCTGTTTTAATGATGCATAGGTCCGTGGCATCCTTGGGGAGGATGTGTTTCTTGGTCACAGTCCAAAAATTTAAAGTAGTTGCTTGTGATCCCCATGATTAATTTATATACCCTAGAAAAAATACAATGGTAATAATTCTTGTGCCCAGAGGATGATGGTCGCAGGTGTTGGAAATACCAAATGGGATGAGGCTAAGCTAATGGTGCCTGGAAGGAAAACTATCTGTCAGGGATAATCCCTAACACTGTAACATGGCGGCATAGATAATGAGCTTCCCCTCCCGCCTCCCTCGGTAGGCCGGCGATATTGAGATAGCTGCGGAGAAATGATTAAACGCGGGATGGATATTGACACGGATAAATGTATGTATCTGGACTGAGGTAGTGCCTGGTTGAACCTTTAGCAATGATTAGCTCGCCACTCCGGAATAGCCAAACTAGGCTAAGAAAAAAAGCGGGTTGGGTGGGGGGGTGGGGGTGAAGCGTGAACTCTGGTAAACCCCGTTCCACTTCATTACACTCTGAGTAATTGGTTAAACACGTGACAGTGAAAATTAACTCCGGCGGCTTTTTTGCAAGAGGTAATTAAGGTCTTTTTGGAAGGGTTAGAACACGAAAACTTTGCATCACAAAAGGGAGGTGTCGGAACACATCCCGGCTTCTTCATTCTGTTAATTCTCACAGCGAAATACCTCGAGACGTTATGAGCTTCAAGTGGAGTTTCTAAAGGAGAAAAAAAAAAAAAAAAAGCTTCCTGATCTCGGATTGAAACCACACAGGAGCAGCTCAGATGGCAAAAAACCGTCAGTCAGCCAGTGAGTGAATATTACACATTGACTGAAGCAGGGAGGAGAATATCGAATGCTAACACTCCGTCAGTTCAATACTGACTCTGCAAACAGTACTACACATGAAGTTTGGGCGTGGAAAGAGCAGGGGAGCACTCAGACGTGGAATGAATACTTATGAACGCTCAGAAAAAGAAGATACACTATGTGGACAAAAGTATTGGGACACGTTGAATTTAGGTGTTTCTTTTTTAACAAGGATCTGGGATACAAAACAATCGTAATTACAAATGTCATAATATATAGATTATAGATTTCAATTGTTATCTTTGCTTCCAAATTGCCTCAGAGGTGGTTTTTACTTAATTTCTCTCAACACTGATTTTTTTCCCCCATCCATGACTATGATTTTAAATATTCTACCTCTAAATTTCAAAATATTTTTCCTGCTCTGACTGTAAATAACAACTGATAATAACAATTTTCTACCACAACTAACCATCAACTTTCTTCACATCTCGATGAGGAAGAAAAATCTATCATTAAACTTTAAGGAAATATTGACATTTATAAGCTATATGGACAAAAATATTGGGACACATCATGTCTACAGCTGTAAGATGTCCTGTTCATAATGATTTGAGATGGTAATAATACACATACAATACAATAACATCACAATATTAATGACAAATGTCATAATATAGTTTTAGATTTTATGTATTTATGTATTTATTTATTTATTTTTAAAATAGATTTGAATTGTCATCTTTGCTTCCAAAACGCCTCAGAGATGTTTTTTACTTATTTCTCTCAACACTGATTTTTTCCCCATTCATGACTATGATTTTAAATGTTCTACCTCTAAATTTCTAAAATATTTTTCATGCTCTGAATGTAAATAGTCATTTTCTACCACAGCTTACCATCGATTTGCTATTGTACGATTAGCCTATTTACTTTTTATTTATTCTTCCTCTTCTCTCTTTTTCTTCTTCTTCTTCTTTCTTTCATATCTTGACCTTGTTCTAGATGTTGCTGTACTTTTAGAATGTAGGCCCTTCTTATGTATTGAGCTGTAACCGTTCAACCTGAGCATACTTTCCCATATCTGTCATTGTGTAACTGTTTTCTTCTAGTATATAAGTACTTCATAATCCATGTGATGTTTTGTTATGTTGGTCGTTTGTCCAGGACAACAGATGGAAATTGCTAAATCTGGTGCATGTATCTTGCTCTTTGTAACTAATGCCAATACACACTGTCCTGTAACTAAATAAATAAATACTAAATACTACTTTCTTCACATCTAACGGAGGAAGAAAAATCTCCCATTAAACTTAAGGGAAATACTGATATTTTTATACTATATGGACATAAATATTGGGACACATCATGTCTACAGCTGTAAGATGTCCTGTTCATGATGATTTGACATATAGACATCAGTAAGCATTTTGGAAGCAAAGATAACAATTTAAATCAAACAAACCAATGCAATGATATTTATCCCAATATAAAACTATATTATTAGTTTAGTTTATTCGTCTCAAACTTCAAAGTAAGAAAAAAAAAACAACAAAAAAACAATAAAAGCAAGAAATCAATTACATATGCACCCATCAATGGTCATTAATCACAGAAAAAGTAACGAAGTACAACAAATTTAACATAAATCTACATATGAATCAACTCATAAAACACAGTTTGATAAGGGACAGAAAGAAGCAAAGACTTATCTAGTCCTGCCCCTTCCTTATTTTCAGTGTCAGATTTTTAACCAAATAAATTTCCTTCATCGGCTATCTATCATATTAAAATAGATAACAATGAATAATATTTGTCATTATTGTTTTGTATCCCAGACCCCTGTCAGAAAAGAAACACCTGAATTCAACATGTCCACATACTTTTGTCCATATAGTTTATTTGCTGACAGAAACAGATTCATATGCAGAACACATAAATATGAGGTTAAAATTTACCACACGGGTCAGAAAAGTCAGAATTTCAGAAATGTCAGATGTTAAAAGTTTGTTTTATTGTAACTGGCTCAGCTGATTTTAAACATTCTATCTCTAAATTTCTAAAAATATTTTTCATGCTCTGACTGTAAATAATAATTTTCTACCCCAACTAACCATCTACTTTCTTCACATCTCTCTTAAGAAGAAAAATCTCCCATTAAACTTTAAGGAAATATTGATGTTTTTATGTCAAATCATCATGAACAGGACATGTTACAGCTGATGTGTACATGATGTGTCCCAATACTTTTGTCCATATAGTTTGTAAACACGACTTTAACCGGTTCTTTATTTGGCTTCAAAAAGTAATTACAATGCCCATTCCTGGTCTGAATGTAATATAATTTTGTACTAGTAACTAACATTTTATCATATTTATCTGTTGATTAATTTACCTCGGATGGATGGATGGATGGATGGATGGATGGATGGATGGATGGATGGATGGATGGATGGATGGATGGATGGATGGATGGATGGATGGATGGATGGATGGATGGATGGATGGATGGATAGATAGATAGATAGATAGATAGATAGATAGATAGATAGATAGATAGATACTTTATTATTATATTATACTTTATTATTATATTTTATCTTCACTTGTGGGGTCTGTAACAGATAAAAAATCTGTTCAGATGTATGAAATCCTTATGTGTGTACCCCACTTAACATGAGTTTGACACCCCTGTCCTTTTTCTTTTTTCTCTCTCTCTTTTTTTTTCTTCTATTACCCCTGTTCTAAGTGTTATTCGTCCACCAGTCGGACAGAACCCAGGTTCACAGGTTAACTGGAGGCAGGGGTGAATGTGAGTGAACGTCTGTTTGTCTCAGTGTCATGGACAGGTGACCTCTACACCTGGACGGACCCTCCCTCTCACCTGATGTCAGCAGGAATCAGCTTCTACCCCTTATGACCCTGAAAGGATAACTGGGTAGTGGACGATAATGAGAGGGTGAGGATGTATGGAAGTATAGCAGGGGGGTCAAACATACGGCCCGTGGACCACAAGTGGCCCACCAGAGGGTCCAATTCGGCCTGTGGGATGAATTTATGAAAAGTAAAAATTACACTGACGATATTAACAATCCAAGGATGTTGAACTGGTTTTAGTTCAGGTTCCACATACAGACCAATATGATTTAAAGTGAAATAATATCATAATAACCGATAACTAATCACTCCAAATGTTTCTATTTGCTTTAGTGCAAAAAATAACATTAAATTATGAAAATATTTATATTTACCAACTATTCAAACAAAAAAAAGATGTGAATATCTTGAAAAAAATGACATTTCTCAAGAGAAATAAGTGTAATTTTAACAATATTATGCATCAACTTATCATTTATACATGTGTATTATGTGTGCAAAACATTTAGGAACAGGCAGAATATTGTTAAAATTGCACAAAATTTTCTTTAGACATTTCAGGTTGTTCATATTTGTTCAGGTTATTCACATTTTATTGTGAAAGGATAGTTTGGTAATGATTTAATGTTTGTTTTGCACTGAAACAAAGAGAAAAAATTTGCACTGTCATTATCTATAGATTATTATGTAACTATTTTACTTCAATGTGGAACCTGAACTAAAACCAGTTCAACATCATTAACTGTTAATGTCTTCTGTGTCATTTTTGCACTTTGTAAATTCATCCCAGGGGCTAGATATGAACCTTTGGTGGGCTGGTTTTGGCTAGGGATGCACCGATTCTGATATGAGTATCGGCATCGGCTCCGATACTCAGTGTGTGTACTCGTACTTGTAAAAGATATTCGATACAAATGCACCGATACCACTTACGGCCGTGTGACATTCCCAGTTCAGTGCAGCAGGTACGCGGCGGTGGAATAATGTGTGTGGAGTGTGAAGAGTGTGGAGATTGGTCAAAATAAATGACGGTGATAAAAGTAACGCTGACTGCAAGTAACGTTAAAGACACAGACGGATATCTGTCCGTCCTCTGCGTACATTCCATCCGTTTTCCAGGTGCTGGAGGATGCGTACCCAGACGGAGAGTGGTGCGGACTGCCGCCAGCGGAAATGAAAACGAAATTTATGGCTCATTTCTCTTTTCTCTACCTGCTGAAGTGAAGCTTTTAAACCTTACCAGCGAAAACGCTGCAATATTAATATCACATTAGTGTTCCCTCTGTCGTCTCCATGTTTGTTATTACTGACATTCTTCTTCTTCTTCTCATAAAACTTGACTCTTCTTCGTGGTATTTGTCCAGTATGGTTAATTCAGAGCGGCGCCCCCTGGTGGATCAATTGAGAAACGCTCATTCCAACACATTAAATGTCAGTAGCAGCACTTTGTTCCAGTCAGACTAATGACAACGACAATAAAGCACATTTACAAAAGGAACTAAGAACTGGAATGGGATTATTAAGTACTCGTATCGGTACTCGATATCGGCAATTACTCAAATGTGAGAACTCGTACTCGCTCTGGAAAAAAGTTGTATTGGTGCATCCCTAGTTTTGGCCCACAGGTTGCATGTTTGACACCGCTGGACTAAACAATCTTAAATATACGACATTCTTTCATTTTTTAAAGCTTTGAACAGGTCTAGTTTGTCTCGTCTGTGACGCCTGGTTTTAATGAACATAATCATGTGTTTCAGACCCTGATAACTCCAAATTATTACTACAGGAGTGTTTCTGCCCACACACACACACACACACACACACACACATTTAAGGGAGGAGGAGATTACTGTAGGCTCCTGCAGCCGCTGTACCTGGAAAAACAGCCCCGGTCGCAGTCATTTATAGCCTGTAATAAATCACCGACCCAACAGACAAGCATGTTTCCCACTGATTGAGTACTCACTGAGTAAGGAGTGTGTTTGCTCTTTCCTCCACAGCCGAGACACAATCGGACCCTGGAAGACACAGAAAAGAAAGACACGAATGTGAAAAGAGAAGGACAAACTGTAGCTACAAACAAATACAACAGCAATGTCTACTGCCACACAGCACTGTGGTACAGAATATCAGTTTGTCTGTTTCCACAGAGCCAATCAAATGTTAGCATTTGAACTGTGACAAGAAGCAGGAAGGACAGTTTGTTACCACTGAGCCAATCATGGATACTGCTCCATGAACTCATTGTCCTCTTGTTTCCGCAGTACTGTGGTCATATATGGTGTATACGCCCCGTACACATCACAATGAAACTATGTCAATCGCAGAAGTTTAATATCGTTTGGGCTTTTCATCCACATGACACCGGCGTTGTCGGTGCCCTGAAATGGTATTTTTTCATGAGCACAGGTCCCAGAGCAGAAAAATGTCACGACGCCACCCTGGTGTTGCTGTATGGATAGATAGAACACCACTTTGATGACACCATAGAACCATGTGACCAGAAGAAGAAAACCCTGGATGTAACAACCAGAAACAACAGCAGCAGCAATGGCAGATTACAGTCATGTTTGTGCTGCAGGCGCTGCTAAGTTTATCAACACTACTACAACAAAATTCCTTCTTCTTCTCCTTCTTCACGTGCTGAAGAAGGACCTCATGCACATGCTCAGTACATTCTTCTATTATTTTTTATTTATTTATTTATTTTAGGGCTGGGCAAGTTAACGGGTTATTACCACGTTAAATCATTCATTAAATAACGCCGACAATTTTTTTTTATCTCACGTTAACGCCGTTTTATTATCGTTCTGCCTTTCAAGCAAGTCTTAGTTCATTTATACATACGGACTCTTATTTTGAAACTCATGCTTTTATTTTGGCGCTCCACACGCACCAAGCGTCGGGGTTGTGTGTACTGAGAGGAGAAAAGCCAGCGAACTTTACAAGTAATGCTGAATCAAACTGTGTGTAATTCCTGCAGTTCAACGCCTGTATGTTTCAGTCATTCTGTTGTTTGCTAAATAATTTCACATGCAAACGTGTCGTTAGAAACATGTTTACGACGTTATTTTGGATGTGTTTATTACAATGTGTTATTAACATGTTTAAGCTAATTCATTTATGCTAGCAGTCGCAGATGGGTTGCTAATTCTTTATGCAGGCTCATGCTAAGTTTATGTAAATTCATTGGTTGTGTTTAGGTATAATATGCCAGCCTTTGAACTAACCTTTACTTATTTACGATGTGATTGTTGTATTAGCAGTCAGTTTAAGTTTATAATAATTACATCTATGCATTTCCCGTGAATATGCATATCATTAGTAGACATAACTAATTGATTTATTTTGTCTTTATTTTATTAGTTAGTTCCTTCTTATGTCCAAACTGGCTACGGTAACACCGAAAGGACAAAACATACGTTAGTGCAACTTATTCCGACCACTAGAGGGCCCCCTTTGCTTGCTTTGAACAACTGAACATCACATATTATTGGGCTTATTAGTATTAGTACTTATTAGTGGGCTTAAGACTCCTGTCAGTCACTCACAAGTGGAAATAAACTGGTGGGGACATAAACATGGAGAAAAGTAGGGGTCTTTTACATGGACATTTTCATTTTAAATGTCTTCAGGTGGTGGGGGTGAGAAGGACACAGTTGTTTGGAAGCACTGCAATGTGGAATTATTTTTATCACCGGAATACTTCAAGTCTGAAATATCACTTAAAGGCAATACACGCTGTTGATGCCGGCAACCCCCCCCCCACACACACACAATATAAATTAAAAAAATGTTAAATAAAATATAAAGCACTATTTTATTTACATTCTTCTGTTATTTTATTGTATCCTGCTGCTCTGTCTGTGTTTGTGTACAGCTGTGGCATATGTATTACACACAGTTTTAACCCAGTTTTCCTGTTTCGACCTGGACGCATATATTTCTGGAAATGATACATGTATGGACGCAAAACTTTTAAAATGTGCAAAAAATCTGGTCACTGGTCCCCTATCCTTTTCCTGTGACTGGATAGGCCTATGGCATGTGTGATGTTTATGTCCACAGTTCTGTGTCAGCAGGGGCACAGGTTACCAGTCTACACAGGATAGAACCAGGGCACTGATGGGCTCTGAGCTAAAAGACAAATGAGGAAGTTAGTCCCGCTGTACTGTAAACATAAACACTTGGACATAAAATACTGAACCCTGGCTGCTCTTTTAGACCTTCAAGGTGTGGGTTAAATTTGTTTGAATTTACCACCGTTATCTGTCAAAAAGCGGATTAAAGGAGCTGGAATTTTGTCATTTTAGCTGAAGAAGATGATGGTAGCCACCTTAAAATGACACATGTACTCCATTTTAAGGAAACACAATCATCAACTTCAATGAATGAATGAATGAAATCTGTATTTGGAACATATGCAATAATACAATAAATAAATACATTCATTTATATAATTTCCATAAAGTGTTGGAAATGGAGCTGGCTGAAGAAAAAACATATTAATTCCGTCCCCAAAATTCAACTCATTATCAACACACAAATTATATTCACCTTTTAGATGCCTTTTTTTTTTTAATATTCAATTTTGATATAAAGATTTCAAAAAAACTGTCTGTTCTATCCAGTTATGCTGCTTGTTGCAATATTGTCACTTTGGCGCTCATACACTTTCTATCAATCAGTATGATGATTATGATAGACAGACAGACAGACAGACAGATAGATCAAAATCCATTATACATGTGCTAAATATAAACCAGTACAAATACAATATACAATCGTTATACTTTATAATTAAACTGAATCGACACCATGTGAATCTTGCTCATCATCTGTCAAATCACTAAATATTAATTCTGTACATGTCAGTATAAACAGAAAATTCATAAAAACATCTGATCCTGCATCAGAATGTGGGTTCAAAGCAATTAAAACATATGAATGTGTGATCGTAACTGGTGCAGAACATGCGTTACATTTAACACTCATTCATAGATGTCAAACGCACTGAGACAATTAATGTTTTTACTGTCTCATATATTTGTGAGGCTGGTGTTCAGCTGAAACGTTCATAGTTATCTTCTCTTGGTAACATCTGCTGTTCACATCAGCGAGTAAACAAAGGTTTACACCAGAGGATCGGCGCCGCTTTGTCACAATTATACCTTAATTAGCTTTTCTATTGTTCTGTATCTTCATCATCATGGATCATGTGTTCGTTTAGTCTATTAGTGATATGTGACTCACGCATGAGTGTGAATCATCGTGAATTCAGTAACTTTCACTATAAACCATGTGCAATATCAGTATAATAACAATAATTCACAAACTTTAAAAAAGCTGTATGTAATATTTATAGTCTAAAATATTTTTAAAAATGACCTAAATATATCATTAGCGTATTTAGATTAAAGAGCTGTGAAGTTCTGATGCTTATAAGGGTAAAAGTTATAATAAAATAGGTTTTATTGAATTTTTCAACACTTCCACAGAGTAAACCCAAGTGCATACCCATCCTGGATAATAAAAAATAATTAATTAGTATAGGAATAGTGGTAAATTCATTATGTGATAATGGTTTGTTTCAAGGAAAATAATATATACAAATAAAAACAAATTGAAAACAACATGAAAGATCAGGGTCATTTTCACCTATTCACATCCCAGGAAGACTCTCAAACTACATGAAGGTATAATATTAGTATGGGATGTTCTAATTTTTGTGAAGTTGTCGTTTGTTGATCCACGATAGAGGTCGACTGATATGGGTTTTTCTCAGGCTGATGCCTTTATTAATTTTTAAAAATTTGGTTGGCCCAATATCTACTGCCAATTTCTCAGGCTGATATTTAAGGCCAATTTTTTTTTTTTTTTTTTTTTAAAGCACATTAGCCGTAAAGTACAATTGAAACACTCAGATAATTAAGCAGCAATATAAATTATTTTTTAAAAATCATTTTTAAGCAGCAATATAAATGAAATTATCAATACACGTATACATAGTGTACATTTATTGAACTTCAAGTGCTGCCCACACAGGTGCCTGATCAAATGTCTTATAACATTTTACTACTGATCAAATATCGGCCGTCAAAAAAAAACTTAAGGCCGACAGCCGATATTGAAAAAACATCAATGTATCGGCCCGCTGATATACCGGTCTACATCTAATCCACACTTCAGACCAAACTGTGATAGTTCTGATCTTGTTTGTTGGATTCCAAACAAATCTTTAGTTCAGTTATTGACAAAAGAAACCGAAAAGAAAACAGAGCTAAGATAACAGAGCTAAGCTAACAGCCAACGATCAGCTGGATTCAGCACGTCAACATTATAAGACACTGTGTTATTTTAAGTAACTGTTAAAATAAGCATTTTTAGTTTAAAGAAGAAAACTTGATGATGCCATAATACAGATGTGTAGAAACAATGAACTTTATAAACAGCTGTTGTAGCTGTTAGTGTGTCTTTATTATTACTATTACATATAAGCCCTTCAACAAAAATACACAAAAAGAACAAACTTTCCAAGTCTATGCTGCTGTTATTAGTTTCTCTGATTTTTAGTCAATATACAAGATGAACAGCGGGTACTTTTTTTTTCTTATTCAAATCATTTGTATTCTTAGAATAATAATTAAAAATAAAAGCTACATCAAATCCTTTTGTAAATACATCCGTCATTTGTCACCATGTTTTCAGAAAAAGAAATTAAACACATGAAAATAGAGCAGTTTGATTTCCAGTTCTAAATCAAACAACAAAAAGGCATATTTTGTTTGTCTTAACAGAATCGGCAAACACAACAGACACGATGGATCTGATTTTCCATCTTGCCTTTGGAAAACATATAAATAATATTTTTTTTATTGAACATTTTTTTCTTTCAGTAATAAAATATATTATTACTAAAAAATACAGCGTCTTCTCTCTCCTTGTGTCTGTGGTGAAAGATGCAGAAGAAAGAAACCACTTTGTTTTCTAGTCCTTCTTATCCATTTATTCTTATCAGCAGGAATAATGATCAATAAAAGCCAAACATAGTGCTTTATAAATACTGTAACTGTCATTTCTGAGTGAAGGAAGTGAGTTAGTTCACCTGAAAACTGAGATATACTTCATGTACAGACCTGTGTATGAACCTGATGAACTATTTATGATTAAAGGACCAACAGCCACAGTTTGACAGTGAAGCCGATGCAGAATAAAACATATTGTCATTATTTTTCAGTATATATTTTCAGTATAATTTTGTTGGATATTTTTATGCAGTTGTTTTTTGTACTTTGAGTACTTGTTTAAAGAGGTCATATTTTGCTAATCCTGCTTTTATTTGCCTTTGGTACATTGATTTGTGTATTTGGACCCTAATAATTCATAAAGTTTGAATTTGAACCCTCCAGGTGCTGCAAAGCTATATTAATATTAATTTTGGCAAAAATCAAGTGGATTTCTACAATCCGTTTTAATTCCTGCTTAATTTTTTACATCTATAAAATCCTTTTTCATCCATGATTACTTGTATCTGACAATAACATATATATATATATATATATATATATATATATATATATATATATATATATATATATATATATATATATATATATATGTACACACAAACAGGGTGGGGAAGCAAAATTTACAATGAACATTTCGTTGTTTTTTCTCAGCAGGCACTACGTCAGTTGTTTTGAAACCAAATATATATTGATGTGATAATCATTCCTAACACTATTATCCATACCTTTTCAGAAACTTTTGCCCATATGAGTAATCAGGAAAGCAAACATCAAAGAGTGTGTGATTTGCTGAAAGCACTCGTCACACCAAAGGAGATTTCAAAAATAGTTGGAGTGTCCATAAAGACTGTTTATAATGGAAAGAAGAGAATGACTATGAGCAAAACTATTACCAGAAAGTCTGGAAGATACTATTAAAGAAGAATGGGAGAAGTTGTCACCCGAATATTTGAGGAACACTTGCGCAAGTTTCAGGAAGCGTGTGAAGGCAGTTATTGAGAAAGAAGGAGGACACATAGAATAAAAACATTCTCTATTATGTCAATTTGCTTGTGGCAAATAAATTCTCATGACTTTCAATAAACTAATTGGTCATACACTGTCTTTCAATCCCTGCCTCAAAATAATGTAAATTTTGCTTCCCCACCCTGTATATAAATAAAGACACCGACTACATCTGTTTACCAACCAACAGCTGGACTAAGGTTCTGCTACCAAAGAACCTGTGCATTAAATGACATTTACTGTTTATCTAAGGGGCTGTTTACACGTAGCCAGGGATTTTGTAAACAGAGATTTATGTCTGCGTTTGTGCCTATTGTTTACACGACAATGACAGGCATGCGCACAGTAGGGATGTAACGATAACCGGTATAACGATAAACCGCGGTAAAATTGCAGACGGTTAGTATTACCGTTTAAATTCTAATTATCATGATAATCGTGTTTGATTACCGCACTTTTCGGGGAAAAAAACTTATGTAAAGATCTGCTTTGATGTCAAATATTTATGTATAGTTATAATTTATTACAATTTTGATTTTATATGCCTAATATTTGGAACCAATATTCACTTTTAAAGTCTCTGAAAAGGTTCGTTTAGCATTTTTGTAGTATTTATGCAATAAAGTATATACATTTTTCAAATCGGATTTTATATTTTTCGTGTGTTTTTTGTCCTTGTGTGAAAATATAGTAGGTTAAAGTGAAAAAATAATAGACAGATGATATAGATGAAGTTGTGCAAAAAAAAAAAAGATACTAAACATGGGTATAACAAACATTTCTCTATGTAGTGTATAAAGGCAAAATCAAAAGTACTCACAAACCGCCAAAATAGGCTCAGACCACTAAGGGTTAATATTTTAATGTTTCTGCAACAGAAGGTACATTGTGCCTCTTATTTTATTTGTTTTTTTTTTGTTTTTTTTTCAAAATACAACTTGGTTAAATCATTTCAGTGTGTGTATTAGAACTTTTTGAGCACAATTTCAATAATATCATGATAATAATGATAACCGTGATAATTGTGGTCACAATAACCATGATATGAAATTTCCATATTGTTACATCCCTAGCGCACAGTAATTGAAGGTTTCTAATCCCTTCGGCCAAAGTGGAAATTCTGGCAGATCTCTGTGTTCGCGTTTGCGTGTATGTAGAGGGAAGAGCAAAAACGGAGATTCTTGGACAAAGGAAATACTCCAAGTTCCCATGTGATGATCGAGTTTAGAGGAAGGGGGTGGAGCTGATAAGTGAAGTTACAACATATGAAAATAAGGATGTTCGGTGCTAATGAATGTTGGCATCTTAGCGAATTAGTGCCCACTACATCTGCTAAACAGGATCTTTATGTATTTACTTGATATAAAATAAGGCTTTTATGACATGTTTCCACATACTTCATACTTTGTTTATTTTATCTGTTTATCCATTATCTTTTCCGTCCAGTTCAATAGAAGGTCAGTGAAGTCATAATTTACATCTGTGTACAGTGGTCGACATGAACTAAAGACAAAACATGACTGAAAAACAGACACAGCTGTTTACGACTACAGACTACTACTACTAGCACGGTTCGTCTCAGAGTCCAAACCCTTTTTCATCCCCTCTGTCGCATCAGAAAAGCAGTTTGTGATTGTAAATAAAGTCACCAACTCATACATTCGGCCTGATCACAATCAAGGTGTACAAGTACAGGGTGGGGAAGCAAAATTTACAATGAACATTTAGTTGTTTTTTCTCAGCAGGCACTACGTCAATTGTTTTGAAACCAAACATATATTGATGTCATAATCATACCTATATGAGTAATCAGGAAAGCAAACGTCAAAGAGTGTGTGATTTGCTGAATGCACTCGTCACACCAAAGGAGATTTCAAAAATAGTTGGAGTGTCCATAAAGACTGTTTATAATGGAAAGAAGAGAATGACTATGAGCAAAACTATTACGAGAAAGTCTGGAAGATACTATTAAAGAAGAATGGGAGAAGTTGTCACCCGAATATTTGAGGAACACTTGCACAAGTTTCAGGAAGCGTGTGAAGGCAGTTATTGAGAAAGAAGGAGGACACATAGAATAAAAACATTTTCTATTATGTACATTTTCTTGTGGCAAATAAATTCTCATGACTTTCAATAAACTAATTGGTCGTATACTGTCTTTCAATCCCTGCCTCAAAATATTGTAAATTTTGCTTCCCCACCCTGTATATCATCAGTTATTAATCAGTATTGCAAAAAGATACCCCAAAACCATTCCCAAAATGTTTCTTTGGCCATCTTATTACTAGATCTTGCCATCCTCCAAATTTGAAGAAAATCAGATAAAAAGCTGATAAAATGGCGACCCAATGAGCGTGAAAACATGTGCACAATTTTATTGTTGTAAGAGAGCAAAATTATTGTCCATAATGTTTTGTAACACAATAAATAATTACTACTCAACTCCTGTGACTTTTTTTTTAGTACAAAATACACACATCACATTGCTTTTCATTTATTGATCATTTTTGTTGAACAGCTGTTTGATTATCAATTCTTATTTTCAGTATTAAGACAATCAACCATTTTGTTCTGAAAACCCTTCTTTTACAGCCCTTTAATTGTAATAATAGAATGAGAACCTGTTATTTCAGTATTATTATGACTAAATATGCACAACTAGACAGATTTTGGTCTGCTCCCTGGCTGCAGAAAATTCGGTAACAATGTGTCAAACTGATGTTTACGTCCAACCGCATGTTTTCAATGGCACGTTGTTCACCAAAATTCATGTAGTGTCCGTTCACCAATATACTTCCATCAATAATATGGTGTATATGCCTTATAGATAGATTGTTATAACCTGTTCATAAATGTTTATTTACTCCTGTACCAGGAAGACTTAGTTACAGATCTAACAGAGATGCGACCGTGTGGTAAGCCAGATTTCCATTCCAATCTTGTAGAGTCCGTACACCAGATTCAAAATATGTGGGTCTAATTTTATTGTTTCTGTCAATATATGGAATTTTTTAGCACGGATCTATGCAATAAACAATGCATGATTATCCTAAGTGCTGAAACATTTGTATATCTTTGTAGGCATTAAATATGGAGGCTATTAGACTGTAGTGTCCGTACACCCAATAATTTCTGACTTGACAGGGGTACAAGCCTGCGTAAATTTTTAGTAGACACAATAATCCAAAAATATTTTGGACTTTAAAAGAGAAATATCAGACAAATAAAATGGCCTGTCTGATTTTTTGATAGAGCATTATTATTTTTTATCTATATGTGCACCC
The DNA here is from genome assembly GCF_902148855.1 of Sphaeramia orbicularis. Taxonomy (NCBI): domain Eukaryota; kingdom Metazoa; phylum Chordata; class Actinopteri; order Kurtiformes; family Apogonidae; genus Sphaeramia; species Sphaeramia orbicularis. The sequence goes on along the minus strand of NC_043961.1, from coordinate 15,257,363 downwards.
TTTCTGGTACCCTTAATTGTGATCAGGCCGATTGCATTGTATCGGTTACACATCTAGGACGCGGAACCAGGAAAATTACTTTTCCATCGGCTCATAGTGGAAGTAACGTTTCCTTCAGGATTCTGATTGGTTAATGGTACTCGATCGTCCCACTACATTGCCGTCTACAAGCCTGACATGCTCTTGACGGTATAGATATATGGGGTCGTATCAACGCTGAGTTTTCCAAAAAAAATGATCACGTCTGCATGCGTTTTTTTTTTTTTTAAAGGAGAGGGGGAAAATCTCCATTTTAAAAATACCTAGCTATGTATAAACACAGCCTGAGTCAATTAACAATCCTTTAGCTTTAACACAACCATCACCTTTCACACTCCTGTAGCTCTGCCCACCCTTTTTGTCCAAATATGGTCACTTCTGGCTCCAAATGTTCCAGATAGTGCAGACCAAAATGCCAACTCACGGCCTGTACATTATGTCGAAACATTAGCTAAATAGGTAGACGGAAGTGCAATAAGCTGCATAGTGCTTCCTCTAGATCCGCACTCTTTCGCTGTGACAGTTTTATTATATCAACAGCTGTGCCCCATTTCCACGACCATGTCTTTCGAGGAACCAGGAGTAAAAAGGCCGTAGATGTGTCTCCTCCGCACAAAAAGGATTAACCATAACATTACACAGTGTATGTAGGACATGCACTTCAGGAGCAAACATTAGTCCCACTTCTGTGAATATGAACGTGCGTCTTCAGCAGAGATGACATTTATAAGGAAGGGAAAAATCAGATATTGTGTACTGTCACATACACACCAAAACTAATAATAATAATAACCTGAATGTCTGCACTGGCACCATAGAGGCCATTTACTCAGTGTAATTTGGTTTCCAGCAAGACAGACTCCAGCAGAGCTATCACAAAGAGACTGATTGATTCTGCAGGTGCATAGAGGCCTGTTTGCAGCGGCCATGAAAGAGACACTCTATATTCAGTGGTTTGCACTGTAAACATCACAGAGGAAAGGTGTCTTTTCCTTAAGGAAAGCAAATGGCAAACAATTTTACACAGTAAATGACTTTTTTTTTTTTTTTTTTTTTTGGGGGGGAAACCTGTCTTAGTATTATGCAGAAGATGTACTTTATAATAAACAATTGTGCGTATGTAACAGGAAACAGCATCCTCTGGGAAATAGAGTGGAAAATTTTCAAGCAATGAATCCTATTTCTTTACTCATTTCATTTCATTATTGATGGTGTAAAATGTTCCATCCAAGAAATGGCTCAAATAAGAGCTCTGGTGTTACTGGAAATAGCTTTATGTAATTTGATATGGTAATTGTTTGCTAACACTTAAAGAAATAAACTTTGTAGGATGTAAAATATACTATAATCCAACTTTATTATCACTTTATAATTAAATTCATTTGCATTCAAAGGCAATTCTACCAAAGAAATACATGTTCATGTAAACAACTGAATGAAAAAGCAAAATATTCTTATTAATACATAAAATACTGTGCAAAAGTCCTGGTTCATTATTCTGTTTGTTGGTTTATTATAGTCCTCATGTCCACACATATGCATTTAGATCTAATATGATATATGTGAAGTATGAAAGGCAGGAAAAACTACAGTTTCAGTGTAAAAACAGCTTCTATAAACCAAAGTGGTTGTACTGACTGTGACCTCCCTTTATATTAACATGTCTTTAACCCTTTGTTCAAACAATATGAGATTTATGGCAATAATTTCCTGAGTCATCAATCAACATGAAGTAAAAATGAACAAAACTAATCATCAAAATGAGCAAAACTGAATAAAATAATTGACAAAATGAATGAAAATTAACAGAATAATCAAGAAACTGACAAAAATCAATAAAATAACAAGCAAAAATGACTCAAAAACAAAATAACAACCAAAAAAAATGAATAAATCGAACAAAAATGACTAAAATAATTATCAAAACAAACAAAATAATGAACAAAGCTCTTTGTCCGATATGAGATTTACGGCATTAATTTTCTTATGTTTTATACCAGGTTTGATTCCACACATGTCAGATGTTTCTAATAGTTTGTGATGTTTCTTGTCACGGGGTCAGAGGTCACAATAGTGACTTTAACCTTTATGATACATTTAGTTCAGTTTTTTGTGTGTCTCTTAAGATTATGCACATATTTCCTGTATTTTCTTATTGCGTCTAAATAAAATGTAAATAAATATGTATGATCATTTGAACCCTGTACAGTGACTCTTTCACATACATACATTTTTCATGGATGGATCTCGTCTATGTCGCTGCATAAACTGGTGAAATTTCTTCATTCAGTTAAATTTAATTAAAGGACTCTCGAGGGCACGAGTTGCTATTTTCCATTTAACACAAGTGAGAGATCAGAGGAGATTCTATTAGTAAGTCTGAGCATGCTCTTGTTTTGAGCTGCCTGAAAAGAATGTTCCAGAGGTTGAACAATAATCCTTAAACAGAATCAGAGCTGATTATGGAGTTTAGGTTTAAGTTGCACAGACAGGTTACTGAACCAGGATGCACTGCAATACTGCATGAACCACTGATGTTAAAAAAAAACACAAAACAGTACAATAATATGGGTACTGCCTCCAAAAGATGAGAACCTGCAACGTCAACACACTCCTGAGTCTTCTTCGTTTGTATCTTATACAGAATCCATGAGACGATGTTATCAATACACTTTATTAGAGCTGTACCCATACTGGACATCACTCTGGAACTATAGTGTTAATATTGTTAATATTGTGTCCATTCATATTTTATGTCTATTTTTATTTTACTCTCAGGATAAGGATAAACTTTATTGTCCCACACGGAAAATTAGTTTTGGACAACAGTGCTACACGTTGCTGTAGTAAACAAAACACACTCAGTCAAAAGATTTTGGAGTCCGTATAATCACAGTTATGTACGATACCTAATCTACGTATTGCACCTTCCTCTCCAAGGTAAAATAAATAGAATAAATACAACTAATTAGTAGTAATTCCATCCTTTTAAAAAAACAAGAAAACATTCCCTTGTTTTCAGAGCCAAGGACAAAAAAATAGTCATAATGAATATGCAGTGCAATCAACACACGATAGAAGCAATAGGAATAAAAATACAAAAGACATAAAAATATTCAACTTTATTTCTATACTTGTTTAAAAAAAATTGCATGTTCAATTTTCTTTTTACTTTTTTTGTTTTAATAATTATATATCCACTCTATTCTTATTTTGTTATGTATCGGGATTTATTAAAACACAGCAATTGTAGTAATTTTACATCGGCAATGCTTTACCAACAGTAGATCATGATTTTAACCCTTTTATGCATGAATTATGAGAACCTTAGTCAATATTTTTTTCTTGAGTGTTTTATTTCGTCTTTAGGCATGAAAAAAACAATGCAAATGATTTTTTTCTTATGAACCTATTTTTCGTGGAGTCACAAAAATGTCGACTCAGCTGGACACCATGCATTTAATTTTTGAAGCAAAGAAACATGTATTTAAAAGTCATCATCAGAAAGTGATAAACTGTGTGAAAACTATGAAATAAAAACATTTTTAATGCTGCTAATTGCTAAATCGCTAATGTTTTCTCACATTTTATCACACTCTAATATTAGTTATTACTCATTTCATGGAGATAATATCCTCCTGAGACCCAGGAATTTGACAGTTTTAGCTTTTTTACATTAAAAAATTGTCTTGATTGGAAACTGCATAATGCAACAGTTTTTTCAAATACATTTTTAAAATAATTCTTATTTGTTTATTGATTTTTTTAATGGAATGTCCTTTGTAATGCACACGTTTTTTTTTTTTTTTTTTCAGTAAAACTGTCAAACTTCTGTCCTCTACAGAGGACAAAATGCATTGCTGGGTCTCAGGAGGATATGCAAAAAAAAAAAAAAGTTGTTTCAGAAAACTGTTAATTACAGTCTAATAACAATTACCAACTGATTTACACTCAAACATGTTACTGCAGATCAGGTTTATCACGAGCAGCAAAGTTACAATAATTGTATGGAATTTGACAGTTTTAGCTTTTTTTCATTAAAAAATTGTCTTGATTGGAAACTGCATAATGCAACAGTTTTTTCAAATACATTTTTAAAATAATTCTTATTTGTTTATTGATTTTTTTAATGGAATGTCCTTTGTAATGCACACGTTTTTGTTTTTTTTTTTCAGTAAAACTGTCAAACTTCTGTCCTCTACAGAGGACAAAATGCATTGCTGGGTCTCAGGAGGATATGCAAAAAAAAAAAAAGTTGTTTCAGAAAACTGTTAATTACAGTCTAATAACAATTACCAACTGATTTACACTCAAACATGTTACTGCAGATCAGGTTTATCACGAGCAGCAAAGTTACAATAATTGTATGAACTGCAGTGTTTGGGAGGATGCATAAATGTCCACTGTGTTGGCTGATATGGAACTAAAACAATAAAACCCATGAATATACAAGAGAACAGCTGTAGAATATCTGTCCACTGTAGTGACCCCAGTGTATGAAAGGGTTAAACGTCATAGATAGGGATGCATGATAATTGTTTTTTACAACCGATAACTTCTTGCTTCTTGTAACCAATAAAAAACAACAATAGTTCCCATTCTTCAAACTCTTTTATAATTATTTCAAGTCAGTGGTAAAACTCAGTTAATAGTCAAATAAGGGCTTCTACAGAACCAGAAGCCTATGGTTGCTTGAAATGGACAATAGACCAAGGGTTTGCGGTCACTATTTATGTCCACATAAGTAAAATGATGATGATCGACTGCTGTTTTCAAACATTGAGCTATGTTCAGCTTTTTCTCTCTAATGTGTGCCTATGGAGAGAAAAAGGCTTAACGTGGACAACATCCATAACATTGGGGTTGGTTGTCATGATTTTTGCAGAGGTGAAAGTGGACATGACTAGATGTCCACACAAACTTTGGTGATGATTGATCACTGTTCTGATTCATTAAACTACATTAAGCTCTTTTTTTTTTATGTTATGCCTTTTCAAATGTCCCTCTTTTTCTGCTGCTGCCAAACTGAAACAGCCAAAAAAAAAAAAAAAAAAAAAAAAAAAGCTTCATCTTCCTCTTTAAATTGCATCTGTAGCAGAGACTAAGGAACTGAAAACCCTTTTATTACCTCCGCCAAGGAGGTTATGTTTTTGCCAGGGTTTGTTTGTTTGTTTGTTTGTCTGTCCGTTAGTGTGCAACATAACTCAAAAAGTTATGGACACATTTTGATGAAATTTTCAGGGTTTGTTGGAAATGGGATAAGGAAGAAATGATTAAATTTTGGTGGTGATCGGGGGTGGGGGGGCCCACGGGGGGGCCCCATTTCCAACAAACCCTGAAAATTTCATCAAAATCTGTCCATAACTTTTTGAGTTATGTTGCACACTAACGGACAGACAAACAGACAGACAAACAAACAAACAAACAAACCCTGGCAAAAACATAACCTCCTTGGCGTGGGGGGGCCCACGGGGGGGGCCACTGATCAGCCTTGGCGGAGGTCTGCGCTCTCCGAGTGCTTCTAGTTTACAATGTGCTGATCCAGACCTCTTCTTCTTCTTGTTTTTTATGGCGATTGGCAAGGCAACAACGTGCACTGTGTACTGGTGAAATGCGCAAAATCTAAGCAATCATGAGCTGTATTTATTGGTGAAAACTTAAATTATCGGAATTATCTGAATGACGTCATTTGTTTCAATATCGGACTGATAATTATTGGTGCTGATAGTTATTGTGCATCCCTATAGTCATAGATACTGTTTCAGCTCCTGATCTGTTTATATCAGTGTTTCACTTCACTTCACGCTCAGCTGTGTGTGTCGACATATTATTTTTCCTCCCCTTAGTTGAAGAGCATAGAAAACAGCTGACAAATGAAAAACAAAGTGTGAAGATGTGAAACGCCTCATAAAAGCCTTAGTCTATATTAATGTAATCCATACAGTTTTGGTTTTGGCTAATGCAGAGGGAAATAACTTTAGTTAACGAGCACCAAATGTAGTTTTTTTTTATCATTTGTCTATGAATTGCATCTGTGCTTATGGGTTTCCTCCACTTCCTATGCCCTTTATTACCACATATACAGTGGTAGAGTGACTGGACATGTTTTATAGATTCGAGGACACAGGACTGAAAATAAGAATGAACAGAAGCAGAGTCAGAATCGAGAAACAATGTCAGGGGTTAACGAGCAGCTAGGATATGTTGGTTAGTTAGATGGTTATGGAATATATCTACATACTAAATGTACAAAGAACTATATTAATATGATTTGTGTGTACTATAGAGTGGGGTTTGGGACAAGGTTATAATAGTTTTGGATTTTTCATTATAGTTTAGTTTTATTTAGTTTTGACTATTTTTCTCTAATTCATTGGTTTTAATTAGTTTTTACAGTAGGTTTGCTAGTTTATATTAGTTTTCAATTTGTTCTAAATGCTTAGTTTTAGTTTTTTCATAACTTTTATCTTCCTCGCCGAATTCAAAATAATCCCATGCAGGACTCTGCTGCTTTCTCCCAACTTTAGTCTCCATGTTTCCAGGTAGAGTGAGGACGAGAAGACAACTCTAAACGACAAGTGACGGAAAGTGACGGACCGTGAAGTGCCATATAGTGAGGCCAGCTACAACTGCACGAGCAAAATAAATTGATTTCATATCAATTTGACATTGACAGAGACAAAAACAAATTTTACGGGAATTTTATTCATAGTTTTTATACATTTTAGTTTTTTAAGCACACAATACAGCTTCTGTTATTTATCGTTTTTTCTTTTAATTATAATTTTTACTTATTTCAGTTAAGGAAAATCATTTTTCAATTCTAGTTTTTGTCATTTCAGTAGTTTTTGTTAACGATAATAACCTTGGTTTGGGAGCTGGTCGTTTGTTTGTTTATTTCAAATATAACATTAAAATCAAACCACAACAATATTTAAATAAAAAGAAAGGAAAATGTTCGAAAAGCAGCGAGATGAAGTTTAATTTATAATCTCCTGCCCCCTTACCCCATCCTTCTATCTACCCTAAATTTCCATGTCAGATCCCATACGTAACATACAAATCTTACATATAAGACTAAATTCTGACTAAGCACAAAACACAAAAATGCGATACATATCAAGGATAGACTGTCCATTTTGCAACAGCATTTCACATCAAAATAAACTCTGTCCTTTTCGTAGCAGTAATAACACCCATGTCAAAAACAAAAATAAACTCTGTCCATTTCATAACAATAATACACATAAAGTTGACTATGCTAAGCTAACTGTAGGTAGCACCATACCATGTTGCTGCTGTAGAGGAGCAGAACTTAAGGACTTTCTCCTTTTTACAGATATCAAAGCATAGTTCGTTGTCGTGGCTGCAGGCAACCAACCAAGTCGACAGCTCTAACATCGAGTTAGCAAATGCCAACAAATGACTGCCTCTTGGCACGAAATAAACTCCAACCTCAACATCATGCGTGCATAAACACATGGAAAACTTACATATTGAAGCTATAAGTTAATACAACTGTGAATAAATAAAACATTTAATGGGTTTGGTGCTTCAAGCTGTCAACCCTTAAAAATCAATATCAGTCTCTTGGGCAGTTTTATCCAACTGGAACCTCCACAGTTGTTTGGTTCAATTTGGTTCAAGAAAGGATTGATTACCCAAAGTAACCTAGACATAGTTTGCAGAAGACACTTTCTAAATGTCTTTTCTTTTCCAGTGCTGTGGGGTGCGGAAGTTTCTGCCACTACTGTAGAACTGCAGTATTGGCGGATGTGACAAACCTTCAGGACATAAAACCAGAACTATCTCTATGGCCAGACGATACGGGGGTAAAGTACACTGGACCAGAACCAAACCTGAAGGGTATGCTGCCTGTCTTCAACACAAACTTTTGACCCATGAGTTTCTGTCAACAAACAGTACACTGAAGTCTGTTTCCACGGGTTCAAGAAGACACTTCACTTGTGCTGTGCTGTAAAACCAGAGCCATCGCTGAGTAGAAAAAAAGCCCATTCTGTAGTCTCACCACATATCCACACCACATGCTACGGTATCTGATTTGCATTCCTTAATAAAGCAATAACTATGCAACTCTGAACATTTATACGTCAACACGGTTTGGCGGAGGTCTGCGGGACAAAAGCGGTCAAAGGGTCCAATCCGGCTCGTGGGATGAATTTGTGAATGCAAAAATTACACTGAAAACATTAACAATCATAGGTGTTAAAATCATATTCCACATACAGGCCAATATGATTTAAAGTGGGTCAAACTAGTAAAATATTATCAGAATAGCCTATAAAAAATGACAACTCCGAATTTTTCTCTTTTGTTTTAGTGTAAAAAGTAAAATTCCATAAAAATGTTGACAATTACAACCTAGCCTTTCACAAAAAATGTGAATAAGCTGAAATGTCTTAGAGAAGTAAGTGCAATTTTAACAATATTCTGCATCAGTTAATTATTGACACATGCATTAGAACTTACAGATCAATACTAGCGTGTTGGCAAGTGTTGGTTTTTCAGGCGTAGCGCAATTGGTATGTCACGCAAAACTGCAATGGAAAGACCTTTTTCCACAACTAGAGTCATGTGAATAAAAAAAATGGATGTTGTCGGATGTTAGTTTAGTTTATTTGAAAGGGGACAATGCAATTTCATAAACACATGGTTACACATGGTTAAAAAAAGCCATAATTAGCCATTAGGCTAGTTTTCATCTGTTAAAACAAGCGAAGAAGCAGAGTTTTAAAAGAAACATGGTGCGGTATGTGTGGAAACACCAGGAAATTGAATCATTTTTTTTAAATTTAGTTCGAGATATAGGGGTAATATATAATAATAATGAATATATCTGTAAATCAACACGATATTTACGTTCGTCACTAGGGCTGTGCAATTAATCGAAATTCAATTACAATTTCGATTATTCGACGCAACGATTACAAAAATTATGTAATCGAGAAAAAACGATTATTAATTTTGAGTTGTTTAAATTCACGCGCACACAAGCTACCATGAGCTGCTCTGCCCCGCCCCCCTCTAAACTACTGCTGCCTGCTAGCCGGCAGGTCCACCCCAAGAGAAAAGTTGTACCTAGCGGTCTGGAAAAACGGCAGGAGAATCACAGCAGAAGTGCTTGGTAAACAAAAAAGGCAAGTCAAATTCAATTGTATGGAATCACTTTGGGTTTGATGAAGAAGACGAAGAGCAAAAACACATCACGTGCAAAAAGTGTTTCGTAGTAGTGTCCGCACCGACCGGTAACACAACAAACCTTTTTAACCATCTAAAGTTTAACCACCGCCACCTTTATCATAATCTTCTGAAAAACTAAAACACATAAAAACAACTTCGTCCACAATGCAATCTTCAGTTTCCGAATCTCTTTACGCTGCAACTCCCGTATTAACCTAACCCTAACCCGTATAACCCTAATGTACGTATTCTCGATGGCTGATGAAGGCCTTAAATGAAACCTTACGGCACGCCACTGAATTTACTATGTTTCATACTACATTGAACATACTTGAATTTATAATTTGCACTTTACATGAGCTTTTTTTTTTTTTTTTTTTTTAATTGCTACAATTCTATGGCAAGTCTATAGCAGTTTAATTACAGTGTACTATTTGTTTACAAAAGGAAACATACTTGAATTTACAGTACACTTATTTGCATTCAAAGATTTTTTTGTTTCGTACAAAAGTGAACATACTTTGTTTTAGTGGTTAAAAGCTTTATTTATGTTTAAGAGTATATTTTACATTGTTTTGCAAGAAAAAAAATAAACAACTTTAAGGTTAACAAATAATTGTTTTTAATAATCGTGATTTCAATTATTGCTAAAATAATCGTGATTTTTTTTTTTTTTTCTATAATTGAGCAGCCCTATTCATCACCATTTTTATGGAATGACTTCTCGTGTAATCTCGTGACAATAAATAAACAAATCATCGCATTTGTGATTTAATGGAAAAACCGACACTACGCACTTCTGTTTTTCCGACATTTAGTAAATATTGGTAAAGGTTTGCACATATGTCCAATGGGAAAGTGGCTACTGTGGCTTGTGATCACAGATAACCAAGTGATTATTTGAACCAACGCTTTTTAACTGTCAGCCATCTGTAGAGTTAATGCTCAGGTTTTTAGTGATAATGAAGTTTAGACACCTTAAGCCGTTGGTTAACACACAGATACAGATTTAGGCTTTTTCGTAGCTGTTACATTACACGTGTACCTGAGAGAAATACCTGAGGCAGGGTTTCTCCCGCTCAGCTTTTCCAATATGACACGAACACACTGTGATCCTGACACCATCAGCCTGTGTGTGACAGATGGAAACTCTAAAACTATCCTGTGCCAGGCTCGATGCTGACTTTTCCACTTTTCCTCACAGCGTGGAGGTGTCATGTGACCAGACATTATCAATCCTCTTAATAACACCAGCTTTAATTACATGTGGTTGTTTTCTGTTGTTTTTCATGGAGATAGTCAAGGACTCCAGCAGCAGTTATCATATATTTGTGATTATTTATTGATTTTTTTTTTTTTTTTTTTTTTTTTTTACTTTATTTTAGCCTAAGGTTCTTCTACATGACAAGCACTACTGGAGTCCTTGACCTTCTACAAGTTTTTCTCCTTGTCCGTGCACCCTGGAAGTAAGTGAAGTTGTGCCAGAACCATGCATTTAGTTTTCATGGAGATAGAAATTACTTCAAATGTATACAGAACAACAGATTGAGGTATAAAAAGACCCAAATGAACACTGAAAACTAGCTACTGACAACTATTACTGTATTTGTGTGTTGGAGTTACAGATGCATCAACTGTAAAATTCATGGTCGACTAAAACCAATATTATAAATTACATTTTGACCAATAGTAAATGCCAATAGGTAATGCACTTTCTGCTTCAATATGTTTTTATTGATATGTATCCTGGGGTTGTAATGATATCATGGTTTTACAATTAATCACGTTGCAGTTAATTTATCGTCAAGGCTGCCAAAAACCGTCTAATAAACTACAGTAGATTAAGAGCAGAACCAAAGACACGCCAATATGCGCTACCCACATGGAACGAAATCAACTTACGGTACTTTACGGACTATTGGCCGCACCTAACTATAAGACGCACCCACCCCGTCTCCAACATCTCACTACCAATTCGTTGATGCCAAGCTTACGTGCAGCATCTCTATTTCCTTCTTTGACAGCCGGATCGATCGTTAGCCCGGAAAACATAAATTATCTGGATCATTTTTGAGCCACGGGTTCACAACGTGCAGAAAAAAAGAAGTGGCTTATAGATCGGAAATTACGGTACCATCCATCTGAGACTCTTCTGCTTCAGGTGGGTGGTAAGCTAGCAAATGAGCCCGGTCCGCATGCATGTTGTCGTTTGTGGATCTATACTTTTATTTACTTTTACTTTTATGTCATTATTTAGCCATATTATACTATATGTGAACATTGGACACACTTTTACTCTGTATAAAGTTCATACAAGCTGTGAGAAATAATCTTAGTGTGTCAAGGTCTTCTGGAATACAGTGGCGCCAGCTGAGCCATGAACTTACCTACAATTTACGTAAACACAAACGTGTAACATCTCTGAGGAAACCGTGAAAAACACCGGTCACAAGATGCAACTTGTATTCGGATGCCGACACGCTGTCAGTATGCCTGTTTACCCTGTATGTGCCAAATAAATCCTTCTTCTTCGAGACGACCCCATGTCTCTCGCTGTTTCTGTGAGCAAACGACGACACGTTCAAGAGTAAGGTAATGTTCAGACACGACAAAGTGCACAGCGAATTTAGCCCAATGAAGGTTCGCCATAGGGGGTGGATGTATTTTTGAATTGTCTTGACCATAAATATATTTTCGATGCGGGCTCACTTTCATTTTCATACAGTTTGTGTTCGCTACCATCATCTACGCAGCTTCAGGCTACCATTGCGCAACCTATTTACAACAGTCTGGCCGCATAGCTTTGGTAGAGTAAGGTCATTGTTCTCCGGCAGTTCAGACTGTGGTACAAGCTTTGGAAGGGTGAACTTCTGAATTGATGCAGTAAACACGCTCTGTTTGATCACAAGGCAAAAAATAGTCTGATGTGCCTGTTGAGACCACAGCCAACTTTTCATCTCATGCTCGAACGAATGTCCGAAGTTCAAATAAAGTCACAGCCCTAATAAGTACTGTTGTGAAATGAATTTGTGCAAAATAATTGTAGTAATCATGAAACCATGATTATTTTTCTGTAGCACCAAAATCTCTTATCGTTACATAATGTGTCCCCCTCTTAAAGAGATCATTAAATTACCATTATTGTTATAATCTAAACATAAAAATAATTATCTTTAAGTCTTTCAGCCATTTATTATATTATCTTTGAATGACCATAGACACAAATTGATGAAAAAGACCATTATTATAACACTGGAGACCAACACCTGCCGCTGTCATCAGTGAAAACACACCTTATGCCACGTTTCCACTACATGGTATTGTTTATGTTTATGTTTATGCATTTGGCAGATGCTTTTTTCCAAAGCGACTTACAGGGGAAAACCAATCAAATCACTCAATAAATCAAATTTTATTTATATAGTGCCAGATCACAACAAAAAAGTTATCTCATTACACTTTATATATAGAGTTGGTCAAAACCAGACTCTAAGCCAATTTACAGAAACCCAACAGAATCGTATTGGCTCGACTCGACTCGGCCTTTTTGCGTTTCCACAACGAAAAAGGACCTGGAATCTGGTACCCAGTACTACTTTTTTGTTATCACCTCCGCTGAGGTTCCAAGACTAGGGACCAGATACTAAAATGTGACGTGTAAACACTGCAGACCACTGATTGGTCAGAGTCGTGTATGTGACCTGCTGTTTTACAAAAAACAGATGCGGAAGTTTACAGCAAAATATAGCGCTAGGTTAATCCACATAATGACAGCCTGCAAAACTACACCGTGGTTTGTCGAGGAGGTTCAGACGTAAAAATTCAGCATGAGCTTGACGAGAGAACACGAAATGAGTAAGTTTATCAGCAACTCTATAAGCAGACGACACGGAAGTAATGCGCCGCATCGATATGCGCTATGACGTCCAGGTACTGTAAAGTCAGTAGTATCCTGTAATGGAAATGGTCTCCAGAAATAGGACCTGGTACCCAAGTCGAGTCGAGCCGAGCCAAGTCGAGACGGTTCCATGTAGTGGAAACGCGGCATTATATGCTTCTACCAATACTGGCTGGTTGAATTGTTGAGTCTGTTTGTATGACTGTACTGCCACAAACATTTTGTTGTGAACAATTCAGTTACTGCATTATGGATTTTTTGTGATTTGATGTTAAAATGAGGAAAATAGTATTGTTTGACTCTTGTATCAAGTTAGTGATAAAGGTGTAAAAGCACTGAGGGGTAGGATTAATTAAGTTTATACTTTTTCCTACTTCTTTTCGACCATGCAAAATTCAGACTTCTATGTGCTTGGAGATAGATTCTGTCCATTTGAATGTTTTATTTTGTTTTATTTTTATTATTATTATTATTATTATTATTTTTTGCATGTTCTAAATAAATAAATAAATAAAACTGGCTGATATCGGCAAACCCCAATCCCATCCCTAACCTACAAGCCCGGATTAACCATATGGGCAACTAGGCAATAGCCCAGGGGCCCGCGACCTCTGAAGGGCCCTGGGTAGCTCGGGCATACCGAAAATATCTGGTTATCTTTTGCTTATAAATGAAACTGTCCGCAAAAAGTGTTCTTAAATAAATAGTGAATACTTTGGAAATGGTTTCTTATTTATTTTTTGTGAAAATGGAGAACACTTCCCTCTCTTTCTAATGTGGTGGATCAATTTTAGATTATACTGATGCTAATGTGTTTTGTTTTCATATCATCATATGCAAGTGAGTGGCCTTGACAAGAGGCTATAGTGGTGCACTTGTAGTTCTACGAGCATTTACACATTTGTACATCAAAATGCATTTGATGATAGTTAGATATTGAAGTATGGGGTATATTTACATATATTCCTGGAACTTATTCTGTATTTTGCCAGATTATAGAGATCCTGGGGTTGTGATGATGGGGCCCTTGAATATTGTTGCCCAGGGTACAATGACGTGTTAATCTGGCCCTGCTAACCTATAATAGAAATGACCACTTGCTTGTTTTTTTGCATGTTATGTTGGTTAATCTAAATTGCCCATAGGTGTGAATGTGAGAGTGATTGTTTGTCTCTATATGTCAGCCCTGCGATGAACTGGCGACTTGTCCAGGGTGTACCCCGCCTTCGCCCCTATGTAGCTGGGATAGGCTCCAAGCGACCCCCGTGACCCTAGTGAGGATAAAGCGGGTTCAGAAAATGAATGAATGAATGAACTGTTATGCTTACTCCCAAGTTCTTCAATACCTTTCCTCTCTCTGCAGCAGCAAAAGTGTAAAGTACCCAAACACAGCACAGACTCCAACACCAACGTCCCTTAAACACATGTAAATCCTACACATTGAAAACTTTGTGTATTAATGTAATTTCAAAGTAGCAGAAACGCTGTCTCTGAATGTAAATGCAAATGCAGTTTGTTCCAGTAAAGGTCCAAGTACATTACACTAATTAGAAAATGTAGCTGGATATGCAGTTTAGTTGCACGTAAATTTAAGGTTAGAAAAAACACCCATTGTACAAAACATTGGATTCAACTAATTCTACAGCAAATGCAAATGCAAAACTCCTCTGACTATAAACTAAAGTCTGGCTGGATTTTTAAGAATAATACTTTGGGAATGTGACACAAAAACTATTCACCAAACAATGATACAGAAGTCCCAAAAGACATTTTCTATGCTAATTAACTGAGACTGCAAACAATACCATAAATATCTTTAGTGTTTCTCTGCTTGTGTCGGGTTTGAAACTTTGCCAGCCACACTAGTAGTCAATGAATGTACTTTAAAAAAAAAAAAAAAAAAAAAAAGATCAGGGCTGGAAATTAATAATCAATGGCATGTTGCAGCAATAAGTGGGACCATTAACCTCCCTGTATCTGTGAAAATACTGCTATGATTCAGTTTTAGACTCGACCACATAATAAAGCTGAGCTACTGCTGTTATATAAGTTCAGGTCAGCCTCACAGGAAGTCGTACTTTAACCCACAAAGACCCAGGGCTACTTTTATGGCAGTTCCAAAATATTTTTTTCTCTGTATTTAAGTTTTCTTACGTGATTTATCCACCTTTTATTCCAATATAATCCTCTGTATTTTGTGCTTTTTTGTTTTTTTTTCAGTGAACATCAGGTATTTTCCTATATTTAATTCACTGATGGTGGAGATGTTCATTAAAGTTCAGATTAAAGTTGAGGGATATTATATGAAAAAGAGAGAAAACTTTGAGAAAACCAAGAAAAACTGACTTTTTCAGTGTCTGTCTATCATCCATCCATCCTGTCCATCCATCCATCCATCATCATCTAATCATCCATTTAATCATTCATCCATCCGTCCTCTAATCATCCATCACTCCAAATCATCAATCCATCCATCATCTAATCATTCATGCATTCATCCATCCATCTGTCCATCCATCCATCCGTCCATCCATCCATCCATCCATCCATCCATCCATCCATCCATCCATCCATCCATCCATCATCTAATCATTCATGCATCCATCCGTCCGTCCTGTCCATCCATCCATCCATCCATCCATCCATCCATCCATCCATCCTCTAATCATCCATCCAAACCATCCATCCATCCATCCATCCATCCATCCATCATCATCATCTAATCATCCATCCATCTAATCATCCATCCATCCATCCATCATCATCATCTAATCATCCATCCATCTAATCATCCATCCATCCATCCATCATCATCTAATCATCCATCCATCTAATCATCCATCTGTCCTCTAATTATCCATCACTCCAAACCATCCATCACTCCAAACCATCCGTCCGTCCGTCCATCCATCCATCCATCCATTCATCCATCCATCCATCCATCCATCCATCCTCTAATCATCCATCCAAACCATCCATCCATCCATCCATCCATCCATAGGTGTAAATATAAGAGTTAATGGTTGTTCATCTCTATAGGTCATTCATTGGTAAAACATCCAGAATGTACCCTGCCTTCACCCACTGGTACCCACGATGTCCTCCAACACCCTCATGACCCTCACAAAGACTGAACAATTCAGACAATGTATGGAAGTCAAATTTTTCTGTGTCAACATTGAAGACACAATACTTTACTTATGTTTTGTGGTTGAAAACATGGGTTACCGTCTTTTACCTGAGCGTTATTATTGCATTTCAGGGTAAATTTAGCCTTTAGATCATGATTCATTATTCTGTCACCCTGAATCAATGTCAACATCCTTGTGTCCAGGTGCACCACATGTGTAGCTGCATTTTCTTTCAATAAAACTCATCTGTCATGGAAAGGCTACTGATATATTACTCATATTTTGGAGCATAAGATGGAAACTTCAATAACCAGATAACTCTTCAGAGCTTATTGCCTCCGCTGTAATTGCTGGGAAATCATCCTGAAACAGTACTAGATAAAATTCTAGGTTTCTGTCGATCTCAGCATGCACCGAACATCTATTTCAACCCCGTTCCTTTGTATTCGGCGATCACATGGCCTCCTGGAAACCCCACTAAGTGCCCACAGCCGCAGAGTCGCATTACTGCTGCTGTACCGATTATGAATGGAAGGGGAAACTTTTTCACATTCATTAAAGTGCCACAAATCAATAATTCATGTTTTTAGATTTCAGACCTCCCAAATATTCATGAAGCCTTTCCCTGACATAAGAATGAGATGTGATTTAGCCAAGCTGTCAGTTCCCATGTTGTTACTGTATGTCTTTACTTACAGTGCTTAAAGGAATAAACCGCCCACGTGAAACCATGTCTGAACCATTCTACAATAAGCACTACTGCAATCCATGACCTCTGCTCTGCATATATGTGATATAGATTTCCTGTTCATATGATCTGCACATATATTAACCTCCGTGAAGTTTTAAAATGGAACAAATAACAATGGAGGGACAATCAGGCAGGGTTTGTAGATACATGTGACAATCTTAACCCATAAAGACCCTATCATCTAGATCTAATCATTTTTTATTCATTTATCACCATTTATTATAATATTATCCTCTGTATTTTGTGTTTTTTCCTGTGTAAATCATATATTTTCCTATATTTAATTTTCTGATCACGTAGATGTTCATCAAAGCTTGGAGTAAATCCAAAGGTTATTATATCAGAAAAAGAGAAATTAGAATAAAAAGTGACTTTTTCAACTAAATATATCATTACTTGAACATAAAACAAGTGCCTCCATCCACTGTCACTGATCCAACTCCATGGGTTTTACTGGTGAATCAATGTTGTAGAAGATGACAGCGTTTCCATGGTAACTACAGAGCTTCTGAATGTCCAAATACCTCCATGAAGTTTTAAAATGGAACAAATAACAATGGAGGGACAATCAGGTAGGGTTTGTAGATTCATGTAACAATCTTAACCCATAAAGACCCATCTATGTAATCATTTTTTATTCATTTATCACCATTTGTTATAATATTATCCTCTGTATTTTGTGTTTTTTTTTTCTCTGTAAATCATGTATTTTCCTATATTTAATTTTCTGATCATGTAGATGCTCATCAAAGCTTAGAGTAAATCCAAAGGTTATTATATCAGAAACACAGAAAACAGAAGAAAAAGTGACTTTTTCAACTAAATATATCATTACTTGAACATAAAACAAGTGCCTCCATCCACTGTCACTGATCTAACTCCATGGGTTTCACTGGTGAATCAATGTTGTAGAAGATGACGGCGTTTCCATGGTAACTACGGAGCCTCTGAACGTCCAAATACCTCCATGAAGTTTTAAAATGGAACAAATAACAATGGAGGGACATTCAGGTAGGGTTTGTAGATTCATGTAACAATCTTAACCCATAAAGACCCATCTATCTAATCATTTTTTATTCATTTATCACCATTTATTATAATATTATCCTCTGTATTTTGTGTTTTTTTTTTCTCTGTAAATCATGTATTTTCCTATATTTAATTTTCTGATCATGTAGATGCTCATCAAAGCTTAGAGTAAATCCAAAGGTTATTATATCAGAAACACAGAAAACAGAAGAAAAAGTGACTTTTTCAACTAAATATATCATTACTTGAACATAAAACAAGTGCCTCCATTCACTGTCACTGATCCAACTCCATGGGTTTTACTGGTGAATCAATGTTGTAGAAGATGACAGCGTTTCCACGGTAACTACGGAGCTTCTGAATGTCCAAATACCTCCATGAAGTTTTAAAATGGAACAAATAACAATGGAGGGACAATCAGGTAGGGTTTGTAGATTCATGTAACAATCTTAACCCATAAAGACCCATCTATGTAATCATTTTTTATTCATTTATCACCATTTGTTATAATATTATCCTCTGTATTTTGTGTTTTTTTTTTTCTCTGTAAATCATGTATTTTCCTATATTTAATTTTCTGATCATGTAGATGCTCATCAAAGCTTAGAGTAAATCCAAAGGTTATTATATCAGAAACACAGAAAACAGAAGAAAAAGTGACTTTTTCAACTAAATATATCATTACTTGAACATTAAACAAGTGCCTCCATCCACTGTCACTGATCTAACTCCATGGGTTTCACTGGTGAATCAATGTTGTAGAAGATGACGGCGTTTCCATGGTAACTACGGAGCCTCTGAACGTCCAAATACCTCCATGAAGTTTTAAAATGGAACAAATAACAATAGAGGGACAATCATGGAAGGGTTTGTAGATTCATGTAACAATCTTAACCCATAAAGACCCATCTATCCAATCATTTTTTATTCATTTATCACCATTTATTATAATATTATCCTCTGTATTTTGTGTTTTTTTTCTCTGTAAATCATGTATTTTCTCATATTTAATTTTCTGATCATGTAGATGCTCATCAAAGCTTGGAGTAAATCCAAAGGTTATTATATCAGAAACACAGAAAACAGAAGAAAAAATGACTTTTTCTACTAAATAAATCATTACTTGAACATAAAACAAGTGCCTCCATCCACTGTCATTGATCCAACTCCATGGGTTTTACTGGCGAATCAATGTTGTAGAAGATGACGGCGTTTCCATGGTAACTACAGAGCTTCTGAATGTCCAAATACCTCCATGAAGTTTTAAAATGGAACAAATAACAATGGAGGGACAATCAGGTAGGGTTTGTAGATTCATGTAACAATCTTAACCCATAAAGACCCATCTATGTAATCATTTTTTATTCATTTATCACCATTTATTATAATATTATCCTCTGTATTTTGTGTTTTTTCCTGTGTAAATCATATATTTTCCTATATTTAATTTTCTGATCATGTAGATGTTCATCAAAGCTTAGAGTAAATCCAAAGGTTATTATATCAGAAAAAGAGAAATTAGAATAAAAAGTGACTTTTTCAACTAAATATATCATTACTTGAACATAAAACAAGTGCCTCCATCCACTGTCATTGATCCAACTCCATGGGTTTTACTGGTGAATCAATGTTGTAGAAGATGACAGCGTTTCCACGGTAACTACGGAGCTTCTGAATGTCCAAATACCTCCATGAAGTTTTAAAATAGAACAAATAACAATGGAGGGACAATCAGGTAGGGTTTGTAGATTCATGTAACAATCTTAACCCATAAAGACCCATCTATGTAATCATTTTTTATTCATTTATCACCATTTGTTATAATATTATCCTCTGTATTTTGTGTTTTTTTTTCTCTGTAAATCATGTATTTTCCTATATTTAATTTTCTGATCATGTAGATGCTCATCAAAGCTTGGAGTAAATCCAAAGGTTATTATATCAGAAACACAGAAAACAGAAGAAAAAGTGACTTTTTCTACTAAATAAATCATTACTTGAACATAAAACAAGTGCCTCCATCCACTGTCATTGATCCAACTCCATGGGTTTTACTGGCGAATCAATGTTGTAGAAGATGACGGCGTTTCCATGGTAACTACGGAGCTTCTGAATGTCCAAATACCTCCATGAAGTTTTAAAATGGAACAAATAACAATGGAGGGAAAATCAGGCAGGGTTTGTAGATTCATGTAACAGTCTTAACCCATAAAGACCCATCTATCTAATCATTTTTTATTCATTTATCACCATTTGTTATAATATTATCCTCTGTATTTTGTGGGGGGTGTTTTTCTCTGTAAATCATGTATTTTCCTATATTTAATTTTCTGATCATGTAGATGCTCATCAAAGCTTAGAGTAAATCCAAAGGTTATTATATCAGAAACACAGAAAACAGAAGAAAAAGTGACTTTTTCAACAAAAATATATCATTACTTGAACATAAAACAAGTGCCTCCATCCACTGTCATTGATCCAACTCCATGGGTTTTACTGGTGAATCAATGTTGTAGAAGATGACGGCGTTTCCATGGTAACTACAGAGCTTCTGAATGTCCAAATACCTCCATGAAGTTTTAAAATGGAACAAATAACAATGGAGGGACAATCAGGCAGGGTTTATAGATACATGTAAGAATCTTAACCCATTAAGACAAATCCCCAAATGATTTTTTCCATCTATCTAATCATTTTTAATTAATTTATCACCTTTTATTTTAATATTATCCTCTGTATTTTGTGTTTTTTCAGTGTAAATTATGTATTTTCCTGCATTTAATTTTCTGATTGTGTAGATGTTCATAAAATCTCAGATTAAAGTTATGTTTTATTATATCAGAAACAGAGAAAACTGAAGAAAAAACGACTTTTTCCAACAAAATAGATCATTACTCGAACATAAACCCAGTGTGTCCATCCACTGTCATTGATCCAACTTTATAGATTTTACTGGTGAATCAATGATGTAGAAGATGACGGTGTTTCCACGGTAACTACGGAGCCTCCGAACATCCAAATGGGTCATATCTGATGACCATGAAGAGATGATAAACTGTATTTTACACCAATTATTTACATATATTGATAAGATTCATGGATCAGCAGGTATTAATCATTTTAGATTAGTAGCTGCTTTTGGTCACTGGTGGCTGTTTTAAATTGAAGTGAATTTGGCTTACGAGGTGTTCCTGAACGTCTCAGAAGTAGCATGGATGGTACGTTAAATCGACACAAAAGCTATGCGTTTCACCAAAAATACGCTAATGAGAACAGGGCCTTAAATAACTTGTTTTCAATTCCAAACACAGCCCAAGGCAATGTATATATATTTTGCTGTTCTTTTGTAAAATCAAATGTAAAAAAGTATCTCATGTTACCCTGTTCTACCCTAAGTTTATTTTAATGTCGTCTTATGCTAATTGCAAGGCTTTACTTCTGCATTTTATCATATAGTTGTTGACAGCATCTCTGCACAATGCCTCTAACCAAGTGATGTAAAAAACATTAATCAAAGCAAGTCTGTGTAATGCTTCCTTTCTCTTAGATCTATTTCGTGTAAGGTCGCTTTTCTTACACTTTCTAAAACTCGAGCAATGAAAAGGAGGCAAATGGAATCGCAGTGTCGCCAAAAACAATCAAACCATCTTTGTTTTTTAAGCAAAGCACAATGCAATCTGAATGGAAAGGGTGCTTTCGGTGTGTGGGCCGAGCATATGTTATCTGTGAAATAAAGCCGAAGCAGCCTTGGTAAGAAAAAACATCCACTACAAATTATAGTTTTTACTGGAATGCAATGACAGCTCTGTGTCTGACAAAAAAAAAAAAAAAAAAAAAAAAAATCCCACCAAAACAAATTTAGCTGAAGGGGGAAAAAAAAAAGCCTCAAATTGCTGATGCTGTAACACCCGCATCATCACACCATACAGTATCATCACAGCTACTCAGGCTTCTGTCGAAAATGCCGGGTCGTCTTGCTGGCTGGGCAATTGTAGCTGTCAGTCACCTGAATAATGTGGTAGACAGCGGTGGTATTTCAGACAAGGGAGAGGGATTTTTATCATCTTTTCTGCAATAGGTCACCCAGTAAATGACTAATTTTAGTGAAGCTGGGGTATAAACTCTCACCGCTTTTTCCTACAAGGCACAGCTTGGGTTGCAACGTCGCAAAAAAAATCAGGTTTACGACGATGAGATCGGCCCTTCTGACATTCTACAAGCAGTGGTGTCGTCCAGGGTATACGACGGTATACAGAGTATACCTACTTATTTTTCAGTCATGTTTTAGTCAAACATTATCAAGATGCATAACAACTTGAACTGGCTCTCCATTAAAACAAGATTACTTTATTCCAGTGGCAGCTGCTCGTCTTTCAGACAGGGGAAGCTCATTGTCGGCTTACATCAAAAAAAAAAAAAAAAAAAATTGTCAAAGTTATTTAAACATACATTCGGCCCTCTGTTCCTTTTTAAGAAAATGGTCTGTGACCTTATTGTACCAAGTAGGCGTCTTTTCCAGGGACTGGACCAGTGTCCTCTCAATGTCCAGCAGAGCTGGGCTGCTCAGACGGCCTTGGCCCATTGTGTTGCGAGTGTAAGACTTCAGCCTTTTTAAACTAGAGATGCTCCTTTCACTCCGACCTAGCCGACAGTTTGATTGATTTAACTATCTACAAAACGATATTAAACTTGAACAAGAAATGATTAAATTATGTAACTGAAACAAGAAAATGCTGAAATGATGTTAAATTGAAACAAGGAAGTAAATTGTGTTTTATTTACAGTGCAAGAAATGAACAAGTAATTTCGTAGTGGTTTCTCTCTTGATTTCACAGCAGAATGTGTGACGGTATTAAACTGAACTGTGTCAGTGAAGGAGGAGATCTGAAACTAGCTGTCAATCAAACGGGATTCAGCCTTTCGACTGATCCTCCAATCAGTACATGGGATTCTGGCATCCAGCCCGGCCGAGCTCCGCCCACAGCTCCATTCACCCCTAGAGATGCCCGGCGTCCAGGGGTGGGACAACATTGTGGTATTTATCCAATTACCATCCAGTTTTGAGGCAATGAAAAAAACTGTTCCACTCAGTCCCATTGAAGCCCATAGACGCCCGCAGTCTACAGACAAATGCACTGAGCAGAGATCGAATGAGAAAACAGCGCAACGGGAATGGAGGAGAAGTGAACAACATCATGTCCGTTGATTTGTGATAAAGCTGATTCTGAAGGAACTCATCTTTGAGATGAATGTGTTCTAACACATTTGTAGTCAATAAAATATCAACACAACCGTACATATTTAACCATTTAATTTTCATAATTTTAGAGGAAGCCAGGCTTCCCTTGCAGTCTGTGAGAAATCGCCACTGCTTTATTCATTACTGGTTTTCTTTAGTAATATTATTAGAACAAAAAAAAACATCCATCTTGTACAAAAATGTTTGTTTTAGTTCAGATAGACATAGCTATGCAACCAGGTAGACAACCAGAGGTAATTTTACACCACCCAAATCAAGAACAAATGCAATGAAAAGAATGCTAATATACAGAGCTATGCAAGACTGGAACGAACTACCGGAACACATCATACAAGAAAACTGTAAAATGAAATTTAAGAAATCAGTTAAGAAACACCATGAATGATTGATACCTGGGTTAACTGAATATATGTACTGTACATATTATACCGCTGCTGACCTAAAGGAGCTGCCGTGTCTGTATTTTTGTCTGTTTTTTTGTATGTTATGTAGAATGTGAAAATTGTTTTGTATGATTATACTGTATGTTATTTGCATTGACAAGTTGTAAAGGTTATTGTAAGGACCCCAGGAAGAATAGCTGTAGCTATGGTACAGCTAATGGGGATCCTAAATAAAGAAAGGAAAGTCATCACTGTGTATACCCACTTCTAAATCCCCCTAATGTGCACCATTCAGTAGTATCTGAGCCAAATTGCCCGTGTTTTCCCCTAGGATGGTGAACCATGACCCGCCTTACTCTGCCTCTAATTGGCTAGTACTCACTGCCTTGAATGATTAAATTGGTTAACTTTAGGCGTGAGGACTGGTGAGCCAATCAGAGGCCATGTCAAGGAAAATATTGCTAACTTAGCACCAGAGCCAGTGCTCTGCTTAGTGTGGGCCACCTCTGGAACCTGATTGGACACCTCAGATGCCAGTGCCACCCCAGTTGATTGACAGGTCACTGCATGTCTTATTGAAAGATGCAGAATTATTGGAAATGCGAACAAGAAAGGCAGAATAAACATCTTTCAAATAAGTGACGCGTATCGAGAGAACCTACTTTCATGGAATACATAATTCTGAGGTAAGTTTTAAGGTGGTTTCAGAATGAGTCACTGTTTTCAACTACTGGTCATATGACTGCACATTTAGAGGAGAGACTTTGTTGCCAATAGTTCAGCTATGCGAGTAGGCTAACGTTATGAAAGGCTAATGTTATCCTATGTTTGCCTCATGTTGAATACATTTACATTCATGCAGCTGCTTGTGTGACCAGTAAAACCTGCAAACTGCTCCTGATCAAGTCCTGATCATTTTATAATAGTGAGCAAATACTACTGACGGATTTTTGGGTAAACTGAATAGAGTAGTCTGACATGTCACTGTTTCTAAAACGGTGTTTGGACTGGACTACTTACAAAAAAAAAAGGGCAAAAATTTAGAGTATACCCACTTCTCCAGGGACCAATACACCACTGCCTACAAGTGAACCTACAAAGACCGAGAGGCTCAAGGGGGGGAGGGGGGGACTTCAGCAAGAAATGTGGCAGAACATAAGAAGAAACCCCACAATACAGTTAGGACATAAAAAATTCATGCCATTTTGTTGCCTCCACGGTTGAATCTCTTCATAGGTTCCGGTGAGCGGCTTCTTGGAAGATGCTTGATGAAGAGCGAAGTCTGTTCTCAGTTCTCAAGAGATTCTAAATGTCAGTCTCGGCGAGCGCCTGAAGGAAGCATCTGTACGTCCCCGCTTTGAGCTCACATATAGATTATATTTGGTCTTGTGTCGTGGAGTTTTTAATAATGGCTCTTTCATGCGCGCTTCATGTTTTATGCCCGAGCGCAGATCAAATGGCTGCACATTATTAACTTGTTAGGCGAGTGAGATTGTCACAAGCGGAGATTATAGCTTTCAACATGTGGAAAAAAACTGTGGTATAAATTTAATTTGTAAGGATGAAGAGGGCTTCAAAGCTGCTTAACACAACAAAGGCCAATGGATTTGGGAGTCTAACAGACGGTCAACATCAATTGATAGCAATCCGTCTGCTTAACCTCGCTCTCCACCCACACAAACACACTCACCGTTACAGTGTGTAGACGTGAACCTGACACTGCGCAAGAAATAATGAACCAACTGCATGAAAAATACAGCACCATTTTTAAACTGAAGGGTGGACATGATGGTGTGTTTTAATGATTGAACAAATAGTGAAGTATTTTCAACATCTATCCGTCCGTCCATCCATTCGTCCATCCATCCATCTTTACATCATCCGTCCGTCCGTCCATCAGCCATCCATCCGTCCATCCATCCAGCCTCCATTCATCTGTCTGTCCATCCATCCATCCATCCTCCATTCATCCGTTTGTCCATTCATCCGTTTGTCCATTCATCCGTCCTTCCGTCCATCCATCTGTCCGTCCATCCATCCATCCCTCTGTCCATCCATCCACCTGTCCATTCGTCCATCCATCCATCCATCCATCCATCCATTTGTCCATTCATCCGTCCTTCCGTCCGTCCGTCCATCCATCCATCCATCCAGCCTCCATTCATCCATTTGTCCATTCATCCGTCCTTCCGTCCGTCCATCCATCCATCCATCCAGCCTCCATTCATCTGTTTGTCCATTCATCCGTCCATCCATCCGTCCATCCATCCATCCATCCATTCGTCCATCCACCCATCTTTCCATTATCCATCTGTCCATCCAGCCTCCATCCAGCCTCCATCCATCCATCCATCCAGCCTCCATTCATCTGTCTGTCCATTCATCCATCCTTCCGTCCATCCACCTGTCCGTCCGTCCATCCTTCCATTCCATCCATCCTTCCATTCCATCCATCCATCCGTTTGTCCATTCATCCATCCTTCTGTCCAGCCATCTTGTCCGTCTGTCCATCCATCCATCCAGCCAGCCTCCATTCATCCGTTTGTCCATTCATCCGTCCTTCTGTCCGTCCATCCGTCCGTCCATCCATCCGTTTGTCCATTCATCCGTCCTTCCGTCCGTCCATCCATCCATCCATCCATCCGTTTGTCCATTCATCCGTCCTTCCGTCCATCCATCCATCCATCCATCCATCCATCCTCTTATTTCTTTTTTTAAATCCAAACATTTTTATTGAAATGCTGCAAGTTTGTCATCCACCCATGCTCATACCAATATACAAATGCACACACATCTAGGTACAACAGAAAACCCAACCAAGCCCAAAAAAAACACCAAAGAAACCTGGAAAAAAGAAAAAGAAAAAAAACAAAAGATATAACCTTCCAATGCATCCACCACAACATTTCAAAGATTTCTGTTTAGTAAGCAGTTGGTAGATTTCAGACTCAGACACAGTTTTTTTTGTCATTCGATCAATGGTACATGAGAGAACAGAATGTAGTTACCCAGGTCTAGGTTTTAGCATAAGAAGATAAAGACTAAAATCTAAAATAGAATATATAAATGGTAAGTAGGCTACAAGGGGTGGTACACTTCTATGCGCAAAAGAGTTCTATTTTGCACAATTCAAATTAGCCGTGTTCACTGAAGCATGACAACTGACCCAGGACACTGGTGTCAATCAAAGGAGAATCACATGCTCAATAAACACATATGACCAGATTTTCAAAATGTCTTTGCAATTTGGTTTTATGTTGCTTTTTCTGAGAGTCTACTTTTTTTTTCTGATACACCCTGTAGTGTCTATACCCTTTGGAAAGTAACAGTAACCTATGAAAATCAATTACGTGGGGGCAGAAAAGGATGGGAACCAGTGAACGGGTTCCCAACGACACTTACGAAATGCAACATAATGGTCTCTTCAGTCAAACTCTATTCAGCCTTCAGTCTCTAAGACATCCCTGATGATCATGAGGGTTATTTTGTCAAGTCTCATAACACTAGATACTCAGAGGATATTACAGGCTCCAGTTGTTTTTACAAGCCAAGTAAAACTTCTCCTGACAAGTGAGATAAACTTGATGTGCTAAACCAGAGCAGGGCCCCTTTAAACTGAACTATGTGGCAAGAAATGTTAGTTAACCCCCAATCTACTGATTCCCCGATGAAGAGGGTAAGATGGATTAGATCAAACACTGATATTGATGACTTTGGGAAATGAGGTAATGGAGTACATTATTCTCTGTTTTCATTACTGTGCTGCAGACTTCTGTTGGTGCACACTGGGGAGCAATTCTCTCAGCGGTTTCTTTATCACTCCCAATACACCGGAGGCCTGCGGTTCATTTATATTAATACTGGAAGGCTCGTTGGTGCAATGATAGCCTGGTGTCAATGCTCATCAGACGATAGAAATGCAAATAGTTATACACGTGGGTCTTTATCTGACAAAATCATGACAACATAAGAACACAGAGAACATGTAGTCAATAGAAATATAAAAGTCTACTGAAGTATTAGATAGTGATGGTGTCAGCTTAGGGATAAGTGAGATATAAGATCTGAGATGTATGAACTGTCAGATCTAACCTGACGGATATGGAAGCTGAAAAAGAAAGAAAATCGACAAAGCTGGTCAGGAAAGTGAGGAAACCGCGCTTATATTTCAATCTATAGTTTGGGATTTCTTATGTTCAAGCATTTTCCATGTAAAAAAAAAAGAAATGAACTCTTAACCCTTAGATGCCTGAGTGTTTAAACCCTCCACACTTCCATAAATGGGTCTAACATGACCTGTATTAAAATTAATGTGTTTTTATGCCACGTTTGTCATTTTGTCATGTTAAAAAATAATCATTTGTGTTATATTTTGGTCTACAAAAGCATGATTTCATGTTTGAATTAATTAATGAATTTATTTTTTATACAATTTTTTAACCAGTTTAAAATGCTTTTAAACATTTGTGTTTGACCCTCACAGGTGTAGGTGTAAACCATCTGATCTGTTCCTTGGTGTCTACAGCTCCTTTGGTCTTTGGTCGTGCTGTAGAATGAATGAGTGAATCAAGCAAAGGTTCAGATGTAATTCTCTTGTAAATGAATGCAGGTCATTTTGACCCACCTATGGAAGTTAGGGGTAGTTATTACAAAAACTACAATTTCATAAAATCCATAAAAGATAAGTTAAACATTTAAATGGCATGACGTAAATAACATGTTTTTTGTAGAATATCTGGAATATGAAATACCTGGTATGTGACCTGTGGGGAACCACAGGCTCTAGATGTGGTAGCTTTATGCTGGGTAGAGCAGACTTTTGGAAAAGAGATGAGTCTATATTTTATATACATATATTATTAAGTAGTGACATTAAAATTGTTTGGCAAGTCATTCTTAAAATGTAAATGACAATTAATATACAGTATAAATACCCACGCGTACCTTCAGAGTGAAATTGTGAGGTACACACAAAGCACACGGATAAGGGTGGGGGGGTAAATAGTTTGTAGGATGGGGTGGGGTGGGTGTTGGTGGGAGTTCTCTGTAAGTATTGGGATGTGCCTTACCTATCTCTCTACTGGGGCGCCAATGGGGTGTGGGGGGGGCATGACAAATTCTTGGGCCCAGCATTTGTGGGGGGGGGCATAGAGTAGTGGAGGGGGTCCAATACATAGAGGCTTGAAGTTGTGAAAATTTCATGTAAGATCTGCTGTATAAGAAAGGCATAGAAGTCAGGGGTCGAATGTTGAAAGTATGTTAAGTTTCAGTTTCGTTTTTACGCTAGCGTAAGTGATGTTATGCATGGGCTGCACCCCCACATAGGGTCCACAACATTTACCTTTCATGAGGCCCACAATTGGTAGCGACACCCCTGTCTCTCTACACACAACAGTGTCTGTCTCTCTCTCTTTCTCTGTCTCTCTCAAATGTCACTCAGCATGCAGTTGGTACGCAAAGGCCATAGGGCTGCACGCGCCAATGTTAATATGTTGATATGTCGGGACTGCGGGAGTAAATGCGGCGTTCCTGTTTTTAACTTCATTTCCCATCATGCAGTGTGGTACTGCACTTCCATGATTGTAAGGCTATTGTATTCCAAAATGATGAATATCTCCGAAAATATTGATCCTATCAAGTTGCCGAGACAATTTATGCAGAGATGGGACTATTCCTCAACTATTGGTACCAGGTAAAAATGTTTCAATTTGTCAGAATCATGCCAATACACACACACACACACACACACACACACACACGCTCTGAAATCTTCCAGTGTAATGATATAGATAACAACTTTTCACCACAAAGATGTTGCAAGAATTTTTAACCACTTATGCATTGAAGGGTTAAGCAAATAAAACAAACCCCACCTTGCAGTTTTCAAATGAGGGGAGTTAAAAAGGCTCCAAATCACACAAGAAATCATTGTGTTTCCATGCACATCAGTATCCTGGATAATTGGAGGTTTTTGGAATATTCCGTCTTTGTGTTTGGCATGTAAACAGCATATCCTGATTTCAGAATCCCAGATAAGGCTTTATCCTAGACACCCAGATTGTTACGTGCACCTTATCCTGGTTACTGACACTTGCAGATTACTGAGCAGATGCAAAATGATGCAACACAAATGCAAACTTGGCGGTGGAAACGAAAGCATCAGACTTCTAGAGGTAGAGACATGGAGTTTTTGTCTTTCAGTCATAAAAAAATAAATAAATACCTAATAGAACCCTTTTACAAATTTGTAGTAAAACAAACAATAGGACATTAGAGTCCCCAACACGGACAGTACAAGTGGAAAAGACGACACAATGATCACTATGTGGATTAATATTTAAACCAGTCAGTGAATGCATCATTGCGACCCTCTGCTATCAGTCACAATGGCAGATCTTCATCCTCCTCCTCATCCTATGAGGTGACAGTGACAGAATAACAGCTGGAGGACATGTTTACCTGTTGATCTCCTCTCCCACTGCTGACAGTAGATGAATACCTTTAAGACAGATCCGCAACACCATGTTGTCACTTAATGGAGGCCTGTCTGCTATAAACCAAAGTGGCCTCGTTTTCTGGAGCCACAAAGCTTTAAACTTAACTGAAATGTCAAACTGAGTTAACCCTTTATGTGCCAGGTGTTTTTTGTTTGTTTTGTTTTGTTTGTTAGTTTTTAAAGATTCAATTTTGATATCAAGATTTCAAAATGCTACACCTTATAAGTGGTTTAAGTCATACTGTAAATGAGAAAAATATTGTATGATACAAAGATGGGCATAAATGTACTCATCTATTTAAATATTGTGACATCACAGTTTGGCGGCCATATTGGATTGTGTAACTTTTAGCAAAATTGAACTTTGAATGTATTTACGTAGAAGTTTTCTTTGTGTTTTTGTCATCTTATCTTTAAAAAAATATTACCTTTAACCTTAGTAGAAAGTAAAATGCAGTAGGTTTTAGTAGCTTTGTAGCCAAACAGCAGAGTAGCCAAATCTGTCCTTATCTATCGAAAACTAAAACTAATAAACTTTACTTACTTATTAAACCAACTGGGGACCACACATTTAAACTGGATTTTCTTCCTCACTTTGAATATAAACACGCCCTGAAATGTTGTTGGGATTAAAGGGGTACATGTTCGCCATCTGTTGGTGGGAGGTGGTAACAAGATTTGGCAACTCTATCTGGAGCTATTATAGAATAGAATAGAATAGAATAGAATAGAATAGAATAGAATAGAATGCCTTTATTGTCATTATACATATGTACAACGAAATTGTAAGAGACAACTCTCTAGTGGTGTGTAGTGCGAACAGTTTAAAGAAGAAGAAAGAAAACAGTAAATATATATACAGAATAAAAACAGGCATGTCACCAACCAAGAAACAGTAGAGATAAGTATATATTGCACTTTGACCCTGGCTGAACACTATGAATATATGTTAAATATATGTCCTTTGTGAGGTATTGTCATTGCAGTGTGTTCAGTACCCATATTGCACTTGGATAGAACGTACTGCTAAATCTGGAGTTGTGGTCTTGGATGGACCTGTACCTCCTCCCTGAGGGCAACAGTGAGAACAGGTTGTGTCCGGGATGTGACCTGTCGAGGGTGATGCTTCTGGCCCTGTGCAGACACCTGGTGTTATAGTCTGGTGTTATGGTCTGTTTCATTCACTTATGTTGCTTGCCGCAATATTGCAACTTTGGCGCTTAAAGGGTTAACCCTCAAAGAAAAAATGTTAACTAACTTATTGACCACTAATCTGAGCCATATGCTTTTAAAAGCCATTTGAAGTGCAGTTATTCAGCTTTTCAGTGGTACTAAATAGGTCTGAAGATGTTTAGACTCTACAGAGGATGTGTTTAGGCCCTGACATTGTGTAGAGTTAATTCACCATCATTTCTTCATTTGAGTCAATAAATGGCTGTGACTTGCCGTGGAAAGGTTAGATGGAAACGGCAATTCATCTACTGTGTGTTCAAAAAAACCACCTTTAAAAATATATATATATATTTACTTATACAGTAATTTTTTTTCTCAAAAATTCATTCATGCTCAGACAAAAAAAATGTAAAATGAATTAACAGAAACTAAGGCGCTCCTCAATCAGCCTGATATTATAGAAATACTTTAGAAAAACTAAATAAACCAATGAAGGTCAGGTACCACAAACTATATTGTAGGTCTCTGAGAGTTAAAATGTTATGGTGTAAACATCACAGGCACATACAACTGCACTAATAAGTGACCAGGATTCTAGAATTTATGATGTAAACTAGGGGTGTAATGATACCGAAAAACTTTGATTCGGTCTGTTTTCGGTGCTGGAGTCTTCGGTTCTGTCTTATAATTTAATCGCACATTTACATGTAAAGCACTTTGGTCTTCTTCATGTTGTTGTAAAGTGCTATATAGATAAACTTTGATTGACTGAATACATTTTAGATACGTTTTCGGTACAGTAAAGGAAACCAGTGAAGGGGGGTGTGTGTTCCGTAACGACCAAAAACCGAAGTGAAACTTAACACGCTTTGAACGTCCAAATGTATGTAGATCACAGGTGTCAAACATGCGGCCCAGGGGCCAAATCTGGCCCGCCAAAGGTTCCATTCCGGCCCGCAGGATGAAAGTGCCAAAATTAACCTGAACAGTCAAGGTTGTCCAAATCATTTTGGTTCAGGTTCCACATACAGACCAATGTGATCTCCAGTAAAAGTAACAACACAATAACCCATAAATAATAGCAACTACTAATTTCCTGTGAAAAATTTTGTGGAAAAAATTTAGGTGAAAAAACATAACATTACACTGTGAAAATATTTACATTTACAAAACTATTCTTTCACAATAAAATGCAAATAAATACATAAATAAAAACAGAGACGAACAACCCAAAATGTGCAATTTGAACAATATTCTGCCTGTTACTAAATGTTTGGTGCATTTATGGATCCACTGGATTCTGTAGCTGTGTTAATAATAAGAGATGGAATATTGTAGAAATTGTTCAAATTTTAGACCAAACTCCAAAATTTTAACAATATTCTGCCTGTTACCAAATGTTTATGTAACACTGTGTGTAATGTACATGTATAAATAATAAATCGAGGCATAATATTCTTAAAATTGCACTAATTTTTCAAATGAAATTTCTGTTTTTTCAGGTTATTCACATCTTTTTTTGTAAGATGTAAATATTTTCCTGATATAATTGGGGGTTTTTTGTACTAAAACAAAAAGAAAAACTTGAATTTGTCATTATTTATAGGTTATTAAGTCATTATTTTACTGGGGTGGCCCGCTTGAGATCAAATTGAGCTAAATATAGCCCGTGAACCAAAATGAGTTTGACACCCCTGATGTAGAGGAAACCCTGCACATGGGTTCTGCTTACCTCCACCGTTCTTCCAGAGTGTTTGCGTTCTTCACGTAGGCTACATGCATTCATTCGGTACACCTCCGTATTGTATCAAAGGCCCCGAACCGAACAATCAAGTGCACTGTTACACCCCTAATGTAAACAGGCATACAAGGACGCAAAATTAACTGTATATCATGTAAAGGCCAAAACCAGGATGTGCCTCATAACTGGGATACTAGGATGCATATAAACACAAGAGAAAGATGGAAAGCATAGTGAAAATCTACATTTCTGGTCTGTATTCAAGAGACAGAACGGTACATGTTTTGAAAGCCAAGACACTTCCATTTTACTAAACACTTTCAGTTTTCTTCAGTTGAAGTATTGTCCATGTCAAAAAACAAACAAACAAATAAATAAATAAATAAAAAATCCAACAAGCATCCCTTCAATAAATACAACAGACCTCACAGTGCAGTTTCAGATAAAGGAGAATAAAAAAGGCTTCAAAACACACAGTCAATCCGTTATTGTATGTGATTGTTAGAAAACTACTGACTAGATGTACGCTATGGATTACCATTAAAAAACAAGAACTGGGGGTGAAGATATTTTCAATGGCTTGCCAATAGTCAAAGGAAAATTCACAGCTATGATATAATATAAATTTCCCTCAGGATTAATAAAGTATCTTTCTATCTATATAGGAATTAATTTTCTTTACTAAAAAAAGCAAAGGGTGTTCTATGGAAAGGTTAATAAAATGCAGACGCCATCTAAGCCATGCGAAATGTTAAAGAGAAGCCTGAGGTTGACGAAAGATAAAGACGGAAATAAAAAATAAAACCAATGTCCCTGTATCTCAGTGTCATGTTCTATCAAGAATCAATCTCCAGCTGAATTTGTGAGGTTGTCAGGTTCTGTTTCTATGTTAGAGTCCTGTGGAATGGATGCAGGAGATCAACCTGACAATAGAAGTGGGTGTTACTTTCACTGGAGGAGAATTCAACTAATTCAATCAAAGTCCATATATGACCTCTATCAGTGATCAATAGGAACTATATTGATATCTGGAACCATTTACATGTTATAAGGCATTGAAATATGGAACATTATAAGTGAAGGCAAATATTTAATATGTCAAAAATTTGTTAGAAATTCAAAAATCTGAATTTCTCAAAACTGTGACGAGACTTTGCAGACATTGTCCAAAGGAAGAGGCATATAACATTTGAAATGAATCCAACCAGCAGTTTCAGAGAAGAATGTTGTTGAAATTTAGACATTTTGAAGTTTGACCCTTCAAGATCACTCAAGGTCAAAGGTTACGGTCCAAAATGAAAGTCCAAATATGACTTCCCATCAGTGATCAACAGTAACTGTATTGATATCTCTATTTACATGTTATAAGCATCAAAATATGGACCATTATAAGTAAAGGCACATTTTCAATGTTTCAAAACTTCAAAAATCTAAATTTCTCAAAACTGTGAACAAACTTTGTAGAAATTGTCCCAAGGAAAATACATATACAATTTTAAATGAATCCCAGCAGTAGTTTTGTCGGAGAACATGTTTGAAAAAATTGCTAGCGAAGACAACACTGGGCCAGCAAGTTCACGATAGCTCAGCCTATCAGCCTGTGAGCTGAAAAAAAAGATAATAGAACAAGACAACAATGGTGTAAAAGACGTAAAGAGATTAAACTGAAAAAAAAAGACATGACAAAAAAAAAAAAAAAATCACATTGAAAAGAAACTTTGAGAGAAAGTTTCGACACGAGTCAGTAAAAACTTAGATCTATTGGAATGTAGGACGATAAATCTCTCGATTTAGGTCCTAACTAGAGATCTGTTTTGGGTCTTGAGCTGGAAAAGTTTGTGAACCATCGGCCTTGAGGGTCCAAATACTGTTTTGTGCATCTGAAATGATCTGGATGTATGACTGTCAGTAAGAAAATGTACCCGAAATGAATGCATGGTGTATTTGCAGCACAGACGAGGACATCATGTACTGAAGGCTGGATGAATGTGTCCTTACACTTCAGGGTGATTGGTCTATATTTGGTTCACAAGTCACCGGTATCCATTGTCAGACTAACAATCCAACACACCTGTCATTTAAACAAGACACAAAATGTCAGACTTTAGCAATAAACATGTGCTTTAAACACCGAGAAAGCACAAAAAAAAAAAAAAGAAAAAAAAAACAGAACGAGAGGAATTCACTCAAGGTGTGTAAGTGAAAATTATTCAGCGATAAGAACTACTTTTCTTCAACCTGTGCTACTTTAAATTGTCTGTTGAGAAGGATTTCAATGAAAACATTTATTCATCTCATCTGCTACTACTGTATTTATTCACAAAGTGATGCCTTCGTAACAATAAACCTGACAGAGCTGCTCTCAGTGGAGATGAATGTAACGCACTTCACCATGAAGGAGGTGCACATGACAGATAGAATTGAGGAAAAACATGTTACCAAAGCTCCAACTGCACTCATTTTTCATTTCACAGCTTGGATTTGTTCTCCCCTTTCATTTGCACTCAACGCTTCATGACAACATGCAGGAAGTGAGTTCTAACCAGCTGCATTTACCACCTGCACATGATGACATCTCAACAACACGGCGGATGGAAAATCTTGACGTTTCCTACTTGACTTTAATAGTATATTTAATAATGATAATAATATAAGTTGAAGTCTGAGTCGCAGATTCAGGCATCGGTATCGTTTTAGGCTTTGTTCACACTGCAGGCCGATGTGGCCCAAATCTGATTTTTTTTGCCCATATGTGACCTGTATCCGATCTGTTAAAGACAGTTTGAACAGCACAAATCCAATTTTTTTCAAATCCGATCCAGGCCACCTTCATATGTGGTCCTAAATCTGATACATATCTGATATTTACCTCCACCAAGGAACAGCGGAGGTTATGTTTTCATCAGGGTTTGTCTGTTTGTCTGCCTGTTAGCCAGCCACACGTGCCTGCATGGTCACGTATTACACCAGGACCTCTTGCGCATGCGGGTCACTTCAGGGTTACATCATTAAGACCTTCTGCCTGAATGTAGCCTTAGTTTGGTTTCAGTGGTGGCTGCGCATCTTTCAGAGAGGGGAAGCTCATTGTTGGCTTACATAAAAACAATGGTCAAGTTATTTAAACATAAATTTGGCCCTCCGTTTCTTTTTAAGAAAATGGTCAGTGACCTTATCGTACCAACTAAACAAGAAAAAGCTGAAATTATGTTAAATTGAAACAAGGAAGTACAATGAGTGTGTTTTATTTACAGTGCAAGAAATGAACAAGTAATTTCATAGTGGTTTCTCTCTCGATTTCACAGCAGAATGCGCAGCAGGTATGAAACTGAACTGTGTCAAGTGAAGGAGTAGATCTCAAACTAGCTGTCAATCAAGCGGGATTCAGCCTTTCAACTGATCCTCCAATCAGAACATGGAAGCCTGGTGTCCAGCCCAGCTGAGCTCCGCCCACAGCTCCATTCACCCCCAGAGACGCCGGGTGTCCGGGGGCGGGACAACATCGTGGCATTTATCCAATTACCGTCCAGTTTTGAGGCAATGAAAAAAACTGTTCCACTCAGTCCCATTGAAGTGCATGAACGCTGAGTGTCTACGGGCAAATGCACTGAGCAGAGATCGAATGAGAAAACAGCGCAACGGGAATGTATGAGAAGTGAACAACATCGAGTCTGTTGATTTGTGATAAAGCTGATTCTGAATGAACTCATCTTTGAGATGAACATGTTCTAACACATTTGTAGTCAATGAAATGTCAACACAACCGCACATATTTAACCATTTAATTTTTGTAATTTTAGGGGAACATGAGCTTCCCTTGCAGTCTGTGAGAAATCGCCTCTGTCTGGTTTCCAGTTTTATTTCTAATCATTAGTTTCACAGGTGCAGAGGTAGTTTTATCTGTGTCTTTGGTTTTTGATAAATTAGAAGAAAAGTCTTGGTTTATTAAAGTGGACAAAGGCAGGATGAAAGAACTAATAGCATTAAAAATTGCTTATCAAAGTGTTTATTAAAGGCACCAATTTAATAAAAGTCATTATATTTTTGTTCTCCATTAGTTTATGTTAATGTGGCTTTGTCTAAGGTATTTGTTTTGGGTTTTTTCTTTTGCTGAGTAAGCTATGAATTAATTTATTTTTGACTTTGAGCAATTGTTGGTCCATCAGGACCAGACAGTATATAGTTGTAGTTAAGTGTGGGGCGGTACTGCTCCCCAGGGACGTTAGGACACCAGCGAGGGGCGTTTGGAACAAGAAAGCTGAAAAGGGGGCGATGAGACCAAAATGGGGGCGTTAGTCTGTGTAAGTATCAATATCAAGCTGCATGTTATGTCAGTGGGGAATTTCCATGAAGATGTGTTAGATTTTTCCCTAACTTTATTTATTTCTCTTTGTCACTCCTTCCAGTACTGTGTGTGTATGTTAGAGTGTTTGTCCAATCATATTTCAGCCATCATGTGTTGCCGGGTAAAACAAATCTGCCTTGAGGCTCAGAATCAACAGTGCAGCCTCTGGAGCTTCAAATAAATGGAAATGAACATGTTGCTTTAATCCACAGGTGTCAAACATCCAGCCTGGAGGCCAAAACTGGCCCACAAAAGGGTCCAATCCGGCCCCTGGGATGAATTTGTGAAATGCAGAAATTACACTGACGATATTAACAATCAAGGATGTTAAAATCATGTTAGGTCAATTCAATCTCAAGTGGGTCAGATCAGTAAAACACTATCATAATAACCTATAAATAATGAAAACTACAAATGTTTCTCTTTGTTGTAGTGTAAAAAAAAAAAAAAGTAAAATTACACAAAAACGTTTACATTTACAGAGTAGCCTTTTAGAAAAAATGTGAACAACCTGAAATTTCTTAAAATATGTGGAATTATATCAATATTCTGCCTCTTACTAAATGTTTTGTGTATTTGAAGATCCACTGTGATCTGTGAGTTGTGGTGCATATGTATAAATGATAAACTAAGGTGTAATATTGTGAACATTGCACTGATATTTACTGAGAATTTTCAGGTTCATATTTGTTCATGATATGTTCAAGTACGGTTCGTAGATGCAAACATTTTCATTACGGAATTTGGCTTTTTTCACTCATAAAACAGAAAAAAAACTTTGGAGTTGACATTATTTATCAGTTCTTATCCTATTATTTATATTATTTTACTGGTCCGGCCCACTTAAGATCATATTAGGCTGTATGTGGCTCCTGAACTAAAATGAGTTTGACACCCCTGCTATAACCAATCAGATTTCATGTTGGCCACATGGAAGTGATCATGCAGAGGTACAATAACGAAGGTATTTTCTTTCATTTAATTGGATGGTCAAAGAGCAACTAGTCAGAACAAACTCAGCTAGAAAACCACATCTGTAGTGAGTTCCATAAGATAAAATATACTGGTTTAGATTTAATAGATGTTTTCAACCAACAATGGCTGACAGAAGAGAAGCAGTAATATTGGCGAGTATAATGCATTTGCATGTTTTTGTCACTTTATTCAGTAATTATTGCTGGTTTTGCTTGCGATAATGTACAAAAACGTGTAAAATGTGCAGCCCACCACTGCTTAGAACATAACTGCTGTGATGTGATCAGAAAAAAGGCAAGACAAGTTACTACCTTAATGGAAAAACTTAACACTATGCTTATAAACAAATAGATTTTCACTGCTAGTTTTAGCAGTATTCTTATTTGCTGTTAATTATACATTGCTTGACCTGAAAAGACAACCATGAATTACTGCAAAAAAAGAGCAAAATGCATAACGAACCCATCAACACAAAGTCCTTGTGTGAATTAGGAATTAACCTGAGTGCAATTCCAATAATAAAATCCCTTTCTGATGCTTAGCCTGCACCATTATAGTAACATTTCTAAATATGACATGTCATTTCCCTATACGCCATAGGCCAGCGGGACCAACGCTCTATGACCAGGACAAGCCTCTCTAAGAATAAGAAAACCTCTCAAATGTGGAAGAAACATCAGCGGAGGAAGAACAGCTGCCATGGCCAATGCGATAGCTTCCAGCTGGGTAACACTGGCAGCGGTTGTCATGCAATAATCATAAGAGCAAAGGTCGCTGAAGTCATAGAACACATTTCGTTATCCATTATACATGAGACTATGGCTAAATAACAGTGCAGCTTCTGGGCTTGTGCTGTTGTGCGCAGAGATTAGGAGTCGGTGTGAAAATGGATGTTGCTGGCGTCTAACAGGCACTTTCCGTGAAAGCTCAGCACTCCCCTGAAT
Source organism: Sphaeramia orbicularis (assembly GCF_902148855.1). Classification (NCBI taxonomy): domain Eukaryota; kingdom Metazoa; phylum Chordata; class Actinopteri; order Kurtiformes; family Apogonidae; genus Sphaeramia; species Sphaeramia orbicularis. The sequence goes on along the minus strand of NC_043961.1, from coordinate 15,218,000 downwards.
TCAGCAGAATGGGCTCTGGGCTGATACGGGTTGCTATTAATCCAGGATAAAGTCATGTGACTTCTATTAGCTAGCCATCATTTAGGAGACGGTTTGTGTTAGAGGTCTGTTTGAAGCTGAATGCCCAAACTGCATTGCCTTTCACACCGGCGACGCCAACATATTCTTCATGTTGCTGCCCCATTAGACAAGCTGAGCTCTTAATTGCGGTGGCACTATCTGGCACATACAGGGGGAACAGTGTTGCTGTAGTCAGCAGTCCACAAGGCTCATTTTCACTTCCCTGTCGATGCTTTAACACCATAAAAAGAAGGACCTCCTGTGGTGACACCTTTAACATCCTCTTGTCACTTTAATTGATGGCAAAATTGCCACCGGTGATCATTAACAACTTGGAGCTCTAGTGACGGCAGGTGGCTCTGTGTTGAGAGGTTTCAACTCGTTTATCATCCGCTGAGCCTTTCTGTTTGGGTTAATCTTCCTACCTCAATTAATGGAAATGAATGCAGGGTTTTCTCCAAATGTGTCATTAATTTTGATATTAGTTAATGGTGCAAAAAATAATAGTGTTATAAAAGTAATAAAATAATTAAATGTGGAAAAGCTGGGGGGAAATGTTTTATCACCAGTTTCATGGTAGGAAACTTATTAAGTTGCATGTACATATGTAGCAAATGTGGAAATTAACAAAACCTGTGAAGTTGCAGTTTACTGTCCAGACTCATGTGGAAGACTTAAAGGAATTTCATAGAGTTCTGTTTAGGATGACTACGTATGATTCCATTAAATAATTTCCAGTGCAAAATACAATGTCTTCAATGTCAAGTATGGCATTGAATAAGCATATTACACAACAATATCTGACAAATGATCTCTAAGCAGCTGGATGTAAAATGTCATCACATCTCCATTCTATCTTATTACAAATTTCTGAACAATTCTGTCAAAATTAGGATGAATTCATGAGTTACAGCCAAAAACATGCTACTGTGTTATAGTGCTACTGCATAACCCAATGTCCTACAACCCTTTGAACCACCTCAGTCTTTGCAACTTTACTTTTTACATCACAACATAAAGGCCTTGTGCCAGTATCAACATTTCCTGAAAATTTTATCTAAATCCGTCCATAACTTTTTGCGTTATCTTGCTAACAAGCAAACAAGCAAACAAACAAACAAACAAACAAACAAACAAACCCTGATGTAAACATAACCTCCTTGGTGGAGGTAATAAAAACAACAAACATTCAATTAATTTTTGCATAAGCTCATGCAAAAGACATGCAAGAAAAGAAATCCATCATCAGCGTATAGTGATATAATAATGTGCATAATTCAGCAAGTGTTTTTAAATCCTTCTTCAATTTTACTATGAAATACATCTATTATGTTTGACATTTATACCTGAACTTTACACCCAACCCCTGCAAAGCATCTCCTTGACCATCGTGATATTATGAATTGCGTAAAAATACGCGCCATACACACCACTTTTAATTAGCAAGTTATCTGTACGCATTATAAGCTTTCCACGTGTATGTTCACACTGCGTCAAATAACACGCAGTTTGCAGTTAGGGTTAGGGTTAGCAGTTAGGGATATGTAAAGCGCAGAAACCTCTTGGTGTAAATTGACACGCGATCAAATGGCACTGAATAAGACGCGAAAGGATTAAAATGCATACGTATAGCTCGTCAAATGCCATAAGAACTGGTGTGACATACAATGCGATTTCATGACATCAGTCTGCCTTGACATATTCGCATACTTTGTCTAAAAACACGATGTACAAGTAATGTCAAAGCACTAACAAGTCAACAAGTAGCACCTTCGAAACCAAACTTCCACTTATACAAGTTTAGCTACTTTTGCACCAAAAATCCATGTGTATCCAGGTTTTTTTTTAGCACTTCTAAATGGTAAAAAGTTGATTGACAGGGGTGACTAAAGGTGACCCCAACTTTAATGATTCATTGGGTCCATGATGGCTTTTGTTGAGAGTAGTGCCCAGAACATACATTTCATGCATAAATATGTAGCACAATCACTGATAAAATAACTTTCTTAACCTGTCTGAATTATACCATCAACTACACACATATTTGTCAGTTTATGAGGTAATTTTGAAAGTTAAGGAAGTTTTTTTTTATTCTTTTTTTCATGAGAATAATACAGTACTGTCTAGTTCAGTGGACTGTTTTTCTCATCTCACACAATACACATCACCTACACCAAAAGCACCGTCACCTCAACATAACTTCTTTGTCGAGAACAAATAAAAAAGTATTGCTAGAGGTAGAAGTTGCTGTATGTCTGGTCATGTTGAAGCTGCAGAGACATCAGCAGCAGTGAGAAAGGATGAAGACTGTTATTGCTTTTGGTCGTGTTTGGTTCTGTCAGTCTTATTCAACAACAGCAGCAGCTTTATTAAGCGGTCGTATTTAGTTTGACCTCCCTTTGTGTTTAACATGTCTTTAAGCGTTTGGTTCTGACATTTTGAGATTTATGGCATTAATATCCTGAGTCATCAATCAAAATGAAGCAAAAATTAACTAACCAACAAAACAGAAGTGAATGAAATAATCAACAAAATGAACAAAAGAATCATGAAATTGAACAAAATTGAATAAAATAAGTAAAATAAGTAAAAATGACCAAAATAATCAACTAAAACAACAAAACACTGAACAAAAATCCTAGGTCAACATTATTTTTGTTGGTTTATTAACAGGGAATCGAGAACCGGTTCTTTTTGAGAACTGGATCCCAGTAGCTCGATTCCCTGGAATCGTTTGCCTGCCTGCGTAACGATTCTGCTTGACGATTCTGCTTATCGATTCCGCCTTCGTTGTGCATGCATAATGACGTTTTGGTCAGAACGTAGCCAACATGGTGTTGAGGCAGAAACGGTCTAAAAAGACGACACCAGGTCCACTTGTAACACTTGCAAAGCTTCCATTTCTTCAAAAGGGTGGAATCCCTCCAGTATGCGCAAACATTTGTCCACAGCATGTGATTCATTTACAGGAATGTCACGTATTTGATTCGCTACTTAGTGACGCTGGTGAATGTAGTGGCAGAGTGAATGCCGGGCCCAGTTCCGGTTCCGGTGTGGGCAACAAACGTCGTACCCCCGCAAATACAAGTTTCTGAAGGCAGGGGAAAGGAAATGAGGCGCACAACAACAGGAGACGAGCTGAGTCGAACCAGTTCCACATAGTAGACATGCGGCAATAGAGGAATTACTAAAGTGTCTTAAGTTTCACCCCCCCCACCCGAACCAGGCCTGGCATCATCTGTTATTATTTGTACATACTGTATATGGTACATTTTCTGTGCAGAGATGGAAATATAAAAGACAGTTAATGCAAACACACCCATTTGTACTCTTTTATTCCTTCACCCAATGAGAATCGATAAGAGAATCAATAAGGAATCGGATCGATACGCAAAATCGATAATGGAATCGGAATCGTTAAATTCTTATCGATTCCCATCCCTATTTATTAATTAAAGTGTGAATCTCCACATATATGCATTTGCCTGAAAAGCACCGTCACTTCAACATATCAACTTGTTTGTCCAGAATAAACAAAAAAGTATCGCGAGAGGTAGAAACAGAGGTGTCAAATCACAAAGTACAAATACTTTATTACCTTACTTAAGTAGAAATTATGGTTTTGAGCCTGAGTAATTACCTGAGTAATGAATATGAATACTTTTGACACTTTTGGGTAGAAGTCGCTGTATTTCTGGTCATGTTTGGAGCTGCACAGACATCAGCAGCACTAAGATAAGATGAAGACTTATAGCTTTTGGTCACATTTGGTACTTTCACAGTCTTATCCAACAACAGCAGCAGCTTTATTAACTTGCAAAATTACGCTGTAAATTTACAACACATCATATATGACATGTTTCTAATGATACAACTTGTCTCTTACCATTGACTCTCTCTCATACATACTGCAGTGTACAGCCGATCATTTGATGCTATTTACCAGCATGCATCATGGTTCTGGTTTAATATTGTATGTGGTGAACTTGCTGATTGATATCTGTTGAGAAGCAGATGAAGGAAAAGCCAGAATATTGTGTGACCACCACAGGACAGGAGCCAATAATAAGCATCAGAAGTCACTGTAACCTCTGCTCACACTGTTTTAACGAGGTCTGCGTTCAGTCTGAGGTTTAAGGCTGCGAATGCAAGCTCTATATTCACACAGGGTCCTTAAAACCACAATTTTTTTTTTTTTTTTTTTTTAACGGTGCACAGGGTTGACATGTTTCCTGTGGTGAAAAAAGACCATTATCCTGTTGCAAGAAACAACAGCACTTCGAATCTCTTTGAGGAATTCATTGGGAATATTATCATCACAGGTGTACGTTTGGTTCACAGTGCATTTACACCTCTGGAAATAATTGTTAGACCAGTGTGGTGTGATGTGGTGTTGAAATGGGTTTTCTACTTTTTCCTTTGTGAATATTGGTGCAGATATAGTACATTTTCTTCTGGACGTTGTAATGGACAGCTGTTTTTCAGATTCTATGTTTCTGAGCAATAAGTCGCTCAAAATGCTGCTCTTCACGAAGCGAAATTCGATATTTTGTGTGTTTATATATAATTGATTGAATTTATTTTGTAATTATTTAACCACTTTGATGAATTTCAAACAAAATTACAAATGTAAATTAATGGAAATGAAGTTAATGTAACGTTAATTATAATGTTGAAGGTTCCCTCAAAGCCTCAGTCTCACAAAACAGCCACTGATACTGGTCTTGAGTATCCAGGGAAGTCTTTTATTTTACATTTAATGCCGCTATGAGCTCAACTCACCTTGACTTGACATGGCTTTTTTTTTTTTTTTGCATCTCCATTACATGAGAGCAAGTACCAGGAGGGACTATTTTAATATATTTTCAGTGTCCAAACCTTGCAGATCATAGCTCCAGAAATGTTTCATCAATACGTTCAGTCCTGTGTAAAAGTCCTGGTCCAACATTCTGTTTGTAGATTTATTGAAGTGCTAATGACCACACTCATGCATTTGTCAGTCTACAAAAAGGTTAAAGACATGTTAATGTAAAGGGAGATCATATTAAATACAACTATTTTAGTTTATAGAAGCTGTTTTTACCCTGACACTTGTTTTTCCTGCTGTTCATACTTCACATATATCAGATTAGATCCTAATCCATAACGACCCAAACATCCACTGTCGACCAAAACCATCTACTGATCTAAACTGTTTAACACCTGCTGATCCACTTATCCTATCAATACATGTAAATAACTGGTGTAAAATACAGTTTGTCATCTTTTCATGGTCATCAGATATGACCCATTTGGACATTCAGAGGCTCCGTAGTTACCATGGAAACACCATCATCTTCGACAACATTGATTCACCAGTAAAACCCATGGAGTTGGATCAATGACAGTGGATAAAGATGCTTGATTTTACATTCAATTAATGATATATTTTGCTCGAAGTCCCTTTTTCTTCCCAGTGCTCCTTTTGTGGCAGTTTCCAGATGTTTTTTTTCTCTGTATTTAACCTTTCTTAGGTGATTAATTACTATTTATTGAAATAATATCCTATGTCATTTGCATTTTTTCAGTGAAAATCGGGTACTTTCCTATATTTAATGTACTGATCATGTAGATGTTCATTAAACCTCAGATTAAAGTTGAAGAAAATTTAATCAGAAAAAGTGCCTTTTTCACCCAAATTTATCATTAACTGAACATAAACACAGTGTGTCCATCCACTGTCACTGATCAACCTCCATGGGTTTTACTGGTTTTTCCAGTATTTTGCTCATTTTGTTCTCATTTTAGAATGATTTGTTCACTTTATTGCCATATTTCAAGGGTTTTTGGTTCAATTTCTCCTTATTTTCTACTATTTTGCTCATTTTATTCTCACTTAACGACATTTTATGCATTTTATCCTAAGAATAATTGACGTGAAGCTATATTTTACACCAATTATTTACATGTATTGATTGGATTAGTGGATCAACAGGTATTAAACAGTTTAGATCAGTCGATGGTTTTAGCCACCAGTGGCTGTTTGGGTCTTTATAGATTAATGAACATCTACATGATCAGTGAATTAAATATAGGATAACACATGATTTTTAATGGAAAAACATTACATACAAAGGATAATATTATAATAAATAGTGATAAATCACTTAAGAATGGTTAAACAGAGAGAAATTCATTTGGGAACTGCCACAAAAGTAGCACTGGGTCTTTATGGGTTAATATCGTTTTTATTTATTTATTATTAATTTCCTTATTGACTACATACACTTCCTCTACTGTTTATCATCACATAAGTGGTAGAATGACGCCTGGATGTGTTTTCATGACTGAACACTCAGATGTACCACAACTGACCCAAGTAAAGCCAAAGACAGTCAAGCTGATACTGTTAGTGGAAAAGCAGCATAAATGTTTTCCCATAATATTCCTTTTCAGTCTTTTGTAAGTTGTTGCATCACTTCTCTGTGCTCATATGAGGTCATCCATCTCCAGACAGGCAGTTGGAAACTATAGACCTTGAGCGCCTCCATCATCTGGACTGGACTCAGAGCTTGGAGTGTTTATTTAAGGGTGGACATTTGGACTCTTTCGGCTGAGGCAGTGAAGTACATTCCCCCCAGGACTTCAGTGTTGTCGTCTGCTTTTACAGCCAGGTCGACACACGGGGTGTTGTCGGGTCACGGCGGCCTCTCTAAGCCATCGAGTGGCTTCAAAGCAGCACTGAGTCAGCCAAGTGCACATCAGCCTGCCAGGTCATCCTCTGTGACAGGCCCAACCCGTTAAAAAAACACTACATTCAGTTTGAGCTGGGGACAAACCGCAGCACATTTATCATTTTCATGGCCTCCAGTATGTCGAATTTACTCATATACTGAATCTACTCTATGTGGTCAAAAGTATGTGGACATGCTGAATTCAGGTGTTTCTTTTCCAACAGGGGTCTGGGATACAAAACAATAATGACAAATGTCAGAATATAGTTTTTGTTTTTTTTTGGGGTTTTTTTTTTCATTTTATTTATTTATTTAGACAGGGACAATGCACATTATTCATTAACTTTAAAAAGTAGAGACGTAGTGTACCAGGTTGGAGCGCTAGTGCTAATTTCCACCTGTAGTCCCTGGGCAGGCTGATGTTATCATTAAAAAACAGACATTAATAAAAACTAAAACATACAAAAAGAAGTAAAAAAAAATGCATTTCTATGACTCCATCTATATAAAAAATTAATTCACATCAAACCATTCACTCTTATTTGTCCCAGTGCAGTCTGTCATATGGATATATTGGTTAGTTTGGTTTAAATTCTATCTTTGCTTTCTAAATGCCTCAGAGATGGTTTTACTTAACCCTGTAAAACCTGAAATATTAAATCATTGACAGAAAATTCCAGGTCTTTGAAACTGGGTCCTTCTGAACAACCCCCCTCTTTTTTTTTTTTTTTTTTTTCAAATATCATTTCCATGTATGAGTTTCAATTTTGTATCATATTTGATACATTGGGTCTCAATGCTCAAATATTATTATTTTTGAACAAACAAAAACATAATATAACACAAACAGGTCTAACAAATTGGTAATTCCTTTTCAAAATTGCCAAAGTTCTTCCTCCTTCCTCATTAATGACAGTCTTGTAGTGTCACTGGAAAGGCCTCTGGTGAATGAATTCCTCCCCCTGGTGGATTATCTGTGTATTGCATGTGTCTAATTGTATACATCAGGTTTTTCAAGAATAAAAATATCACACTGATCATGAAGAGGACTTCAAAACTCATGTATCAAATATGATACGTTTGGTGTTATAGGGTTAATTCTGTCAACACTGATTTTGATGTTTTATGTATAGATGGCTATGATTTTACATGATCTACCTCTAAATTTCAAAAAAAAAATTTGAGCTCTGACTAAATAATACTTTTCTACCACAACTAACCACCTACTTTCTTCACATCTAACTTAGGAAGAAAAATCTACCATTAAACTTTAAGGAAATATTGATGTTTATATATGAAATAATTAAGAACTAGACACCTTACAACTGTAGACATGATGTGTCCCAATATTTTTGTCCATATAGTTTATCAAAATCAATGTTCTCTTTAAGTCAAATGGGAGATTTTTAAAATTATTATCAAAAACATGAAAAAAACTAAACAAAATGAGAAAATGACAAAGCAAAGTGAATAAACTTATCAATAAAAAAAAACCAAAAAAAAAAAACACCCGACAAAATCATGAACACAAAGTGCAACATCAATAAAATAATCAATAAAAAAACAAAAATGAATGACATAATCAAAGTAAACAGAAAAGATGCACTAAATCAAGAATATGAACAAAAATGTCAAATTATAAACATAAGGAACAAAACAGAAAAAAACAAATGCCAAAATAATGAACCAAAATATAGAAAAATTACCAAAAAATGAACTAAAAAGCCACAAAATAAGAGACAAAATGAGAAAAAATCATAAATGAATAAACAAAATGAACAACAACGAATAAAATAACTAAACTAAACTAATCTGCTGATCTGAATCTTTTGGTCGATCAGTGTCTCATCTTCATTTTATTTAGTATCATTAAAACAAGCATTCACTTTGGCTGTAAATCTGTCTTTAACCTGCTTTAAGTCTTGTATCTTTTCCTAAATCTGAATGTGGGACATTGTCTCGATATGTGGGACAAAGCGTGGACACTCGGTCACCCTGAATGTGAGCAGAAATACTTGGACTAATTTACAACAAGCTCCTAAATTCAGCTTATATATTAAAATATGATAAAGCAGATCACAGTCCTCTTTAGAAACGCTGGATGTAATTAGGGTTTTGACATTGACCAAAACAAACAAAGCGAGACGGTAATTAAATTTATACAAATAAATAAAACCAGAGTACAGAGTAACTAATAGAAGCACTTCCACCCTTTAAAAATGGCAGAGCTATCGACTACAGGAACTCATCACTTCTACAGTTAAACAGTGAAATAATGTCTAATTAAAGCAGGTGAATATCTACACTGTAATTTATAAGGTACTGGCTGCACAAAGAAGAGGGAAAAAAAACACACAAAAAATCCCACAAAGGTAATTCAAAGTGCACTACAAACTTCTCCAAAATACCACAAAGGCTGTTTTGCATTTCAGAGACAAATGTTCAGAGGGCTGCTGAGCTCACAAGTTAAAGTTTGATCTCGTGCAGGGTTTCCAGCGACGCAGCAGGAACTCCGACTGGAAATACAAACAGCCACAAACCAGACGTAACCTCAACCGCAAAGTCAACTCTGAAAAACTACTTCAATTTATTTTCAGAGGACGGCATTTTAGCAGATTTGAGTATAAACCTGCAAAAGTATTCTCGCTCTTTGCTCACTTAGTTCAGTCGAAGTACAACCACAGCTCGACTAAAACATTTAATTGGACTTTTGTTTTTGCATGGGAGTGTTTATTTTTACACTGGTCTACAATGAATTTATTGTTTAAGTTTTTTGAGCTGATTTTGGATCATTTTGGTGTGCTGAATCCAAAAATCACATTAATTTTGCTCAATCAGGTCAACTTTCTGAACTATGCTACATATTGGCTTTTTAACATTTTTGCTTACATTTATGGGCATTTTCACATCATATGATACAAAATTCTTTCATATTTCTTGCAATAAACGAGTTCTGAAGATTTTACTTTTGCCAATTTATGATTAATGTTTTTTTTATATTACAGGTGAATGAAATGGCTTCGACTATAAGATCTTGCAACAATAAGCCTGATGAATTCTGCTACATCTGCGGTGAATACACCATTGTACCCAACAGGTACAATGGTGAAATGCTTTTTTTTCTCTTAAAACCTATTTTGGGTGAGAACTATATAAAAAATCAACTGATAAAGTCACAAAAATGTAATCAATTTTGTGAGAAGATCCAATTTTTCAAAATCAAATTAGCAAAAAAACCTGACCCGATTGAGAAAAACAGATGTCATTTTTGGATTTAGCGGTGCAAAATGGTCCTAATTCAGTTGAAAAAACCTAGACAACTTGCAAAAAACATTTTTTTGTAACCCAGTGTTATTATGATTACTTTGTTTTACCAGGTAAAATCAGTTGAGAACAGCTTCTCATTTACAATAATGACCTGGCAAGAGACCCCGACAGACAAAAACAGTGACAAAACAAAACAGAACCAAAAAAAAATTGATGAAAGAAAACAGTACAGATTAGTCCAAGACTCGCAACCAATAGTGAAGAGACTATGAAGTGTAATTTATTTATAGTAGAAATCATGTGACCTCCACAACAATAGGTGGCGATATGCGCCGTTTGAGCTCGTCAGCCTACACCGACACAGACCACAATAGTCAATAGCGATCTATCGACACACTAGTAGTCAATGAACTTACATTTAAAAAAAGATCAGAGTTGGAAAGTGATAATTAATGCCATTTTACTCCGAAGTAGGATAACGGAAACAATCAACCTCCCCATATCTGGAAAACGACTGTCATAATTCAGCTTTAGACCAGATAATAAAGCTGAGCTACTGCTGTTTTAGCTATAGGTTGGAGGAAGGTTGCTTCATAGGAAGTCATATTTTTTAAGATTCTGAATTGTCCTGCAGCAACATGAGGCTGTTTTGGAATAAGGAGGTGTGAGTATTTACTATATGCACTGTGGCTACAAAGTAAAATAAATGAATGAATGAATGAATGAATGAATTGTGGGCCAGGTTTAAAAAGGGTAGCTTACAGAAGCTCAAAGTTGCATATAATGATTCCATGTGAATGCTGTTTAAAAAACCTCGATGGACTAGTGCAAGTGAATTATTCTGTAAGGCAGGAGTTCATACTTTTCAGGCTCTTATGAGAAACTTCATGTACAAATTTGTCTGTCAATTGAACGATTCTCAGAATTCCATCATTAGGCTATTGACAAATCCCAGTCATAGTTGGGTCCGATACCAGTCATCCCTGTGGTGACACTGGTACAGTTGTCTTTTATAATATCGATTATGTTTTGTCTGTATTTTTAACCTGTGTTTTTAAATGTATTGTTTGTTGATTGTTTTTAAATGGACTCCCAAGTCTGCAAATAAAGATGATGATGATATTTAGAGCCCGACCGATATGGGATTTTTGGGGCCGATGCCGATACCGATATTGGGGGCTAAAAAAAGCCAATATCCAATATATCGGCCGATATTGGCCGATAACCGATATATTGGCCAATATATGAAATAAGAACACTGATCTACACAGGATATAATAATGTAATATTAGATAATTGTGGACAGGTGGATAAACAGTTGCATAAATCTTTGTTTATCTCACAAATATAATTTACACAACTTTCAAATGCAAACTATGCAATCACAAAAATAATTAGAGCAAAAAATATCATTTACCACACAATTACATCTTCACTCACAAATTTGGATGTGTCTGCCTCAAGGCACTACAACTTCTTATGTGGACTAAGGACTAAACTGAGCATGTACAGAGTGAATTAGGTGAGTCCTAAGTTGTTCCTGATTGGAGCAACAGCAAGAGTTACAACTGACCCGTGTTACAACTGTCCCCAGTCTCCCCTACACTATTAACACCCAGGCCTGTCTGGAGAATGAAACTGTGAGGTAGACAGGAAGTGCACGGACATGGGTGTGTGTGGGGGGGTGAATACTTCATAAGGGTGGGGGGGCATGATTTTCGCTGGGGTGGGGGGTTGGAGCAGGGGGTGATAAGCACTCCATCCTTGTCAGCGCGCGAGCCGTCATTGTCCGAGCAGGAGTGAAAGTGAAACTAACTCGCTTTAAAGTTCCTCTTATTCTCCGGGCAGCACACACACACAGACAGGAGCAGTGAGCGACAGAATCTCCGCGCAGCAAAAAAAGTTAATATATCGGCTATATATTGGCCAATGTTGATTAACTGGTGATGCGCTATAATCGGCCCAATTAAATCAGCCGGCCGATTAATCGGTCGGGCTATAATGATACTTATTTCGGTTAACGAAAGTGTTTTTTCAATTCTAGTTTTGGTCATTTCGTTAGTTTTTATTAACAGTAATAACCTTGGTTTGGGATCTGGTTGTTTGTTTACTTGTTTATTTATTCTGAATATGGCCTAACATTAAGACCAAACCACAAAAACACTTAAATAAACAGAAAGGAAAACATATGAAAATGAGTGGGATGAAGTTTCATTTATAATCTCCCACCCCCCTTACCCCATCCTTCTACCTACCCTAAATTCCCATGTGAGATCCCCTAAGTAACTCAAAAATCCTTCACATAACAGACTAAATTCTGACTAAGCGCAAAACGCAAAAAGCGGGTTCAGAAAATGAATGAATGAATTAAATTAAAAAAATATTCATTCATTCAGTTTTAGTCGGACTAAGGCAATAACTCTATATTTTAAGTGTCGTGTAAACCCACTGACTGTCACAGAACACTTCCACAGGACAGATCTGACTCACACAGTGGCTGAGTTTATTTTATTGCATATTTCTAACTACCCAGTCTTTGTAACCCACAAAGTAAGACATTGTAGGGAGTCCAAAATAAACTGAACAGCTGTTTTTGCAGCAGCTATGTGACTTAACAAGCATATGTGATGGAAATCCCAAACATGACAGTAACTCCATGCTTGATTTTTTTTTTTTTTTTTTTTTTTTTTAATTCTCATCTATTCCAACAGTCAATCTTCGGCCACTGCTGCTGCAGAGGCCGGCCTAATTACGTCTCCATTCTTAATGAACCTCGTCGTAGATCACCTAGAAGACGACGTTAGAGATTTACTGCCATGTAAAGTCAAACGGCGCTGTTCTTGTATGACCAGATAAATCAAAGCGAGGCGGCTTTGTAAACCCCCCGCTGTCATCTGATGTCTGTTATGAAAAGTCATAGATCTTTCACACGATGTCTCCTGTTTCCGTCATGACAGAAACAAGCAGGAGAAACAACAAAAGATTGTTGGCAGTTGCCTGGATAATTTGCCTGCTGCATGCTTTACTTGGGATTCTTTAAGAGCAGGAACTCTATAACACTCTACACTGTCTACGATATGATGAAAGTCGAGTCCAACAGGTTAATTCCCTACATTACAGTCTGAATAAGGGCTTCATGTTGGCAGAAAATATCACTTTGTCACAGTTTACTGACTCGTAGAGCACGAACCTGCTACACAGAAAATTAATATTTTTTTGTAGGAGCGAACATCTCCATGTCTGAGGCTGATATGATGCATGTCTCAATCCATTTCTCATGATCTGACGCATTAAAGATAGATATGAAGCAACTGGCAATGTGTTACGATATGAATCAGCCGTATAGCAATGCATTAAAATTCGGTACAGAGTAGAGAGTTCAGACTTTTTGTGTGATTTCTACGAGTCTTCTAACCAAATAGGAAACTATAATGATCGGCTACTGGAGAACACTTTAGATAAGTCTGTTATAGGGTTGAAAAAGGATCTGACAATAGATGCAGCCTTGGCCTTTCTTCATCTTTCATGTTCAGAATGTGCGGCTCTTCATTGGTGTCTGTATTCTACAGGTGTGAATCCATTACGGGTCTAACAGTGCACTCGTGTGTACCAAACCAATTGGGTTCAGAGCCTTCGATACAATACGGAGGTGTACCAAACAAATACAGGGGTTGGACAAAATAATGGAAACACCTTCACCTCAAGATGATAATGCCCCAATCCATACAGCTAGAATTGTTAAAGAATGGCATGAGGAACATTCTAATGAAGTTGAGCATCTCGTATGGCCGGCACAGTCCCCAGACCTCAACATTATTGAGCATTTATGGTCAGTTTTAGAGATTCACGTAAGACGTCGATTTCCACCGCCATCGTCTCTAAAAGAGTTGGAGGGTATTCTAACTGAAGAATGGCTTAAAATTCCTTTGGAAACAATTCACAAGTTGTATGAATCAATACCTCGGAGAACTGAGGCTGTAATTGCCGCAAAAGGCGGACCTACACCATATTAAATTATATTTTGTTGATTTTTTTAGGTGTTTCCATTATTTTGTCCAACCCCTGTACATGTAGCGTAGATGAAAAACACAAAGCAGGGTGGCTGAAAGCAGAACCCATGTCTAGGCTTTCTCACTGTAAGCCTGGATAAGTAGAGTTTACTCCAAAAATTTGAGGCACTTAAATGATTTGAGTAATGATCAACAAATCAGTTGGTTTAAGTAGGTTCAACTTTAATGCTAAAAGTATTGAACTTAAACTATTAAGTAGAAAACACTAAAAGACAAGTTATTTGTACTTTAAATCTGTTGTAAAAATCAACCCCACTATCCAACCATTCAACTCAGCATTTTAGATTACACTGACTAATTTTCTCAACTGCAGCCAGATTAATTTATCATTGATTAAACAACTTTTTCTAAGATAATCAAACTCAGTATCCTATTCCTGATGAAAATAACTATGAAAGCATTCAAATTAATATATCGTAGCATGATTGGAAGTTAGCTCAATGTCATTTGCCAGTACAGGAAGTGCTTTTAATTTGACAAGACATTTAGATTTCCATTGTACAATAACAGTCTTAAATGAACAGGAAAGCCATTGTTCTTCCTCTGGCTCTGACTCATGGTGCAGCTGTACAAAAACAAAAAAACAAACACAAAAAGGCCAATAAACACTGCCATACACACATTAAATCCAAATTAACACTAACACCACAACCCCGCTGAACCCCTGCACATAAAAATAACACATTTTCAACAACATGCCCAATACCCACAATGCAATGTGAAGATAAAAAGGTGTGGTCATGACTAAAACTTAGTGATTTAAATCCATTCAACTTAAACTTTTTCATACTTTCAACTATGTCTACAAATTAGTAGAATATACTGAACATTTTATAGTAACATCATAAAACTTACATCATTTAAGTGCATTGGAATTAAAGCATTTTAGTAAATACAAATTCCGGGCTTACAGTGTATATACAAAACCCAAAAACACTTTATTCTGAGGCTGGGGTATCAATACAGTGGGGGGGTAACATGACAACAGAGAGTATAACAGAGGTACAGAAACCGGGTCGGATGTTGGAAGTGAGTTGAGTTTCACTTTTGGTTTTTGTTAGTTATGGAGTGCACCCCCCTCCCTTCACTGGTTTCCTTCACTGTACCGAAAACGTATCGAAAATGTATCCAAGTGAAGACCCCTGTATCAAAAATGTACCAAACGGAAATTTTTCTGTACCCGAAGTGTCCATGCGTGTATTTATATGTCTATGGAATTTTGCTTTGGAAAATGTTCATGGAAACAAACTCACCATCTCATTGAAAAATTTGAAAACTTGTACAAAAAATGTTTTTTGCTCACTTGAGGTGCATTTTTTTCCAAAACAACAAATGTTCAAAGAGGAATTGGAAACATTTTTTAGATAAATATTGACAAAGTGAACATTTTATTAAATGTTCTGATGAATTGTGAAAACACATCTGGTAGCACAATAGGACAGATGTGGAGATCTGATTTTTTTGGTGAAATACGTTTTTTTTTTTGTTTGTTTGTTTGTTTTTTTGTCTGTGCTCAAACAAGATGCTCTTTCTGAAACTTGACTTGCTTCTGATTTATCCACCTTACTCTCAAACTTGTGATAAATTCCTCAATGCATGTATGACCTTTAGCCCACATGTTGAAGATCACCCAACTAAAGAAGTTTTTTTTCCAGGAGAACTGAAACGCTTGTATATCCTTCAGCTGAGAAGAGTCTTTGGCGTCAAGAGCCTGATCAGTGCTGCACTTGTGCAACTCTCAGCAGAGACGAGAAGGACGCTAGCAGGTGACTCCGCAGATACAACCATCACTCAGAAAAAACATTGTATTTCATTCTTTGTAGATGTACTTTAACAGGCACATTAAATCAATACATCACCAGCCTTTTACCATCTCAAAAACATTGCCAGAATCAAAGGTTTACTGTCAGACTTAAACAGACTTATCCATGCATGTATCTCTAGCAGGTTAGACTACTGTAACGGCCTTACTGGACTCTAAACCAGCTGTGAGGCAGCTGCAGTACATCCAGAACGCTGCTACTCGGGTCCTGACTAGAACCAGGAAGTACGACCAAGTACGATTAGTCCTGTGTTCAGGTCTCTGCACTGGCTTCCTGTTGCTAAGAGAATAGAATTTAAAGGGGTCCTATTTAGCTAAACCCACTTTGATTAGTCTTTGGTTCATTTATTTATGTATTTGGACCCTAATAGTTCATAAAGTTTGAATTTGAACCCTCCAGGGCAGCAAAACTATCTTATATTCATTCCAGCAAAAATGGAGTGGATTTCTACAAGACGTTTCATTTCATTTATTAAGATCCCCATTAGCAACTGATGATTTAGTTGCTATTCTTCCTTCTTTCAATTCCTGCTTTATTTGTTACGTTTTATAACTAGTTATGTCACGACATTTGCACATATAAGGTCAAGACTTCAGACAAATATTTCTCAGAGTATGCCATAATTGTCAGCAGCAGTGGTTGTAGTAAAAACTGAAAATATGTCCAAACTTCGAGCCAATTACGTAAAATGTTCGATTGTTGGTTGAACGGGACAGAGCAGCACAGCCGACAACCTGGAGAGGGCGGGGCTTTAAGTGGCTCATGTACATTTAAAGGGCCAGCACTCAAAACGACCTTTCTGGTGTCATTACTCAGAAATAGGGTTGAAGATGGACCTGTGGAGTTGAATTAATGAAGAATTCAGTCCCAAGTATAGCATTTACAGTTTATGCAGACCACAGGGAAATGTTTTAAAATGCATAATTCCATTTAAAAATAAAAACGATCACTCCTTTAAAACAGTTCTGCTTGTGTATAAGTCTCTCCATGGTCTAGTACCAAACTACATCTCTGACATGTTGGTCCCAGTCCCTGAGAACCTCAGGGACCGGTTTTTGTCAGGACTAAACACAGTGAAGCTGCATTTCAGTTCCATTAAGCTAAACTCTGGAATGGTCTTCCTGATGTTGTGACACAGGCCTCTACTTTGACAATGTTTACCTCCAGACTGAAAACAGCTCTGTTCAACTGTACATATAACTGAAAGGGTTCGATCTGCACCCTTCTTTTTTTACTTTATTTTAATTGATTATTATTTATGTTTTGCCGATTATGCTTGAATTGTGTGTTTTTAACTTGTCTCTTTTCTGTTGTGTAAAGCACTTTGAATTGCCCTGTGTATGAACTGTGCTATACAAATAAATTGGCCTTGCCTTGCCTATTCATCCATGTCATTTTACTTGCCCTGAGCACTCCTGCAGTCCTTACAGATGAGGCTAGTGCATCCAAATTTCATCCCATCTTATAGCTGGTTCTCACTTTTATATTTGTAGCAGTTGCATCTTGAAGTTTCGCGAATCAATGCATCCTTATTGTATACCCATATTGTGTTTTCCCGTGCAGCCGAGGACTGTTATTTTTTTATCTGAGACATCGCTAAACTGATTGTATACAACTCATCTCAACCCTTTGTCATCATTAGTTTAATTGATAAAAATGATACGAGCGAACCCAAGTTTTAATAAACAAGAATTTTCCTATAAACTCTAAAGGCTGTTGTTATATTTTTACACAAATATCCCTCTGTGGCTCTTTGGTACGATCCTTCCAACGGCGGATCACTACGCCTCTGCCGCCCCCTGCTCTTATGCCTCAGTACAAACAGTCCTGGTCGATCATAGCAGTCAATTAAATGCTGCGCTTCATCTCCACCTGAGGACAACATTTAGCTTTTGATAATGGGAAGCAGCAGTAAGTGGAGGAGTGACAGGGGAATAGTTTGGTAAAATACTCTTTAGGACATGACCACACCTGGCTGCTGCTGCTACTTGGAAATGTACTGGCTGTAATTAGTATGCAAAGCTCTTGTCCACTGAACATGGTGTTCACAGTTTGGGAAAAAAACCATAATGAACTGAGCAGGGCCTTATCAACTGTACAGAAACTGGGAATGATCACAGCTCGCACAACAGGCTGCTGTGACAGTGGAGTGAAATTACTGCAAAAGGCAAAGAGGCTTAGAGCAGTGAAAGCGTTGTTTTTCTTGCTTTGTATAATCTTAACAGTCACATATGCACAGTCTTTTCCCAATTTATTGCCACAGTAAAAAAAAAACAAACAAACAAAAAAAAAAAAACAGGCTTAATGTTTCAGGAACAGGAAGTAAAGGTTAACAAAACAGTAATCAGAGAAAACACTGAGCCGCTCACTTCTACAGGCGTCTTAAAACAATCAGTCAGCTTTTAAAACGCTGAACTGACTTCGGCTGCTCTTTTTAGGAAGAAGCTGTAATCCCAGGGAGCATAACATATAGGATGCACACCTCTGATGCAAACCTTCAATAAAAGACAATTGAAATGACAATAAGATTTACTTCATTCCGTCTAATAGGTACAGAGATTGATGTGAGCCTCAAAGAGAGAAGCAATCTTTTGAAATCCAATTATGTAAAGCTGGCAGGTTTCCCTTTCACAGTCCAAGATCAATTGCACAGCAGAGAAAACGAGATATGATCCACAATATAAAGGTCTTAAGACACAGGGAGGATGCTGCAGAGGTCTGCAGTGGCTCTGGCTGTTTGGTCGTGTAGCGTTGTAACAGAAGCACGAGGCGAAACAAATACCCTATAATGAACAGTGTCTTTAATCGTCTAAAATGTGTCCATGTAAAGATGAAAAATCACAGCTTTTGTCATTTCTTTTTCTTGTTAGAGTTGTTTTGTTTCTGACGGGTCCTAAGTTCATTGATACATGTTTTCCTCTTGGGTGTTTCCAGGGCTAGTTCAGAGTTGGTTCCTAATCTCAAACTAATTATTTGTTTCAACAGCAAAGGCCAGAAAACTAGTTCCAGAACTCTCCGCCATTTATGTCAGGGGCTAGAGGTGGGACTATCATGACCCCAAAACAATAAATTAACAAAGGTAATTTATAGAAGAAACAGTCCAACTGTCAACACTGCCAAATCCGAAGAACAAAACCCAGCGTCTCAGTATGGACGTAAAATCAAAGCAGCAGGGGTCTAGAATAACTGTCGAACTGTATTGTAATATAGCATAAGATGGCATACATTTAAAAAAGAGTTGACAAAATAATGCTAGTTAGCGATTCACACTAATAAATGTGACCAGCCACTAACAGGAACAAATACTTATGAAAAAGAAAAAAGAAAAAGAAAACAGGCACCGATTTTAAGTAATTAAACCCAACTACAGTAGTATTCCAAAGATTCCACATTTTAGCTAACCAGCTCAGTAGCAATAGTTAATGTTTGCAATGCTTGACATATCTATCAAAGCACACAAGCTTATTCTTTTTTTTTTTTAATTTAACCTTTATTTATCCAGGTAAAATATTTGAGAACCAGCTCTCATTTACAATGACTATGCAACGGCACAGCAGGTCTTACAAGGTCAAGAGGTTGAATCAACTCTGAATCTGCACTGCCACCAACCAGGGCTGGCCAAAATAAGGTTCCAAACCTTTGCCAGTGGTCAACAGAGAATATCCTCTTGGGCTTTTTAGATTTCTAACCCATAAAGACCCAAACCACCATTGGCACCCAAAACCATCTACTGGTGTAAAATGTTTAATACCTGTTGATCCACTAATTCTATCAATGCATGAAAATAATTGGTATAAAATGTAGTTTGTCATCTTTTCATGGTCATCAGATATTGATCCATTTGGATGTTCAGAAGCTCCGTAGTTACAATGGAAACACCATTGTCTTCTACGACATTGATTCACCAGTAAAACCCATGGAGTTGGATCAACGACAGTGAATGGACACACTGGGTTTATGTTCAGTTAATGGTAGATTTGCTGAAAAACTTTTGAAAAATTTTTCTTCAGTTTTCTCTGTTTTGATATAATAACCTTTGAATTTACTTTGTGTTTTCATGACCATCTAAATTAAACATGGGAAATTAAATATAGGAAAATACATGATTTACAGTGAAAAATGCAAAATATAGAAGATAACATTTTAACAGATGGCAATAAATTGTTTAAGAAAGGTTAAATAGAGAGAAAAATTCATTTGAGGACTGACACAAAATTACAACTGGGTCTTTATGGGTTAAACTACAACCCACTACACCCCCTGGCCTAAATGAAGAGTTAGATTTTTCTGTATTCCTGGAAAGACCTGTTTTTTTCTGTTTGTTTGTTTGTTTGTTTGAAAGGCTTAACACATATAAAGAGTGATATGTTATTTATCTGTCATTTATATGTTCGTAAATATTTCTACAGGGGAGGTTTTGTTTTTGTTTTTTTTTTTTTTTTTTTTTTACATCCTTTGACCTCTGTTGACACCATCTGCTGGCTGTTTTATATGTTGACACCCTCTGCAGGCCATTACCTTTATGCCCAGATGGCAGGTTCCTAATGGTCAGGACTACTTTAAAGAAAAGCTCCAATTTTCCAGGCTTCTGTTTTGTTTGACTCCCTGATGAAGGCTTTAAGCCGAAACGCTTTGAAGTGTTTTTTTAAAATGTCTACACATGACCATACCGTGAGAATAAAGGCATTTTAAATCTTAAAGCGAGTGCCTTGGAGTTTTCTTCCTGTTTGTCATCTACTTTATGAATCCCATTCTCCAAAGAGCACCTCAAACAAACTCTTTTTTTTTTGGGTCCTTGTAGCTTTCCTTTCCATGATTTTTGGAATTTAGAGAATATTCAATGCTTTTAAGTACTGGGGTGACAAGACTCAAACAGACCCATTTGGACCAAGACTAACAATGGTTGGACGGTCACTCATGGCAACCTGTAGCTGAATGCAATTTAACTTGTTTTAAGTCCAACATCATTACTTTACAGGTGCAGCAAACTCTTTACCACAACCATTTTTCATTTCACCAAAAGTTCTGCAGGTTAAAGTTAACAAACTGAACCTTTTAGTGCTGATAGACCCTCAAGAACAATGACAAACTGACTTACAAAGACCCGCTAACCCAACCACAGTAAGGTTAATGATGCAGAGTAATGAGCTTTGACTCCTCAACTGAAATGAGCTGGACTGAAGATGATCCTCCCACATTATCAAACATATTTTGCGAGGAAAAAACACTCTTTGTCAAACATAATAGGCAGTATGACAAAGACTGTGACTTCTGCTTGTCGACCCTACTGCTGCTGGAGAGTTAAAAAAGCAAAGGTTGTATTAGAAAACTGAAAACCGGATCCGTCTTCCAAACTATACTACAACTTTTCTACTCAAACATTCCAATCCAGGCCTAGAGCTGACCAACAACCAATACCAGGCAGGTTGTGTAAAAACGGTAATGTCCACAAACATCAATCTTTTTCCCATATATTGTGTTAAGTTGCATCAGATCCACTACAAATACACAGAAGCAGCTCCATTTTCTAGTTCTCAGCACAGCAGTGAAAATGCTTTTTTTACCCCAGTATCTCTGACATATCCAGTGGTTCTAAACTATATAGTTTTATTAAAGCACATGCAAGTGTAACAATTCCTGTTTTCTCTTGCCTGTCAGAACCCGTTGAACAATTTGAGGTTTCACACCAGGCCCAATTAGTTTGGTGGCAGGACTTATTGGAATGGAACAGCTGCAATGCAGAACAAGAACCAAAGCATTTCTGGTAAAAAGGAATGTCAATCAAACAAGTGTCGCACTGTGTCAAGAAAGAAATGAAACAAGGTTGATTCACACCGCTGCCTCACCATGCTATTACTCTGAGCTCTTTATTGCTAAATGCTCTCCTTGTCTGCAGTCTGGTGTTGATGCACATGATGAAGACTGAGGCAGAGGATTGAGCTTTTGTTGACTGTGTCACTCTTTTTAATTGTGACATTTATAGGTAATTCAATACACACTCTAATTATGAATAGAATTCAAGATAATATCAAGCATAACCCAAGTTGGAAATCCTAATATTTTTGTACAGTTTTAGGGCTTACGCAACATCACAATGGGTAAGGTTACATGATGTTTTTTAAATCCGATTTATTTTTCCAGAAGAAATTAATTCGGAACTAAAGTATTTTCTCTTCTGTTTACATGGAAATGTTAAACCCGAATAAAGGTTTACATGAGCTATTAATTACGTAGACAAGTGAGCAAAAGGGTTTGCGCTGCAGTGCTCACGTTGCCTTGTTCTCGCAGCCCTTCTGTTAGCTTAGCTTAGCATTGTCACTGCATTCCCATGGTCACACGTAGCCATTTTTTTAAAGGTGATTTGTTGTCTTTTGTAAGTGATTTTGTGAAATCCAATTCTCCCTAATTATTTCTTTAGATCTGCAACTTACTGCACTCATACAATCTTGGGACTGTTGTGTGATGGAAGTTGGAAAATCTTTTTGTTGGAAGGGATGCATGCGCTAAATTAGCTTTGCTTTACCATTTTAGCTTTGCATTAGTTTTTATTTCCCAAGATTTTATTACTGCAGTAAATCACATCGCCAAGATTTGAGCCTCAATATGTGATCATATTGACCCCACTGGACTAAAGTAATGATTAGGGAGAACTGAATTTCACAAAATCACTCATAAAATACTACGGATCACCTATAAAAGCCTGGCTACGTCTGACCATAGGAATGAAGCCATTATGCTAAACTAGGCTAAGCTAAGCTAACAGAAGGGCTATGAGAACAATGTAATCGGTGCACTGCCGTGCAAACTGTTTTGCCCACTTATCAAACTCATTAGTGCATGACAAATGAATGAATAAAAAAAAACAGGTGATGAACTATTCCTTCAGGGTTTTCCAGGCTGGTAGATCCCATCAGAATAGCCCACTGGAACGGTTTGGGAAGACTATACTGCAATGCATATTCTTCCGCCAGCGCAGAATGTGTGCATCATCGTGACAGGACAAGACAACGAGCATGAGCAGAATGGCAGGAATAAAGTCCAAACGGAATAAAGGGTTTACATGTCCGAGGAATAATTTAGTTCGGAATTAAAAGGGGATTAAACCAGTGACTTTATTTGGGTTTAAATTTAATCCGAACTATTCTTTTTCAACTGGAATAAGGCGTTTACATGGGCATCTTAAATAGGATCAAACGTTTAATCAGATTAAACCATGAATAAAAGTTGTCATGTAGACGCACAGAATGTTTACTTTTTTGAACAAGGCACTGTATTTATGATTAGACTACCACGTAAAGATTCTCCATGAGGTTCAGCTCTGACACTGAAGGAACGAGCTGACCGTCTGTCTCAGGGGGTGGACGTATTTCTGAATTGTCTTGACCGTAAATATATTTTTGATGTGGGCTCACTTTTGTTTCCATAAAGTTTGCATTCGCTACCGTCATCTACGCAGCTTCAGGCTACCATAGCGCAACCCATTCACAACAATCTGGCTGCATAGCTTTGGTAGAGTAAGGCCATTCTTCTCTAAGAGTTCAGACTGTCATACCAGATTCAGGAGGTAATTATACTTTTGTTTTTCTTTTGTTCAGACAAGGTAAAGCTGTAGATGTTACCTGCTTGACAGTTTCGACTGAAATGGCAAAATGAAATGACACGTCAGCAGCATGTCGTATGACGCTTCTGAGAAAGACTGGAGTCATAGTCGAAACTGTCAAGCAGGAAACATCTAAAACTATACCTTGTCTGTACAATAGAAAAGTATAATTACATTGACAGAAGACAAAATGAAGGTCAGTAGCCTTCAGAGTCAGGAGGGTTAACTTGTGAACTGATGCAGTAAACATGCTCTGTCTGATCACAAGGCAAACTGCATAAAATTGTCTGATGTTCCAGTAGAGCGGGACAGTTCTGGGAGGGGGCAATGCCCTCCGAAACAAATGTCCTGCCCCCTCAAATGGAAGTTAGCAAAGTTTCAGGAGGTAGGGAAAAGGTAAATGAGCTTCACAACAGCGGGAGACATAGAGAAATTTGTAACAAGTGTTAAATTTCACTTTGCAAAGGAACGTGTACGGTCTGCACATGTAAATTGTGAGGTACGCAGCACACACCGCACCCCTGCAAAATAATCGTAGTACAGTTGTCCCTCACTATAACCGGTTCACCTTTTGTGGCCTCACTGATTTTTTTTAGTGCAATTTTGCATGCTTTTTTTTTTACAGTGTATGAACGCGCATTGAGTTCTGCGTCCTGGTTGGCTAAGGGACTGTAGACCATTGTCAATCAATCTCCTCCGTGCCGTGTCTCCTGTACACTACAGAATGCGTTCAGCTTGCCAAATTGACATAAATGTTCGATCGCTACCCATAACTATGTTCTTCACTCGGAAAAAGACACCTGCACCAAAGCCTTCGGTGGAAAAAGACGCTACAGCAGAGCGGCGCCAGGACGAAGAGGCACGGTCAGAGGAACTGTGAAATACGCTTGAGTCACTACTAATAATTTCTTGTGTCCAACCTCGTAGGTTGATCTGCAAAATTAAATTTGTTATTTCTAAAAGCTATCATATTTATTTATAGGAACACGTTTATATTTTTATTTATTTCTGGGCCTGAAAACAGGTTTTGATCTTTGGTTTCATTCTATAATACTGTACTTATTTTTTTTTAAATCTACGAAGGTTTGAACTTTGAAAGTGTTTAAACAAAAGAGAAATGTGAGAAAACGTTAATGCCTGTCTGAAAAAAGTGTATAAAGTGTGTGGTGAGGGGTTTTACAGCCTTAAAACATATATAGTAATTGTAAAAAAAATAAAGCTGACTACTTCACAGATTTCGCCTATTGCGGGTTATTTTTAGAACGTAACCCCCGCGATAAACAAGGGACTACTGTAATCTAAAAAGTGGAATTCTTTCTCTGCCAATAATCGTAGCACCAAAATCTCTAATCCTTACATCCCTACACTAAACTACAGTCGATTCCTGGATGAAGTTGCCATTTGTGGTGTTTTTAAATTGTTCCAGCAACCACTGACCTTCTTAAATTTTGGTACAGATTTCACCAGGATAAACTGTCATAACTTTCTGTCTCCACATACACTGATGGACCAAAACAGTTTATTATTCAGCCGGTGTAGACTTCATTACTTCAATGTATCTACCTCGTCTGTATTTCTATCCAGGACTGCAGAGATTCCTGATCCTTGTTTTTCCCGTCACTTTCTGCCCTTGCTTCCCCTCTACTGTCGACCATCAAATAAATGTTAAAAATTAACCAGTCTTAGATTACTTCATCACAAGGAGTTGAAACCTGTCACAGAATACACTGGGTTTGAGGCAGGGCACAAAATAGCAGCCAGTCGACCGCAAAGCTATAACATCCACTTTGTGATGTGAAAAGACGCCAATCTTGTCCACGCTGAGATCTTCGATAACGTCCTTTATTTGTGCAGTAAATGTACAGCAAGAGGTAGATCATGATGTTTCAGAGAAGCGATTCTGTCCTATAAAACAAGCTACACAAAGGCATTAAATGATATAAATGTAGACATTATCCTCTAAAAGCCACTTTCCTTTTTATGTTCCGCAACAGCTGTTCCATTCTTTCTGAATAATATTTTTCTTCTTGAGAAACAGGTGCATGGTACGTGGTTATTTGAAATTCTGTTCCAATGTCCATCCCTGTAATTGGATTTGGTAGTGGTGCAGTGTCTGTGACCTTTGCTATAAGGTGGCTTGTTTAAGGCTGAGAACTTGTAACCCCTGACACCTCTGGACGGTGTGATGACATGAAACACTGTAAACTCAGCTGTGAAGACAGACATGCAGGTTGGAGTTGATTCCACATGAATGACAGATGATTGCAAGAACTTAAAATATGTCAAAATCACTAAGACTATCAAAGCAAAATTCTCAGCATAGCTTCTAATGGTAACTACCGTGTGCAATGCAAAGTTCTTTCAATCAATTTTTCAGGTTGGATTTTAAGGAAATCAATTAAATTAATCCTCAAAGATTTCTGTGTAAAATCTGAATATGTATGAAAGAATTTCCAGGGCTATTCTGAAAATTAATTATTAAAACCTGCCCGGTGGCTGCAAATATGAGCAGAAAACCTTTCACAGCACTCGAGGATTTAACATGCATTGCGGTTAATGGCCACCACATGAATGTTTAAATGTTTCAAAAGGTTATGTACCCTGTAGCCTTTTCAAAAGGTTATCCACCCTGCAGTGTTTGAGCCATCACCTAGTGGAGGTCCTGGAATAACGCCACTGCTCTGCTCCATATGCTGGTCAGCGTCATTATTTCTCAGTTAAGTTTTCATTGAGGGCTGGATTTAAGTCCGAAAGAGCCCATAATTTCTTTAACTTATTACTGGATGGAAGCAGGGTTTGTTAGGGTCTGTCAGGCTTTGCTTTCTGATATAACCTGTGTGGCTATTTGGCAAGGCAGTAAGTCTCTTTTTAATTAAACAGCTGAATAATTGATAGATAAGAGAATACTACTCAATCCCTAACAATCCCTCCAAAACCACTTACTCTACATCACAACCTAAAGCTATATTGGGCTAAAACGAGGAGGCTGGAAATTGGAACCAATGCGTCAGTGTGTCCTACCCCTTTCGGTTGTGCCTCTTGGGACTTCAACTCTCAAATAAACTGTATTACAGTCAGTGCTAATGGACACATCTTACAGTGCTTCTGCAAGTCCAGGATGGTTCCATGCATTTTCAATCTGGAGGAGTTAATAATGGTGCCTATATGCTGATGAAAGAAGTGATTCTTCATTGTCATCGGTGAGCACTAATTAGCAAATGTTAGCTAGCTAATGATTAATTCTTCAAATGCACCTCCGCTGCCAGCCTGGAGATGTGTTTGTATTTGTGTTTTATATGTATTTCATGTGTTTGTCTGTAATTAGCATCTATTTCAACGACAACTGCTTTATGTTTTGGCTTAATAAACCTGGTAACGCAACTAGCGGGCAGTAGAAGAAAGCCTTATTTTGCTTTTCAGGTGTGAGTAAGATCACTTGAAGCTGTGAAATCTTTAATGTCTGTTGTTTTGTTTATTTAATTAGGTTTCTTTTTTTTTTTTTTTTTTGAACTCCACCATTGTTATGGTTTAAGCCGCAATGTTACTAAGCAAAACTTCCATAATTAGCTTTGAGCATTTAGCGTCTGAGAGTAAACAACAATTCTAGCCCATGATTCAAACATGAATCACAGGTGTTTTCAGAGAGGTGGGAGGGTGAAATATATGATTGGCAGCTGTAATTACCAATTGCTGTTAAAATTCCGTCAGATGTGACTCTACTGGTCCAGTCTACTGGAGAAGTGGTTTATCTTCTCCTTAGTGGCATGAAACAATTTCAGGTTTATCTATATTTAAATTCAGTCTTTTTGAACTCAGATAAAAGGAACTAAAAAGAAAGGCATTTTGGTATTGTGGTGTTTTTTTTCTTGTTTTTTTTTTGTTTTTTTGTTTTTTTTTTTACTTCTGCAGTGTTTTGAGGTTACACTAAAATGACAAAGGATTTTTTTCTTATGTAAAGGTTTTCAGACATTTACCATTTTATTGTGACAGCTAGCAGTCTTAGATTGTGATTGATTTATGATGCGGTATTATCTCAACATTGCAGCTATATTTACAGGAAAATGTGAACAAGTGTTTACTTCAGCTACATACTGTCAAAGTTAAAATTATGTTCATCAAAAATGGTGCAAAAATGCAGAGCTTCAAGTACAATAATAAAAACAACAAGCCACCAGACACAATCTAAACCTCCAGAAAGTAGAGAAAATTAGAGGAAAACGTCTAGTTTGATTGAAACCCACCTGAATTTTATACGAGATGAGAAAATTGTCATTCATATCATCATGATTCTATGCCAAAAGACAACTTTGTCCAGATTGGCTAGCCCTAGTTTCACCCATACCTCACTTAAACTTGCTCCACACTTTCATCCAAAAAGCCTTGATGGCAACAGCCAAAATGTCAATCTTTCAAGATCTATTTCTTTTATCCCATCAGCGACCAAAACAAAGATTTCTGATCAAGCCAAAGCTGTAATAGCAAGACAATGCTGAACAAGATGAGTTCAAACTTAATCAGGTTCAGGTACATTCAGTTCTTCTCCCAGAGGACGGACAAAGCTAAACTCTGCAGAAATGAGCAGTGTATCCAAAGAAACCCAGACTCATTAAAAATCTTTCGCCTCTCTTCACTCTAAGGCATCACAGAGAAGCCAAACATAATAAGACTTGTGCTGTTTTCTCACAACACCTTACATCTGAAAGTCAGATTTCATTTTCTTTTTCTATAATTTACAGCTGCAGGTGTGGAACGCTACATGCTTCATAATTTATCGCGTTGGCCAAATGGACATTTAGCGTATTATCATTATTTATGGATGGAGAGTTTGGGTTGGCGAAAAAGCAACAGGAGAGAATTTTGCCGATGACTGGGATGAGGAACAAAATCCATCTATTCGACCAGTAATTGGCATGAAGAATTGCATGAAAATGGGAATATTATACCAATTAGCGTTTCCTGCTACAAATGTAAACAGCTTAATCAAATGATTTTCATACTCAGGGCAATAACAGTTATTACATTATTGTTTGCATACACATAATTAATGAAATTTCATGACGAGTGTCAGGCATGGTATTTCACATTCATGCAGTTTAGAAGCTCCTGTCACACATATCTTCCCTTCCACAAATAACTGCACCCAGTTCTATGTGTTACATACCTGCCATTTCTTTGACACAACTGTTCTACAAAGCTCTGAAGGTCACATCTCGCCCCCATGCAGTCTTGTCTTCAATGTTATATTTCCATTCTGATCAATTGTTCGTATAGGAGCAAAGTGAATGTTTCTCTAAAGCGCTGCGACATGCTGAATATCATTGAAATGCAGACAGAGACAAACCGTCGGAGACAAATTCCCATTCGACATTTATAGTCCTTGAGAGCACAATGAAATTCTTATCTTCCTAAACATGCATAGATCTCGGTGAGCTCTCGGTAGAATTAAGAGTTCTTTGACCAGCTGTATATTTGAGATAGATCTATCAAAACTGTTGTGGTTTTCCTTTTTTTTTTTCTTCTTCTTCTTCTTTTTTTTTTTTTTTTAATTGTCTTTTAACTAATATTGAACTGCGTAGCTACGCATCCCGAGTGCCAAGTGAGAAATTGCGAGGACAAAGATTCAGTCAGAGCTGCTAGTCGGCGATAAATTCTCATTTGTTTTTATTAATTCAGATAATTGGCAACACAAATGATGCACAATATTCATAAGAAAACACTTATTATCTCTGATCATTTAAAATCCATGCATTATGTAAATTGGTGTAAAGCTAGACTTGATTGCTTCTGGTTAAATTTGATGAAGTGTTTGTAAAGGAACCGACGGCGCGTCTTATAGTCATCAACAATTTTGACATCGTCGATGATGGCCGATGAAAGCGCGATTACAGTGACTATAGAAATGACAAACAAGGCTGCAGCTTCATCTGTCCATATTAAGATAAGCCCTAGTGAGGAGTGAGGAGCTTAGGGGAGACGTTGAGTAGGATGCTGATTTGAATATGATTAATGGAGTTCCAGGTCTTCAAATCCCATCCAGCTCCTGCCGCCAGTCTGCCTCTGATAGGACACCGCTCAAAGTTGTTTCTGCTATCACGGCTCACACTCGCCGTCTGTTTGTGTCCAGAGCTCAGGAGGGGAGGTTTCTGGGCGCCGTCTAAGCCCGGATCACAGCGGAACAGGTCAGAGATGGTCTGTCCAGGATCATGACATCTCAGCCAGTAACAGAGACGGGGCTTAGTTATAATCTGAGACATGCTGCTCTTTTGTTACCTTCTATTAAGACTCCAGAGCACAACATGTACTGAACACGACAAGTGGAAAAAGCATATTGGTGTGTGGAGCCTTAGATTTGGCTTTTCTTTTTTTCTTTTGGATCCACAAGTGACTACATTTCAAAAAAAAAATATGATCAATGTTCCTGTATCTCAATGGCATTTTCTGTTAAGAATCAAAAAGTGGAATTTGTGATGTTGTCAGGTTCTGTCTCTATGTTACAGTCCTGTGGTCTGGATGCAGGAGATCCATCTCCCAATAGAAGTGGGTGGTACTTTCACTGGAGGGCAAAGTCAAGGGAAGGTTAACGTCTGGTCAAAAAAAAAAAAAAAGTATTACAATAATCTACACCAAACTTATATTTTAGGTAATTAGATTTTCAGGAAAATGCATTTTGAAATGAGAAAAAATTTGTGGAAAAAAACAATTGAGGAGTTTTATGAGTGTAAATGTTGCTGTCATTCTGGTTTCATTTTATAAACTCTCATAAATAAACTACATTTATTCCAAGTACATTGATGTTTGAGTAGTATATTATTTATGTCATATTCTAAATACAGTGTTTAAAATTAATAAATGCATATATCTATGCAAAATACATTTGAATATATTGTTAATATTATTTGTATGTTCTAAATATTTTAACCCTTTCATGCACGAATTATGAGAACCTTAATCAAAAATTTTTCCTGAGTGTTTTTATTCCTCTTTAGGCATGAAAAAAACAACGCAATTGAAAATTTTCTTCTGAAAAATAAATTTAAATAAATAAATAAAATAATTTAAAAAATAAAAATAAAAAAAAAAAAACATAACAAAAATAATGAAAAAAAAAAAAATCTTATGAACCTATTTTTCATGAAGTTGCAAAATGTCCACTCAGCTGGACACCACACGTTTAATTTTTGATGCACAGAAACATGTATTTACTGATAAATTGTGTGAAAACTGTGCGGAGGGCTTGTGATTCTGGGGGTTTATGCTCAGGAGAGATCTACATAATGTTACCAATTCATGCCAGAAAAGATATGTAGCGTTTTAAAACTTTAATAAAGATATGTTTAGAAATAAATAAATACATTTAAAAAATCCATGAATATACAAGAGAACAGCTGTAGAATAGCTGTCCACTGCAGTGACCAGTATACATAAAAGGGTTAAAATAAATAAATAAATAAATAAATAAATAAATAAATAAATGATATTGATAATTGAAATAAAAACTGATTAATTTGATATTTACTTTTGTTGTCCGTCTGAGACGCTGCCATTTGTCAAAACTCTTGCTATTTAGGTATGATCAAATATTTTTTTCCTCTAACCAGTTTTTAGGTTGTAAAATAGAAGGTTTAAGGTATACACTGAACAAATTTTAGGATGAAAATGTCAATTGGAACTTCACTTTTGAGAACTATGTAATTCTTGCTAAAAATAGATGTTAATTTTTTTGTCCATCTGTGACGCAGTAGTTTTTGATATTTTTCATTTAGACATATTTGAAACTAAATTTTGCCCTTTGAGTATGTTTAAGATGGCATTTAGACCTTTACAATTATGTGTAATATTTGTTGTAAACTTGTCTGGTTCAAAAGTTATATATCAAAAAGTAGTGGGCTGTCCATCTTTGACGCCCTTGACCTCACCCTGGAGGAGAACTCAACTAATTAAATGAAAGTCCATATATGACTTATATAAGTGATCAACTGTAAATGTATTGATATCTCTAATCATTTACATGTTATAAACCATCAAAATTTGGACCATTATAAGGAAAGGCAAATTTGTAATATTTCAAAAAATTTGTCAGAAATCTAAATTTGTCAAAACTGTGAACATTGTTTACAGACATTGTCCCAAGGACGTTACATATTTAATTTGAAATGAATCCGTAATAAGACGGGGCAAATGGATTAGTTTCTTTAATTACAATTAATGTGTGGTTTGTCTCATAGTCCTGTGAAATGCTTTATAAACTGCTGCTCTAAAAATTTAATTAATTAGGTAACTTGATTGCTAACTGTAACCTGAATTATCATTACCATTAGACTGTGGCTATTATCTGTTGCGGATTGTTTGTTATGTTCTGTATGACAAAATGTTAAATAACTAATAAAAACTAAGTGTCAAACAATTTTTTTTTTTTTAAATGAATCCGACCTGTAGTTTCGGAGAAGACGGTTGAAATGCAGACTTTGGTGAGCTTCAGTTTGGTCACTCAAGGTCAAAGGTCATAGACCCAAATGAAAGTCCAAAAAATGAAACTGCCCCTCAGCTGTGTGTTTTTTATGTTCCATATTAGTTTTATTGAGATATTGGTTAACTAAGTCAAGATTGATCGTTTCCAAAAGTGTCAGCCAATTCATCTGCTCTTTTTCCTGTTCCAAAATTCAGGGTGGGGAAGCAAAATTTACAATATTTTGAGGCAGGGATTGAAGGACAGTGTATGACCAATTACTTTATTGAAAGTCATGAGAATTTATTTGCCACAAGAAAATGTACATAATAGAAAATGTTTTTATTCTATGTGTCCTCCTTCTTTCTCAATAACTGCCTTCACACGCTTCCTGAAACTTGCGCAAGTGTTCCTCAAATATTCGGGTGACGACTTCTCCCATTCTTCTTTAATAGTATCTTCCAGACTTTCTCGTAATAGTTTTGCTCATAGTCATTCTCTTCTTTCCATTATAAACAGTCTTTATGGACACTCCAACTATTTTTGAAATCTCCTTTGGTGTGACGAGTGCATTCAGTAAATCACACACTCTTTGACGTTTGCTTTCCTGATTACTCATATGGGCAAAAGTTTCTGAAAAGGTATGGATAATAGTGTTAGGTATGATTATGACATCAATATATGTTTGGTTTCAAACCAATTGACGTAGTGCCTGCTGAGAAAAAACAACTGAATGTTCATTGGAAATTTTGCCTCCCCACCCTGTACATCAGCTTTTAACAATCCACCATTAAATCATCCTCCTCAACTCAAAAGAGCGTCCAAAAAACCAAAAATCATGTGGATAGAGCATTTTTCAGCCACCGGTGGCATTAGACTCTCGGATTTCTTCCTCATTGGCTTCCATTTGATTGTTTCTACCCTTTGTGTCCTCACATTTGCTGATGTGAATACTAAAATGCAACGGCTGTTTCATGACAAAAACACGGCGCTGACAGAATATGATGCTTTCATCATTTGGAATGGAAACCGAAGCAGCCTTGGGTTGAATTAAGCTCAGCAGACAATAGCTCCGTCAGGTGGAGTCGGGTAACATACTGTCATTTCTGAAGTGCATCAATTGACAGCCGGTAAACACCTCTGCACCGTGTCGCCCTTTAAAACGACTCGGTGTAATGAAAGCGGCTTGTTGACAGTGCGGCAGATTTAGTCGTCAGTCAGTGTCAACACACGGCTTGGCATCCCTCAGAGCCGACGTACAGGACCGTGTACAATGCACAAAGAGGTTTACTGGTTCAAGGGGATTCACACTTCCAACCAGCATCGACTCACTTCCACTCTATCTCACACCTCGCATCATTCATTCACAAGTCTTTCAACCCTTTTTTTTTTTTATTTTCCCAGCCATGCTGCAACCCCTGTATCTGCCTTCCACCAGAGGGCACATTCTACAGCACAGGTGTCAAACAAAAGGCCCGGGGGCCAAATCCGCCCCGCCAAAAGGTCCAATCCGGCCTGTAGGATGAATTTGTGAAATGCCAAAATTACACGGAAGATATTAACAATCAATACTGTAAAAATCATTTTAATTCAGGTTCCACGTACAGAGCAATTACAGGGGTTGGACAAAATAATGGAAACACCTTCACCTCAAGATGATAATGCCCCAATCCATACAGCTAGAATTGTTAAAGAATGGCATGAGGAACATTCTAATGAAGTTGAGCATCTCGTATGGCCGGCACAGTCCCCAGACCTCAACATTATTGAGCATTTATGGTCAGTTTTAGAGATTCAAGTAAGACGTCGATTTCCACCGCCATCGTCTCTAAAAGAGTTGGAGGGTATTCTAACTGAAGAATGGCTTAAAATTCCTTTGGAAACAATTCACAAGTTGTATGAATCAATACCTCGGAGAACTGAGGCTGTAATTGCCGCAAAAGGCGGACCTACACCATATTAAATTATATTTTGTTGATTTTTTAAGGTGTTTCCATTATTTTGTCCAACCCCTGTACATCTCAATTGGGTCAGACCAGTAAAATATTATCATAATAACCTATAAATAATGAAAACTGCAGATTTTATCTTTGTTTTAGTGTAAAAAAGTACAATTACGTGAAAATGTTTATATCAACAAACTATCCTCTTAAAAAAAAATGTGAATAACCTGAACAAATATGAACAACCCGAAATGTCTTAAGAGAAGTAAATGCAATTTTACCAATATTCTGCCTGTTGCTAAATGTTTTGTGTATTTGTAATTGTAATGTAAGTTGTAATGTACATCCGTAAATGATAAACTCAGGCAGAATATTGTTAAAATTGCACTTGTTTAACTTAAGACATTTAAAGATGTTCTTGTTATTCATATTTTTAAGGAAAACGTTGTAGATGTAAACATTATCGCAATGTAATTTTACTGTTTTTCAGTGCTATCATTTTACTGATCCGGCCCACTTGAAATCATACTGGGCTGAATATGGCCCCTGAACCAAAATGAGTTTGACACCCCTGTTCTACACAATCTGTGATAGCCAATGATCCAAAGGTATGAGTGTGGGGAAATCACCTTTAGTTGAAATCATTCTATTCAATTCAATTCATTTTTATTTATAGAGCACATTTTATGCACAAGGCGGACTCAATGTGCTTCACAACAGGAATATAACAAAAACATTTAAAAAAAAAAAAAAAAAAAGAAAAAAGACACACAGGGCTTTACAGAATTTGTTGGATATGAAAACAAACAACAGTCAAATAAACAGTAGAAGAATTGAATGGATTAATGTCCTGGGCATCCCCCGTCCTTAGAACCTTAGTTCCATAGTACATTTATAAAAACAGGACCAGTGGCCCTGTAGCTCGCCATCATGTTCTATCAAGAATCAACACCAAGTTGAATATGTGAGGTTGTCAGGTTCTGTTCTATGTTAGAGTAGAGAGGATAGAGGAGATCACACTCCCAATAGAAGTGGGTGGTACTTTCACTGGAGGAGAACTCAGCTAATTAAATTATGTATGACTAGAGCTGGGCGATACGGAAAAAATCATGTCATGATAATTTTTTTCATATCACACGATATCGATATGTATCATGATATAAATCAAATCACTATTTTTGTCAAGCTTGAATTTTCCGTCACTCATAAGTTAGTTGTGAAGACATCAGAAGGTTATTTTTGATTTAAATCTGATTTATTTTCTGTCAGAGGTTGAACATGACAGATGTGCTGAAGAATGTTATACAACTGTTTCAGATCAATAAAACAGGTACATATATTTAAAACTAAACTAAAAGTCTGACTAGCAGGCAAAAGCTTTCAAGTTTTAAAAGAGAACACAAACAAAACAGACCATCTTCACCAAACAATACTGGGGGTATATATGTGGGGGTACGTTACGTAACTGGCGTAAACCAAAAATGAAACTTAACATGCTTTGAACGTCCGACTCCCACCTTCTAT
The DNA here is from genome assembly GCF_902148855.1 of Sphaeramia orbicularis. NCBI lineage: Eukaryota > Metazoa > Chordata > Actinopteri > Kurtiformes > Apogonidae > Sphaeramia > Sphaeramia orbicularis. The sequence continues at coordinate 15,182,554 of NC_043961.1, read as the reverse complement.
GCCTCTGTTTTACGCCAGAACCGAAGCAGTTCGCACCCTACTTTTCAGTAACCCAGTCGCCCAAGTTTTCGGTCATATTTTCTCCTGAGGGAACACTTATTACCTTCCGCTGCAGCCCAAACATTAGCGTGTGCTGCAGCTGCTCTTACACCTGTGCTATGTGCGTCAACTAGGGATGCACCGATACCGATACGAGTATCGACATCGGCTCCGATACTCAGTGTGTGTACTCGTACTTGTACTCGTACTGTAAAAGATATCCAATACACTGCACTGATACCACTTACGGCCGTGTGACATTCCCAGTTCAGTGCAGCAGGTACAAGGAGGAGGAATAATGTGGGGGAGTGTGAAGAGTGTGGAGATTTAACCAAGTAAATGACGGTGATAAAAGTAACGCTGACTGCAAGTAACGTTACAGACAGAGACAGATACGGACGCAGTGTTATGTCCGTCCTCTGCATACATTCCATCTGTTTTCCAGGTGCTTGCGGATGCGTAAACAGAATGAGAATACCAGCGGGTGTACAGCGCGGTGCGGACCGCCGCCAACAGAAGTGAAAACGAAACTTCTCACTCATTTCTCTTTTCTCTACCTGCTGAAGCTAAGCTTTTAAACCTTACCAGTGAAAACGCTGCAATATTAGTATCACATTAGTGTTACCTCTGTCATCTCCATGTTTGTTATTACTGACTTTCTTCTTCTTCTCAAAAAACTTTACTCTTCTTCGTGGCATTTGTCCAGTATGGTTAATTCAGAGCGGCGCCCCCTGGTGGATTAATTGACAAACGCTCATTCCAACACATTAAATGTCAGTAGCAGCACTTTGTTCCAGTCAGACTGATGACAACGACAATAAAGCACATTTACAAAAGGAACTAAGAACTAGAATGGGATTATTAAGTACTCGTATCGGTACTCGGTATCGGCAAGTACTCAAATGTAAGTACTCGTACTTGGTCTGGAAAAAAGTGGTATCGGTGCACCCCTAGCATCAACCTAACTTGATGTTTGTTTGTTTTGTTTTTTTTGTTGTTGGAGTGGGGGTGGGGGGGTGGGTAACAGTTATATATGTGGGGGTGTGGTCAATAACAAACGTAACTAACGCTAGCATGAAACACTAGCATGATGTCTAACTCCTGGGTTCCATTCCTCTATTATACAGTGGATTTTACACGAAATTTTCACAACTTCTAACCTGTATCCACTGGACCCCCTCCACTGCTCTATGGGCCCCATGAATTTGTCATGTTCACCCCCCCCTTTACGGTGCCCCAGTGCATGGGGACTTTCGTGAATTCTGAGACTGCCGACAGTTCGGTTCAGGTGAACGTTAGTGCCAGTAATGTAGAACATAGGTGTAAGAAAACTCAGTCACAACCTGCCTGTTATTTCAATTGGTTGCCCCCTTATAACAAATCGCACCCTGTAGATGACCATCTATAATGACTTCCTATCAGTGATCAATAGTAACTAAAGTTGAATGCCCTACAGGTTTACACGGTGCCCCTGAATGCACCATAAAGTCCCTCACTTGAAGCATGTCTCTTTACACCTGGCATAAAAACATCTTACCAAAGGACAAGTACAGTTTCAGCTTGGAAGAGGTGACCCTGACAAACAACAAACTGACTGAAAACTATCCAGGCTCAGGATAAAAAGGACAGTATTTCTGCGGAAATATTTGTAAAGAAAAGTGGGCCTGTTTCTGTTCACTTTATATGCAAAATGTAGTGTACAGAAGCCCTTGTACGTGTGTGTATGTGTAGAAATCCCACATTTAGATTCAATTAAAATGAAAACAAAGAAATTACTGTCATAGAAGAGCAATTAAATTTTCATCTGAAAACCATTTTTCCCAACTCATTATTTTGCCTGTTTGATATTATCTCTACAAGTGCACAGTGATTACCATCTTGCTCGGTCTAACTCATCATCTCTGAAGCTCTCTATTCTCTCGATCCTTTGCAGAATATGCATAAATGTACCAAAAATACAATAAAAATCACAGCAGACATGTTCACAGGCATAAATGACAACACTTACAGCTAGATACGAGTTGTAAACACACTGAAAATTACCAATAATTGGATGTAAAATGCAATTTTTATGTCTCGTCTCAAAACTCATTTTCTCAAACTGGTCTACCTGACGTAATCCACTCATTCATTATTTTATTCATTATATTTTGTCTCTATTCCCTTGTGTGTGTATAATCCTTATACATTCAGTGTTTATTACTGTTGTTTTGTTCTATTGCTATGTTCTAATTCGACGTGTGGTGGACCACGGGGGTTTTAAAAGAAAGCTACATAGGTGCTTCAATGAAACTGGTACCTCTAAACAGGACATGGGACTAAAAATTCAAACCAGATGTAGACTAATGTTGTGAAGCAAGTTTGGAAGCACTTTGGGTCTATTTTAAAAATAAACTTTTAGTGAGGTAAAAGAGAAACTATTTTTGAGATAAAACACATTTTTATATTATTTTTATGTAAAAATCTACATGTAACATGGTAAAAAGGACACAAAAATTACGTGCTGCAATTTTTTCGAATACGTTTTGTTCTCTCACAGGTACATTTTGGGAATCAAACAAGCTAAGCAAGGCAGAGCGTTTCACAAAAATGACTGCTCTTGCAAAGTCACTCACGATTTATTTGTGTTTAAATGGGCAGGTTCTGCGCATAACACCACTGGACACAATGGGTTACACACGAAACCTGGAATGAGACTGAGATTCATGAAAAACCTGCATGTCTGGATTAGAAAAACCACTAGGATCATTAAATTCAACACAGTGTCTATTTATAGCAGTATATAAGACCATTTCAACCCATGTTTTCCAGATCAAATGCACTGACACCTAGGTAGTTTTTCCTGTCCCAATTTTGGTCCTATTGTTGGCCCCAGTATTTTATTAAAAATTCATTAATTTTGGAATGGCTCAGAGCAAGAGGATAATTGTTTTTGCATTTATCTGAGGTCATCTTTAGATACATCCTAGGGGGAAATATGTCTAAATTTACCTTTTATTATTGGGTCTAAAAAGCTGCAAAAGTGCCAGATACCAAAATGTACCCAGTTTCATAGAAGCACCCATATATAAAATGTACTTTTATTAATGTTATTATTATAATTGCATATAATTAACTGTTTACACCACATGTATCACTTACACTGGTACATATCTGCTTACATACTACAATGGCATTGTTATATTTGCACTGTTCACATCATAACACTGTTTAAAATGTTTACATTGTTTACACTATTACATTTGCACATTTTATACCATCTTAAATTTTTAAATCTTTGCCTTTCATGCAGTATACCTCCATTTTGTACATATTTTTCGATTGCATACTGTTATATTTTTATACTTTTTTTTTTTAAAGACGTCTGTATCTTATTGTATTGCTACTTAGATCTAAGTGCATTGTCGCTGACAGAGACTACCTGCAATTCTGTTGTACAACTAGTGTAATGACAGTAAAGCCTATTCTATTCTATTCTATTCTATTCTATTCTATTCTATTCTATTCTATTCTATTCTATTCTATTCTATTCTATTCTATTCTGTTCTATTCTATTCTATTCTATTCTAATTGTAAATGTTAATGGTCAGTCAATGTTAAAAACTTGTAGGCTAGCTGATACATTTCAGTGTCACGGTGCCATACTGTACCACTTGTTACCAGGATTTGTGAGACTGATCTGTCTCAGAAACTGAATGTAAAGGAGGACTAAGCTGTTTTGCTTCAATGGAGTGACACTTCATTTCCGCTGAACTGAACTGTCTACCTTTATCAAATTTAGTGTGTACTCAGACATTTGAAACACATTGTCTGAATCAGTTTTGGTCTCAGTAGTCTGATATAAATGAAGAGAACATGTTCAAAGTTAGAAAGATGCCAATTTTACAGCACAATATACATCCTTCAAGGAGTGATATTTTGTTTTTTTAAATGGAATTATGCTTTTTTTTTTTTTTTTAAATCCTCTTTTTATTGAAAGAAAATGTTTCTTTTCATACATTGAAAAAACAAGCAAAAACACAAGCTATGTAGATCCAGAGAGTGGTTGTAAAAAAAAACAAAACAAAAACATTTACAGCAGCTCATTGTGGTCCTGTCATACAAGATCTCAAAGTAAAGAATCAATACAATTTCCTTCAGATGATTTTGGGTTCATATTTATGCATTCATCTCAGCAAAATCAGATCTCAAAGGCTTCACATATCTCACCCATCCCTCCCAGTATCGCACAAAAACATCCATCTTCAAATTTACAGTAAAGGTTATTCTTTCCATCCTTCAAATTCCCATGGTTATGTATATCCAATTATTTATCGTCGGTTCTTCTTGTGTCATCCATCGAATTATGCATTTTAAAACATTTCCCTGTGGTCTACATGAACTGTAAATGCTCTGCTTGGGTCTGAATTCTTCATTAATTCAACTCCACAGGTCCATCTACAACCCTATTTCTGAGTAATGACACCAGAAAGGTGGTTTTGAGCGCTGGCCCTTTAAATGCAAATGAGTCACTTCAGGCCCCGCCCCCTCCTGGTTGTTGACCATGCTTTCTGTCCCATTCAGCCACTTGTGTTCGTTAATACAACCAACAACTGAACATTTTAGGTAATCGGCTCGAAGTCTGGACATATTTTCAGTATGGACTACAACTGCTGCTTTTTGAACTATTGAGTCCAAATACACAAATAAATGTAAAAAGACTAACAAAAGTGGGTTTAGCAAAATATGACCCCTTTAAAACTTTTACAGTCCACCTGCAAAACTCAGCCATAATTCCATATCACCAATTCTATGACTTATTTAGAATTTCTCCATAAAATGAATGATGTACCTCAACCACTCTTACAATTTTCTTGCTCTTATCTGAAATTTTAATTTACTTTATTATCAGTTTATTTCAATAGTGATCTGGGTAAGAGAGGAAAATACACAACAGCAATATATAATGGACATATTTTCAGTATGGACTACAACCGCTGCTGCTGCAAATATCGTGATGTAACTAGTTATAAAACGTTACAAATTAAGCAGGAATTAAACAGGTTGTAGAAATCCACTCGATTTTTGCCAGAATGAATATAAAGATAGCTTGGCAGCACCTGGAGGGTTCAAATTCAACTTTATGAACTATTAGGGTCCAAATACACAAATAAATGAACCAAAGACTAATAAAAGTGGGTTTAGCTAAATATGACCCCTTTAACACATTTATTCCATGTCTTTACATTACATATCCAGCCCTTTATGGCCCTCTTTAGTTCCATTTGAATTGTTCTTCTTGTTTTATTTCATGTTGTGAGTCCAGGCAGTGTTAAGCCTCTTTCAGCTCCCAGGTAATTCAGACACAGGCCTCAGTGGAGTTGAAGCACAAATATAAAGCAATAAACACAAGGCATGTGTAGACAGCCCTATTGATTGAAATAGAAGCTTATCTGTTTCTCAAGACAAGCATTTAGGGCTTGTTTGTATGACTACAACCCATATGAAGGTGAAATACTGGACTAAAATAACATCTAACACTAAACAGTGGCATCAGTGGTTTCGCAACAAGAATCAAAGTTTGCCAAACATTTTCAAAGGTTAAGGTTAGAAGGTTAGACATTTAGCGTTTATGTACAGATCCACTTTGAGGAATTTTAATGTGGGCTTTATGAGGAAAAAAGTGCTTTTTGACTGAATGAATCACACACAAAAAATACAGCAAAAGCCACCATAGGACCAGAATCTGCCAACAGTATAAATGGAGAATTAGGTATTTTTAAGGAAAGTTTTTTTTTTATGGTTGACTCAAGTTAAATGTAAAACTCCACTGGCTACGCACATAAGTATTTAATTAATTAGTATTTAAACTTGGAATTATTCAGGTAAATGGGGACCTGTTGTATTGAGAATATTAACCCACCCATGAAGACCCAGCGCTACTTTTGTGCTAGTTCCCAAATGAAATTTTCTTCATATTTACCCTTTCTGAAGTGATTTATTACCATTTATTATAATATTATCTTCCGTATTTTGCATTTTATCAGCATAAATCAGGTATTTTCCTATATTTAATTCACTGATTATATAGATGTTCATAAAAGCTCATATTAAAGTTAAGGGTCATTACATCCGAAACAGAGAAAACTGCAGAAAAAAGTGACTTTTTCAGAAAAATACATAATTAACTGAATATAAACCCCACTGTCATTAATCCAACTCCATGGGTTTTACTGGTGAATCAATGTTGCAGAAGATGACGGTGTTTCCACGGTAAATACGGAGCCTCTGAACATTCCAAATGGGTCATATCTGATGACCATGAAAAGATGACAAACTGTATTTTACACCAGTTATTTACATATATTGATAGGATTAGTGGATCAATAGGTATTAAACAGTTTATATCAGTAGATGCTTTTGGTCAGTGATGTATGTTTGGGTCTTTATGGGTTAATTATAAATTATAAAATCTATTAATTTTCATAGAATTCTTAAAATCCTCCTATGCAGAACTGAAAGGGATACTGATATGATTTTGGCATCTAAATATTACAAATGATGTAGTGAAAGAACAAGACACTAAAATAAATATTAACTTTCCTGTTTGTGGCCATTTCTGATTTTACAAATCCCGGACGAGCCCCCATTTGTCAAAGCCATGACAAAAGATGTGACAGATGTGAAGGCCAACAGTAAACTAATCGTATAATTACTAACAAACAAGCATAACAGACAAGCAACAAGGCCACTTGAATGCACTATTAGTTTATAAGATGCCCCTGAACGCACCATGAAGTCTCTCACTAGTCGCTTTTCCATTGACCCTCAATTTGCGCGACTATAACTTCTGCATAAAAATTTGTCTGATGGAAAAACGACAATTTAGCCAAAACTCTCATTTTTTGATTACAAGTTTTTGTGCTGGCAAGAGGTGGTTTTTCGGGTGTAGTGCACATGGTATATTATGTAAAACTGCAATAGAAAGACCTTTTTCTGCAACTAGAGTCACATGAATCAAAAAAAAAAAAAAAAAAACAGATGTTGACGGACGTTACAACAAGTGAAGAACAAGAGTTTTAAAAGAAACACAGCGTGGTATGTGTGGACACACCAGGAAACCCAATCATTTTTAAATTTAGTACGGGATAGAGGGGTAATATATAATAATAATAATAATAATAATAATAATAATAATAATAATAATAATAATAATAACAATAATAATAATAATGAATATATCTGCAAATCAACATCATATTTACATTTGTCGCCATGTTTATGGAAAGACTTCACATGCCATCTTGTGATAATAAACAAACAAATCATTGCATTTGTGATTTAATAGAAAAACCGACATTACGCACTTCTGTTTTTTCGACATTTAATAAATATCAGTAAAGTTTTTCGAATATGTCCAATGGAAAAGCGACTACTGTGACTTCATGCAAAACCCCTCAGAAAAAACACAAGACAGAAGCTGAAACTGGTAAATGGAAGACGTTTACCCACCAAACAGAAAATCTCCCATGGTCCAGGGGAGGTTTCACACCTGCAGCCTTAGATTAATTCACATGTTTTAGTCTACTTACATACTGCAATGATAATAATATATAGTTGTCACAAAATCCCAAAGGTAGCACACCTGGACTCTCCTCACCGACAGAACACTAGGGAATCACTGACGTAGGCTCTATTCAGACCCTGCATTAACATATGTTTGCAGGTTTTTACATATCTGATCTCAAATGTTCTAAGTGTTTCTGTTGACAGCTGGCGTCAGAATGTGTCTCCAAACATGTTTATGGATGTCTACTGGACTATGTGAACTGTGCATATTCTGTTTCCTCACAGAGAAAAAGACAAAGTGGTGGAGTGTTATTCAGATGAGCTCAGGCCGTCCTAGACATATGCAGTACTGTATGTAGTCTTTAAGAGGCTTTTCTAACTTTTCAGAATTCTTTAACCCATAAAGACCCAGGGTGACTTTTGTGGCAGATCCCAAATGAATTTTTCTTTCTATTTAACCTTTCTTAAAGGGGTCATATTTTGCTAAACCCACTTTTATTAGTCTTTGGTTCATTTATTTGTGTATTTGGACCCTAATTGTTCATAAAGTTTGAATTTGAACCCTCCAGGTGCTGCAAAGCTATATTTATATTCATTTGGGCAAAAATTGAGTGGATTTCTACAACTTAATTACTGCTTAATTTGTTACGTCTATAACTAGTTACGAGGGCCGAAAGATATATCATTAACGTATCGATATCGAGATATGAACATTAAAGATATTAATATCGAAAAATCAAAGATATAAACGATATAGATTTCCCCCGTGCTTGCCCTGCATGTACAGCTCTGGAAGTCACAACAAATTTAATTTATTTGTACTTTATGTTAATGTTGATGACTGGCAGTGAGTTCTTATAAATAAAACTGCACGTTCCACATTCTTTTGTATTATGATGTTAGTATTTTTCGGAAAAATGCTTGGTTTTCATCGAACCCGTAGTCATATCGTATCATATCGATATCGAAATATCTGGCATGAATATCGAGATATGAAACTTTGTCCATATCGTTCAGCCCTACTAATCACATCACGACATTTGCACATATAAGGCCAAGACTTCCGACGAATATTTTTCAAGGTACGCTGTAATTGTTTGTCAGCAGCAGCAGCTGTAGTTCATACTGAAAATATGTCCAAACTTCGAGCCGATTACCTAAAATGTTCAGTTGTTGGTTGAAGAGGACAGAGCAGCACTCAAAGCCACCTTTCTGGTGTCATTACTCAGAAATAGGGTTGAAGATGGACCTGTGGAGTTGAATTAATGAAGAATTCAAACCCAAGCAGAGCATTTACAGTTTATGTAGACCACAGGGAAATGTTTTAAAATGCATAATTCCATTTAAAAAAGCAAAATATCCCTCCTTTAAGTGAAAGTCAAATCATAGTAATGGATTTTTTTTTTAAAAATCAATGTTGAGAGAAATTCATTCTAATATTATCCTCTATATTTTATGTTTTTTCAGTGAAAATCTGGTATTTTCCTATATTTAATTCACTGATTATGTAGATGTTCATTAAAGCTCAGATTAAAGGTTAGAGTCATTATATCCGAAACAGTGAAAAATGAAGAAAAACTGACTTTTTCAGCAAAGATATCAATAACTAAACATGAACCCAGTGTGTCCATCCACTGTCATTGATCCAACTCCATGGGTTTTACTGGTGAATCAATGTTGTAGAAGATGACGGTGTTTCCATGGTAATTACAGAGCCTCTGAATGTCCAAATGGGTCATATCAGATGACAATGAAAAGATGACAAACTGCATTTTACACCAATTATTACTAATTATTGTCATGTATGGATAGGATTAGTGGATCAACAGGTATGAAACAGTTTAGATCAGTAGATGGTTTTGGTTGACGGAGGAGCTCTGAGTCTTTATGGGTTAAACCACCTGAATATAGCCACATTGCAACTGATTTTAGGTCACACAGAACACAATTTTTTTAGTCATGCTTTCAGTCCATCCCAAGATGCAAGAGGTCTGGACAGGGTCATGAATAACCACATATTTTAAGACAGGCCCCAACTTTGTCATGCTCAGTTAGCATAAGAAGAAGATAGAAGATAAAAAATGCATCACTGTTCGAAGCACAGAAGGTGTTTTTTTTTTTTCACAGATTATAAAGCTCTTTGAGGCAAATACATGATTTATGACATTACCCCATAAAATGTCAATATTTATTTAAAAAAAAATCCATCTGCAAAGCTTAATTAATTAACTAAAAGATGCAACAACATGACAAAGAGCAACAAAAACACAGATGCAGCTCAGTGACTCAAACACAGCTAATATTCAACAACAAGCTTAAAATGATTCTATGAAGTATTGATGATATTCCAAACGCTCACCATTAGGGGGCAGCCTGGTACCAGATCCACTAATGAATCAATGCTATTTATCCATAGACTGTATAAGAAACTGAATAATGTATAAAGCTCATTGTTTCCACACATCTGTTTCAGGGATGTAATGGTACAGGTTATCCACAGTTTGGTACGTATGGCAGTTCTTGAGTCATGGTTCGCAGAACGGTCCAGCTGTGCTCAGAAACATAACTGGGGGCTGATGGAGAACCTTAAGGCTTATTAATGTTCGCTTTATGTACATGAATAGGTTCGTCGTTTCTAATGTTGTCATGTGCCTTCATACTTTCATGCATCCTGTACGTTGGAATGAGCGTTTCTCAATCAATCCACCAGAGGGCGCCACTTTTAATTACCATACTGGCCAAGAAGAAGATTAAAGCTTTTTGAGAAGAAGAAGAAAGTCAATAATAACAAACATGGTGATGACAGAGGAGGTTTTACTAATGTGGAAACTAACGTTGATTTTGAGAAGGGTAGTTGTCATAAATACGTCGGTAGTTTCTCACTAACTCACGCAGTCGCTGTATGCTGTACCCAGCTAGCTCCGCATCCGACTACAACCAATGACAGTCGAATTCTGTAAGTCAGTCGTCTTGCCAAGGTCTAATATAAACGGGAGTTGTCTGGAAATGTCAGTAGTTTACAACCACCAGAGTGTGAATGTGAGAGTGAAAGAATAATGGATCAATAATGTAAAGCGTTTTGGGTGCCTTGAAAAGCGCTATCAAAATCTAATCCATTATTACTATTATTATTATTACAGGGTTTCTGTAAATTGGCTGAGAGTCTGGTTTTTGACCAACTCTATATATAAAGTGTCATGAGATAACTTTATTTGTGATCTGGCATTATATAAATAAAATTTGATTGATTGAGTGATTTAATTGGTTTTCCCCTGTAAGTCGCTTTGGAAAAAAGCATCTGCCAAATGCATAAACATAAACATAAACATATTATTATTATTATTATTATTATCAGTATTTGAAAATGACAAATGAGCCGTACCACGATACATGCTCATATTGAACTGCTAGGGGCGTACCCAGCTGTAGGATATGTACCGTTGCACCCCTAATCTATATTAAAGTATCAAGTTTTCTCCTTCAAACTAGATGTTTATTTTAATATTTGCTCAAAATAAGACTGTCTTATAATCTTCATGAGCTACATCAGCTGATAGTTTACATTATAGCTCTGTTAGCTTAGCTCTGTTTTTAGACAGAAATCAGCCACAGTAAAACCATATATCACCTCCGTTTTCTCTACATTTTTAAACAACTTAGCAAAGATAACATCCCGTAATAACTTCATACATGATCCTCATAATCGAACTCACCCGAGCAGATGAAATGCTACCATTTTAGCATCAAACTGCCTTCTTTATATTTACAGCTGAGTCCAGTGGAGAAAACAACAGCTTCTATTCTTGACTCTAAAGGTTGTTTCTTAATGGTTCTCATCCCATCTGGTCACTTTTTGATACTTTTGGTCATCGGCCCTGTGGTGTGAGTTTTCTTCACCATGGGAGACGAGCAGAGTTACTCACTACTCCCTCTAGTGGTCGCATAAATCCCCAGTTCGTATCTGTCCGGTCCAATACACTGGTATCTTTAGTAGAACGTCACTTCACTTTGCTCTTTATTCTACACATTCTGATGATAATTTTACGTCATTCTTTAATATTTCAAAGTATTAACCTCATACACAACATTAGATGGCGCTCTCACTCACCAACAGGATATTATTTGCTATATATGAGCCGGATTTCATTTTTCTCATTTGTGATGAAGGTGAGGCTCGATGCAAACATGGTGAAACAATCACGGTTATTGGTGTGCCTCCCTCTGCGTACCGAGTGGATTTATTTTAATCTCGTTGTGCTGAACTGACAGCAGCTCACCGAAAAGCAGCGATGATGTGGGAAAGCTAAGCCAGCTCACCACTTTCTCATCTGATGTTATCCCGCCTCATCCCATCTGGCTGGTGGAGTCCAATATGTGCACAGTCAAACATGAACCAGCCTTCAGACGTCTGCAGACACATTGTTTAGTTTTGTTTTAGCTTCATCCTTCAAGCCATAAGACTCCTGAACTCGCAATAAAGGAAGCCAAACACCCACAGGGGAATGAACAACTCTAAAAATCCCCAGCTAGACCTTTTTTTTTATAGACTTTTAATCAGATTTTAGATTTTTAAAACAGATTATTTAATAGTGTAATAGAATATTTATTATTTATTAATAGAATATCTGACAACTGTATTTTTTATACTGTGTTCGAGAGTCACGCAATGGAATGTCGTTCAAGTGCACTATTATTTTGAATGTGTCCTGGAATGACAATAAAGTGAGCTATCATCTGTCATCACCCAGCTGCCTTAAAGTGAAATTTTTAAATAATCTGAGTTTAAAACAGAAGCAAAAAAACTAAACAACCTGCAGTGACAGGTAACTTTAAACATCACCGTCTGCAGTGACGATTACATCTGACTGAAGTAGAAAAAGTAGTAAAGTGACAGTGAAGATGTTCTTTTTGGAGTTTAAGCCTAAAAAACTCTAAAAAAAAACACACAACAACTTAAATCCCACGTCTGAGTAATTAACGGTCGTCGCCGTGGATGTGGGTTGATAACAGGCCACTACTGAGCGAGAGCGTTCGTATGATTATTAACTCTTTCAGACACTCGTCCTTTCAACTTTCACGCTCGGTCAGACATCGGTAATTTCAGGGTGTATCAACTGAACGGTGCTATGGAGTATGAAGTTTACTGTTTGATTTTCCTACTGCGCAAACTGACGTGGGAGGAAGTGGAATTTAAGGACTTGTTTACAGAATGTCACCTTAGCAAAAAATTAATTATATGCGTTTTCAGTTTAATTATCAGGTTGTTATGAGTAGTGACGGCTGATGCAGTTTTTATTTATTTATTTAGATGCATTTATTTTATTCTTTTTTAGCCATGGACAGATGATCGTGTCTTTAATTTCTTTATTTTTTTCAGAATTCTTCCTGTTTTGATGATGAAAATGACATTAAATATTTAGATTTTGAAATACAGTAGATATTTACCATTAGTTGAAGGGAAGAAAGAAAAAGGTGACGTATTGAAATGTAAGACACAACGTACATGGCATTAAATATAATAACATAAATGATCTAAAGATAAGCAAAGAATCAGTAAAATCATACATAAGAGATTAATATAATAATGATTAGCAATATATGAATAATACAAATAAAACAAATAGTAATAAATGCCTAGATCAGGGGTGTCAAACATATGGTCCGTGGCCTAGAACTGGCCCTCCAAAGAGTCCAATCCGGCCCGTTCCACATTCAGCCCAATTCAATCTAAACTGAGTCAGACTGGTAAAATACTAATAACCTATTAATAATAATAATGATAATAATAATAATCATAATAATAATAATAATAATAATAATAATAATAATTCATGACAACTCCAAATAGTTTCTCCTTGTTTTAGTGTAAAAAAGTAAAATTACATGATGAATATGTTTACAATTACAAACTGTCGTTCCTTGAAAACTGGGAATGATCGAAACCACCTAAAATTTCTTAAGAAAAGTCAGTGCAATTTTAACAATATTCTGCCTGTTGTTAAACTTTTACTGCCTTTGTAGATCTGATCTGTGATGCCCATGTATACATGATAACTTGAGATGTAATATGGAAATTTCTGTTTTTTCAGGTTATTCACATTTAAAAATCCATAAAAAAAATGTAAACTTTGGCCTTTTCCCGAAATGTAATCACATCTATTCTGGGTCACTGGCAATCTATAAACCCAATTTGGTATGAATACAACCAACAGTTTTGCTGCTAGAGTGTTAACAAACAAACAAACAAGTGGTTCCAGGCACAACAAACCCCGCCCCCTTTCACGTACTGTAACTTATTTTGGCATCGATCCAGCTGATGTCATCATGTCTATGCATGTACTGATGTCAGGATATCAATTGCCTCTATATACGTGCCAAGTTTGAAGTAAATTTAAACAAAATTGTTGTTTTTACAGATATTTGAGATTTCACCCATTATAAGTAAATGGGAGAAGAAAAAAGATTTTAAAAATTCCTTAAAAATCTAAACTTTGACCTACTTTTGACAAAATGTAATGGCATCTATTCTGCATCACTGGCAATCTATAAACCCAACCAATAACAACCAATAGTTTTACTGCTACAGGCATTTGAAATTTCGCCAATTATAAGTCAATAGGAAAAAAAAAAGATTTTAAAAATTCAGAAGAAAATTCAAACTTTGACCTGCTTTTTCCAAAATGTAACCACATCTATTCTGCGTCACTGGCAATCTATAAACCAAATTTGGTATGAATTCAACCAATAGTTTTGCTGCTAGACCAACCAAACCAAAACCAATACCCCTTGCCTCCCCTTTGGGGGGTTTGGGGGTAATAAATGTAGAATGCAACCTGAAAATCTAAGGTTAATCTGCAAATATAATTCTTTGTTTCAAGGAGGAAAATAAAAGGCACTTAACTGATGAAGCAGGAAACAGAGTTAAAGCTGTGATGAGAAATTATTTCTCCACATGACAACCATACACACCATTTTCCATTTTCATCCAAAAAGTCTCTTCAGGCAATATTTCCAGATTGATTGGAATAGTTTCCCGTCCTGTTGGGGATAATCGCCCACCACCGCAGCTCACGCAAACCAATCAACTCTGTGCGACGACCGCTAATGGGCGTCAGGTGAGCGTTTTCCTCCGCTGTTTCTCAGACAGTAGATAAGTATCCTGGCTTCATTTGTTTAAACTGGGCCATTCTCATCATAATGTGAGTGTTGTCTTTGTGGTGCTGGAGTAACATTACGCCTTGAAGATGCTCGGCTCGAGGCCAAAGGCGCATAATGGCACACAAGGGCCTTTTCATGAGGCCTGGTGATAGTCAGTGTGTTCTAGCTGGTGTACGCACTGTTGTTGAAGGGTTGGGATGCAATAACATCAGCTGGAAGAAAGGATTCGATTGATCAAGCGTTTCTATACGTGTGGAAATAAAGGACTGTTCAAATGTACTTTCACTGAAGAAATTTTTCACAAGGATGCGGAAATAAATCTTTGTGAATTTTTGTGGCTTGGTGCGAAATCACCTTTAGAAATACAGTATATGGACAAAAGTATTGTGATACGTTGAATTCAGGTGTTTGTTTTTTAACAGGGAGAAAAATCTCCCATTAAACTTAAAGCAAATATTGATTTTTATAAAATACTGGACAAAAATATTGGGACATGCCATGATGGTTGTGTAATAAGTATGGTTTGGAGGAATCTGCTGAATATTAACAACTACACTATGTGGACAAAAGTATTGGGACACGTTGAATTCAGGTGTTTGTCTTTTAACAGGAAGAAAAATCTCCCATTAAACTTAAAGCAAATATTGATTTTTATAAAGTACTGGACAAAAATATTGGGACACATCATGGCTACAGCTCGCAGCCTTGATGGTTGTGTAATAAGTATGGTTTGGAGGAATCTGCTGAATATTAACAACTACACTATGTGGACAAAAGTATTGGGACACGCTGAATTCAAGTGTTTGTTTTTTAACAGGAAGAAAAATCTCCCATTAAACTTAAAGCAAATATTGATTTTTATAAAGAACTGGACAAAAATATTGGGACACATCATGGCTACAGCTCGTAGCCATGATGGTTGTGTAATAAGTATGGTTTGGAGGAATCTGCTGAATATTAACAACAACACTATGTGGACAAAAGTATTGGGACATGTTGAATTCAGGTGTTTGTTTTTTAACAGGAAGAAAAATCTCCCATTACACTTAAAGCAAATATTGGTTTTTATAAAGTACTGGACAAAAATATTGGGACACGTCATGGCTACAGCTCGTAGCCATGATGGTTGTGTAATAAGTATGGTTTGGAGGAATGTGCTGAATATTAACAACTACACTATGTGGACAAAAGTATTGGGACACGTTGAATTCAGGTGTTTCTTTTCTAACAGGAAGAAAAATCTCCCATTAAACTTAAAGCAAATATTGATTTTTATAAAGTACTGGACAAAAATATTGGGACACATCATGGCTACAGCTCGCAGCCATGATGGTTGTGTAATAAGTATGGTTTGGAGGAGTCTGCTGAATATTAACAACTACACTATGTGGACAAAAGTATTGGGACATGTTGAATTCAGGTGTTTGTTTTCTAACAGGGGTTTGTGATATAAAACAATAATGACAGTGATATAGTTTTATGTTGGGATAAATATCATTGCATTGCTTAGTTTGGTTTAAATTGTTATCTTTGCTTCCAAAATGCCTCAGAGATGATTTCTACTTTATTTCCCTTTTTTTTCTTTTTCTTCTTTTTCATCCGTGACTATGATTTTAAATGTTCTACCTCTACATTTCTGAAATAGTTTTTGTGCTCTGACCATAAATAATTTTCTACCACAACTAACCATCTACTTTCTTCATATATCACTTAGGAAGAAAAATCTCCCATTAACTTTAAGGAAATATGGATGTTTATTTTACTTTACCTTTAGTTAACCAGGAAGTCCCATTGAGTCCCATCCTTCGCAAGAGTGATCTGGCCAAAGTAGTAGCCATACAAAGTCAAAACTGTATAAAACACATACATGATACACAATAAACAATAAAACAAAACAACTATTATCAACCATAATGGCATCAAGAAAAACAGTGACATTCCTCATTCACAACATTCTCCATGATACTTTTAAAATCATTAACAGAGATGAATGTTTGTAGTTTAGGTGTTTTTTGAAGATTATTCCATCGCCATGGTACATGATAGAAAAATGCAGTTATAAACTATATAGTCAAAAAAATATTGGGACACGTCATGGCTACAGCTGTAAGATGTCCTGTTCACAAGGGTTTGAGATAAAAACATCAATATTTCCAAAAAAATTTAATGGGAGATTGTACTTCTTCAGTGAGATGTGAAGAAAAAAAATGCTTAGTTGTGTTAGAAAATTATTATTTACAGTCAGAGCACGAAAAATATTTTAGAAATGAAGAGGCTGATCATTTAAAATCATAGTCATGGATTAAAAAAAATGTATGTAAAAAAACATCACTTTGAGGCAGTTTGGAAGTAACGATAACTATTTAAACCAAACCAACCAATGCAATGATATTTATCCCAATATAAAACTATATAATGGCATTTTCCATTATTGTTTGAAGCTCAGATTATCCCTTTATTGTCACCATATTGGTTTCCTGTCACTCAGATTTGTTCAATTTCTAAACTGCTTTGTCCTTGAGAGGGTTGTGGAGGTGCTATTGGACAGTGACCAATTAACCTATTAAAGTACATGTCTTTGGATGGTGGGAGGAAGCCGGACTACCTGAGGAGGACCCACGTCGATGCATGGAGAACACCCACTCCCACTTTGATGTCACCAGTGGGTAAGCAGTCATCTGTGAACGCTGCCAGCTTGGATTGAATTGAAATGAGAGACAGACGGTGAAACGCTCCTTTAAACGTGCAGCCCAACCCCAACAGAACTGCCCAGAGTCTGCCGAGTCTCAATTCCAGTTCATGTCACTTTAAAGACATCAGAGGCAATGTCAGCAGAGAGTATGTCATTCCCATCAAGCCATGTATGCATTAAGGTCAACCTTGACAAAGTCAACATCCTTCAGCTGCTGAAGTGAGCCAACCTGCAAACAAGAGCTGACGGAGACTTTCTGCCCCCGCTCGTATTACTCTATGTGAAGTACAGCGCATGCAAGACAAAACAAATTAAAACTAAGGCCGATTTTAATCAATCTGTGAATCTCAGAATGACATTGGCTTTCACTTGTACTTTCAAAATAACTGCAGTTTTCATTTTCATTATTGATGGTCATTCAGTCTTTGATACATCACTGCTGAATTATTCGATGAAAAAAAAAAATCTATGAATGCATGACCGTGTTTTGTGCAAAAACAGTCTTTTCAAACATGAGTCGTGTGTTGGAGGATCTACCCCTGCACCATGTGGCCAAGGTCTAAACTGTTCCGACCCCGTGTGTTCATTTCACATAACCATCTGGCTGCTCTAAACTACAAGGTCACTTTTCATCCCAATTCACCCTTAGACTCCTCTCAAATTCTTTTTGGCACTTAATGCTACCTATTAATATTGCTGTAAAAGGGAACGGTACCACATCCAGGATAAACGGTGAACTCTACATTTTGCAAAGCAAGTGTTCATGTATTTTTTTTCTTTTCTGCAAATGCAAAATGCTTTTTTGCTACATAATGATAATCCAGGTTAACATCCATCTTTGTATAACTGCCACAACTGTACATGTCAAAATAAAGAAAAGGCTCTGTTTTGGTATTTTTTTGGTATAACTCTACATGACTGATGAACAGTGGTGTAGTCCTGCTTATTTTTCAGTCGTCATTGTGTATACCCACTTCTAAATCCACCTGATACGCACCATTCAGTAGTATATGAGCCAAATTGCCCATTTCTTCTCCTAGGATGGTGAAGTCATGACCCGCCCTACTCTGCCTCTAATTGGCTAGTACTCATTGCCTTCATTGATTAGATTGGTTAACTTTAGGCATGAGGACTGATGAGCCAATCAGAGGCAGAGTAGGGCGGGTTGTGCCGAGGAAAATATTGCTAACTAGCGTTGGCCTCCTCTGGAACCTGATTGGTCATGTCGGGTGCCAGTGCTACCCCAGTTGATTGACAGGTCACTGTACATCTCGTTGAAAGATGCGTGATTGTTACCTCTGCCAAGGAACGGCGGAGTTTGTTTTCATCTGGGTTTGTCTATTTGATTGTCTGTTAGCAAGATAACTCAAAAAGTTATGGACGGATTTGGATGAAATTTTCAGGAAATGTTGATACTGGCACAAGGAACAAATGATTACATTTGGCGATAATTGGGGGGTGGGGGGAGAGACTAATCCGCCTTTGTGGAGGTCTGCGCTCTCCGAGTGCTTTTCTAGGTGGAAATGGGAACGAGAAAGGCAGAATAAACATCTTTCAAGTGGGTGACGCATATCGAGAGAACCTACTTTCATGGAGTATGTGTGTGCCTACATAATTCTGAGGTAGATTTTAAGGTGGTTTCCAAATGAGTTACTGTTTTGAACTACTGGTCTGCACATTTAGAGAAGAGATTTTGTCACCAATAGTTAAACTGTGAGTAGGCTAACGTTATGAAAGGCTAACGTTATCCTATGTTTGCAGCTGCTTGTGACCAGTAATGCCTACAAACTGCTCCTGATCAAGTCATGATAATTTTGTAATAGTGAGTAAATACTACAAATGGATTTTAGGTAAACTAAAAAGAGTAGTCTTACATGTCGCTGTTTCTAAAACAGGATGTTTTTCTGGACTACTTAAAAAAAAAAAAGGCAAAAACTGAGAGTATACCCACTTCCCCTGGGACCACTACACCACTGCTGACGAACATGCAAAATTCAACATTGACGCTGCCCTCTACTGTAACATCAGCTGAAACCATCTCTGCTAGTTCACATCCTCCTCACCACTTAGATCAGCCCATTTCGTCTGAATTTACACTCAGCTGCAGAGATAAAACAAATCACCACGCCATATGTCCGAGACAATAAATATGCATTAGTGTCTGGAGTGTGTAGTCCACACAGATGTCAGCTGCTCAGCGCCAAAACAGGCATCCACTGCACATGGAAACTGGTGTATTAAGGCTGAAACACAAGTTTAGGTGAAGAATACGGCAGAGGTACAACAGCAAACTAAACAAAGCTTCTTTACTCACAACGCCCACAGTTACACCGAATGTTTGAAGCAGATTAAATAAATTCATGTTTGTGAAGTTTTGCAGACGAGCACAAATAGATGCATAAAGGTTCAGTGTGTAGGATTTATAGGAAACATATTCATCATGATGGTTTTATCAGTGTTTAATCATTATCTTTTTATTTACAGGGTGTGAGTGAGCAGGTCTACAATGTTTATTAAGTATCTCAGAACTTTTATCTTCATCTTTCAGATTAAATTTCCCTGTAACTGGACTTTGTTTGGCCACCATAGAGAAGACTGAGGCGAGGGTTCAGCTAATGCAATCTGCAGATTCAATAATAGATGACATCAAATATCACACACTGAACCTTTACAAGCAAAAACAAATATAATACAGAAGTATGTTAAGGTTAGTTTGTCTCAGTTCTGCTCTTTTGCTTTGAGTTGAAACCTAGGCTGCTGTAGATATAGGCGAGTGTTTTAATAATTTATATCTAATCTACATTTTTCACCCTTGCTAAATGTTTAATTTGTCTGGTTGTTGCTTTGTTTCCTGACTGCTGTGGTTAAGAGTTCAAGTCCAAGATGACCACCAGTTACAACAGTGTTTCATGATTTTGTCCATTTTACTGTTAAAGTCAGCATTAATATACACTTTTATTTCCTCCCTCCATTTAAAACCAAAATTAAAAAAAACAAACAAAAAAACAAACAAAAAAAAAACTTCTCAGTCTCCAAAAAACAAGTGCAAAGATGCAGCCCAATCAAACCAAACCCTGTTGTTTTCGTCAACTGGATTTTGGCCAAACTGTGTATACAAAGCATACTAGTAAAGGTGATTGATTTTTTTTTTCTTTTCTTTTTTTTATTCAAGAAAGGAAAAACAATATATGATGCATTTTATATGTAATGTCTTGAATTGTTTTTTCTTAGTTTAACCAACTGAATCCCCTCCTTCACACCCTTCCCACATACATACACACTGCCATTAAACATGAACCCAAAAAAATACATAAATAAATAAATGGGGGGGGGGGGGGGGCACAGTAATATAAATAACGATGTGGGCAAATAAGGGCACTTTCACACGTTGTTTGTAGTTTACAGGGTACATAAAGCTATGGGAGGGTGTTGAGCCTATCAAAATACAAAATTAAGGGGTCCCATAACTTATGGAAATACTTTATCTTTTCAAATTTTAGGAAAAATATCAGATCACTAAGCCAAACAGACGCTTAAAGTAGTCGTAGTAGTAAGTAAAGGTGATTTCTATCTTTTCAGGTAGATTTCATCATTTTCATTTGTGTTTCTGCTCAGTTTATTTTTAATAAGTTCTTTAATTACATAAACACAGTAAATCCAATCCAATCCAACTTTATTTGTAAAGCACTTTTAAACAACTGCAGTGGACCAAAGTGCTGTACAGAAGGAAAATTAAAACCAAAATAGAAGTATAAAATACAGAATAGATTTAAAGACATAGAAACTGTACAAAAACAAAAAAAAAAAAAAAGTGTTATACAGAAGAATAAATAAAACCCAAAAAATGGGGCGGGGGGCTGTAATGATCAGTTTGTATTAACAATCAGGGAAATATTCCCCTCAGTTTCACATCACATCAGTGGCAGCTGGCATGATCAACAAATTGACCCGAAGTGATATAAAAAGTGTTTTACTCTTCTACTGTTATTTGTACCAAGCCAAGAACTACCAATAAGAAAAATTTCATTACGTGCACATAATGACAATAAACATTCTTGAATCTTAGTCTGCTACATTTGGAAGGTAATTACAGTAATGTTTTAATAGATCACAACTTTTACATATAGTGGAATATTGTCATTCTGCTATCCTCCTTCAGTCGCACTGTGTTGCCATGAC
Organism: Sphaeramia orbicularis; assembly: GCF_902148855.1. Classification (NCBI taxonomy): domain Eukaryota; kingdom Metazoa; phylum Chordata; class Actinopteri; order Kurtiformes; family Apogonidae; genus Sphaeramia; species Sphaeramia orbicularis. Next base: position 15,160,938 of record NC_043961.1, on the reverse strand, counting down.
GACCAGCCACGCCGAAATTGCAGTACACCTTCAGTGAAAATGTGATATGCTGGTGCCAAAACCAAGCTGAGTGAACACAACAGGTGGTCTCCAGCAAAGACATGAAGTTGGTAACATCACCAAATGACTGGCTCCCAGCACAAACACTCCAATTCAACTACACACAAGCACAGAATTATGAGCCAATATTACAAATTAAACCTTTAACAAGTGAAAATAATGAATTAAGATGCTGTTTCCACAGATAACCAACAATACAAAAATTGTTCCAATGGTCCTGTATGTCAGCGTCATGTTCTATCAAGAATCAAGTTGAATTTGTGAGGTTGTCAGGTTCTGTCTCGATGCAGGAGATCAGTCTCCCAGTAGAAGTGGGTGGTACTTTCACTGGAGGAGAACTCAACCAATTAAATGAAAGTCCGTATATGACTTTTATTAGTGATCAACAGTAACTATATTGATATCTGTAACCATTTACATGTTATAAACCATCAAAATATGGACCATTAGAAGGAAAGGCACATTTTTAATATTTTAAAAATTCATCAAAAATCAGAATCTCTCAAAACTGTGAACAGACTTTGTGGACATTGTAGACAATGACATAAAATTTGAAATGAATGCGAGCACTAGTTTCGTCAGATGTTTGAAGAAATTGCTAACAAAGACGACAACGAAGACAAAGTTTACTATGACAAAGAAGACAATAACGATGAGGACAGCGATGACGAAGACATCGACGAAGACAAAGATGACAATGACAGCGAAGACAACAATGATGATGAAGACATCAACGAAGTCACTGAAGTCGACGAAGACGACAATAACAATGAGGACAAAGACAAAGAATGAAGACAACGATGATGACAATGAGGACAGTGATGAAGCAACAATGACAACAAGGATGACAATGACAAAGACATCAATGAAGATGACAATGACAAGGAAGACAACAATGATGACTAAGATGACAACGAAGTCGACAAAGATGACAAGAACAACAAGGACGAAGACAAAGATGATGAAAACAACGATGATGATGACGAGGACAGCTATGAAGCAACAATGACGACAAGGTTGACAATAACAAAGACACTGACGAATATGACAGTGACAACGAAGACTACAATGATGACGAAGACTACGACGAAGTCGACGAAGACAACAATAAAGACGAAGAAGATGACGACAACAAAGACGCAGGACACAACACCTTCACAACAGCTCATGTTCTATCAACCAATGAGCTAATTATATGCTCCACATGAACATAATGGGTGAAAATTTTAATTGCTAAAAAGTTAAATGGGTATTTTGGGTGATAAAATCTAGCATAAACCTGCATTCCTCTACAGTTCTTTCACCCATAATTCAGAAACTGACAACATACAATATCCCAATTAGTCCTGTGAAGACAACAAGCGTTCTCTCCTTCCTCGCTATGAATTCCGTCTCCGCTGCAGTGTAGGTGTGATCATTAAAGTGTTCCATTAACATCTGTGTCATCTTTCTGTTTGCGTTTAACATGCCATAGTGAGATGCTGGTGAAACATGAGGCGCTCCGCTGTGTGACACAGATATTAAGTTGTGGTTGACTTTAATTAGCGCTATTGGAGGTATGAGAAGCTCCGTTCTGTGGGTTCAAAGCCTTGAGAGCTGACAGACACCTCCAGATATACGGGTAATTATTATTTGTGGTTAAATAAGAGCATTCTGTATGTTATCTGGTTGAACTCTTAAGATGAGTAAATGTTCAGCATGTTTCTCTCCGACTCTTGTGTATTATACACAAAGAATTATATATGTCTCACTTAATATGTAAATGTATTCAAATGCATTCCACCACAGATTGGACATTAAACGCCCTTTAATGCAATTTGTAATGTTTAGATCAGTCAACATGAGTAACATCTGTGCAATACTTTGGATTACTTCGACATTGCATGTGAACGCCAGTGAATGAACGTGGCTTTAACACAACGCTGGAGTCGGTCTGAATGTGTACGAAACAGTTGCTGTGGAGATGTGAGGTGGAAAAAACATGAGGCAGGGCGATGCTTCCCCTGACATGAAGGATGAGGGCCAATTTTTCCTCGTCGTTTTATTTTCCACAACATCATGTTAGAGTGAAAAGCAGTAAACAAAGACGAAATTAAAAGTGTGAATGTAGTGGAACATTTCGCTTTCACTTAAAGCGGCGAAAGCGAATGTAATCGTCTTAACCCTATACAGATAAAATTAAAATAGCATCTGAAAGCTGAGATTGGGTTCTTTATAACACATTAGGGTAGAGGTCTACATTGACTGAGGGGGAGGGCTGGAAATGGGTAGTGCCGAGAGCAGCAGAGTGCAGTCGGTGAGAGAGAGAAGGAAGATTTTTATTGTTTTTAGCAGGTTAAGGGGTGTATTTTTTTTTTTTTTATTGCACTTTTTATTTGTAAACATTTTAGTTTTGCAAAACAAGAACATGAATGTGAGGTCGAGGGATGACCATTATAACATAAAGATCTAGATCTAGATCTGTCTGATCTACTGTAGACAAACACAAATCTTTGAGCACATGGAAAACAGTTGAAAGTTTATTTCTACAATCTCATAAAGTTTCATTATGAACATTTACATTTTGTTTTTCATAATAAATATTAAAATTCAAGTCTGTTTTTTTTTTTTTTTTATTATTGTAACACACTGTTTTAAGCATTTATTACATATAATAATGACAATGAATGGCCAGAAAGGTCAAGGTCAAGGTATACCCATTTATACCCATAGGTAGATTTGTTTTGCAGTCTAGGTGATTGCCTTGGCATTACAACAACACTTACATTGAACATGCAAGACAGGCACTTGATCACACTTACAGACAGGACAAAAAGACAGGACAAAACAAAAACAAAACAAAAAGTGCTCAGTGTTCCACCATTCATCGGTATAGCAGCATGGATAAGTAAATAAAGTAGGTGAGATCAAATAAATAAAAAAAAGATGCAATAAAACACAATAAAAACCAGAAAAGATAAAACAGATAACACAATAAAAACAATCCGGGATAAAAACCTGAGTAAGAACATACAAATAAATAAAAAATTAGAAAATTGGAAGTCACATAATAATAAGTAGAGCAAAAAAAAAAAAAAAAAAAAAAATGGAATAAATAACTAAATAAGTTAGTAAAGTACAATGTCACTATTTCTTATTGAGCTCAGTGACGGCGACAGGAACAAAGCTATTTTTATAACGCTGTGTGTGTGAAAGTCAAAAGACTTGGCAAAAAAGATATTTCCTGACACTTTTAGTGCAAAAACAACATTCAGGAATCTAGGTAGTCTGTTATAATGGTAGTCCTTATAAGGTTAAAGTGTAAATGGCAACAGTAAAGGCAGTTATTACCTTTTCCATTTTCCCACTGGATGAAATGTGACAACTTGATCTTTACTCAAGTAGAAGTACAGATATTTTTTTGGGAAATATAGCAGTAATCTGGTAAAAGTAGAAGCACTGGTTCAACGTCTCCAACTCAAGAAAAGTCCTCAAAGTTAAGCAGTATTTCTACATTTGTATTGTCTGTGCAAAGCGTCTGAACCTTACATCATCCGTGTTGGTATTACTTTTCCTAGTCTCTGACACAAATAGATAACGACTTCCCTCCACGGTCAGGTCGCACTCTCTTGTCGTACATGTTTTATGTTGCCACATGTTAGGTCTTACATGCACTGGCTCTATTCACCGAGGGGTTGTCTTCTCTATGTTACTACATCATCTATGTCGGTTAAAATGTGTTATTTTAGTTTGTTATAATGTTGTGTAGAACTCCTCTTTGTCCTGGTCATGATGATACACATTCTTGAGACTTTTTTTAAAATTTCCAGGGTAAAGATGTTGAATTTTACTTAGTCCTTAATGTGTTTTTAAGATCGCAACAGCGTTCTAATTACCACCTGCTTTAGTTTTAACGCTGCTGAAATCCCTGAATGCGCACAGGCTTCAGCTCAGTGTTTTACTGTATGTGTCAGGTATCAGAGGAAGCCTGGCCTCCTTCCGACAAACTGGCTGCGCTCTGATTGGCCGGTTCGCAGGAAGCCCGGGGAGACGCCTGTAAGCAACACCCCATTGTTCAGCTGGTTCTGCATTTACTGTGCATGAAAGAGATAAAAAAGGAAGCAAAGGCTTGAACGCAGACTACACCCTACACCCTGAACGAATGTGTTGCATACATTACATTCCTTTACTCATGTTTAATAGGACATCTTACATCAAAACAGAAAAATACCCAAGACTAACATCATTTTAACAGCATGGTAGATCAAATTTCAGTCCTTACATTCATTTAAATAACAGTCCATAGTTATTGTGTTGAACCAGTCTGAACCAGTTTTTAATCTACTAATGTTACATTTCTATTTCTCCACCAGTAGGTTTGTTGTTTGAGCAAATTTAGAATGATAAATTACAATATACATAGCATAGCGTAATTGCGTATTTTTTCAAAATGAGGCAGCAGCATTGGAAAGTGAAGTGCTCATTTCACAGTTTGGTCAGAATGACTTAGCTAATTACGCTATGAGGCTAGATAACATTGTACACGTACATGCATTCACAAAACATTCTCGCTCCTTTTTGACGTGGGGGTGTGGTTAGATGAGAGGTGTGTCCAGATCTGGTCTAGACAGGAAGCAATATTAGTGGTGATGGACAGACATCGCCTCAGTCGCTACAATGGAGTGATTGCAAGTACCACCATAATGTGTGTATTTCACCTTAAATAACACCACTTGTTGTTATCTGGCAGAGTGAAGTTGGTTCCGTTCTCGAAACCAGTTCTGACATCTGTAAACGGAACCAGTTTCATTTACAGAACTCGGAACCAAGCCATGCTCCAAGCCCCAAACCCTGTCTCAGAGCCATTCTATCCTTTAATTAAGCCATAATCTAAAATAATCAGACTTTCGTAAGGATCTGTGGGTACCCCGTTTTCAGAAAAATATCCCAGTTAATATTATTGTGAACATTACTCTCATACTAAACTTAAACTACACCAATATAGAGCCATTGATTTGAAGCTGATGAAAGAAGTTAAAACTGTCCTGTCATTTACTACATTAGCATCTATTCGCACCACCAAGTTAACTGTCGCTCACAGATTCTGGTCGTTTCATTATGTTTATTATGTTCCACGTCAGAGGAGTTACATGCGACACCTAGTGTTAAAGTTCAATAAACCGGTCCTTTATAGATTTTGCTTCACTATCAACCTGATTTGACCATTTTCACACCAGCCTATTTCTGCTATTAAGCCCACAGTTTTTCATTTCCTCGCTTAAAATCCCTGAGAGCACACCTTGAATACATTTTCATTCACCCTGCCTTTCCATTCTATCCAATAATCAAGCCATAATTTAAAAATAATCAGACTTTTTTAAGCATCCGCAGACACCCCATTTTCAGAAAAATGTCCCTGTTAATATTACTACAAACAGGGCATTACTCTCAAACTAAACTATGTCCCAATCCCAGTTCACCCCTTAGCCCTCCCCCTTACCCCATCCCCTTGAAACAGAGCTGCAAAGTGTAGGGGTTGAAACATTCATGGGCACACAGGTGACACATCAAGGCAGCATGGGCAATTTGAATATAAGAATGGCTGGTAAATGAACAGCTCGCAACTACCAATCGGTTCCCATCGATGACTTTAAAGAGCCGTTCAAAGACTCGACTCATTCGCGAACATCACACCTCTAGAAACATTGCTTAGAAGCTGACGAAAGAGGTCAAAACTGTCCTGTCATTTACAATATTAGCATCTATTAGCATCACCAAATTGAGACTGTCGTTCACAGGTTCTGGTTGTTTCATTATGTTCCACATCAGCTAAGTTACACACGACACCTATTGTTAAAGTTCAGTAATGACAGTCCTTTATGGGTTTTTGCCTTAATATCAAACTGATTTTACCATTTTCACACCAGTCAATCTCAGCTATTTAAGTCCACAGTTTTTCATTTCCTCACTTAAAATCCCTGAGAGCACACCTTGAATACATTGTCGCTCACCATATCTTTCCATTCTATCTTGAAATCATGCCATAATTTAGGACAATCAGACTTATTTAAGGACATTTTAAGGATCCACAGACAACCTTTTTTAATTTTTTTTCCCTCCCTGTTAATATTAATGTGAACAGGGCATTACTCTCATATCACGCTGAAACTACCTAATTTAGGACAATTCGACTTTTTTTAAAGGACATTTTAAGGATTCGCGGACACCCTGTTGTCAGAAAAATATCCCTGTTAATATTAGCACGAACAGGGCATTAATGTATAGAGCCATTGATTTGAAGCTGACGAAAGAGGTCAAAACGCCATTAGCATCTTTTAGCACCACCAAGTTGACTGTCGTTCACAGGTTCCGCAGACATCCTGTTGTCAGAAAAATATCCCTGTTAATATTAGTACGAACAGGGCATTAGTCTCATACTAAAGGAAAACTACACCAATATAGAAACATTGCTTAGAAGCTGATGAAAGAGGTCAAAACTGTCCTGTCATTTACAATATTAGCATCTATTAGCATCACCAAGTTGACTGTCATTCACAAGTTCTGGTTGTTTCATTATGTTCCACATCAGCTGAGTTGCACGCGACATCTAGTGTTAAAGTTCCATAATCCCAGTCCTTTACAGGTTTAGCCTTAATATCAAACTGATTTGACCATTTTCACACCAGTCAATCTCAGCTATTTAAGCCCACAGTTTTTCATTTCCTCACTTAAAATCCCTGAGAGCACACCTTGAATACATTGTCACTTACCATATCTTTCCATTCTATCTTGAAATCATGCCATAATTTAGGACAATCAGACTTATTTAAGGACATTTTAAGGATCCACAGACAACCTTTTTTAATTTTTTTTTCCTCCCTGTTAATATTAATGTGAACAGGGCATTACTCTCATATCACACTGAAACTACCTAATTTAGGACAATTCGACTTTTTTTAAAGGACATTTTAAGGATTCGCGGACACCCTGTTGTCAGAAAAATATCCCTGTTAATATTAGCACGAACAGGGCATTAATGTATAGAGCCATTGATTTGAAGCTGACGAAAGAGGTCAAAACGCCATTAGCATCTTTTAGCACCACCAAGTTGACTGTCGTTCACAGGTTCCGCAGACATCCTGTTGTCAGAAAAATATCCCTGTTAATATTAGTATGAACAGGGCATTAGTCTCATACTAAAGGAAAACTACACCAATATAGAAACATTGCTTAGAAGCTGATGAAAGAGGTCAAAACTGTCCTGTCATTTACAATATTAGCATCTATTAGCATCACCAAGTTGACTGTCATTCACAAGTTCTGGTTGTTTCATTATGTTCCACATCAGCTGAGTTGCACGCGACATCTAGTGTTAAAGTTCCATAATCCCAGTCCTTTACAGGTTTAGCCTTAATATCAAACTGATTTGACCATTTTCACACCAGTCAATCTCAGCTATTTAAGCCCACAGTTTTTCATTTCCTCACTTAAAATCCCTGAGAGCACACCTTGAATACATTGTCACTCACCATATCTTTCCATTCTATCTTGAAATCATGCCATAATTTAGGACAATCAGACTTATTTAAGGACATTTTAAGGATCCACAGACAACCTTTTTTAATTTTTTTTTCCTCCCTGTTAATATTAATGTGAACAGGGCATTACTCTCATATCACACTGAAACTACCTAATTTAGGACAATTCGACTTTTTTTAAAGGACATTTTAAGGATTCGCGGACACCCTGTTGTCAGAAAAATATCCCTGTTAATATTAGCACGAACAGGGCATTAATGTATAGAGCCATTGATTTGAAGCTGACGAAAGAGGTCAAAACGCCATTAGCATCTTTTAGCACCACCAAGTTGACTGTCGTTCACAGGTTCCACAGACATCCTGTTGTCAGAAAAATATCCCTGTTAATATTAGTACGAACAGGGCATTAGTCTCATACTAAAGGAAAACTACACCAATATAGAAACATTGCTTAGAAGCTGATGAAAGAGGTCAAAACTGTCCTGTCATTTACAATATTAGCATCTATTAGCATCACCAAGTTGACTGTCATTCACAAGTTCTGGTTGTTTCATTATGTTCCACATCAGCTGAGTTGCACGCGACATCTAGTGTTAAAGTTCCATAATCCCAGTCCTTTACAGGTTTAGCCTTAATATCAAACTGATTTGACCATTTTCACACCAGTCAATCTCAGCTATTTAAGCCCACAGTTTTTCATTTCCTCACTTAAAATCCCTGAGAGCACACCTTGAATACATTTTCGCTCACCCTATCTTTCCATTCTATCCTATGATTAAGCCATAATTTAAAATAATCTGACTTTTTTTAAGGACATTTTCAGGATCCACAGACAACCTTTTTTAATTTAATTTTATTTTTTTGACAATAATAATAATAATAATGGATTGGAGTTATATAGCGCTTTTCTAGACACCCAAAGCGCTTTACATTATTGACCCATTATTCATTCGCTCTCACAATCACACTCTGGTGGTGGTAAACTACATTTGTAGCCACAGCTGCCCTGGGACAGGCTTAATCCCTGTTAATATTATTACAAACAGGGCATTACTCTCATACTAAACTAAAACTACACCAATACAGAAACATTTAGAGATGGGATTTATGGCTCTCTGAAGGGAGCCGGATCTTGACGAGCCGTTCAAAAGACTGTCTTGTTATATTTATTTATGTTTTTAGAAGTCAACTTGTTTTTACAAAGGAAAAGATCACTGGTAGCAGTTGTAAAATAAGATTTGGAACACAATAATTACAATTTACACATTGACAACTCAGACTCAATGGGCACACAGGTGACACATGAAGGCAGCATGGGCAATTTGAATATAAGAACGGCTGGTAAATGAACGGCTCACAACCATGAATCGGTTCTCATCATTCACTTTAAAGAGACAATCAAAAGACTCTTCTTGTTCGCGAACATCTCATCTCTAGAAACATTGCTTTGAAGCTGAGGAGAGGTCAAAACCGTCCTGTCATTTACAGTATTAGCATCTTTTAGCACCACCAAATTGACACTGTCGTTCAAAGGTTCTGGTTCCACGTCAGCTGAGTTACATGCGACACCTAGTGTTAAAGTTCAGTAACCCCAGACCTTTATAGATTCTGCCTTAATATCAAACTGATTTGACCATTTTCACATCGACCCATCTCAGCTATTTAAGCCCACATTTTTTCATTTCCTCGCTTAAAATCCCTGAGAGCACACCTTGAATACATTTTCGCTCACCCTATCTTTCCATTTTATCCTATAATCAATACACAAACAGCAGAGGAGCATGTAATGCCTCATACGACACGCCTCTCAGGGTGGAGGTTCTGCAGACCTACAGAGTTCTCCTCACTGAGACTGTCCACTCACGGAAAGTAATGAGATCATCCTGGGTGAAGTGATGCTGAAAATGAATCATCTCCTCCCTATCCCCTAACGGCACAGTGGGCACATTGCTCCTAGACCTTGTACTCCGAGGCCATCCATCCTCCAGCACACAGGGCAGTGGCTTCACTCATCGTCGACACAACCCCCACCCCCCACCCCCCCCCCCACAACAAAAGCACCTGACAAGAAACCCACATCTAATCTAATCATGGCCGCACAGGTCGGTCGAATCCAGAGAAGAGTATTTTTTCTTCGAAATATTTTCCCATTTGCAGCGCTCATTCACTTGAGGTTTAAATTTCACACAAAGTGCTGCACCAAGGTCCAGTTATTGTACAGCCACCTAACAATCTATATGTGTTGATAAAGGTTTGTCAGCACAGTATACACAGCACTATCTTCAGGACATGTTTTCTATTAAGAGGAAATGGCTATTTTCACTTTAACACAATTTTGCTCAGAGACAAAACTATAAGAACATTTCTGTGGGTAATGAAATCTCAATGCACAATCAGTGCAGGGTTGAAGAATGGCCTCAGTCTTCATCTATTAGACCTTCCAGCTTTTTTTTTTTTTTTTTTTTATGTTGCCCTGATATTAGGACAAAGCATATTGATGAATTCCTGCTACGAGAGGCTATTCTGGAAAGTCACAAACATAAACAATCTGAAAAAAAAAAAAGAAAAAGAGGCGCAATGTGGCCGTGAAGATAAAGCTTAATCTATCACAACTGAGTAAGTGTAATAGGAAAAGACAGTTTAAAGGTTTAGAATAATCACGGATGTCAGGAGCTATTTTTCACTGTGAAAGGATACAGGGTTGTTCTGGAAATATGATGTCTTGAGGAGCTGTGCTGAGAGATGGGCTTTAGGTTGGTGGTGTTGGGGATGTTATGGGGGGGTGGGGGGGGCTATCATCTGGGTAAGTCAGGGGAAAATGGCTGGGGTCACGGGGTCCTGATGACTGACAGAACCACGGGAGACAGAATCAACAGAGCCAGGCTGCTGGGACAGACACCCAACAAACAGGCCTTTTGACCGGGGCCACCTGCTCCCAAAGATTGAAGATCTCGCGCTGACCTGAGCCGCGGTTCTAAAAATGGGCCGCGAGAAAAAGCCAAAGCCCGTCTGAGATGGATGACTCACTCCGGTCACGGATACGCACATGAATGAGCCAGGCCGCGGCCATTTGCCATGCTAATTCTCACCTAAAAGAGCAGGAAGAGCCACACTTCTGTACCGCTACCAGTTTATTGCGAGTGTAAGCAGCTCATCACACAACCGGTTCATTGCAAATCCATTTAGTGTGCAGTGCATTAATCATGCTGCAGGCTGCCAAGGTTCACCATTTATGCGACTCTGTAGATTACAAGAGAGGGGAGTTGGAAATTCTGCTTAATAGGAGGGAAACTCACTGCTTGCTGCGTTCATTCATTTTTCCAGTGTTGCATGCGTGCTCGTTGAGTCAGCTGACAACCCCACCACCAAAATGACACGCTGACATTTCTGCTAATCACAGATATGTATGACCTTCACATTAGCAAGCCAAAATTACCTTTCTAGAAACATCAGTTAAGTGCTTTTACCACTGATTTGGGGAGTTTAAGTGAAAAGATGAGGCTATTTCCACCATGTGCTGTATTATTAACACTGGACCTATTTTTGTAGTGACTTCTTAATGAATTTTTTTTTGCAGATTTAACGTTGCCTATGAGATTTATCACCAGCTATTATAACATTATTCTATGAATTCTACACTTTTTAGTGAAAATCATGCATCTTCCTACATTTAACCCTGTAAAGCCTGAACCATTAAATTATTGACAGAAAATTCCAGTTCTTTAAAACTGGAGCCTTTATTTTATTTATTTTTTTTTTTTCAAATATCAAGTTCCTTGTATGAGTTTCAATTTTGTATCATATTTGATACATTGGGTCTCAATGGTCAAACATTATTATTTTTGAACAAACAAAAACATAATATAACGCAAACATGTCAACAAATTGATGACAGTCTTTTAGTGTCACTGGAAAGGCCTCTGGTGAACGAATTCCTTCCCCCTGGTGGATTATCTATGTATTGCACGTATCTAATTGTATACATCAGGTTTTTCAAGAAAAAAAAATATCACACTGATCATGTAGAGGGCTTCAAAACTCATGTATCACATGTGATACGTTTGGCGTTATAGGCTTAATTCACTGATCTCGTAGATGTTCATACAATCTCAGAGCAAATTCAAAGGTTTTGCCAAAGCAAAACAAATTAGTCTACTTTTTTAGGAAAATATATAATTAACTGAACATAAAAAGAACCAGTCATTAGACAAATGACATGGGCTTTATTGGTGAATCATCGTTGCAGGGTTCAATATGGAGCCAAATAAAAAAATGAATTTCACCTGAATTATTTACATGAATTGATAGGATTAGTGGCACATAAGATATTGAATATTTTTGATCAGTAGATGCTTTTGATAGCCACCAGATGTTTAGGTTTTTGAGGGTTTATCGGTGTATGCAGGTTTATGCAGCAGACTTATCTTTTACACTTTGGAGAAATGTCTGGCTGAACCCATTACAATTCTGGATTTTATATGTATTTCTTTAACCCGTAGAGACCCAGTGTTACTTTTGTGTCAGTTCCCAAATGAACTTTTCTCTCTATTTAGCCTTTCTTAAGTGATTTACCACCATTTATTGTAATATTATACACTGTAAATCGTGTATTTTCCTACATTTAATGTCCAATATTTAATTTAGATGTTCAAGAAAACTCAGTAAATTCAAAGGTTATTATATCAAAACAGAGAAAACTGATGAAAATGTGACTTTAACAGCAAATATATCATTATCTGTGTCCATCAACTATCATTGATCCAACTCCATGGGTTTTACTGGTGAATCAATGTTGGAGAAGATGACAGTGTTTCCATGGTAACCTACGGAGCCTTTGAATGTCCAAATGGGTCATACCTGGTGACCATGAAAAGATGCTACATTTTACACCAATTATTTGCCTGTATTGATATGGATCAACAGGTATTAAAGATTTTAGATCAGAAGATGATTTTGGTCACCGGTGGCTGTTTGGATCTTTAGGGGTTAAACCAATCACAGCTACCTTAAAGAGCACAAAACCAAGGACGCTGCAGTGGTGTTGGTCGGGGAAAACTTGTTTTGGTGGAACATCTGCACATTGCTGTGTGATTGCTGACATTATAATGTCAAAATTGCCACAAAAGAAAACATCACAATGAATCAATCCGGCCTTGTATGAACCAAATCTTTGACAAAACAGAAACAGACAATGGAAACACTTATCAAAGGACAAGCAAAACAATGATTCAGTTTTATTGCAACAGACTACCTATGAGTCAGGCTACACTGAAAACACATGGTCGTGAAGGTTGGATACCACTAGAAAAGAGGACATAATGACATAAAAATGTATTTACTGGTAGAGATTTGGCATCACATATCCTACTAGTGCAGCTATAACTTTTAGTGTCTCTGCTCGTTGGTTGGTGCTTTGCAAATCCAGACTGGGTTCTACCTTTACAATCCAGTCAAAGATCCATGTGCCTCCAAAATAAGTTATTTGTGCTGTGGAACTGCTTAGGAAAGTAAAGCTGTAAATTACAAGAGCATATTGTGACATTATTTTGTCAGCTTTTTCAAATGAAAGAAGATCAAATCCTGCAGCTCCACTTTTCTTTTTCTGTACCCATTTGCAGCTTGTCTTTTTTTAATGAACCTGTCAACCTTAAAAAACCAGCAACACTTGTAATAATTGCTCTTATTTTCATCATTTTATTATCAGTTTAGAAGAATATCACTTTTATTGTTTTTGTTCCTGTTCTTTTCAACTCAGGGTTGGTGAACGTGAACCACGTTCTTGTTTGTGAGGACATTTAAAATAGAAGAAGGAAATAAGCCAATACAGTGAGGTATGACATCGATATCACAACTGTATCGGGATACTGGCACTATGATTTAACTGGAGCCTGACCGATTTACCGACGATTAATTGGACCGATTATAGCGTATCACCAATTAACTGATGAATTAACTTTATTGCTGCGTGGAGATTCTGTCACTCGCTATTCCTGAGTGTCTTTGCTGTCTGGAGAGTTAGAGGAATAGTAAAGTGTGTCAGTTTCGCTTTCACTTTGGCTCCAACAATCATGCTGTCACCCCCCACCACCACCACCACCACCCAAATCATGGACTGCTACCCCACACACACACACACACACCATTATCCCCTGCTCTGACCAAGATGGACTGCTAATCCCCACTCCGAAAATCACGGACCACTATCCTCCCCCATCTTACAAACTATTCACCCCCCACCCCGTCCAATTTCATTCTGCAGATGCACCTGGGTATTAACCCTGTATATCAATTGTTGCACTGGCTCCCCGTCTCTCAGAGAATAGACTTTAAAATTCTCTTGCTAGCATATAAAGCACTTAATGGTTTAGGCCCAAAATACATCAGAGACCTTCTAGTCCAGTATGAACCATCCAGACCACTCAGGTCGTCTGGTGCAGGTCTGCTCTGTGTTCCCATAGTCAGAACTAAACATGGAGAATCAGCGTTCAGTTTCTATGCTCCGTATATCTGGAACAAACTACCAGAAAATATCAGGTCTGCTGAGAGTCTGAGTTCTTTTAAGTCAAGGTTAAAGACTCACCTGTTCACTGCTGCCTTTGACTAAAAGGCTTTTGACTTTTTAAATTTTATATTCTCCTTTGAAACTCTGCACTGCAACTCTTACTTTAATATGTGTGTATGTTTTTATATTTTTGGATTTTATGTGTTGTTTTCTTACTTGCTGTTTTTACATGTTTATTTTATAATGTTTTAAATGTGTTTCTTTTTCCCTGTCATTGCATTTCAATGACCTGTGTGAAGCACCTTGAATTGCCTTGTTGCTGAAATGTGCTATACAAATAAACTTGTCTTGCCTTACATTTTAAAGAATTACTTACCAAACAATTTTTTTGTCACTACTTAAAAAATATACACTAACATCTTTTCCCCAAAAGTCTGCTCTCCCCTGCATAAAAACCATCACATCTGCAACCCATGGTTCCCCACAGGTCACATACTAGTCAAATACAAGACTATTATCTGGAATTTATAGTTGTGTAATTATCTTTGTGAGGTAAATAAAGATGCAACTGTTAATTCACATGTTCATTATCTGATATAAGACTGTTATATTCTGTGTATATCAATGCTCTTATTTCATATATCAGCTGATATATTGGTTATCGGCCAAAAGGTCTGATATCGGCTGATATATTGGATATTGGGTTTTTTTAGGCCCCAATATTGGTATCAACATCGGCCCCAAAAATCCCATATCGGTCAGGCTCTAAATTTAACATTACATGGATAAATATTTGACCCATATTCCCCATGGCTTGGTCCTGAAAAAGTAAGCAAAGATTAAATTGAAAATGATTCACCCTCTATGTCCCAGTCTTTTCCCTGACCTTAACTTAAGTGTTTTTATTGTTGAAACCTAAAAAACCTCCAGAGGTAAGGATTCAGACTCCACAGTCTGGCCCAAAGTCCTTGATTTTCCACCCAAACCACTTCCTACCCTATTGAGTAGAAGCAATAAAGCAGCAGATCCTTCAATGACAAATTATGTTGAGATTATACATATCTGCAATTTGCAGAAATAGCAACATTTTTTTCTGACGACTTGGTTGCAGCCGATTCCCAAATGCCCGGAGAAACTGACTTGTATGTTGTATATTGAGATTGAGCCTTCTTTGCAAGCTAAGCATTACGTCCGCAAAGTTTGAAGGTATATTACTGGTCCATTTGTGGAAATAGCTTGCTGTACAGTAGATATAGATATCATTATGGGAGTCTCAATCTCTCCCATCAAACTCCCATGGGCTCTTTCTCAATTACATTCTTCTGGCAGAGCTACACTGAGTGGGAATCTGACATTATATTCAGTACTAATGTGATGTTACCACATCACAGCGTCCGCCAGTATTACAAAAGGTTCTATGAATTAACCCAGATGTAAAAATAGCACACACCTGCCTTTGCATTGATGGGCGCCCCACACATACATACACCTACACCGGCATATGCTCACTTATTAGATTAATAGTTTTCCATTATGAGGCGTGCACAAAGAAAGCAGCCGATTGTCAGAAGCCATCGCGGTCATTTAGCGAGTGTCAAACTTGATCAGAAGTGAGTTTATCCATCGAAGCAGAGGCTGAGCGGTGAATACATGTATATTAAAAATATAAGATGTATGCATCAAGAATCAAAGCACATGGATTCATAAAACATCACGCACTTTCACATTATTCGTCAGCATCAGATAGGACGGGATTTGATGGATGGAGGTGTCAGAAGGAAAGTAATTTCCACTAACTTATAGTGTCTGTTGTGAATAAGAACAGGCGCTGAGGAGGAGGATGAGCACAGCTGGGAGCCCTGAGACATGTAGAATACAGCCGAGTACAAAGGCAAAGAGGCCTGGCGTCTTTATATGATAATGCACTGTAGAGGCGAAGAGGAATAGAAGAATGAGCACACAAAGGCAGCCGGAGACAGCTGTGTGACATGACTCTGTGAGGCTGAATGTATAGAGCGGCAATTAAGCAACACAACTGTTGCCTGGAAACCAACACAAACTCTGATCTCCGGTACGATTTGACCTCGGAGGTCACTGGCATTCAGCATCTCTCAGATTCAATTTGTCAAACACAATGATGCTTTTTGTCAAAATAGGAAATCCATGTCTTGGTGAATGAATGCAACAATAAAACAGGATATTTGTAGTAGTGGGTAGGAATGTTTTTCATGTCAAACCAAGAAGAAACCTCCAGGGATGAAAACGAAGCCAATGCCAAGTGCTGACACCTGCAGATCGCTGAGCAGTTCCAAAAGTGAATCGACCCCAAATCTTAAAACGTGCAGTTTTGTATGTTCAGAACCTGGTGCAAATTGTTTATAATGAGCTCTAATTTCTCTAATCATGACAATCTGATCTGTGGATCTTTAAAGGAGTGATATTTTGCTTTTTTTAAATGGAATTATGCATTTTAAAACATTTCCCTGTGGTCTACACAAACTCTAAATGCTATGTTTGGGTCTGAATTCTTCATTAATTCAACTCCACAGGTCCATCTTCAACCCTATTTCTGAGTAATGACATCAGGAAGGTTGTTTTGAGCGCTGGCCCTTTAAATGCCCATAACCCCACCCCCTCCAGGTTGCTGACTGTGCTGCTCTGTCCCGTTCAACCACTTGTGTTCGTTAATCCAACCAAACACGTGAACATTTTAGGTAATCGGCTCGAAGTTTGAACATATTTTCAGTATGGACTACAACCGATGCTGCTGATAAACAATTACAACGTACTCAGAGAAATGTTGGTTGGAAGTCTTCACCTTATATGAGCAAATGTCGTGACATAACTAGTTATAAAACATAACAAATAAAGAAGGAATTAAAACGGGTTGTGGAAATCCACTTGATTTTTGCCGGAATGAATATAAACACAAGCTTTGCAGCACCAGGAGGGTTCAAATTCAAACTTTATGAACTATTAGGGTCCAAATACACAAATAAATGAACCAAAGACTAATAAAAGTGGGTTTAGCAAAATAAAGTTAATTAAAGCTGGAAATAATAACAATAGTTTGGAGCAGGAAAAAGCTGATATAATACTCGCCTCCACCAGAAAAAATGCTAACACAGAAAACACATAATGCATGTCTAATGTTAAACATATTTTGTTGGCTTGCGTCTAATCTTAGAGGAAGTTAAGGTGTTTTGGAACTTCACTATGGCCAGATTATTAGGAGTTCCCAGTAGTTCCTTAAGGGTTTGCGATTTTTTTTTTTTTTTTATTTCAACATTATTCTAGAAATTTGATATTTCCTTGAGAATATCTGATCTATACCTGATCATTTAATTACTATAATACCATAAAACAATACAAAATCCCTTTATAAGTCATCAGACATCCACAAAGAATACACACAACATGTTACTTTTAGTCTGTTTATGTGTTTGTGGTCAGTAATAAACTTCCTAAATTCTCAGTCAGTCAGTTTGTATAAAGTAATGTCACCAATGTTCGGCTGTGAGCTGCTTTTAGATTCAGGAAAGAAATATTGCAATTCTCCCATTAGCTTCTGCTTCCAAAAAAATCAAGATGCCAACATTAGAAAAGGCATGTGTGTGAAACGTGACATATAATAGAAGTCACATTCTTCATCGGGAACTATGAGGATATATATATATATATATATATATATATATATATATAGAGGCTGTATATGCAAGGGATGAAATATACCCACAGAGAAGCTTCCGAGTGCAGATAGTCAAATCCATACATCGCTCTAAAGCACAAAGCTGCTCAGAAGCCTGTAAGCCATTCAACACAGAGTCCAAAATAACACTTAAAGCAAGTCAAGGTTTTATCTGACTAAACAACTGGCAGTTTTTCTTTTTTTTTTTTTTTTTAGCAGTTTGTCTAAATCCACACATCACTCAACTTTACTGAACATGTTTATTGGAGACCGGGGAGGATAGAAATTATTCTTGCAACACACTTTTTGGAATTTCCATTCTAATGATGAGCTGATACTGCGTCTGTACAAGTATCATCTATTTAAGAGTTTGCAAAGTGGCGGTGTGACAGCTTCACATTACAGACTTTCTATCAGCGTTGTGCAGGTGTTGCTCGACTTGAGGCTGAGGCTGTTTTGAAAACGTGCACCACTGTTAATGTGTTCGTGACGTGGGCACAACACAGGACGTCTTAGACCAAACTAAGCTGGGTGCTCATCTTCCTTCTGCCGTATTTATCCTCAGTCATCTTTCCATCACACCTCGGCGGCCGACTGAAAATGTCCGAGTAAATCTCAAAGCTGCATTTGACGTTTGTGCAAATCTCTGTCAAAATGGATATAACTAATTGTTTACCTTGAATATTAGTTTGGTAATGCAGTGTCAGAATACTTTATTAATCCCAGGGGGAAATTATTGGAAGTTAAGTCAGATATTACTATAAAACCGTACATTACAGAGGTCAAAAAAACACCCAAACAAGTGGTGCCAGGCACAACAAACCCCACCCCTCACATGTATTGTAGCATATTTTGGCATAGATCCAGCTAATTTTAGTATTAGTTTTAATTTTTTCATATCTTTTATCTTCCTCACCATCATATTCAATCTAATCCCAGACAGGACTCTGCTGCTGTTTCCCAACTTTAGTCTCCATGTTACCAGGTAGATTGGGGACGAAAGGCTGACTCTAAATGACCAGAAGTGACGGACCGTGAAGTGCCGTATGATGCCACCAGCTAAAATTGCTTGAGTGAAATAAATCACTTTCATATTAATCCGACATGGACAAAGACGAAAACGAAGGGAATTTTATCCATCATTTTTATACGATTCAGTTAGTTTTGTGAGCAAACAATACAGTTTCATTTAATTATCGTTTTTTCTTTTAATTATAAGTTTTATTTATTTCAGGTGACAAAAATGATTTTTTTCCTTTTCTAGTTTTCGTCATTTCGTTTTTTCGTTAACCATAAGAACCTTGTCAGTGAGTGGATTGAAGGTGGCTTTCTTCTATGTGATAAGCTTTACACGAGAGCACCTTGGTTCACAGCCAGGTTAATATGAATTATTGACTGGACAAAACAACCCAAATAGGAATAATTTATGAAATTGTGTATAGGGTTACAGAATGTATAGACAGTACTTTGCTGCAGCTGCACTATTTTTAGCTCGAGAGGGGCAAAAGAGATGAAAGTAGCTCCCAGTTCAGTATGGTACAGTACATGGTAATTCCATTCGCTATCCTTCAAAGCAGTGAAAGTGAGGGCTCTGATTTATTCATAAGCCGAGCTTCTCCTGCCAGGGAGCATTAGACAAAGGCGGATCACACAAAGGTAACTATTCTGCTGAGAAAAGCAAATTACAAATCAAAACAAATCAAACGCAGGTGTGAACAGTTTACGTGTTTGCACCGACTGTACAGGTTTGCTGTGTAATCGAGCCGAGCTGCCAGAGTCGTGGAGCTTTGATATGAAGCATAGGCCGGATAAAACAAATGGACACAGGTAGTGCAGAGGAACCCGCTGTTTTAGTGGTTCTGAAGGTCTGTTTGGGTTTTGGCTGTCTCCATCTTTATGTATTTGGGGCCTAAAGTGACCGTATTTGAACACAAGGTTAGCAAGGTCCATTCTCATTAGAGTTATAGACTGTTGAAACACTTTCAGCAACATTTTCTCCCCAAAAAAGCAACTATTGACGGAATCTAGTGATTTTTCAGGTAGATTTCAACTACCTCGAAGAGTGTAACAAATGGCGGTGTTAAAACTGCTTACTTCCTGCTACTAGCAAACTGATTACCTCCGCCAAGGAGGTTATGTTTTTGCCAGGGTTTGTTTGTCTGTTTGTCTGTCCGTTAGTGTGCAACATAACTCAAAAAGTTATGGACAGATTTTGATGAAATTTTCAGGGTTTGTTGGAAAGGGATAAGGAAGAAATGATTAACTTTTGGGGGTGATCGGGGGTGGGGGGGCCCTCGGGGGGGCCCACTGATCAGCCTTGGCGGAGGTCTGCGCTCTCCGAGTGCTTCTAGTTTTGGAAGTATTTAGTGCAGAGATGTCAAACATAAGGTCCATGGGCCAAAACGGGTCCTCCAAAGCATCCAATCTGGTCTGTGGGATGAATTTGGTGACTTTACAATAAAGATATTAACAATCAAGGGTGTCAAAATTATTTTAGTTCAGGTTCTACGTACAGACCCTGGGGCGCTGTAACGGGGGGGACATGACAAATTCATGTCGCCCAGGATTTCTGGGGGGGCCATAGAGCAGTGGAGGGGGTCCAGTGGATACAGGCTAGAAGTTGTAAAAATTCTGTGTAAGATCCACTGTATAATAGAGGCATAGAAGCCAGGAGTTGGACATTGAAAGCATGTTAAGTTTCACTTTCACTTGACACCAGCGTTAGTTACATCGTACTCCGATGTATATCACTGCTCCCCCAACCCCATGTACATACCCCCCCACCCCTGTGTGGTGTCAGACGACCATATTTTAATCAAAAATGTTCAATTTGTTTTCAAAAGTATTTAACCTGTATTCATTTGCATGCCACAAATTATTCATAGTGTAATGTGAAGATTGTACCAGAGTAGCTGACTTTTTTTCCTGGTAGAAACGCTACAAAAAGACAAGTGCGCCCATGGAAAGTTTTTGAAATATGGTGGACAAAAGTACACGTGAGTGGAAAATTTGGACATTCTGGGGAAAAAATATACGTATTCTAGGAAAAAGTTACATATTTATATATATTAAATTAATACTGGGAAATAGTTACGTATGTATATACGTATGCTGTCCAATCTAGACAGAGATCAGTAAAAATGTACCCTATCATGGACAAAGCCAAAAAGGCGGGCTCTAACCTGACTAGAATAATGTTCTCAATATGGTAAAAAGGGAAGGTCTATACCTAAAACCCAACCTATTTTTGGGCAAATAAAAATGGTCTCCCAGAGTGGAAAAGCAAGTTGTTTCTGTAGATTTCATCTCAGTGTTTATTTTGGGTATGAATTAACACTCAAATTCTGCTTGATCTCCGACTTTGACTTGACTCTTTGTGCATTTACATGACAAAGCTCCACTACAGATTAAGGAGTACAGAGACATAGATTCAACATTCCAGAGTACAGTGTAGAAGAGTGTGAAAGGGACCAAAGATGTTTCCAACCTACGGCCGTAAATTTGACACGACACCCGCTCTGACAAATCAACAAGACACTGAATTTTATAAAGGACCCACAATGCTTAGCTTTCACGGGGCCGACAATTGCCACCGCCTCAGTACAGACCAATTCAATATAAAGTGGGTCAGACCAGTAAAATACTAAATCGTAATAATCTATAGCCAAAATAACAACTCCAAAGTTTTAGTGTAAAAAAATTAAATTGCATGAAAATGTTTACATTCACAAACTATCCTTTCATGAAAAATTTGAATAACCTGAAAAAATATGAACAATCTAAATGTCTTAAGTGAAGTAAGTGCAATTTTAACAATTTTCTGTCTGTTACTAAATGTTTGGTGCATTTGTAGATCCTCTGTGATCTGTAACTTGTAATGCATGTGTAAATGATAAACTGAGGCAGAATATTGTTAAAATTGCACTGATTTTTCTTAAAAAATATCAGCTTGTTCATTTTATTCGTATTTTTTTTTAAAGGAGAGTTTGTAGCTGTAAACATTTTCATAATGTAATTTTACTTTTTGGCATTAAAATAAAAATAAAACCTTGAAGGTGTAATTTTTTAATAGGTTATTGTGTTATTATTTTACTGGTTTGGCCCCCTGAACTAAAACGAGTTTCAAACCACTGATATAATGCGTGAAAGTCCTAAAAATGTGCAGTCTGACAAATATATACCTGCATGTATGGACAGAAGAGTCAAATTTCTCGGTAACTGCTTGAAATCTCATAAATGCATTACGGTCTTCTTCTTTTTTCTAATGGTGGAGAACAATTTGTATAATGAGTGCATTACCGCCACCTGCTCTGCTTGAGTTTAGAATGGACTTCACTACTTACACACATTACATACATCTGAGAAAATGTAGGTGGGTGGAAAAAAACATCCCTGCGCAACAAGATAAGAAATTATAAATGTACAGAACAAGTATGACGTGGTATGCCTTTGTACCAAGGCTTAATGTGCAGGAAACAAAGTACACTGCTGTAATTTGAAGGATTAAAATGAGGCAATAATCAGGCTAATGTTGTTTTTGTGTTTAACAATAAATAAAGGTTTCTCACTCTGATTTTTTCACAGCGTAGGGGCATGCCGCAGTGCGCGTTTATACATGGTGCAAGTTTTGTAGGGGGTCTGGGGGCATCCTCCCCCAGAAAATTTTGAAATGTATAACTCTCTGAAACACAATTTCCTGCATTTTGAGGGGCAAATTTTGAGGAATGAAGCTAAAAAACAATGCGATATTACCCTATGTTTGCCGTTGCTCCTGTGCTTCGACGCAGACATGATCGTAGACAAATATTCACTTGTACGAAATTTGGGATAATCGGAGCGGCACTCACACTACACGCACGCACAGGCTACATTTTAGAGATAATTTTCCACGGGTGATCGGCCCGTTTAAATAAGATAAATTGACTGAAGGCTCATTGTCAGCCAGTGAGCGTAAGGCAAGTGATGTTGCCGGGCGGGCGTCAGACAATACCAAGGTACACAAAGGGGTGTTGATTATATTGTTCTCATTTCCTGTCTGCAGCGCTTTGCACCAAGACAAAGGATTATATTTTTTCAAATTCAAATCTTACTATCATTACGCTGGACGATCACACACACACACTGTGATGTTCTGTTGTTAAAAGCAAGCAAAGGGGGCCCTCTGGTGGTCGGAATAAGTTGCACTGGCGTGTGTTTTGTACTTTCGATGTTACCGTAGCCAGTTCAGACATGGGAAGGAAGCAGCAGACACGTTTCTCTCATTCTGTTTGTATGGCCTGAAAGAACATTTGCCTGTGAGTATTTTATGTTCAGTTGTTGTGGTAATGAAGAGTAAAACCTGTCTCTGATGTAAACTTTTGTTGTTAGATTAAAAGACGTTGTAAATCTTAAGTCGATCTGAAGATGCTAACTGTTAGCATGTCTATGGATTTTCCCATTTCCCATTTCGAGCTAGCGATCTTTTCTCATTCATTTGAATGTATAATGCTATGTTAATGTGCTGTAACAAAGAACCTAACTGAGACGTGTTTTGTATGTATGTTGCAGTTTTACAGTGAAGTCTCAAGTAAAAGCTTTGGAGAGAAGTTTTCGGCGTCCGGCTTTTCTTGTGTAACCGGTTATCTATCTGCCGAGCTAGCAGCTATACACACAAGCAGGGTCAGAATACACACAAAAAAACACCGCTACGCTGGTTGAAAGACAGCATCGTGGGTCAAATCTCAGTGCTGGGGGCCCCGACGTTCAATGACACTAACAAGAACCCTGAAATAAATGGGCTAATGTTAACCCAGACTATAAACGAACGCAAACATCCACCGACAGCTGACAGGTAATTGTTTACATGATGAGAAGGTTAGCAAAATGCACAATGAACAGCAGTAGCAAATATAATGTCCAATCCAATATAAGTTCCATGAAAACAATAGAAAATATTCACAGCATCAAAGCTAATGCTACGTATGTAGCATCCAGTATGTGATTCCCGAAACAGCCCATTTGTCTCTGATAAAGTCTTAAAAATTCCATAATAACACACAAATTTGTAAGCTAACATAATATACGAGATTTTTTAGTATGTTCGAAACCCAATAGTAACCCACAGTATATAAATTGTGTACTATAATATACTACGTAAGATCTGGGCATTTTACCAGCCTAAATATCCCATAATGCAATGCAATGTAAGCTATCAGAAAGTGATGTAGATATATTTGAATGTTTATTTACACAAAAGTATGTAAAACCTTAGTATTTAATCATATTAATATGATGTGTTTAATTAGTATTTAGTTTAAATATTTTATGCATGTAGTGCAAGATATGGGACTTCCAGAGCAGCAGTAGCATCCTGTGTTCTATGTGCTAATGCTAATTGCTAATGCTAGCTAAAGTGCATGTGTGTATTAGGGTACAAAGCAGATCAAATTTTCCTCGAGGATAATATAGTTAGTTAACCCTTAACCTTCATGTTTGCCTTGGTGAGACAATAGAAGCAGCAACTTAAGTTCACTGCCTTTTTTTCTACACTTAAGACTATTTAAAATCACTTTGTTTTATTAATTACTTGTTTCACATCAAATAATCAGTCATGTAATGACATCATACACATACAAATTAGCATGTGAAAACATATTAACAACATTTAGCGACCTTTTAAATAAGTTACTTTACATAAAAACAGCAGGAAACTCCCAGGAAAAAAAGCTAACGCTCACTGAAAGCACCAGAAATACTGCTAACCAAGTAATGTTTTAAAAGCACGGTCAAGTAGTTTAAGCTAACTGCTATCTTTTGGCTAGCCAGAAACAGGAAACTGAATTAATGCTAAAATGCAGCTAAGCTATGCTAACAGGATAGATAGTGCAAGAGGTAATGATAACTTAAACAAAACATATGGATTATTTTGACATTATTAGTCTAACTTGTTGACCACAATTACAGTAGCTGTCTGTTAAAAAAACTTCACTTCCACCGGGTGTGTTTTTTGAAATGTAAATGTGTTTCACAGTTCTCAGCTACTGTAGAGACCCCTTCAAGTCTGACCATAAACCCACAATGTTTATTAAGTCTACATGTGCAGGATACACATTATTAGAAAAGTTAAATTCTCCATAATTGTGTTATTTGGGTAATTTTATGTAAATGATGAGCAGTGAAGTACAACACAATCACATTTACCAACATGGTGAGAAGAAAAGCTGATAAAATGTAGGATTCTTACCTTCATCAAGTCACAATATGTGTCCGTTTGGGGATTAATCATATTCCTTTAGAAAAACCATAATTATTCCATGAGGTGAATTTCACTACATTTCTACTTTCGTTCCCAAAAATAAAATCCAAACTCCTGTCAACCGCCAGAAATTTTGAAAGTTTCCGTCCTATGTTCATTTATCTTCACTTCCTGACATAAAAATGGAGGCACCCTCATGTTTTTTTCAGTTGAGTTTTCAGTGTGGGACAGCTCATAACGAACAGCAAACACACCTGTCTGAAGGACCAATGAGCTTTGACCTTTACATCAGAGAACAGGCTCTTATTCGTTATAATAGATGTCAATCATTCCAGATTTCAGCCAAGATCATGTATGAAGGAGCTGACGACAGATGTCTCACTTTGTTTTGGTGCCGAGTCCAATTTTATTCCCATTTGAGCTCATTTTACCAGCAGAAAATGTATGTTTGGTTTATATATGTTTTGTTTATCTAACTTTACTGGAGTAATTATTTTTCAGCTGGCTTTTTACTTCTACTTTGTACATTTTCACGCAATTATCTGTACTTTCTACTCCTTACATTTTAAAAATAGCCTCATTACTCCTATTTCATTTCAGCTTGTTTTCATTCCAGCTTGTCATCGTAAGTAAGTAAATTGAGACTAGATTTGCATTATATTTCAATAAATATACTTTTTGTGACATTTTTGTTTGGTGGTGCGCCTTGTGATTTTTCTTACATAAAATATGTGACGTGGCTCAAAAAGGTTGGGAAACACTGGTCTGGTGCATCCCAGATGTTTCAACATTAACATTTTCTAATATAATATAACACTATAGTCATTATGGGCTTTAGATAAATGTTTTTTGGGGAGGTGGGGTAGTGCACGATAGCCCCCTGTGGAACTGCCAAAGCTTTTGTCCTAATGCCATTTTTTCCCCTTACATTTACTTTTATACTTTAAGTAGTTTTGAATCCAGTACTTTTAGTAGTAATAGTAGTAGTTTATTCGGTCATTAATTACTTTAAATAACAAACAAAAACAACATATCCATTGTTCAATATACAATGCGACCAAAAGGGTTTAGGCCAGGGGTGTCAAACATGCGGCCAAAGGGTCCAGTTTGGCCCCTGGGATGTTTTTGCCAAGTGCAAAAATTCCACAGTCTTGAATTGAATTAAGCAAAAAAAAATAAATAAATCTTCAATTAAGCCAAAAAAAAAAATAAAATCTCAAATTTAGCAAAAAATCTTAAATTAAACCAAAGAAAATCTTCAATTAAGCCAAAAAAAAAATCTTCAATTAAGTAAAAAAAAAAAAAATCATGAATTAAGGAAAAAAAAAAAAAAATCTTCAATTAAGTAAAAAAAATCTTGAATTAAGCAAAAAAAAAAAAAAAAAAATTCAATTAAGTAAAAAAATCTTCAATTAAGCAAAAAAAATCTTCAATTAAGTAAAAAAAAAATCTTGAATTACGCCAAAAAAAATCTAGAATTAACAACTTACATTTTTTTTCTGTTTTAGTGCAAAAAATAACATTAAATTATGAAAATATTTACATTTACAAACTATCCTGTAACACTAAAATGTGAAAAACCTGAACAAATATGAACAACCTGAAATGTCTAAAGAAAATTAAGCACAATTTTAACCATTTTTCTGCCTGTTTCTCAGTGTTCAGTGTCTTTGTAGATCTGATCCATAATGCACATGTAGAAATGAGAAGATGAGGAATAATATTGTTAAAATTGCACTAAATTTTCTTATGTTTTTTAATTTAAATTTTAGGGTTTTTTTTTTTTTTTTTTTGATAGTTTATAAAAGTAAGTATTTTCATAATTTAATGTTTTGTTTTGTTTTTTTTTTTTTTACATTAAAACAAAGACAAAAATTTGGAGTTGTCATTATTTATAGGTTATTATGTTATTATTTTTCTGGTCCGGCCCACTTCAGATCAAATTTAGCTGAATATGGCCCCTGAACTAAATGAGTTTGACACCCCTGGTTTAGGCTAAAGTTTAGACGTATTTTATCAAACCCTTTTTACAATTAACACAATGTTTCCACAAGAAAACAAACAAATTTTCAATGTAATCATTGCTAAACATACAACAGAAAAGAATGCATGTTTCATTTAATTCAGGTAAATCATGTCCTTATCTCAACTACCAATATTGATCCTAGTCTTTTTAACAAGTATTTTCTTGAATCCTGAGCTCTATGTTATTGAATAATAGTTCATTTGTACATCTTTTTAAAAGTTTTAATTGTTTTAACCCTTTCATGCATACTGGTCACTACAGTGGACAGTTCTTCTCCAGCTCTTTTCTTATATATTCATGGGTTTTGTTGTTTTAGTTCCATATCAGCCGACACAGTGGACGCTTACGCACCATCCCATAATACACTGTAATTCATACCATTACTGTAACTTTGCAGATCAGGTTGATAAACCTGATCTGCAGTAACATGTGTTAAATCAATTGCTAATATTTATTAGACTGTAATCAACACTTTTCTTAATCAAAAAGTTTTTTTTTTTTTTTTTGCATATTGTCTGCATGAAGTTAGTAATAACTAGTATTAGAGTATGTTAAAATGTGAGAAAACATCAGATTAGCTGAATGAAAAATGCTTTTATTTCATAGTTTTCACACAGTTTATCACTTTCTGATGATGGGGTTTAAATACATGTTTTTTTGCTTCAAAAATTGGTGTCCAGCTGAGTGGACATTTTTGTAACTCCATGAAAAATTTCAATCGCATTGTTTTTTTTCCACGCCTAAAGAGAAATAAAAACACTCAGGAAAAAAACTCAACTAAGGTTCTCATAATTCATGCATGAAAGGGTTAAACTGTTTTGATCGATCTTCCAGGCCATTCCTAAGATTAGGTTCATCCACATGTTGCAGACAGCATAGGCCACGGTTCGCCATATCATCCCGGAATTTTTATTTATTTATTTATTTTTTTAATTCATTTTTTTTTATCTGAATGATTTTGAATCGAATCGTAGCCCCAAAAATCAGAACTGAATCGAATTGTGAGATAGTAAAAGATTCCCACCCCTCCTAATTACTGTCAAATTTCACATATTTTAGAAGAGGGTAAAAAAAACCTTTCTCTATAATGTAGATTCTGTTTAATCACACATGCGGTGACAGGTCTTTTAAAGCTGTGGCACCACGTCTATGGAATGACCTGCCTCTACATCTACAGTCCATGGACTCTGTAGAGAGCTTTAAAAAACACCTCAAAACCCTCCTGTTCAAAAAGGCTTTTTAGTCTCCCACCGGACCCAGGACCACCACAAACTGATTACACCCTATGTATTCATCATAAAGTACTCCATGTGCCCCCCCCCCCCCCCCCCCCCCCAGTCTTTCTATATCTCTATCGCTCTCTCTTTTCTCCTCCTTTACTCTCTCTCTTTAACCCCAACTGGTCAAGGCAGACAGCCATCCTTCAGGAGTCTGGGTCTGCTCGAGGTTTCTGCTGTTAAAGGGAAGTTTTTCCTCGCCACTGTCACCAATCACAAGTGTTTGCTCCTGAAGGATTCTGTTGGGTCTCTGTAAACTTGATTTGATTCTGATTTGAATTGGTAAAGCACTTTGTGACTCTGTCTGTGAAAAGTGCTCTATAAATAAAATTTACTTCCTTACTTAATCAATCAATCAATCAATCAATCCAGCTGCAGACAGTCGAAGCCTTGCTGTTGTTCTATTGTGTGTTTGTCATGCCAAATTGGTGAAAATACCTTGGAAAAACGTGAATGTCAAGAGGTGAGGATAAAAACCATTATTAACCCTTTCATGTATGAATTATTAGAACCTTAACCAAGATTTTTTTTTTCCTGAGTGTTTTTATTCCTCTTTAGGCAAAATGTCCACTCAGCTACACCATGAATTTTATTCTTGAAGCAAAGAAACATGTATTTAAAACCAAATATCATAAAGTGATATGAAAACAGTGAAATGAAACCATGTTGAATGCAGCTAATCTGATGTTTTCTCACATTTTAACATATTCTAATACTAGTTATTACTCACTTCATGGAGATAATATGCAACAAATAAATATTAACAATTGATTTCCACTCAAGAACCAACCAAGAACAGCAAAGTTACAGTAATGGTATAAATTGCAGTTTATGAGATGATGCATAAGTGTCCACTGTGTTGGTTGATATGGAACTAAAACAACAAAACCCATGAATATACAAGAGTAAAGCTGTAGAGTAACTGTCCACTGTAGTGACCACTGTGCATGAAAGGGTTAAATAGCTTCAGAAATCTGACTCAGCAGGTGAGTTAGACATCACTCAGTCCTGTCAATGAATACCGAGACAGAAATCAAAGCCTTCTATTAAAAACGTTATCCAAGCAATAACTGACAAATGGATCACCTTATTAGACACTTATTAGAAGGTTCAAATGCACTGATCAGACCATAATGTAAGGAGAAGCTGACGGTTTTTTTGAACGGTAGCCAATAGTCGTCAGTCAGTAGTGGACATTTTTCTACTTTCAGACACTTGTTTCAAAGTTTCCATCAGCAGTTTATCACTTTTACTTTCTCTCCTCTGCATAGTTTCTACCCCCGTGGTGTAAAACGCTTTGGCATGGCTTTAAGGATTCTCGCAGCTCTGAGTCAGAAATAATTCAACATGAGTGTGGCTCCATCACGCTGCTGTCAGTCAGTATCAGACTGAAGGTCACCCCTCTGTCCTGGTTACCTGGACTCCTGCAGCTCGACCACATGTCCTCAAACCGAACTTCAACCTCCACAGCAGACCCCACTGACCGCCGAGGACGACCGTCACAAATACAGAGGACAAAAGTATGTGGACACGTTGAATTCAGGTGTTTCTTTTGGGAGAGTTTTCTTTCTAAGTGAGATGTGATTGAGGGAAAAGCGCATGGTTATGTAATAAGTATGGTTTAGAGCAGGGGTGTCAAACATGTGGCCCGGGGGCCAAAACTGGGCCACCAAAGGGTCCAATCCAGCCCACAAGATGAATTAGTGAAATACAAAACTTTCGCTGAAGAAATTCACAATCAAGGATGTGAAAATAATTATAGGTCAATTCAATCTAAAGTTGGTCAGACCAATAAAATACTATCATAATAAAATATAAATAATAAACCACTAATTTTCCTCTTTTTTTATTGTAAAGAAAAAGCAAAACTACACAAAAAATGTTTTATTTACAGACTAGCCTTTTACAAAAAATGTGAACATCCTGAACAAATACGAAAAATCTGAAATGTCTTAAGAGAATTAAGTGTATTTGCACTAATATTCTGTCTCTAATTAAATGTTTTGTGTATTTGTAGATCCACTGTGATCTGTAAGTTGAAATGAACATGTGAAAATGAGAAGCTGAGGCCAAATAATGACATAAATTGTTAAAATTGTACTTTTTTATCTTAATAAATTTTGTTCATGGTTGTTCATGTTTTTCACATTATTTTAAGGATAGTTTGTAGATGTAAACATTTTGATAATATAGTTTTACTTTTTTCCACTCTAAAACATAGAAGTTAGACATACAAATTTTGGAACTGATATTATTTATATATTCTTACCCCACCTGGGGTCATTTTGGGCTATATGTGGCCCCTAAACTAATATGAGTTTGACACCCCTGGTTTAGAAGAATCTGCTGCATATTTACAACTACATTATTTGGACAAAAGTATGTGGACACGTTGAATTCAGGTGTTTCTTTTCTAACAGGGATCTGGGATACAAAACAATAATGACAAATGTCATAATATAGTTTTATATTGGAATAAAGATCATTGCATTGGTTAGTTTGGTTTAAATTATTATCTTTAGCTCCAAAATGCCTCAGAGATGGGTTTTACTTAATTTTTCTTTTTTTTTTTTTTATCCATGTCTATGATTTTAAATGTTCTACCTGTAAATTTCTAAAATAATGTTCATACTTTGACTGTAAATAATAATTTTCTACCACAACGAACTATCTACTTTCTTCAAATCTCACTGAGGAAGAAAAATGTAACATTAAACATATTGATGTTTATAAACTAATGGACAAAAGTATTGGGACACATCATGTCTACAGCTATAAGATGTCCTGTTCCAACATGATATCATGATTTGCATTAATATACACACCACTTTAAATTGGTGTGTTATCTGTATGCATTATAAGCTTTCTGCATGTTTGTTCACACTGTTATTAGGGTTAGATCAGTGGTTCCCAACCTTTTTTGACTCGTGACCCCATTTTAACATCACAAATGTCAGCTACCCCAGACATTCAAAATGGAGATATTTTTTTGCTAAAATTAATTAGTTTTTGATAGTGTAATAGTTTGCTATATGATGTTGCAAATAAACATTAATTTTAGATGACATTTATAAGACACCTTTTTGGTGTCTGCTTCTCAGTTTCTCTTAGATGTCTTAGCGGGACCAGGCAGGTGAAATAAATCTTTCCATTCTCTGTTTAGTCTGGTTTTCTGACTGTGACTGTGTTTTAGCAGGTGGAAGTGTATGAACGCACACGGTCACATGATCAGGTTAATCAAGATATGCCCTCTCATTATTTTATCTCATTATTATGTCCTGCATTTTATTTGAACTTGATTTTTATTAAGAAAAGTGTGGTGTTTTAATTATGATGAAATATATATTGAATCATAAAAAGTGTTTTTTATTAGTAATTTTTTTTATTTTTATCAATTACTAGAAATTTCAGGCGATCCCATTTGAATTCCAGGCGACCCCAAGGTTGAAAAATACTGATTTAAATTCTTATCTTTGCTTCCAAAATGCCTCAAAGATGGTTTAGACTTAATTTGTCTTAGATTTTTTTTTTTTTTAGATTATGAAGTTTTCTCCCTCTAAATTTCTAAAATATTTTTCGTGCTCTGACTGTAAATAATAATTTTCTACCCCAACTAACCATCTACTTTCTTCACATTTCACTAAGGAAGAAAAATCTTCCATTAAACTTTAAGGAAATATTGATGTTTATAAACTATATGGACATAAATATTGGGACACATCATGTCTCCAGCTGTAAGATGTCCTGTTCCGACGTGAAATCATGAATATACACGCCGCTTTTAATTGACGTGTTATCTGTACACATTCTAAACTTTCTGCATGTGTGTTCACGCTGTTATTAGGGTTAGGGTAATGCAAACTGGAGATCTTGGTGCAAATTGACACGCCATCAAATGGCGTTGAATAAGACACGAAAGGTTGAAAATGCGAGCATATAGCACGCCAAATACTATAAGAAGTGGCGTGATATACGACGCGGTTTCATGAGATCAGTCTGTTCATGCTGATTTGACATAAAAACGTCAATATTTCCTTAAAGTTTAATGTTATATTTTTCTTCCTCAGTGAGATGTGAAGAAAGTAGCTGGTTAGTTGTGGTAGAAAATTATTTTTTACAGTCAGAGCATGAAAACTATTTTAGAAATTTAGAGGTAGAACATTTAAAATCATAGTCACGGATAAAAAAATAAAATAAAAATCAAAGAGAAATTAAGTCCAAACCATCTCTGAAGCCTTTTAGAAGCAAAGATAACAATTTAAACCAAACTAACCAATGCAATATACATGATATATTTATCACAATATCATAAATGTTCATTATTCACTCGTTTGTGGTTTTTCTACATGCCTTTTTCTCTGCACTTGCTTGTTGTATGTTGCTGCTGTTAACTGTGAAATTTCCCTTTGGTAGAATAAATAGTCATGTCTTATAAAACTATATTATTATTGTTTGTATCCCAGACCCCTGTTAGAAAAGAAACACCAGAATAGAATGTGTCCACATACTTTTGTCCACATAGTGTACCCAGGGCCGTTACAAGATATCTGGGGGCCCTAGGCAAGAAAGTAAAGTGAGGCCCCTAATACGCGAAGATGTGGTGGTCTAATCACCGAAGAAGAAAAATTATTATTATTATTATTATTATTAGGCTTATTTATTATATAATAATATGCAATTAGTACTGATTGTGATAGATTTAATAATGATAAGATTTTTTTTTCCTAGACTGTGATGTTACTAATTCCATGTAGCCTGATAAATACCTTCAGCTTGTGAGGAGGTGGTATTGTCACTATCAGTTGGTGCTGATAGAAATTTAAGCAAAGCACCTAAAAAAGCGGAAAAAAAAAAAAAAAAAAAAAAAGGCATTTGGTGAGTAGGCTTACTTTTGTCCTGTTATGTTCTGACGCACTTCTGTTTTTCCCCCTTTGTCTTTTGTGGTTTTTTGTTAATTCTTACTTGACACTTTTGGGTAAATATTGCTCTATGTTTTTTTGTTTTTTTTTGCCTTGATAACATTTTTGGGCAAAATATGTATTTAGTATGTCTCTTCAATAGATGGCTAATTGGTTTTCCCGCCGGCTGAGCCTATAAATTGGACCAGGGCTGGGCTCTCGCTCTCTCGCCTCCTGTTCTCTCCACCTCCTCCAGCGATGCCGGCGTCCGGAGCGCGCACGTTGAGGCGCGCATCCGCTCCACTCGTCCACGCAGGTTGCTCCACGCCAGCGGGGTTTTTTGTTAGCTTTTTGTTAGCTTATCCTTTTGTTTGACCAGGTGGATCCGGACGTCCTGTTTTCGTTTTTCCTTTCGTTAGGGCTTATATTTTGCAGTTTGCTTTATTTGATAGGGTAGCGGTGCGCTGGCAGCTTCTACGGCCCTGTACAGGGTTGGCCTGTCCAGCGCACCGTCCTTATGTTTAGTTTGCCGGTCCACTCTGGTCTTTTCTTTTGTTACTTTGGGCACGGGGTTTAAAAGGGGTTCTTAGATTCTGCTTCATTAGAACCATTTTGGGTACAAACGAAGAGAATAGCAGAAGAAAAAAAAAACTAACTGCAAATAAATAAAAAAAAGTTCTTCGAATTATACTCCTTGACTCCCGGTGTCCTTTGTAAATATGTTTCACCCTTCGGGTTGTAACATGTCCTTATTCTAGATTTCATTATTATTGTAGCCTGATGGAAGTTAGGTGATGGGTGTGTGTTAAAATGTTAAAAATGATAAATAGCATAAATACAATAAGTTCATTAATGGAATACATAAGGTTAAAAATTAAAACCATTTCAGTGTGGTTGTATTAAAAAAGGTCATGTCTTTGTGAAAAGGTATGTAATTAGTATTGGTTTTGTTCTTTGAGCACAGTGGTGTTAATGCACGGTTCATTTTGTGCACCAGTAAAACACATGCCTGTGTCTTGAATTTGAAAAAAATCATATTGTATTTTTCAGTTCAGTACCGCCAACAAGGTTAAGAACCACTGTTCTAGAAGTATATGATTAACCCTTTCATGCATAGTGGTCACTATAGTGGACAGATATTCTCCAGCTGTTCTCTTGTATATTCATGGGTTTAGTTGTTTTAATTCCATGTCCTCCTGAGACCCAGCAATGCATTTTTGTCCTCTGTAGGGGACTAAAGTTTGACAGTTTTAATAAAAAAAAAAAAAAAAAAAATGCTGTTCATTGCAAAGGACAGATTAAAAAATGAATAAATAAAAATAATCTAAAAATGCTATCTGGAAAAAACTTGCATTTTTCAGTTTCCAATCAAGATGACTGTTTAATGTTAAAAAAAAAAAAAAAAAAAAAAAAAGCTGAAGATTTTCACTTTACCGGATCTCAGGAGGATATCAACCAACACAGTGAACGCTCATGCATCATCTACACTGATATTCAGACCATTACTTTAACAGCTAATTTTCTCAAAGAATTTTTTTTTTTTAATGTATTATCTCCATGAAATGAGTAAAAACTAGTATTAGAATATGATAAAATGTGACAAAACATCAGATTAGCTGCATTAATGTTTTTATTTCATAGTTTTCACACAGTTTATCACTTCATGATGATGGGTTTTAAATATATGTGTCTTTGCTTCAAATATTTTACGCATGGTGTCCAGTTGAGTGGACATTTTTGTAACTCCATGAAAAATCAATTCATAAAAAATTCAGTTGCATTGTTTTTTTCATGCCTAAATAGGAACAAAAACACTCAGGAAAAAAATCTTGATTAAGGTTCTCATAATTCGTGCATGAAAGGGTTAAAATGCGGAGGATTTGATAGTAACTTTACAGAAGAACTTCACTTCCCATAATGCACCAAAATGTGACGTCAGACTTCATCGGCAAAATTACCTGAACACATGGTGCAAAGTGTTGTGATGTGTTGATGGGCAAGTGTGGGAAATATATACTGAACAAAAATATAAACGCACCACTTTTGTTTTTGCTCCCATTTTTCATGAGCTGAACTCAAAGATCTAAAACTTTTTCTGTGAACACACAAGGTTTATTTCTCTCAAATATTGTTCACAAATCTGTCTAAATTTGTGTTAGTGAACACTTCTTCTTTGCTGAGATAATCCATCCACCTCACAGGTGTGGCATATCAAGATGCTGATTAGACAGCAGGATTTTTGCACAGGTGTGCCTTAGGCTGGCCACAATAAAAGGCCACTCTAAAATGTGCAGTTTTATCACACAGCACAATACCACAGATGTCACAAGTTTTGAGGGAATATGCAATTGGCATGCTGACTTCAGGAATCTCCACCAGAGCTTTTGCCTGTGAATTGAATGTTCATTTCTCTACCATAAGCCATCTCCAAAGCTGTTTCAGAGAATTCATGAAGAAGACTGTGCGAGGAAAATGGTGGTCACACCAAATACTGACTGGTTTTCTGACCTCCCTGGACCACCCAATACAGTAAAAGTGCACATTTTAGAGTGGCCTTTTATTGTGGCCAGCCTAAGGCACACCTGTGCAATAATCCTGCTGTCTAATCAGCATCTGGATATGCCACACCTGTGAGGTGGATGGATTATCTCAGCAAAGGACAAAGGAGAAGTGCTCACTAACACAGATTTAGACAAATTTATGAACAATATTTGAGAGAAATAGGCCTTTTGTGTACATAGAAAAAGTTTTAGATCTTTGAGTTCAGCTCATGAAAAATGGGAGCAAAAACAAAAGTGTGCATTTACGTGAACTTATTGAACAGCCCTCGTACTACAAACACACTGTGTACCTATGAAGGCACAGAGTTCTGATTTGTAATTATTTCCCACAGAATTAAATTCATATCTGCCTCTGAAACATTATCAAGGTTGATCATGATCCGTTAACTGAAATGTGTCCTCGTGTTTCTGCAGCTCTTTAGTTCCAACAAATGAACGCGTCTTTGATACATAGACTGTTGGAGACAGTTATGGTGAAAACTAAAAGACTGATCAATAATGAATTAACACATCAGCAGTTATTTTAATAATTGAAGCAGAGTCACACCCTCGTTTCCTCTTTTCTTTTCTGCCTCGTGGGAACGTTCGACAAATTTCAAAAATGACACATTTGTCGCTTCTGGCCTCGAACCGACCGGACCCCCGAATCCCCGAACCCCCGATAGCCCAAAGCCAATCAATAATCACACTTTAATAATCACAGACGCAGCCTTGAATTCATCTTGGACCGACAAGAATCAAATTAAATGACAACATCAAATAACGTCTGCTACCTTCGCTGAGCATTTTCTCATTAAGTGACCGGCCAAATGTTATATAGGTTTTAATATAGAAAAATTGTATTTAATCAAAAGGCTGCAGACGCCCCGAGGTGTGATCAGGTCAGAGCTGATCAATATCTCCCCGTTCACTTCTTCCCTTTAGCTACAGCCAAACGCAGAGAAAGATCACGTCGTCACAAAAACAAGATAAGAGACTTGGCTTTGGACAGATCTGAACAATCATTTCTATCATTTTACCTGAATTCAGTTCAACCAGGGGTGTTCGTTCAGGTTCCACATTCAGCCCAATGTGACCTCCAGTGGGTCAGACCAGGAAAATAATAATATAATAGACACTAATAATAATAATAATAATAATAATAATAATAATAATAATAATAACAACAACAACAACAACAACAACAACAATAATGATAATAATAATAATAATAATGATGATGATGATGATGATGATAATAATAATAATGATAATGATAATGATGATGATAATAATAATGATGATAATAATAATAATAATAATAATAATAATAATAATAATAATAACAATGAAAACTCTTTATTTTTTGTTTTAAGTGCAAAAAATAACATTAATTGTGGAAATATTTACATTTTTAAAGTATCCAAACAAGAAACAAGTGAATGACCTGAAAAAAAACTGAAATTTTTAAAGAAAAATAAGTGCAATTTGAACAATATTAGGCCTCAAACTTCATCATTTATTTACATTTATATACATATTTTTTTGAATTGCACTTAATTTTCTTTAGATATTTCAGGTTGTTCATATTTGTTCAGGTTTTTCACATTTTAAAGGATAGTTTGTTAATGTCATTGTTTTCATAATTTAATGTGTTTTTTTGGAGTTGTCATTATTTACAGGCATAATGCAATTGTTTTTTGGTTGTACTGTAGTTTTTTGTTTTTTTATTTGCATTAAACCAAGAAGAAATTTCAGAGTCATTATTTATAGGTAAAGTTATTATTTTCCTTTAGATCATACTGGTCTGAATGTGGAACCTGAACTAAATCCAGTTCAAAACCATTAACTGTTCATATCTTCAGTGTAATTTTTGCATCTGGTGAATTCATCCTGTGGGTCAGATTGGAACCTTTGGCGGGCCGCATGTTTGACTGAGTTCAACCACTGAGACAAAAACTAATGATGCAGAAACATTACATACATATATTTATTTATGATTCAGGGAAAAGGCATGGGATTCAATAAGTTTGTATTTAAGTGCAAAAACAAAATGTCAGATTTTTGTTTGTTCTTCTGGTGCATGTTTGCTTTGGCCATGTGTTTGTGTTGGAGTTTGCATGTGTTTTTTTATACACTCGAAATAAAACATTCATTCATTCATTCATTCATTCATTTCTTCATTCATTCCTCCCTTCCTTCCTACCTTCATTCATTTCTTCCTTCCCTCCCTCCTTCATTCATTTCTTCATTGACTCCTTCATTTGTTCATTCCTTCCTCCCTTCCTCCCTTCATTTCATCACTGATTCCTTCTTTCGTTCATTTCTTCCTTCCTTCCTTCCTTCCTTCATTTCATCACTGATTCCTTCCTTCCTTCCTTCATTTCATCACTGATTCCTTCCTTCCTTCCTTCCTTCCTTCCTTTCTTCCTTCATTTCATCACTGATTACTTCCTTCCTTCCTTCCTTCCTTCCTTCCTTCATTTCATCACTGATTCCTTCCTTCGTTCATTTCTTCCTTCCTTCATTCATTTCTTCCTTTCTTCCTTCATTTCATCACTGATTCCTTCCTTCCTTCGTTCCTTCCTTCGTTCATTCCTTCCTTCCTTCCTTTCTTCATTCATTTCATCACTGATTAATTCCTTCGTTCCTTCCTTCCTTCGTTCACTCCTTCCTTCCTTCCTTTCATCACTGATTCCTTCCTTCCTTCCTTCATTTCTTCCTTCCTTTCTTCCTTCCTTCATTCATTCATCCATTCCTTCCTTCCCTCCTTCCTTCCTTCCTTCATTTCATCACTGATTCCTTCCTTCCTTCCTTCCTTCATAAATATTTAAACCTTTTGTTGTGAATTATCCATAAATCTAATTGTAAATAAAAAGGATCCAAATTCGTAACTTATTTTCCAATAGAGTCAGATGACATTTGTTTTGATGAAATGGTTAATTTTAACCAGTGTTTCAGTTTCATACACAGACAAGTTGCAAATGAAGGAAAAACCCAAATCCTGCCACCTAAGAATACACATGCAAATAAACACAAGCAATTTGACATGACATGCACCACAAAAACTACATAACCATGGATTTGTGAAACGGGTTAAAATGATTAATTTAAATAGTGTACTTCTGCCAGTGGTCTGAATTAGAAAAAAAAGATAATTAGTCAGGTGACATTAAAAATCGAAAAACCATAGAGAAAACAGCTGGGGTCAGAAATGACAGAAAAAAACAACCTTAGTTGCTTAAATTCAAGAGGACCGATGTTACCACTAGAGGTGCCCAAACTTCTCAAATGTGTAAAAGCACTTAAAATGTGTTCATTTCTCTGTTTAAAATAGCATGATGTCAGATTCACAAGGATGTGCACAAAATAATAATGACTGATTCCAGCAGTGCTAAATATATATAAACATATCAACCTTTTGTTATGAACTCAAATTGCAAATTAAAAGGATCCAAATTGTATTTTAGTTTCATACACAGACGAGATGCAAATGAAGGAAAAACCTGAACCACACTAGCTAAGAATACACATGCAAATGAACGCAAGCCATTTGACATGACACACACCACAAAAACTACATAACCAAATATCCATCGCTCTGTAAAAAGCTACGAGGCCTCAGCGAATGTTCTGATGAGTATGAAAATGATGTGAATCATGTTCTACGGCCTTCGGAGTCACCTGATATCAACCCAAATGAGCACCTACGGGACATTCAGGACCAGCATCATGTCCAGCAACATCATCAACAAAGCAGATAATGGTCCATCCCTCCAGTAACGTTCAAGGACTGAGCACCCGAACACTAACAAATGGTATAATCCATTTTTAGGTTAACAGGCTAAGGGTCTGATTTACTAAGTTTGCAAATAACGGGTGCAAATTTGCTTGTTCATGCTAAAAAATGCGCATGCTGTTGATTTGCATGTCAAGGGTGATCAACTAAGACTACCTGTGCAAATGACAACAGGTGCAAAGTCTTGGAGACCACCTTATTTGAATGAGGATTTTGCGTGTGCTACTGGTTGTCGTCATGGAGACAGTATGCTGGAAAAACTGCTCTAGGATACACTAGCACTAATGGCAATAGTGCGCTGGAGTGATCCAGATGAAAGGAAATGTAACACTGAAGGAGTTTAGTCATAGAAGGTATTGTATGACTTGTATGTGACTGGTCCTAAATCATCCCCTAGTTCATCTAGAAGTTCTAAAATGACATTGCTGGTACGCCATACGTAGGGATGTAACTCATATAATGATAAACCACAGTAAAATTCCCTACTGGTAGTCTTACAGTTTCAAATTCTAATTAGCATTAAAACCATGTTTAATTACCACACTTTGAAAAACTCACAGTGATTCCTGGAAAAGCAGCACCACTCCAGGTGCACATGTGCAGTTTGTATGTTTGAATGTCACTTTATTTGTGGGGCAGTTTCAAAAAATTCCACAAAGTGGCTTAAAAAAAACCCCAAAAACCCCTGCATCACTAGTGCAAAGGCCAAGACTGAAGGAAGAAGACGACTCAGAGTAGGAACTAAACTGACTGTAATCTAGAAAAACTCTGGTCTCAGTCATATTCTGTGAACCATGGAAGCACCACCAGTACTGAATAATACTGTGGACAGACAGTGTGTTTGGATTATTCTGTTCATTTATTTCATGAAGGCCATGCGCTCTTTTCTCTAACGTGCTGTGCGTCTTTTGTGCCGCTGTCTTAACTTTTTCCCACTTTATGTTGTTCACTTAAATTTAAAAGAAAATTCAAGGTGTTAGCCTATGTTTTGTTTTGATTAAATGTCTGAGAAGGACTGCTGATGCTTGTGTCTTAGTTTTTATTCTGCTCTTTACTGTACATTGTTAATGTTCCAGTGAACTTTAGTCCAAGGTGCTCATTGCTGAACAGCTGTGTGTCTGTGTTGCTCCTCCGCTTTCAATGTGATGATGTTGTCATACAACTAGTCGACTCCACTTCAACTTTATTGACAAATAAGTCGATCTGAAAAAATCAGAACTCACTAATGCCCTAAGACCTAGTCTTGAATGCTGAATGTAAATAAAAGTATTCTTGGTTATCTACAATTTACACAAGTGCAGTTCCCTCTTATGGCCATAAGGTGCCATCTGTAATGCACATTTGTATATTTGACTTTTAAAAGTTAATATTTTAATGTTTCTGCCGACAGAAAGTACATTGTGCATGTTATTTTATTTGTTTTGTTTTGTTTTTCCCAAAATAAAACTTGTTTAAATTATTTCAGTGTGCTTATAAGTACTTTTTGAACATTTTGAGCACATTTCACCAATACCGTGATAACGACAACTGTGATAATTTTGGTCACAATAACCGTGATAAGAAATTTTCATATCGTTACATTCCTAGCCATACGTATCAATTATTTTTTCTTCCATGATTCCAAAACTGTTGACACAATCAGGACAGATTGGTTCTGTGCGTTGCCTTTGGTTGGGCCTATGTCGCCTCCTCGCCACAACAACTGTAGCCAGTTTTGCACGAAACTATGCCAGTTAAGACCTGCCTTTCAGACGTGCTAAATATAGATGCAAAATCAGCCACCACAACCAGTTTCAGGTTTGGTAAATCACATTTCGCGTGCTAAATAAA
Source organism: Sphaeramia orbicularis (assembly GCF_902148855.1). Lineage (NCBI taxonomy): Eukaryota > Metazoa > Chordata > Actinopteri > Kurtiformes > Apogonidae > Sphaeramia > Sphaeramia orbicularis. The sequence continues at coordinate 15,119,567 of NC_043961.1, read as the reverse complement.
TATTTGCCTCTACTTCTCCCACTAATTTTGCACGTTCTGGCAGAAATGCCCATATTGCATATTCATGAGGGCAAACACATTAAATGGTTTGCGTGAGCTATTTTACCCATTTGAGAGACACAACCCACGGTATGTCCTGTTAGTAGATTAGCTTCAATATATGTTTGCATGCACCGTCAAGTTTGTGCACATTTTACACATGCAAACCTTTAGTAAATCATGCCTGTAGTGCATTGTGAAGCAGTTGTGTTTATCTGCCACCTGGTCAACGTCCACTCTTCACTGTGTAATGGAAACACAGGATCTGGCATCTTAACAACTTAATCAATGATATTAACCTGAGAAACATTTCCTCCAGGAGACATTAAAGTAGATTATATCTACTTTATTCAGACCTGGGGACTAATACTTACACAATAGACACACTTAAATGTCATTTTAACCTACTTTCTGAACGTAAATAGGTTACATCTGAATTCATTCTTCATATGGAATATGTTATGTTGTGTTCAAAGACACCTTTAAGCTCCAGAAATCCAACAATATTTTCATCCAGTATCAGAAAAAGGGCTTCGACATGACTGAACACTGTTGAATTATTTGTAATATTTGTTTGCAAAATAGTCCAAATGCATTGTTTTGTCTTATTTTTGACATTTTAAACCACATAACTTGTGATCTGTAACTTACATGTTAAATATAACCTTCTCAACATCACACATCTTTTCACATTATATCACATTATATCATTTCATATCACATCACAATGTATTGTTTAGGGATAAAGTTTGTTTAATGTATCTATCGTTATATAGCAGAAGGGTTGATCAGAGCTTCATCAATGAAAATAACCTAAGAACTTGAAGGAAACTGCACCAAAACAAAGGCCTCAAAATCAGAAAAATGACAATACTGCTGCATTTGTGAAAGGAGTTAAAATTAATCTAAAAAGTCATTTGCAAACACAGAAGAAAAAAAAAAACATTTACAGACCAACAGCCTTGATTCCAGAGTTTTAACACTCCATTTAAAATCAGTCAAAGGCATCAGTGTTTGTAGATGGAGCTCAGACTGAAGCTGGTTCCAGCCGTCAGGAACTGAAAACCTCAAAGATTTCTGTCCTAATTCAGTCCTTATCTTTGGAACAAACTGTTTCAAAGTGTTCATTGATCTGAGATTGGAACTTCCGTGATTCCAGGTTAACAGTGAATATAAATAAGAAGGAAAATCTCCCCCAAAACTGCACAAGTCTTAAGTTCATGTCGCCAGAAAACTATATTAACCCTGTAAAGCCTGAACCATTAAATCATTGACAGAAAATCCCAGTTCTTTGAAACTGGAGCCTTTACTGGTCCATCTGAACAACCCAATTTATTTATTTATTTATTTTTTTCAAATATGATATTTCCGTGTATGAGTTTAAATTTTGTATCATATTTGATACATCGGGTCGTAATACTCAAATATTATTATTTTGAACAATCAAAAACATAATATAACACAAACATGTCTAACAAATTGGTAATTCCTTTTCAAAATTGCCAAAGTTCTTCCTCCTTCCTCATTAATGACAGTCTTGTAGTGTCACCGGAAAGGCCTCTGGTGAATGAATTCCTCCCCCTGGTGGATTATCTGTGTATTGCATGTATCTAATTGTAAATATCAGGTTTTTCAAGAAAAAAAAAAACAAAAAACATCACACTGATCATGTAGACCAGGGATGTCAAACTCATCTTAGTTCAGGGGCCACATTCTTCCCAGTATGATCTCAAGAACTGTGAAAAAAGTAAAATTATATTATGATAACGTTTACATCTACAAAGTTTCCTGAAAAATCTGAATAACATGAACAACTTGAAATGTCTTAAGAAAAACAAGTGCAATTTTAACAACATTCTGCCTCAGTTTATCAGTTTATCATTTACACATGTGCTTTACGTGTATTACAAATACACAAAAACATTTAATATTAGGCAGAATATTGGTAAACTAGCATTTTCTTCTTTTTAGACATTTCAGGTTGTTCATATTTGTTCAGGTTATTCACATTTTTATAAAAGTACAATTTGGTAATGTAAACATTTTCATGTAATTTAACTTTTTTACACAAAAACAAAAAGAAAATTTGCAGTTGTCATTATTTATTAGGTATTGTGATAATATTTTACTGGTCTGACCCACTTCAGATCTAATTGGACTTTGTGTGTCTGTATGTGGACCCTGAATTAAAAGGATTTTGACATCATTGATTGTTATGATTGTGTGATATTTGCATTTCACAAAATCATCCTCCTATAAAAACGAGCCATATGTATATATGTAAATAAGGCCGGTTACTATGAACATACTAATGAATTGTTAATGAAATCCCATATAATGAAATTTAATGATTTGGTTTACTATAAAATAATGCAAATAATGTATAAAGCCAAATTAAAGTTACTCCCTGTCTGTGTACAAAGGTTCTTTTCAACACGAGTCTAAATATGATTTGCGAGATGTTTGTAAATTTTTTGTACAAAAAGCTAAAAAAAAAAAAAAAAAAAAAAAAAAAAAGAGACTAAAAGAAGATGTATATCTGTTGTTGGAGTTAAACTATGGAATGAGGCCAGCCTGGATTTAAGAATGTGTAGCCCATTTTTGATATTTAAAAAAATGGTACATAGGGCAATTTTTGAAGGATACAATTGTTAAGCTCTAATAAGTAATATGCAAATAATTTATTTTTGATTCTACATTAACCCTTTCATGCATAGTGGTCACTACAGTGGACAGTTATTCTATAGCTGTTTACTTGTATATTCATTGGTTTAGTTGTTTTAGCTCCATATCGGCCAACACAGTGGACGCTAATGCATCATCTCATAAACTGCAGTTCATACCATTACTGTAACTTTGCTGTTCTTGATTGGTTCTTGAGTGGAAATCAATTGTTAATTGTTATTTTTTGCATATTATCTCCATGAAGTGAGAAATAATTAGTATTAGAATATGTTAAAATGTGAGAAAACATCAGAGTAGCTGCATTAAACATGGTTTTGTTTCACTGTTTTCATATCATTTTATGATATTGGGTTTTAAATACATGTTTCTTTGCTTCAAGAATAAAATTCATGGTGTAGCTGAGTGGACATTTTTGTACATCTATGTAAAAAAAAAAAAAAAAAACAACAACAAAAAACCTCGACTAAGGTTCTCATAATTCATGCATGAAAGGGTTAAATTACCATTAATTTGGTGGGTTAAGTTGTCTATTTTTCTGGCTTATTTTCACCTTTTTATGTTTTTGCTTGTTTGTTTGGTTGTATGCATTGTTGTTTCTTTTCTTTTTCCTATACTGAATGCTGGGTAGCTGACTTTGTTATGTAGGACAGGCATTAATACAAGCATTCTGCTTCTGCCTGTACCTTTTCAGTCATTAACCTGTTGGTAATGTTTGTAATGTTTGTAGTGTTGTTGTTGTTGACACTGGTGTATTACTGTAAAGTCAGAACTAAACATGGAGAATCAGCGTTCAGTTTCTATGCTCCGTATATCTGGAACAAACTACCAGAAAATACCAGGTCTGCTGAGAGTCTGAGTTCTTTTAAGTCAAGGTTAAAGACTCACCTGTTCACTGCTGCCTTTGACTAAAAGGCTTTTGGCTTTTTAAATTTTATATTCTCTTTGAAACTTTGCACTGCAACTCTTACTTTAATATGTGTGTGTTTTTATTTTTATTTTTTTATTTTTTTGGATTTTATGTGTTGTTTTCTTACTTGCTGTTTTTAATCACCTTTTACATTTTTCTTTTATAATGTTTTAAATGTGTTTCTTTTTCCCTGTCGTTGTATTTCAATGTCCTGTGTGAAGCACCTTGAATTGCCTTGTTGCTGAAATGTGCTATACAAATAAACTTGCCTTGCCTTGCCTTACTGTGTGATGACTGAATAAAGAATTTCATCATCATCCCACGGGCCGGACTGGACCCTTTGGTGGGCTGGATTTGGTCCCCAGGCCACATGTTTGACACCTGTGATGTAGAGGGCTTCAAAACTCATGTATCAAATATGATACATGTGGCGTTATAGGGTTAAAATCATCCATCAACCATCCATAGCATTGGAAAAAATCCATATTTAATTTTTTGGCCATATTGTCATCATCAGCGGCTGTTTTGATGGATGAGAATTGAAAAAAAAAAAGCTGAAAGAAACAGCATAATTCTCTGTGGATTAATTATTATAACTGCCTCCTTTCACTTTGAACATGTGATCAATTGTTGACATAACAATATTGATTTCTCCAGCTTTAACAATAATGCCGTATTGACTCTGACCGGAGTAATGATGGTCATATTTGTGCGGGTTTATCTGTAATTACCTTCCACCTACTGGAGCCACAGTCGGGGCAGTGACGTTTGTAGAGTCTCACGCAGGAATACCAGCCATCATTTTTAGTGTGAAACCAACAGTAAAACGCCACATAACCGTGTCACAGTATCATCTACTGGCAGGTGGCCAAGGGAGTATTTCACTTGGAGAGCAGGAGCGACTGACAGATGCCTGAGCAGCGACGCCGCATTCATCAAGGCATGGGCGGCCGTGAATGCAGAGGCTGCCTCCGCTCGCATCCACCTGCAACTATTAAGTCTGCCAAATCCCAGGCATGAGGGGCGCTGGCTGGAGCACCACTCCGGTATCACAGAGCTGACCTGACCAGACAACAGTCAGCTCTGGGTGTTAAACCACCCCATCCGCCCCATACATCACTGTTATCTCTATCACCCCTGTGAAGATTAGCCTTCAGCCTGCACTACCTACCTGTTCAGACTGCAGCTGCTGTTGAGTATAAACCCAGAAAACCTCAGCAACATGAGGTGATAACCCCCCCTGTTCCCCCCTGAAAAAAAAAAAGGAGGAAAAAAAAAAGCAGCATTTGTGTCAGCAGAAGACAAGGACTACACTGACATTACTCTGATGCCTATCTTATCTTGAAAAGTAAACAGTATACAAGGTGTCCACGAAGACTATTTACAATTTAAACTATTTATTACCCCACCCCCCCAAAAGGGGAGGCAAGGGGCATTGTTTTTGGTTTGGTTTGTTTGTTTCTTTGTGTGTTTGTTAACATTCTAGCAACAAAACTATTGGCTAAATTCATACTAAATTGAGTTTATAGATTGCCAGTGACCCAGAATTGACCTTGCATTTCAGGAAAAGTAGGTCAAAGTTCAAATTTTTTATGATTTTTTTTTTCCATTTCACCCCTTGGCCCTCCCCCTTACCCCTTGGCCCTTGCACTCTGCACTACCCCTTGAAATGGAGTTGCAAGGGGTAGGGGTTGAAACATTTCCCTGTCAGTGGCAATTTCTCATAGACTGCAAGGGAAGCCTGGCTTCCCCTAAAATTACGAAAATTAAATGGTTAAATATGTTCGGTTGTGTTGACATTTTATTGACTACAAATGTGTTAGAACACATTCATCTCACAGATGAGTTCGTTCAGAATCAGCTCAGTCACAAATCAACAGACGCGATGTTGTTCACTTCTCCTCCATTCCCGTGTCTCTGTTTTCTCATTCGATCTCTGCTCAGTGCATTTGTCCGTAGACGTCGGGCGTCTCTGGGCTTCAATGGGACTGAGTGGAACAGTTTTTTTCATTGCATCAAAACTGGACGGTAATTGGATAAATGCCACGATGTTGTCCCGCCCCCGGACGCCGGGCGTCTCTGGGGGTGAATGGAGCTGTGGGCGGAGCTCGGCCGGGCTGGACGCCAGAATCCCACGTGCTGATTGGAGGATCAGTCGAAAGGCTGAATCCCATTTGATTGACAGCTAGTTTCAGATCTGCTCCTTCACTGACACTGTTCAGTTTAACACCGCCGCACATTCTGCTGTGAAAGAGAGAGAAACCACTACGAAATTACTCGTTCATTTCTTGCACTGTAAATAAAACACACTCATTGTACTTCCTTGTTTCAATTTAACATAATTTCAGCGTTTTCTTGTTTCAGTTACATAATTTAATCATTTCTTGTTCGAGTGTAATATCGTTTTGTAGATAGTTAAATCAATCAAACTGTCGGCTAGGTCGGAGTGAAAGGAGCATCTGTAGTTTAAAAAGGCTGAAGTCTTACACCCACAACACAATGGGCCAAGGTAATCTAAGCAGCCTAGCTCTGCTGGACATTAAGAGGACACTGGTCCAGTCTCTGGAAAAGACGCCTACTTGGTACGATAAGGTCACTGAGCATTTTCTTAAAAAGGAACGGAGGGCCGAATATATGTTTAAATAACTTGACAATTTTTTTTAATGTAAGCCGACAATGAGCTTCCCCTGTCTGAAAGACGAGCAGCCGCCACTGTTCCCTATGACAACCCTTTGTGACCTGTTACGTCATCAGCAGTCGTCAATGCCACTATTAACAGATGCGATAACTTTCTTTCCGAAAAAATTCCCCAGCAGCTGTAACCATCTCTGTTTCATGGGCTTTGGTCATTTTTTTTGCGGCTATCAACTATAAACCACAGAAATGCGATCAATAACGCATTGAAACGGCATTAAACGGTCGATCAAATGATTATGTTGTTTACAAAGAAAATACGTATGTTTGTGTGTTTCTTTCATCACACTGCTGCACTTTTTTGCTGTGTTTACCTCCATCTTGCCAATGTTTCGAACAGAATTATGGGAAATTTCTCCTACCCCTACATTAATAGTGTGGTCCTGGAAAATCTCAGTTTCAAGGAGTATACAGCCCTCCGCCTTAGCCCTTCCCCTCCAACTCATCGAGAATCGGGACAACACTACCCCTTCACATGTATGCGCAAAACAGAGGGGGAGGGGTAAGGGGGAGGGGCCAAGGGGTGGATTGGGACTCAGTGTTTAAATCTTTTTTTCCCATTTACATATAATGGGTGAAATTTCAAATGTCTGTAGCAGCAAAACTATTGGTTGAATTCATACCAAATTGGGTTTATAGATTGCCAGTGACACAAAATAAATGTCATTAGATTTTAGGAAAAGTAGGTCAAAGTAAAATTTATAGTGAATTTTTTAAATCTTTTTTTTTTTTTTTCATTTACTTACAATGGGTGAAATTTCAAAAGTCTATAAAAGCATCAATTTTATTTCGATTTAATTCAAACTTGGCACATATATAGAGGCAGTCGATATGCTGACATCACCACACAAATAGACATGATGACATCAGCTGGACTGATGCCAAAATAAGACACAATACATGCAAGGGGCGGGGTTTGTTGTACCAGGCACCACTTGTTACAAAAGCAGTTGATGAGATACTGTATGTTAACCCATAAAGACCCAGTGCTGCTTTTGTGTTAGTTCCCAAATGAATCTTTCTCTATTTTTAATCTTTCTTAAGTGATTTGTCACCATTTACTTTAATATTAGGCTCCGTATTTTTGCATTTTAAAGTGAAAATCATGTACTTTTCTATATTTACCGTACTGATTATGCAGATGTTCACTAAATCTCAGATTAAAGTTGACATTTATCATATCCAAAATGGAGAAAACTGAAGAAAAAGATTATTTCACCACAACTGGATGACCTTCAACCAACCACCACAATGGTACACCACCACATTGGGTTCTGCATGTTGGTGGGTTCTAAATCCAATATTTCCACACCAGTGGGTTTGAAGGGATGGTCCAATTCCCCAGACACCTCGTTCACCAGATATCACTGCCCTGGATTTATGTCTGTGGGGTTATGTTAAAGATATGATGGATGGAACAAAGATACAGACATAAACGAACTGAAGCCAAAGATCACTGATGTCATTGACACCACTGATGAGTCTGTGCTACAGCCAACATGGAACCACATCCAGCACCGTCTGGATGTGGTTCATACAACGAATGGTGTCTATATAGAGGTGGATTAAATGACTACAATTTGTAATGATTTCCACAGATTTGCCTATTTATTAGCTTTTGTAATAAATGGAATGTGTTAAATTGTAAAGAGGCTTTATGGACACACATGTATGTCACTGAATACTGTGAATTAGACACATGGATGGTGTTTGAATAAGAATGTCATCCATACATACATACATACATACATACATACATACATACATACATCCAGTTCATTGATCCATCCATCATTCGTCCATCCATCCATCCGTCCGTCTGTCCATCCATCCATCCATCCATCCAGTCCATTGATCCATCCATCCATGCATTCATCCATCATCCGTCCGTCCATCCGTCCCTCTGTCCATTCAGTCCATCCATCCATCTGTCCGTCCGTCCATCCATCCATCCATCCATCCATCCATCATCCGTTCATCTATCTATCTATCTATCTATCTATCTATCTATCTATCTATCTATCTATCTATCTATCTATCTATCTATCTATCTATCTATCTATCTATCTATCTATCTATCTATCTATCTATCTGTCTGTCTGTCTGTCTGTCTGTCTGTCCGTCCATCCATCTTCATTCCAGCTCCAAACATTGAACGTTCCTGCCGTGATTCAACATAAACCACTCAAGAAACACATTATTTGAAAAAAAAAAAAAAAAAAAAATCTAACAATTTGAATACAGTTTGGAATAGTATCAGTTTTTCTTAAATTATTTATCAGTGAGTATACTTGTCAGTGAAAATAACTGCCTGGGAACTTGGAGTTGAAAACCAAAATAACAGCCTCAGCATCAGAAAAATGATAATACAAGTGGATTTGTGAAGTGAGTTAAACCTCTGTCAGTACTTTGAGGCACTTCATGTAAAAAGTCAATGAAATTGATCAGGTGATGTTGATAAAAAGGAAAACACCTTTGGATGAAAGCAGCTGGGGTTAGAAATGGCAAAGAAAACACTTTGTGGATTAAACTCGGGAGACTGGTGTAAAGACTCGAACTGCTAATGGGTCACATCTACCCACATGCATTTCTCTGGTTTTTTACTTTTCCTACAATTGTGGTGCGTTACAGTCAATACAAATAATATGGTCAAGATAAATCTAGATTAAAAATATGGGCATTTATACCCACAACAGCCAATACTTAAAATGTACCCATATGAAAACACATTGATTTTCACACCAGTTTTGTTCAAACATCACAATTATTTTGGGCAAAACCATTTATATGTGTGATTGGAAAGATTTACAGCCACAGCCACTGGATCCAACTGACCCCTATAGAAACAGCATTTATTAATGAATGATTGGAAAGATAAGTCAAGTGGGTTCTGGAGTTCATCCCAGCTATGAGCCCAGGACCTTCTTAATGTGATTCAACAGTGCTAACTAGTGATGTAGTAGTGTACTAGTTGAAGTTGGTCTTGGCCTTGAGACTGCTTTTTTAATCTTGGTCTTGTCTCGATCTCAGACTGTGCGGATTTGGGATTTTAAAGGGGTCATATTTTGCTAAACCCACTTTAATTAGTCTTTGGTTCATTTATTTGTGTATTTGGACCCTAATAGTTCATACAGTTTGAATTTGAACCCTCCAGGTGCTGCAAAGCTATCTTTACATTCATTTTGGCAAAAATCCAGTGGATTTCTACAACCCGTTTTAATTCCTGCTTAATTTGTTACGTCTTTAACTAGCTACATCACGACATTTGCACATATAAGGTCAAGACTTCTGACAAACATTTCTCCAAGTACGAAATAATTGTTTATCAGCAGCAGTGGTTGTAGTCCATACTGAAAATATGTCCAAACTTTGAGCTAATTATCTAAAATGTTCAGTTGTTGGTTGAACGGGACAGAGCAGCACAGCCAACAACCTGGAAGGGGTGGGGCATGAAGTGGCTCATGTGCATTTAAAGGGCCAGCGCTCAAAACCACCTTTCTGGTGTCGTTACTCAGAAATAGGGTTGAAGATGGACCTGTGGAGTTGAATTAATGAAGAATTCAGACCCAAGCAGAGCATTTACAGTTTATATGGACCACAGGGACATGTTTGAAAATGCATAATTCCATTTAAAAAAGCAAAATATCACTCCTTTAAGACGAGACCGGTCGAGACCACCACTGTTAATTAATTTGCTCACGCCACTGATTAGAGTGGAAAGGGATCTATTTCAAAACAACCAGTTACTGGTTGCTTGATTTGTTTCCCACAGTTCCCCAGCAACGGTCAATACAGACACATCGCACAAGTGACAACACTGAGTGTTTTGTCATTGCATTTTATTCAGGCTTGGTATGTTCCCATCATTTTAATGCTGTAATTCTGTGAATGAAACAGCTGCTGTTGGGTTGATGGATGCTGGATTTTTGACAGAAAAATAAACTAAAAATCGAGATTTCCTGCATTGTGGTGCTTTGAAAAAAGTGCAGTGACTGTTTGGCGTCGTTACTGTTACTGTAAATCAACCTTAAAATAGATAACTCATACTTTGTTCACTCCTCTAATAATTTTAAAATTTTTGTACGGTCTTGGTCTTGTCTCAGTCTCAACCTGGCTTGGTCTTAGTCTCGAAACCCTCTGGTCTCAAAATTGTCTTGGTCTCGGATGGTGCAGTCTAGACTACAGAACTAGTACTAACCATCCCAGAATCATATATTTAAAAAAACTAACAATTGTAATACAGTTTGGAATAGTATCAGCTTTTCTTAAATTATATTAAAATAACAGTGAGTGAACTTGTCAATGAAAATAACTGCCTGGGAATTTGGAGTTGAAAACCAAAATAACAGCTTCAGCATCAGAAAAATGACAATACTAGTGGATTTATAAAGTGAGCAAGGTTCTAATGGTTTTGGATTTTTCATTATAGTTTCATTTTATTTAGTTTTCACTTTTTTTCTCTAATTCAGTTAATTTTACTGAGTTTTTAGAGCAGGTTTGATAGTTTTTATTAGTTTGCGTTATTTTCTAAATGCTTAATTTTAGTTTAATTTTAATTTTCTCTTCTTCTCCGTCATATTCAAATAAATCCCAGACAGGACTCTGCTGCTTTCTCCCAACTTTAGTCTCCATGTTTCCAGGTAGAGTAGGAACCAAAAGACGACTGGAAACCACAAGTGACGGGCCGTTAAATGTCTTATAGTGCCAGCAGATAAAATTGCTGGAGCAAGATAAATCGATTTCATATCAATCTGATGTCGATAAAAACGAAAACGAAGGGAATTTTATCCATAATTTTTATCCATTTTAGTTAGTTTTCTAAGCACCCAATACAGTTTCAGTTATCGTTTTTTTCTTTTAATTCTAGTTTTTATTTATTTCAGTTAATGAAAATGTTTTTACCATTCTAGTTTTCGTCATTTCGTTAGTTTTCGTTAACGATAATAACCTTGGAAGTGAGTTAAACATCTGTCATTAGTTTTAAGAACGTCACGTAAAACTTCAGTGACATTGATCAGGTGATGTTGATAAAAAGAGAAAAACCTTTTGATGAAAGCAGCTGGGGTCAGAAATGGCAAAGAAACAACTCAAGAGTGTAGCGTAAAGACTAGAACTACATCAAACTGACCCCTACAGAAACAGTATGTGTTTATACATGATTAGAAAGATGAGTTAAGTAGGTTCTGGAGTTCACCCCGGCTATGAACTCTGGATCTTCTTAAGGTGATTCAACAATACTAACTACCCCAGAATCACAGAATTTATAAAAAAAATTAAACTAACAATTGTAATACAGTTTGGAATAGTATCAGCTTTTCTTAAATTATATTAAAATAACAGTGAGTGAACTTGTCAATGAAAATAACTGCCTGGGAATTTGGAGTTGAAAACCAAAATAACAGCTTCAGCATCAGAAAAATGACAATACTAGTGGATTTATAAAGTGAGCAAGGTTCTAATGGTTTTGGATTTTTCATTATAGTTTCATTTTATTTAGTTTTCACTTTTTTTCTCTAATTCAGTTAATTTTACTGAGTTTTTAGAGCAGGTTTGATAGTTTTTATTAGTTTGCGTTATTTTCTAAATGCTTAATTTTAGTTTAATTTTCTCTTCTTCTCCGTCGTGATTCAACAGTACTAACCACCCCAGAATCACAGAATTTATAAAAATAAACTAACAATTGTAAGACAGTTCAGAATAGTATCAACTTTTCTACCATTACGTAACAGTGAGCGTACTTAGAAAAACCTCTGGGAAATACTGAGCTTCTGCAAGAACGCGCAACATGTAGGTATCAGACGCTGAACTTTCCACCCAGCTGTATTGTATGCAGACTCCACCGCCTCTGAATGGAACATTATTGCTTTATTCGTACTGTGTATTGCACCGCATTGTCTGAGTTTGTGACTGAGGAGGACCTGGTGTCGGGGGTCCGTCACTGTCATTATGTGGCGATGAGGATGTGAAAGGGCCCATATGTATTCTCCTGATGACTCTCCTGAGAAAAATCGACGGGGCTACATGAACGTGGCAGGTTTATTAAGTCAGTGCTTAGAAATTAAGCTACAAAGTGGCATATTAATCATCATTTCACTGGACTAAGTGACAGAGGAGAGTGGTCATTTAATACAATTTGGAGGGGGAGTGCATTTGAATAAAAATGGCTAATGGCATATTTATTATGCTGTGGTACCTCTGTGGGTGGGAAGGGGTTGAGTGTGTATGTGTGGGCTTGGTGGGTGTGGGGGTAATATTTCTGTTAATGATGCTTGTATATCAGCATGAAAACATAATCAAACTAACATGAAGGATCAGGGCATCTGCTGACAAGGGTGGATCTGTCCTTTCACCGCTGGGGGGAGAGCAAACTAAAGTTTCTGAAGAGTGTTTCCTATGAAGAAATAGACACAATGGATAAGCAAACTGCATTAAATGTAGAAAGAAGACACCCTTAGAGCGGGGGTGTCCAATCTTGGTCCTCGGGTTCTGGTATCCTGCATGTTTTAGATGTATCCCCCTTCCAACGCACCTGACGGTCAGTATCAGGCTTCTGCAGAGCATGATGATAGGCTTATCATTTGAATTGGAAGAGGGATACATCTAAAACAGGGGTCTCAAACTCATTTTCTTTCAGGGGCCACATTCAGCCCGATTTGATCTCAAGTGGGCTGGACCAAGTCAAAAAGTCAAAGTCAAAGTCATCTTTATTGTCAGTTCTGCCATGTACATTGTATACAGAAAAAGCCGAAATTACTGGACTCTAAAGCCCCACAGTGCAAGTAAACATAAAGTGCAAATAACATAGAAAGGTGCAAACAACATAGAAGAGTCTAAAAGGTAAACGTAAAAGAGTGCAGTAGAGAGTAAAATATTAGCACAATAACCTATAAATAATGACAACTTCAATTTTTTGTTTCTGTTTTAGTGCAAAAAAAAAAACCAAAACATTAAATTATGAAAATACTTATTTTTTATAAACTAGCCAAACAAAAAAGATGTGAATAACCTGAAAAAACTGAAATTTCCCAAGAAAAATAAGTGCAATTTTAATAATATTTTGCCTCAGCTTCTCATTTATACATATGCATTTTGGATCGGATCTACAAAGACACTACATAATAACAGGCAGAAAATGGTTAAATTGGGCTTCATTTTCTTCATATATTTCAGGTTGTTCATATTTGTTCAGGTTATTCACATTTTATGTTACAGGATAGTTTGTAAACGTAAATATTTTCATAATTTAATGTTATTTTTTGCATTCTGAAGTTGTTATTATTTATAGGCATAATATAATATTTTTTTTCACATCCAACCAAGAAGAAAATATGTTGTTAGTATTTATTTGTAAGTTATAATGCTGTTATTTTACTTGAGATCATACTGGTCTGTGTGTGGAACCGGAATGAAAATGACTTCAACAGCCTTAACTGTGGAGTTTTTGCACTTTGCAAATTCATCCCACAGGCTGGATATGAACCTTTGGTGGGCTGCATTCGGCCCCTGGGTTGCATGTTTGAGACCCCTGCCTTAGACATTTGATAGTAACTTATTAACAAAATCACACCATCACAACCATTTTACATCCACTTAAAGGGAAAAAATCCACTGAAAACCTAATTACTTAATTAAAATGAACACTATGGGAATCTTACTGTTATATTTGTAAGTATTTGGTGTAAAAATATCCATATTCACTCATAATAAATGTGAAATAACTCATTTCACAATCAGTTTAAGATTCACAGTTACAACGTTTCATTTCAGACTTGACTCAATGTGATCAATCGATTAGCTAATCAATAACTACATTATTCATTGTTCTGCTTTCTGCTTTGAATATTATTTCTGGTTTCTTTAATCTGCTTTGACAGGAAATAACATATTGGTCCTGTGGGTCAAATGAGACATTGTCATTGATCGACATTTCTCATCATTTTCTGACGTTGCACAAAAATAACTGGAAAAAAAAATATCAATAGATGAAAATAACATGTGCAGTCATTCTCAGCTGAAAAGCATCTACACTGTAACTGCTTTCACTGCACATTATTATAGTATTTATGATGGCTAAAATTTACTTCGGGGGTCAAATGAGCGGCCATTTTTGTCAAAAAAAAAAGTTGTAAAAATGCATAGAACTGTGTTGAAATAATGCTAATCCATTTGTGCACAGACTACTGATATTATTTGACAGTGGAAGCTCTATTTTAAGAAATATTGGATTTTGAATAGCACGTGTATGTGAAAACTTTTGCTGGTGGACGGACGTGACATTACCCATGATGATCTGGTCAGTACCAGTACTTTATTAGGAATAAACTTACGAGGGCCGTTCAATAAGTTCATGGCCTCACCCAGAACAGAACAACACAGACTGATAATTTATATTTTATTTTTCAACATAATCTCCATTTACAGCAATGCACTTGGTCCATCAATGTTCAAGCATCACTATCCCATCACGAAAGAATGTAACATCCTGTATTATAACAACCAGTATTTCTGGGTGAGGCCATGAACTTATTGAACAGCCCTCGTACAGACTTACTATTGCTAATTCTCCTCTTATTCATAAATGTTAGTATTGTGGATCTAAAACAATAACAGCTGACACAAAAACACAAAATGTGGCAGTGGACAGATGTGACATGGCTGTTATGGATCCCATCATACTGATGCTCGGCAGCCATGTCACTGTTTCCACTAATGATCCCTGTGCAAAAACTAGGATCAGAATAATTTATTGTGTAGTTTATCATCATACTAAAGAGTAAATAACAATATAGAATTGTTATTTCTTTATAAAAATGCTTATTATTACAAAACTGGGTAACACTTTATAATACGTACACACTATGAAGCATTAGTTAAGCATTGACAAATACTGAATTCATCATTTATAAAGCATATTTCTGACATGAATACTCATTTATATATGGTTTATAAGCACAGTTATAAAGGTTTTACTCATCTTTAATAAGCTCATCTACATTGTGCTTAATGACTGTATTTTCACCCTTCATAAATTATGGATTCAGTGTTTAAAAAAATTGTATTGCATCATTTACAAACCAGTTATGATGTGCATTTATGCTGCACATACACTATTCAGACATGTACTAATGGTGAGTGAATATTTGAGTGTGTGTTTTATACTAACTCACACATTTATTTTCTAATAGATGTCTTATAAACAGTTATTAAGACAGGAATTCATTATTTCAGGTAGTTATAAAGCACTTACTACTCATTAATTAAGTCTATGGTGTGAGCTCGTCTAAAGTGTGCACTATCTATGACATCTAAAGTACTTACAAATGAGATTTAAAGGTTGGCAATGTCTAAAGACTCACAAAAGTGTCAGTTATTCTAACAAAGGAAAGACACAGTACATGGGATTATCAAATAAACTGCATGATTGAATGATGAATGATTATGAATGACTGGTAAAACATTTATAACTGTGCTTATAAACTATATACTAATGAGCATTCATGTCAGA